>NC_090323.1:47123683-47743161 GCF_040869045.1 Eurosta solidaginis
GTTGTTTATTAGCGAAACTATACAAAGCGTCTGAAATGTTAATTTTGATTTTCAAACTTCATGCTTCAACACCCAAGTCTCCCGGTTTGACATTTCCTAAAGTGGGCGGCCCTATCCAAAACTAGTCCCTTGGAGTGAATTACATTGATTATAGCCTATCAACCAAGTTTAAATATCACCTACTCGTTACGGCTCCTTTTACAAATGTGAATAAGTAGGCACATATATTTACCAGGTGAGGCTTTGTCCTTCGCAAGAACACTCAAAGTCGTGAATTAAAAGCTTTCCCAAGACAGTCGAACTAATGACCGTGTGCGCTACTACCCTAACGTAGTGGACAGTCGAACTAGTCTGAAAACTGAAACTACGCGGCCATCCATAATGAGCTCTTATATCATAAGGCCGGAAAACAACAGTTAACATCTTTCAACTTTAAATCGGTCGACTTTCATTCTAAAATATCGTTGTGATTTAACGAAGACTATTGAAATCAATGTTGTGAACACAAACGTCTGCAAACTTTGGTCTACATTTCAAAAATTTTATCCAGGGTCATTGTAAAATTTTAATTATGTAGATGCGCCGAGGATTATACGGTTTTCACCCATAAGTTACGCAATGACATCCACTTAGACTGCTTATGATTTCGATGGCGGCATCCTTGGCCGAACAGTCACTCCCTAACGTTTCAAGGTGTTTCTCTAGTGTAGCTCGGCAGCATAGCGCGACAAAAACATCCGTTAGAAAGTCTTCGGAGCTACACCTAGAGCTTCTAGGAAAGTGACGTCGAGGAAGGTATGAGTTCGAAGTCGCAGTCCTTTGGCTTCTGTGCTGGCATATGGTGTGAGGGTCAGGAGGCGTGGTAGCGACTGGTGGTCGGGATTGCTGCTGTTCGCACATCGGGAACTGTAGCTCTTAAAAACAGCCGAAAAACCTGGGGGCGGCCTGTGACACAAGAGTCATGAGTATTAATGGACAATTAATAGCAACCGTAAGCCGCCAAGGAGCCACACATGATTTAAAGAAATTGTGTTCGCGACGATTATTGGGAGATAACCCTAGGTGAAACTACGCTTTGAACGACATATACAGACAAAAGTGTGACTATTTTATGTATTTCTTTTCATCAGACGCAGCAGTACCAATTCAAAAGATCGGGGTTAGGTTCGAAGCTTCTCTGGAGCAAGTGAAAGAGGGACAATCCCACCGAAAGGACCTACTCCTGAAAATTTTTGAACGATCTGCAAGATTTTAAGGCAAGAACCCCGGATCTTTCCGAAATCGCCAAAACGTTGATTTCCTTAAATACATACAAACAAAACCTTTCTCAAAAATTATTTTTTTAAATAGAAAAATTAAGCTTTTTAAAGTAAGAGCACCGGCGTATGACGGCGCGCCGACCACGCCGCCGCCGCCGATAAAGTGATCGGCGTATACCTCTAGTATGTACATATATATGTATATTATGTAAGTATGCCTGTATGTATTGTGTATTTTAACTCGGATCAGTTATAAGGCTGCGTTTTTTTCAGAGGGTAAATTTTCTTGACCTCTTACCAGATGGCCTCTGCTTTTTCTTCTCCAGTAAAACTAACTGATTCTAAAAAATAAATTCGCTTGGAAAAGTTATTGGTTTCCAAAACGCAACCGATTCCCAAAATGCAACAGGTTTCCATAAAGGAACGGATTCCCAAAATGACCGGTTCCCAAAAATTAACCAAACCAGTTTCGAAGTATTAACCGGTTCCCAAAAAAGTAAGAAATTTCGACAAATAACGAGTTAAAAAAAGTAATTGAACTCGAAAACATATCCAGCTATGTGAAAGTAGCCAGTTTCGATAATTTAACTAATTTGCAAAAACAACCGGTTCCGAAAATGTAAGTAGGCTGATTCGGAAAGGTAGCTGGTAACGAAAAAGTTATTAGTTCGTACAAGCAACCGGCTTCCAAACGGTAACTGGTGCCGAATATACATATAACTAAACAAGTTCGGAAAAGTAGCCGGTTCCGTAAAAGTTACTGGTTTGGAAATGTTACCGGTACTAAATAGTTAACAGGTTTCGAAAATAGAATCAACTTTGGAAGAATAACTGAGAGCGAAGAATTTGCCGGTTTGGAAATGTTACCAGTTCTAAATAGTTAACCGGTTTCGAAAATAGAATCAACTTCGGAAGAATAACTGAGAGCGAAGAATTTGCCGGTTTGGAAATGTTACCGGTTCTAAATATTTAAGCGGTTTCGAAAATAGAATCAACTTCGGAAGAATAACTAAGAGCGAAGAATTTACGGGTTTGGAAAAAGAAACCGGTTTCGATAATGTAACCAGTTCCGGAAATTTAACCGCTCCCAAATACAAATTAAGAAAGTAACCAGCTCGTGAAAAGATCGCTGGGAGGTAAAAGTAACCATCATCATCATTAAATGGCGCTTTATCACCGAAGCGTATCAAGGTTTCGAAAATGCAACCGTCTCTGAAATTGTAAGTGAAGGAAGTGGCAGATACTGGAAAAGTTAACTGTTCTGAAACTGCAGCCGGTTCCGAAACGGGTTCAGAAAAAATTAGTCGCATGGAAAAAGAAACATGTTCTCAAGATTCAACCGGCCGTAAAAGTTATTCACTCAAAATAACCTATGCCGAAAATAATACCGGTTTCAAAAGAGTAACGTTGTAACCCATCCTAAAAATACACACACTCGCTCTAAAATGGTACTTAACCTGTTCTGAGGATAACCTTCTTTGTAGTAACTGGTTACGAAAAAAGCATTTTATTCCGGAATGGTAGCCGATTTCAAAAAAGCTACCAGGTTCAAAAGAAAACCCGGTTACAAAAAAAGGAACCGGCTTCACTGGCTCATTACTCAGCTTCAATCAATTGGCTTGGCATTGACACATGGAAACAAAGTGCCAAAAGAAGGATAAATAATAACCTGTTTAGGTGACATTTTCACCCGCACTAATATAGTTAGAATTTAACTGTAGGATAGTAATCCAATCCTTCAGATATATTCATTTGACATTTTAACCAACACAGGGTTACCAATCCCCAGTTAAAGAGATAATTGTGAATAATTTGTAAAACAAATCGGAAAAATCTATTGAGAATGCACAAAAATCAACAAACAGCTGACTTTTGTTCACACTTTTGTCTTTCATTTAACTGACAGTCACCGGCGTGTCCGTTAGCATAGAGAAAGCGAGAATTTCTATAACTTATAGATAATTGACTAAAAAAAGATGGTCAAAATGGAACTTGAAGGAAATTCTTAGTCATGGACTTCTAGGTTCCTGGCTCGAAAATTGGTTAGAGAACGCCCTATTTCAGAATTTGTTTCTTAGTCGGCCGTATCGAATGTCTGAATAAGTATTTCATGGAGTGCTTAGCAGCAGAACTTGGCTCTGCGGAAATCCAAAATATTCTGCGCTACATCAGAAGGTCAAATTAGTTCAAATTCTTAAACATCTAAATGAGGAAGGGCTATAGTCCACACAGTGGTATCACAATGGGCCAGTCGGCCTAAGTGTGTCCCTCATATTTCTGGGGGGCAGCCACTTTAACCTAACCTATATCAGGTAAACACGTATCGAACTTAAATTGAGACTGATCTTTCTACAAAAAATCTGCGATAAGGTGTTCTTCAAGCGATTGATGACTCACAGCGTTTTTGATTTGAGTCTGAGATTAGATGATCTCCGACTCAGAAGACGATATTTAAATGAAATAAAATAAAATGCGAGTTACAGTATTTATCATTACCAGGGTACTACTGAAATTAAAATAAATTACATAAAAAAGTATAAAATAAAAACAAGTAAGAACGGGACTGTCTTCGGCTGTGCCGAAGACTTCATACCTTTCATGAATGGGGCTGAACAATAATCTTATCCCGTTCGTAATCTCCGAATAATCGGATGTATAAGATAAGAAATATATAGTGAACAGATCTACATACCTTAACGATTTTTAAGATAAATATAAAATAAAAAACAGGTAGGTACTTTGTGTGAGGATGCAAAGTTTCAGGTTTTTTGTGGTCTGCGTGTAAAAACTATGACTACGAATCACGTATTTCAAAAATATATGACGAAAACGTAACTATTTGATGAAATTTGATGAATTTTGAAGATTCTAGCCGTAAAAAAGGGGTCAAAATGACAGTTTATATGAAGTATATAATATATATACGACCGATCTCTATGATTTTTTCAGACAACAATATATGCTATATACGTAAGCATTTTGTGAAATTTGAAGCTTCTAACTGTTAAAACGGGGCAGAATTTGCGCAAAGTTTCTTATCTGAACAATCGGTTGTATGAGATATATACTATGTGTACCACCGATCTCAATGATTTTTTCAGACATCAATATATGCTATACACGTAAGCAGTTGGTGAAATTTGAAGCTTCTAGCTGTTAAAACGGGGCCGAAATCGTAAAAAAAATATATAGATACTATATATATACTATATATACCATCATATATATATTATATATATCACCGATCTCTATGATTTTTTGACACAACAATACATACTATATACGTAAGCAATCGGTGAAATTTGAAGCTTATAACTGTTAAAATGGGGAAGAAATTGCGCAAAGTTTCTTATCTGAACAATCGGTTGTATGGGATATATACTATATATACCACCGGTATCTATGATTTTCTCAGACAACAATATATGCTATACACGTAAGCATTTGGTGAAATTTGAACATATCTAAACGATTTTTAAGATAAATATAAAATAAAAAATAGGTAGGTAATCTGTGTGAGGATGCAATGCTTCACGTTTTTTGTGGTCTGCATGTAAAAACTATGGCTACGAATCACGTATTTCAAAAATATATGACGTAAACGTAACTATTTGATGAAATTTGATGAATCTTGAAGCTTCTAGCCGTAAAAAAGGGGTCAATATGACAGTTTATATGAAGTATATAATATATATACCACCGATCTCTATGATTTTTTCAGACAACAATATATGCTATATACGAAAGCATTTTGTGAAATTTGAAGCTTCTAACTGTTAAAACGGGGCAGAAATTGCGCAAAGTTTCTTATCTGAACAATCGGTTGTATGAGATATATACTATTTATACCACCGATCTCAATGATTTTTTCAGACATCAATATATGCTATATACGTAAGCAATCAGTGAAATTTGAAGCTTATAGCTGTTAAAATGGGGTAGAAATTGCGAAAAGTTTCTTATCTGAACAATCGGTTGTATGAGATATATACTATATATACAACCGATCTCTATGATTTTTTCAGACAACAATATATGCTATATAAGTAAATATTCGGTGAAATTTGAAGCTTCTAGCTGTTAAAATGGGGCTAAAATTTGCGAAAATATATATATATATACTATATATATATACTATATATATATACTATATATACCACCATATATATACTATATATACCACCGATCTTTATGATTTTTTCATCCAACAATATATGCTATATACGTAAGCATTCGCTGAAATTTGAAGCCTCTAGCTCTTAAAATAGGGCAGTAATTACGAAAAGTTCCTTATCTGAACAATCGGTTGTGGGGGATATATACTATATATACGACCGATTTCATAAATTTTTTCAGGCAACAATATGTGCAATATACGAAAGTATATGGTGAAGTTTGAAGCTTCAATCTGTTAAATTGGGTAAGATATTACAAAAATCCTCTTTTTCTGAAAAATCGGTTGTATGGAGGATATATGCTATAGTGGTCCGATCCGGTCCGTTCCGACAAATGTCTAATCGGACACCCAAATACACCTGCTCACCAAATTTTATCAAGATATCTCAAAAATTAAGGGACTAGTTTGCATACAAACAGACAGACGGACAGACGGACAGACGGACATGGCTAAATCAACTCAGCTCTTCAACCTGATTATTTCGGTATACTTAATAGTGGGTCTATCTATTTTCCTTTAAGGACTTACAATTTTCGGTTTCGTGACGAAATTAATATACCATTTCATTTTCATGAAAGGTATAAAAATAGGTAGGTAATCTGTGTGAGGATGCAATGCTTTACGTTTTTTGTGGTCTGCATGTAAAAACTATGGCTACGAATCACGTATTTCAAAAATATATGACGTAAACGTAACTATTTGATGAAATTTGATGAATCTTGAAGCTTCTAGCCGTAAAAAAGGGGTCAATATGACAGTTTATATGAAGTATATAATATATATACCACCAATCTCTATGATTTTTTCAGACAACAATATATGCTATACACGAAAGCATTTTGTGAAATTTGAAGCTTATAGCTGTTAAAATGGGGTAGAAATTGCGAAAAGTTTCTTATCTGAACAATCGGTTGTATGAGATATATACTATATATACAACCGATCTCTATGATTTTTTCAGACAACAATATATGCTATATAAGTAAATATTCGGTGAAATTTGAAGCTTCTAGCTGTTAAAATGGGGCTAAAATTTGCGAAAATATATATATATACTATATATATATACTATATATATATACTATATATACCACCATATATATACTATATATACCACCGATCTTTATGATTTTTTCAGACAACAATATATGCTATATACGTAAGCATTCGCTGAAATTTGAAGCCTCTAGCTCTTAAAATAGGGCAGTAATTACGAAAAGTTCCTTATCTGAACAATCGGTTGTGGGGGATATATACTATATATACGACCGATCTCATAAATTTTTTCAGGCAACAATAAGTGCAATATACGAAAGTATATGGTGAAGTTTGAAGCTTCAATCTGTTAAATTGGGTAAGATATTACAAAAATCCTCTTTTTCTAAAAAATCGGTTGTATGGAGGATATATGCTATAGTGGTCCGATCCGGTCGGTTCCGACAAATGTCTAATCGGACACCCAAATACACCTGCTCACCAAATTTTATCAAGATATCTCAAAAATTGAGGGACTAGTTTGCATACAAACAGACAGACGGACAGACGGACATGGCTAAATCAACTCAGCTCTTCAACCTGATTATTTCGGTATACTTAATGGTGGGTCTATCTATTTTCCTTTAAGGACTTACAATTTTCGGTTTCGTGACGAAATTAATATACCATTTCATTTTCATGAAAGGTATAATAAAACTTTATGTGCTTCTAAAAAACAACTCGCAAACAAGTCATTTGCATGTCGTGCAACTGTTGCCATTGACAGATGTCATTGCTGGTGATGGTGATGCGTCGGCGCTCTGTTTAACATGTAAGAAAAAAGTACGCCAAAAGCTACACCGCTTACGTATGCAAATTAAACTGCAAGGTGCTGTCTTTGCTCCATATGCATGAATGTGGGTTTGTTGTACGAGCATGTCAATTTAATTTATTGTGCAAATTTCAGTTCAAGGACTCGACTCCTTACAAACATACGAAGCAATTTCTTTCGCTTTTTAAGTTGGCTGTCGTTACGCTCGTCTTCAGCTGTTTACAAGATGTGTTGATTAAGAATTGCATGTCAATGGTGATTGAAAGGGGGAGATGAGGGGAGGGAGTATTTCTGTACAATTACTAGTACAAAATACTCATAAGGGAAGGGAACGGAATTTCATGATATGTGGGCTCTTAGTATGCAAAACCCAGTATCCTTGCTATGTACGTCGAACTTTTCAAACTCTTATCCGAAATAAGTATAAGTGAACCTATGCGAATTTTAGTGCTACAGAAGCTGCCCCAACTGAGTGAAAGCAGCTGATTAAGACAAATATATTTCCTTGAAATTTCTTCCCTGGATTCGTATGCATCCAGACAGAGATTTCTACACATTTTTGTTGAAAAAGGGGGACAGCTACAACTTGGAATGACAAATTAACTGAAACAGGTTCGGATTTCGAATATACTGAGTTGCACCGCATAGGTTTCCATTCGGCAGGGCCCCTTTAACACTCTAGCCCTTGGAAGGTAGATCTTAGTAAACCCTAGTAGTTTCGCTGAGCGCATGGCATCAACACCCGGCTAAAGAATGTCGACAACTAATATGAGATGGTGATAGCCCGGTGCTTGCTTGCTTAGCTGATCTGAGGCCCACCTTCCCAGGAGTAGACTGCAAGTGGCAATCCGTGCTCTAAGGGTACTATGGGCATTTACCTCCTGTTCGCACGTATGCGCTCGAGCTGAGAGATCCGAATGACAATTGTCGCTATGCCCTTACTTCCAGATATCTTTATCGAATATTAGCTCCATGAGACCAGGACTGAGTTTAGGCACTCGCCTATATCACTCGATCGCACCTCTTCAAGCCTAGCGCTATAATAGCGCTAGCACATGACGCACTGAATAGCATTTAATCAACCGCATTTTTGATACCGGCGACCTGAGATTTGAAGAAGCTGCAGTTGTGAAGCTACCCTAACTAAAACAACATCTCGTCTTCTTCGAGGCTATATGAGCTGTGAAGTTGAGAGACGGAAAAGCAAATGACGTACAGTAATCTGTCTAGCTAAGAATGAAGTCCAAGGTAGTGAAAAATCCAATTACAGCCTGGGCTTCGACCACCCTCCCCACAATGTCCACGGTATACATATTTAAAATTGCATTCAAAAGTCAGCGCTGTTGTTGTACGAAGGGCCTCAGTGATCCCAATCAGGACTATTGGTTGCACAGTTGATTTTTTTTTATAAGAAGTGTCTAATTCAATCCACCAAGGAAATCTTCATAGAAGAGGATCGGCTCAGCACTAAAATATAAAGCCAGTATACCGGCCTTGGAGAGTTTCGACAGTGTTTGCCAATGCCTCAACGGCAGCAGTAGAGGGAAAACGGAGATTTTCTAGCTCTGTCTCCTATATTAAACTTTCTTGGCAGCTTGCTGTCACGTATAATACCAAAGTATTCCGTGACCGATAGTACCAACAACTTTCTCCATTAGAGGGTGACCTGAACACAGAAATCTGCTCTACCACCATCGGCTTAGTTTTGTTTAGTCTTCAGAAATCTGTTGACCCAGCCCCCGTAACCAGGAAGCCAACTTTACCAAGGTGTTCGGAAATTGTCTCCAGATGAGGATTATCATGTCAGATCAGCATTGTTTAGCACTTGGCAGCTGCTGCACTCTATAATAAATAAATAAACGTAAGGCGCTATAACCTCCGAAGAGATCTAAGGCCGAGCTTCTCTTCCAATTTGCGTCGTCCTCCTCTTGATTTTTCCCTACAAATTGGCCGGACGGGACCTACATGTTTTATGCCGACTCCGAACGGCATCTGCAAGGCAGATGAGTTTTCACTGAGAGCTTTTCATGGCAGAAATACAATCGGAGCGCTTGCCAGACACTGCCGAGGGGCGACCCCGCTTAGAAAAATTTTCTTCTAATTGAAAAATCTTATTTCTAAAATTTTGATGTTGCTTTGCCCGGGAGTTGAACCCAGGGCATACGGTGTGATAGGCGGAGCACGCTACCATCACACCACGGTGGCCGCCACTCTATACTTTGAAGTAATTCATTTGCGACCACAACCTTGAAGAAGGGCACGATAAAATACCACCTTTGGAATATCCTAATGCAGTCGTCTGCGTAGATACTAGGACCTTAGATGAGACGTACATTTAGGCCGTTGGATCTATGTCTGTCATCCAGTACGGCGGGATCGATTTTCCTACGCGTTTTTGGATCACGCGCGGTAAGTCTGCAAAATTACTTTATTTCTTTTAAAATAAAAACCAGAAACTCTGACAAACCAGTAAAAAAACGTGATCGGTGTACAAATTATTTTATTATTATGCAAGTACCATCTCACTCCCACACAATTTTGCACTGTGTCACCTGTGCCATGGGAATGTAGCTTGGCGCATTTGTTATTAAAATGTTTCAGGTACCCAAATGCTTGATTCCGATACTGGAGTTTAAAAAAATATATATATTTATAAAAATATGCAGTGAATAGCAGAAGAAATGTATCAGATGCCAGAAATGGAGCGAGAAAGGCGCGTAGAGAGTGCTTGGCAAAATAAAAAAAAAAATACGCTAGACACCCAACGCGCACCGCATAAATATTATTCGCCCGCGCTAGCGCCACACCAACCGTTTGCAGTTGTAGATTTCAATATCAATCGCATTAATCGCCAGACGAGCGCATAATGAGTAATTGATTAAATATGCCAAACGCTACCGGCTTTCACACCTCTGCCGCTTTCAATGCTGGCGGTCTTTGACGGACTGGCTAAAGCGCGCGCATATTATTGTTTTCACCGACGCTTTTGACAACAACTCTTCGCTGACTAGTCTGTCGCTGGCAGCGCTTTGACGCGCTACTTATTTCGTTCTCTTTTTCTTAATCTCCCTCTCTTTCTCTTCTCTTCTTTTACTTTCAATTGGCGTTTTTATTAATGTTTTACCTCCGCGTTAGTTACGGGTTAATCTTTGATTGTACGCGCGTTTGCGAAAGGTGTTGATTGCTGCCAGAATTGGCACTAATAAATTTTTGTTGTCACCTAACGCGTTTGCAATACAAGTATTTTTAAAAAATTTGCCGCTTTTGGTAGTGTTGAATTTGAAATATCTCATCGTTTGCAGTTTATCGTGCCGGCTCATATGATGCGTCATCGCTGTTTGCGCGTCTGTTACAACGACATACAATCGCTTGCCCTACTCGCGCATTTAGGTTTAGCTTTATTATTTGAATGTTTCTTTTGTGTCGTGACCTATTCATATCTGTTCCATTTGTTGGTTTTGCTTTGTCTGGTCGCTATCGCTAAACAATGTTGTTGTTGTAGCAATGCTCGCCCCACCTAATAGCCGCGACCGATCACAAATTGTCATCAATATCCTCTAACGGGAGTCCAAGGAAACTTGCCGTTTCAACAGGGGTGGACCATAAGGAAAGGGGTGTTAGAGGCGTTGGTTCCACATTACAATTAAAGAGATGGTTGGTGTCATGTGGGGACACATTGCAAGCAGGGCATACATTTTGTATGTCGGGGTTGATTCTGGATAGGTAAGAGTTTAACCTGTTACAGTATCCAGAACGAAGTTGAGCAAGAGTGACACGCGTTTCCCTGGGGAGTATGCGTTCCTCTTCTGCGAGTTCTGGATATTTTTCTTCAAGTACTGGATTCACCGGGCAATTCCCGACATAAAGGTCCGACGCCTGTCTATGGAGTTTACCAAGGACCTGCTTGTGTTTTTCCGCTTCATACGGCTGGGTTCTCAGGTGCCGTATTTCCTCAAAATGCTTACGGAGATGACTCCTTAGGCACCTAGGCGGTGCTGGTTCGTCAATCAGATGTCTGTTGGGATGCCCAGGTTTCTGGGTATTCAACAGAAACTGTTTGGTCAGCATCTCATTTCTCTCCCTGATGGGGAGTATTCTCGCCTCATTATGCAGATGGTGTTCTGGGGACATAAGAAGACAGCCCGTGGCGATTCTGAGAGCAGTATTTTGGCAGGCCTGTAGTTTCTTCCAGTGGGTGGTTTTTAGGCTTGGCGACCATATTGGTGACGCGTAGCACGTAATCGGCTGGCTAATTGCTTTGTATGTGGTCAAGAGCGTTTCTTTATCTTTTCCCCAGGTACTGCCAGCAAGGGATTTGAGGATTTTATTACGGCTCTGAATTCTTGGAACAATTGCGGTTGCGTGCGCACCAAAATGTAGATCCTGATCAAACGTCACACCCAAGATTTTGGGGTGTAGGACAGTCGGTAGCGTAGTGCCATCGACGTGGATGTTCAATATGGTCGACATTTGGGGCGTCCATGTTGTAAATAAGGTCGCGGAAGATTTAGTCGGTGACAATGACAGGTTTCGCGAGGCGAAAAAACTGGAGAGATCAGGGAGATAGCCGTTTATTTTATTGCATAGCTCATCGATCTTTGGGCCTGGGCCTGTGGCCATTATTGTGCAGTCATCGGCGTAGGAAACGATTGTGACTCCTTCCGGTGGTGAAGGTAGCTTAGATATGTAGAAATTAAACAAAAGCGGGGATAGGACACCACCCTGTGGCACCCCTTGTTTAATTCTCCTTTGTTTTGATGTTTCGTTTCTGAATTGCACCGATGCCTGCCGACCACCCAGATAATTTGCGGTCCACCTTTTAAGACATGGGGGAAGGGTAGACCCTTCCAGGTCTTCCAGTAACGAGCCATGGTTGACCGTATCAAAAGCTTTTGATAGGTCTAACGCTACGAGTACTGTTCTATGGTGGGGATATTGATTCAAACCGCAATTTATCTGGGTGCTAATGACATTTAGCGCGGAGGTAGTGCTATGGAGTTTTCTGAAGCCATGCTGATGAGGGGCTAGCTGCAAATGTGCTTGGAAATGAGGGAGCAAAATGGCTTCAAGCGTCTTTGCCACTGGCGATAGGAGAGATATCGGACGATATGACTCACCTACGTTAGCTGGTTTCCCAGGCTTTAGTAGCGGGACCACCTTGGCCATTTTCCATTTCTCGGGTATGACAAAGGTGGAAAGAGACAGGTTGAAGACATGCGCTAAATATTTTAAACCCTCTTTCCCTAGGTTTTTAAGCATCGGCATGGCTATGCCGTCTGGGCCCACTGCTTTGGATCGTTTAGCGCGACCAATGGCGTCCTCAACCTCTCTAGCGGTGATGGTAATTGGTGACGCGCTGAGTTTGTGTTTATGTGCACGTCTATTGGCTCTCCGTCTATCTTTGTCGACCGTAGGATGCATTATATATTGTCGGCAGAAAGCGCTCGCGCACTTTTTCGCATCCGACAGCACCTTATTGCCAAAGGCGATGGAAACTTTGTCTTTGTGCTTAGTCGGATTCGATAGGGACTTTACGGTGGACCAAAGTTTATCTGCACCGGTAGAGAGGTTACAACCTCTTAGGTGCTCTTCCCATTTCGCCCGCTTGTGTTCGTCCACAAGCAATCTGATGCGTTGGTTTATATCCCTAATTTGGGGGTCGCCTGGATCAAGCTGTCTTATAAGGTCGCGTTCCCTCGCTAAGCTCGCGGCCTCCGCCGGGAAGTGGGGCCGGATTTCGGGAATTCTCCCGGCGGGAATGAAATGTGCCGAGGCGGATTCAATGACCTTACGGAAGGCACGCTCCCCTTGGCGGGCATCAGTCGGGATAGGGAGGGCAGCAAAGCTGCTGTCTGTTGCAGATTTATATTCTCCCCACTTTCCTTTTTTGAAGTTTATGAAAGCGCGTTTTTCGGTGACGATGAAGTCGGCGGTACGCTCGAACGAAATAAGTATGGGCAGGTGGTCGGATGCCAATGTTACCATCGGCTGCCAGTTGACGCAGTTTACGAGTTCTGCGCTCACGATTGAGATATCTGGCGAGCTATGACAGCTTCCTACCATACGTGTGGGGGCGTCTCCGTTAATTGTGCAGAACGTCGTTTCGTCTATTTGATCCGCCAACATCTCACCCCTACTGTCCGCCCGCAAGTTTGAATGCCATAGGTCGTGATGGGCATTGAAATCGCCTAAGATAATGCGATTGTTGCCAGTGAGTAAGGCCTCGATATTAGGGCGGTATCCACTGGGGCAACAGGTGACAGGAGGGATGTAGATGTTGATGATTTCTAGATTTGCATCGCCTGACCGGACAGATAGGCCTTGACGTTCTAAGACATTGTCACTGCGGTCGATGCCAGGATCAAATATATGATATTGCACAGAGTGGTGTATAATAAACGCGAGGCCGCCTCCAATTCCGCTCTCGCGGTCTTTCCTGTGGACATTATAACCAGAGC
Organism: Eurosta solidaginis; assembly: GCF_040869045.1. Lineage (NCBI taxonomy): Eukaryota > Metazoa > Arthropoda > Insecta > Diptera > Tephritidae > Eurosta > Eurosta solidaginis. The sequence continues at coordinate 47,137,385 of NC_090323.1, forward strand.
AGGTCTGCAATGCAGATCTTGCTGTGAGTTTAGTCTCTTGAATCGCAGCAATGCGGATGTTGTGCCGCTTCATGAAATCGACTATCTCCGTAATCTTCCCAGTTAGTCCATTACAGTTGAACTGCAGAATTCTGAAGTGCATGAGGGGTGACGCCGCCACTCTAGGGGTAAGTGAGGGGCGACTACGCCTAGGTTGTGGAAGGCCAGGACGCAATTGCTGTTGTGGCCTTGGGACTGGGCGCCCTTGGGCAAGCATTGGGGTACCCGGATGATTTGGGTTTGCGACCTGGCAACATGGCGCGATGAAACCCGTCGAGGGGTTGCCGTCGCGGAGACCAGAACATCTAGGAAAGTGGCACCACCCAAGGCAGGAGCTGCATTGAGCGGATGTCGCAAACCTATATATTCTGTGCTGGCAGACGGTGCAAACGGAGGCAGGGACTAAGAGTCTGTTTCCCTGACCTGCACGATTGCTGCCAGAAAAGAGGGGAGGAGAAGAAGACGGGGGCAGGGGCTGATGCTCAGCACTGCTACCAGCTCTACTACGAAGGTAGTAGTTATGAGTGGTATCAGCTGTTTGAGTTGTTGGCGCCGTGGGGCGCGAGCAGCAGCGGGTACTTGTTGTGGCTTGCTGAGCAGCGAAGCTGCTGGAAGGTAGTGGGGATACGCTTAGCCGTAGACTACGGGACGCCCTTGGGCGTGAGCAGCAAGGAGCCACAAAAGATTTATAAAAGTTACGTGGACGTCGGGTTTTGGGATCAAGCCCAGAACAACCTGTCCGATGCAACCATCCATTGCACGAGACACACTGAACAGAGTATGACCGTCCTAAAAAGATTATTTTCTGGCAAATGCAGCAAAACCATTTCTCAGGACCGGGGTGAGGAGACGGACCCGGATTGGGTTCGATACCTTCCCGGAGTAAGAGAATATGTAGCAGTCCTGCTGCACGGAGCTGCTGGGAGGATGACAATTTGTGGGAGGGACGAAACAAATTAAATGGGGTCACACTGAAATGCCAGTCCTTGGTCGGGAAAAATCCCGAGTCGCTCCGGTACATAGAACCGACTGCCTTGGGAAGCGTAACAATCATCGCTAAACAATCATTTATGGCGCTTCATACAACAGGTAGCTGCATTGCCAACGCGTCAGCACGTTTCACAGAATTTCCATGCACGTTGGGCATATTGGCGGAATGTCACTGCGATACCCTCCATGCATAATACGCGCCAACGCATACTCTAGTGCAGCATTGAACTTAATATGAGTAAAAACTATTGTGGAAACTCTGTGGGAATATCAACAATTTACGGCCAGCGAGGTGTGGTAACGCTTCTGGGTAAAAGCTAAGTGGATCGACTTTGGTCAGTTCCGGCTCCTACTTTCTCGTAAACTTGGCAAAAATACCAACGTAAGTGAGGAAAAAGAACAAGAGCTTTAGAAAACACGAGCGCTAAATTAAGCAAAAGATCATTGGAAAAAAATTATATGTTATAACCGGCAGACGTGGTGATGGTCGGATACGTTTGTCAACAGTTCAGTCATCGCAGGTGTGGGGGTTCAAATCCCACTCCCAGGAGAAACGTCAATTCGTAGGAAAAATTAAAACAGAGCACGACGCAAATTGGAAGAGAAGGTCGGCCTAAAATCTCTCAGCATGAATTTTCTTAGCGAGGCAAAATAGTAAGGCGAGCGTGCGAAATACTCGTGAATATCGATGTGTGATCATCGATTATTTATGAAGTTTTATCGATATCTGTTACATGACAAACCAATGAGTCGGTGATGACAATTTGTAAACACGTCGATAACCAATTTTCTAACACTCCAATAAAAAAATCGATACATTTTCGATATCAAATCGATACCTGTTTGATAGAAAATCGATAAATTTTCGACAACAAAAAAGTAACTAATCTATAGCATAGCGAGAGCACGCCGATAACTTTTTGATATCAAATCGATAAATTTTGGAAACATATCGATTACTTTTCTATAAACAATCTCTAACATTTCGATAATAAATCAATAACTTTTTGATAACAAATCGATGGATTTTCAATAACAAATCGATAAGTTTTCCATAACAAATGGATGAATTTGTGATAGCATATCGCTTACTTTACGATAAACAATCTCTAACATTTCGATAATAAATCAATACCTTTTTGATAACAAACTGATAACTTTTCGATAACAAATCGATGAATTTTTGATAACATATCGCTTACTCCTCGATAAACAATCTCTAACATTTCGATAATAAATCATTAACGTTTTGATAACAAATCAATAGATTTTCGATAACAAATCGATAAATTTTACCGATAAATTTTTAGTAAACAATCGATCACTTCGATAAATAATCCAGCAAAGCTTCTGCTCAACCTTTTAATTCGAAGATAATTAAGAATTCGCAATTCTCACCAAACAATTAATCTGACAGCTACCATCGTTGTTTGCGCAATCAACCATAAAACTGTCAAAACAATGACATACAAAGGGTAAATAAATCGTATAACAAAATTTTGTTGACTAAATCAAGTCAACAGCCTCAATTGGCCCAGCACGTATCTTCTAGTATAAACTCTTTTTTTTCCAATTTTGTTCACGGGTTAGGTTAACCCTGCGCAATGACTTTCGTTACAGCTACGGCAGTTAATTTTAGCGCAAGCACGAAATGAGTACATCAAAATGTAAAGATCTCACGAATTTTTCCACTGCTTGTTGTGGCCAACTCATAAATACTTCAATGGTTGCAAAAAAAAAAAATAATAAAATAAATTTGGCACATTGAGTACACAAAGTACAAGCCGGCTTTAGAAAAATATAACTGCGCATGTGTAAAGGAGCCATTTTTTCAGGTTTTTTCTTTTGCGCTTTTTTGGCGTCTTTCTTTTCTTTGAATAGCCATAAAGTCAGATCTATTTACAGTATTTCATAGTACTTTCTAGCTCTGCGTCTGCCTGAGTGCATAGCCGACTAACTGTATAAGTTATTTGTTGGTCAAGTTAAGCAGTCTTTAAGACATTAATTGCACGCAAAATTTACGAGCTCATTCGCAAGTGTTGAAAGTTACTTTGTTGTAAGTATATTTTTACAGGTTATTCCTTTTTTCGTTTTCTTATGGCATCTCTTAACGAAAGTTCCATCATATTTTTGTTACTAACTCTTGTAGGCAGATATTGTATTTAACGGCAAACCAAAAAAAGCAGTTCCGCTTATCACGGATAACAACCTATATCCAAAAACAAGAGAGCTCTTTATCAGTGAGATATGTGGCCTAGATGCGGTCATGTTAAAACGCCCACGGGATGGTCGGGCTTGTGTCTTAATTGTGCTTGTTACTGGAACGTTCCGGATCTGTATCCGGCAATGAACCATAAACATTAATAGCACTCCCCAAAACCCTCGAGGAGTGTCTTTATCGCTACAATAATCGCTACCAATCTTCTTAGATCATTTCTGGACTGTTCGTGGAGAGTTTTAAAACTTTTTTGCAGTAAGGTTATTTTAGGTACTATTTCGAGATTAATCAATTATTGGGAAAGTGTTAGAGAAGATTTCGCGACTATTTGCATATTATTTCGGGACTATTACGGAACTTCTTCAAAGCGTAGCTTAAGATTCCTGAGTACGACTTCAGACTGAAGTCGAAATATTGAAAAATAAAAACAAAATAAAATACACATCCCAGTGTTTTATTTAAGAAAACCCGGCCTTGATTGAGCTCAACCAAAAAAATTTTAGTTATTGGAACTATTTTGAGATCGTTATTGAATCATCTTGGGATCATTCCAGAGTCTTCAGAGATTGGTTATAAAAATGTTATTGACACTATCTCGATTTGGTGTCAAAAATGTATCGATTTCTTATCAAAAAAATATCGATTTGATATCGATAATTTATCGACAAAATACCGTTTTGTTATAGAAAAATATTGATTTGTTGTTAAAAAAGATATTTTTATTATATAATCTAAAAGTTTTCGATAGCAAACATTTATATTTCGATATCACATCAATAACACTTTTATCAAAGAATTTTCGATAATAAGTCGATACATAGCTTTTCCATACCTCGCTCGCTCACATTATTCCAGCGCCCCACCTTTCGAAGCGCGCTAATAGAGCGCCAGAGTCACTTTATTTATTTTTGTAATCTTTTAGGGAATTCATATTTGTCATTCGGCCTGATGGGGTGGCCACAGTGATCTAAAATATGTGTAGAGATAAGAATATATCCCCCTTGGCAGTACCACCGTAATTTTTCTAAGACTTCTATCCTGAACAGCGCAGCTGCAATATCCTAAGGCGCTCAGCGATAAAGTAGGGCTCTATGGAGTTCAACTTTTCCCTCGCACCAACGACAAGGTGCCTTAGCAGGGTTGTCAACCTCACGCGATTTTTCTAAGTGACAATGGCTGGGTGGGTTAGGTTACGTTGAATTGGTCGATTCAAAAAGACCTTACATAGACTGAATGTGTCCATAGTGCTACCAGGTTTTTTAACGACCAAAAGGAAACCCCGAATAGGTACCAGGGCTTATGTTATAAAACAACTCCGTCCTCTTGATAATTACTACAAGTTTTCTAGAACCTATCTTAATTTCTTTTTCGATATCTGCCAACTCTGGCACCCCCAGTAGCTGAAGGCTTGACTTCGCGAGCGCAGGACACGAACACAGAACGTATTCAACTGTTTCTGCTTGCAGCACACACGAGGCAATATTTATAAGCATGTCACGCCAGTGGGCAGTGTTCCTTTAGTACGTCCATCATGAGCCTTAATTCTTCTTTTTTTAGATTTATGTATAATAACTGAGTCGATTTATTAACCGATATCGCGCCATCGATTTTTCGATAGGATTTGGGCCCAGGAAAAAAAAGTTCCACTACGCATACCCCAAAAAATAATTTTCGAGCCTGCGAAGAAAAAAATGGCGAAAGGGTCAATACAAACAAATATATATATATATTTTTTTTTTTTCAAAAAACTATTATCGCCAACGTTTTTACAACAGTTTTTTGAAAAAATGTACGGCGCGATATCGGTTAACTTTCGTCCATACAAATCGACCCAGGTTAATGTATAAATAATTTTGTGAGCAACGTCTGGGTAAATATGTACAACTTCAAATCGTTTGAAACCTATATTCGTATGTCATCTAATTTTGTTTCTGATTTCATAGCTAACTGTATTCCCTAATATCTTAAGGCAGTTTTGTTTACGCACCAACCTTTAATTGATATAAATATGTTAACGAAGAGATTTGCTTTTAACCATGGCGGGACCAGCAACAGGTGGCTTCCGGAAATCAGCTGATTGGTATATTTTTAATATGATTTAACACTTCAACTTCCGACGCAGTACTATTTTGACATTAGTCCATCGATTTACAAAAACAAGAACTTTTATTTATGTTTGTAGGTACATATGCCACCGTGCTGCCACCTTGCATGGTTTCGCCATGCTTTTAACTTTCATTCAAAAAACAAGCTTCAATTTCATTCAACATTGACCCACATACAATCGTACGTTTATTTAAAAACAAAACTTTAAATATTTATGTATGACATTTCTTACAATAACAATGAAGGTGTCATCTTATTTCTACAATGATCACCGTAAATGGTGGTGATTTTTGAAAGAAATTAAAATGAATGGAACTCTGCGCATGCGTAAACCACAAACTTCAAAAGTTAATGACGCTGCTGCCTAATTACGACATTTATTAGCGTTATAAAATAAAAATCAATAAAAGTCACTTAAAATAAATTGCCGCTAAATAATGTGCCCACCTTAAAAAAAAGCTAATTTTTTTCTTTTCTGTTTTTTTGTTTTTGTTTTTTTTTTTGTCAATTCGCATGCTTCAAAATTTGTGTCAACAACAAACAAAACCCACAAACACTCACGCACACAACCAACACGCACAAGCTTAGCTAGCATTTCGCACCGGAAATAGACGGTAATGCAACAACAATGCAAATGCACAAATTCGGATATAAATATTCACATATTAACAAATATCTACCTTTTATATGTATGTTTATGTATTTTACTATCTCTTCACACACATAAGAAGTTAAATTTATTTATTCGTAAGTAGATCACGACAAAACCCACGAGCGATCGCATGAATTTGTGACTATGACAACAACAACAACAATAATACATTTAAACGACTCTGCACAGCAGATCTCAATGTTAATAAATCAAATTCACTTCCGTTGGGAAAATAAAAAACGAAAAAAAATTTTAAATATCCACAAATTAATGAATGAATGAGTAAATGAGTAAAAACAAGTAAGGAAGGCTAAGTTCCGGTGTTACCGAACATTACATACTCAGTTGAGAGCTATGAAAGCAAAATAAGGGAAAATCACCATGTAGGAAAATGAACCTAGGGTAACCCTGGAATGTGTTTGTATGACATATGTATGAAATGGAAGGTATTAAAGAGTATTTTAAGAGGGAGTGGGTAATAGTTCTATAGATGGACGCCATTTAGGGATATCGCCATAACGGTGGACCAGGGCTGACTCTAGAATTTGTTTGTACGATATGGGTATCAAATGAAAGGTGTTAATGAGTATTTTAAAAGGGAGTGGGCCTAAGTTCTATAGGTGGACGCCTTTTCGAGATATCGCCATAAAGGTGGACCAGGGGTGACTCTAGAATTTGTTTGTACGATATGGGTATCAAATGAAAGGTGTTAATGAGTATTTTAAAAGGGAGTGGGCCTAAGTTCTATAGGTGGACGCCTTTTCGAGATATCGTCATAAAGGTGGACCAGGGGTGACTCTAGAATTTGTTTGTACGACATGGGTATCAAATGAATGTGTTAATGAGTATTTTAAAAGGGAGTGGGCCTAAGTTCTATAGGAGGACGCCTTTTCGAGATATCGCCATAAAGGTGGAACAGGGGTGACTCTAGAATTTGTTTGTACGATATGGGTATCAAATGAAAGGTGTTAATGAGTATTTTAAAAGGGAGTGGGCCTAAGTTCTATAGGTGGACGCCTTTTCGAGATATCGCCATAAAGGTGGAACAGGGGTGACTCTAGAATTTGTTTGTACGATATGGGTATCAAATGAAAGGTGTTAATGAGTATTTTAAAAGGGAGTGGGCCTAAGTTCTATAGGTGGACGCCTTTTCGAGATATCGCCATAAAGGTGGACCAGGGGAGACTCTAGAATTTGTTTGTACGATATGGGTATCAAATGAAAGGTGTTAATGAGTATTTTAAAAGGGAGTGGGCCTAAGTTCTATAGGTGGACGCCTTTTCGAGATATCGCCATAAAGGTGGACCAGGCGTGAATCTAGAATTTGTTTGTACGACATGGGTATCAAATGAAAGTGTTAATGAGTATTTTAAAAGGGAGTGGGCCTAAGTTCTATAGGAGGACGCCGTTTCGAGATATCGCCATAAAGGTGGACCAGGGGTGACTCTAGAATTTGTTTGTACGATATGGGTATCAAATGAAAGGTGTTAATGAGTATTTTAAAAGGGAATGGGCCTAAGTTCTATAGGTGGACGCCTTTTCGAGATATCGCCATAAAGGTGGACCAGGGGTGAATCTAGAATTTGTTTGTACGACATGGGTATCAAATGAAAGTGTTAATGATTATTTTAAAAGGGAGTGGGCCTAAGTTCTATAGGTGGACGCCTTTTCGAGATATCGCCATAAAGGTGGACCAGGGGTGACTCTAGAATTTGTTTGTACGATATGGGTATCAAATGAAAGGTGTTAATGAGTATTTTAAAAGGGAGTGGGCCTAAGTTCTATAGGTGGACGCCTTTTCGAGATATCGCCATAAAGGTGGACCAGGGGTGACTCTAGAATTTGTTTGTACGATATGGGTATCAAATGAAAGGTGTTAATGAGTATTTTAAAAGGGAGTGGGCCTAAGTTCTACAGGTGGACGCCTTTTCGAGATATCGCCATAAAGGTGGACCAGGCGTGAATCTAGAATTTGTTTGTACGACATGGGTATCAAATGAAATTGTTAATGAGTATTTTAAAAGGGAGTGGGCCTAAGTTCTATAGGAGGACGCCTTTTCGAGATATCGCCATAAAGGTGGACCAGGGGTGACTCTAGAATTTGTTTGTACGATATGGGTATCAAATGAAAGGTGTTAATGAGTATTTTAAAAGGGAGTGGGCCTAAGTTCTATAGGTGGACGCCTTTTCGAGATATCGCCATAAAGGTGGACCAGGGGTGAATCTAGAATTTGTTTGTACGACATGGGTATCAAATGAAAGTGTTAATGAGTATTTTAAAAGGGAGTGGGCCTAAGTTCTATAGGAGGACGCCTTTTCGAGATATCACCATAAAGGTGGACCAGGGGTGACTCTAGAATTTGTTTGTACGATATGGGTATCAAATGAAAGGTGTTAATGAGTATTTTAAAAGGGAGTGGGTCTTAGTTCTATGGGTGGACGCCTTTTCGAGATATCGCCATAAACGTGGACAAGGGGTGACTCTAGAATGCGTTTGTACAATATGGGTATCAAACGAAAGGTGTTAATGAGTATTTTAAAAGGGAGTGGGCCTAAGTTCTATAGGAGGACGCCTTTTCGAGATATCGCCATAAAGGTGGACCAGGGGTGACTCTAGAATTTGTTTGTACGATATGGGTATCAAATGAAAGGTGTTAATGAGTATTTTAAAAGGGAGTGGGCCTAAGTTCTATAGGAGGACGCCTTTTCGAGATATCGCCATAAACGTGGACAAGGGGTGACTCTAGAATGCGTTTGTACAATATGGGTATCAAACGAAAGGTGTTAATGAGTATTTTAAAAGGGAGTGGGCCTAAGTTCTATAGGAGGACGCCTTTTCGAGATATCGCCATAAAGGTGGACCAGGGGTGACTCTAGAATTTGTTTGTACGATATGGGTATCAAATGAAAGGTGTTAATGAGTATTTTAAAAGGGAGTGGGTCTTAGTTCTATGGGTGGACGCCTTTTCGAGATATCGCCATAAACGTGGACAAGGGGTGACTCTAGAATGCGTTTGTACAATATGGGTATCAAACGAAAGGTGTTAATGAGTATTTTAAAAGGGAGTGGGCCTAAGTTCTATAGGAGGACGCCTTTTCGAGATATCGCCATAAAGGTGGACCAGGGGTGACTCTAGAATTTGTTTGTACGATATGGGTATCAAATGAAAGGTGTTAATGAGTATTTTAAAAGGGAGTGGGTCTTAGTTCTATGGGTGGACGCCTTTTCGAGATATCGCCATAAACGTGGACAAGGGGTGACTCTAGAATGCGTTTGTACAATATGGGTATCAAACGAAAGGTGTTAATGAGTATTTTAAAAGGGAGTGGGCCTAAGTTCTATAGGAGGACGCCTTTTCGAGATATCGCCATAAAGGTGGACCAGGGGTGACTCTAGAATTTGTTTGTACGATATGGGTATCAAATGAAAGGTGTTAATGAGTATTTTAAAAGGGAGTGGGCCTAAGTTCTATAGGAGGACGCCTTTTCGAGATATCGCCATAAACGTGGACAAGGGGTGACTCTAGAATGCGTTTGTACAATATGGGTATCAAACGAAAGGTGTTAATGAGTATTTTAAAAGGGAGTGGGCCTAAGTTCTATAGGAGGACGCCTTTTCGAGATATCGCCATAAAGGTGGACCAGGGGTGACTCTAGAATTTGTTTGTACGATATGGGTATCAAATGAAAGGTGTTAATGAGTATTTTAAAAGGGAGTGGGCCTAAGTTCTATAGGTGGACGCCTTTTCGAGATATCGCCATAAAGGTGGACCAGGGGTGAATCTAGAATTTGTTTGTACGACATGGGTATCAAATGAAAGTGTTAATGAGTATTTTAAAAGGGAGTGGGCCTAAGTTCTATAGGAGGACGCCTTTTCGAGATATCACCATAAAGGTGGACCAGGGGTGACTCTAGAATTTGTTTGTACGATATGGGTATCAAATGAAAGGTGTTAATGAGTATTTTAAAAGGGAGTGGGTCTTAGTTCTATGGGTGGACGCCTTTTCGAGATATCGCCATAAACGTGGACAAGGGGTGACTCTAGAATGCGTTTGTACAATATGGGTATCAAACGAAAGGTGATAATGAGTATTTTAAAAGGGAGTGGGCCTTAGTTCTATAGGTGGACGCCTTTTCAAGATATTGCCATAAAGGTGGACCAGGGATGACTCTAGAATTTGTTTGTACGACATGGGTATCAAATGAAAGGTGTTAATGAGTATTTTAAAAGGGAGTGGGCCTTAGGTCTATAGGTGGACGCCTTTTCGGAATATCGTTATAAAGGTGGACCAGTGTTGACTCTAGAATGCTTTTGTACAATATGGGTATCAAACGAAAGGTGTTAATGAGTATTTTAAAAGGGAGTGGGTCTTAGTTCTATAGGTGGACGCCTTTTTAAGATATCGCCATAAAGGTGGACCAGGGGTGACTCTAGAATTTGTTTGTACGATATGGGTATCAAATGAAAGGTGTTAATGAGTATTTTAAAAGGGAGTGGGTCTTAGTTCTATGGGTGGACGCCTTTTCGAGATATCGCCATAAACGTGGACAAGGGGTGACTCTAGAATGCGTTTGTACAATATGGGTATCAAACGAAAGGTGTTAATGAGTATTTTAAAAGGGAGTGGGCCTTAGTTCTATAGGTGGACGCCTTTTCAAGATATTGCCATAAAGGTGGACCAGGGATGACTCTAGAATTTGTTTGTACGACATGGGTATCAAATGAAAGGTGTTAATGAGTATTTTAAAAGGGAGTGGGCCTTAGTTCTATGGGTGGACGCCTTTTCGGGATATCGCCATAAACGTGGACCAGGGGTGACTCTAGAATGCGTTTGTACAATATGGGTATCAAATGAAAGGTGTTAATGAATATTTTAAAAGGGCGTGGGCCTTAGTTCTATAGGTGGACGCCTTTTCGAGATATTGCCATAAAGGTGGACCAGGGGTGACTCTACAATGCTTTTGTACAATATGGGTATCAAACCAAAGGTGTTGATGAGTATTTTAAAATGGAGTGGGCCTTAGTTCTATGAGTGGACACCTTTTCAAGATATCGCCATAAACGTGGACAAAGGGTGACTCTAGAATGCGTTTGTACAATATGGGTTTCAAACGAAAGGTGTTAATGAGTATTTTAAAAGGGAGTGGGTCTTAGTTCTATAGGTGGACGCCTTTTTGAGATATCGCCATAAAGGTGCACCAGGGGTGACTCTAGAATTTGTTTGTACGATATGGGTATCAAATGAAAGGTGTTAATGAGTATTTTAAAAGGGAGTGGGCCTTAGGTCTATAGATGGACGCCTTTTCGGAATATCGTTATAAAGGTGGACCAGTTTTGACTCTAGAATGCTTTTGTACTATATAGGTATCAAACGAAAGGTATTAATAAGTATTTTAAAAGGGAATGGGCCTTAGTTCTATGGGTGGACGCCTTTTCGGGATGTTGCCATAAACGTGGACCAGGGGTGACTCTAGAATGCGTTTGTACGATATGGGTATCAAATGAAAGTTGTTAATGAGTATTTTAAAAGGGAGTGGGCCTTAGTTCTATAGGTGGATGCCTTTTCGAGATATCGTCATAAAGGTGGGCCAAGGGTGACTCTAGTATTTTTTTGTACGATATGGGTATCAAATTAAAGGTATTAATGCGGGTTTTAAAAGGAAGTGGTGGTAGTTGTATATGTGAAGGCGTTATCGAGATATCGACCAAAATGTGGACCAGGGTGACCAAGAACATCATATGTCGGGTACCGCTAATTTATTTATATATGTAATACCACGAACAGTTATCCTTCCAAGATTCCAAGGGCTTTTGATTTCGCCCTGCAAAACTTTTTCATTTTCTTTTACTTAATATGGTAGGTGTCACACCCATTGTACAAAGTTTTTTTCTAAAGTGATATTTTGCGTCAATAGGCCAATCCAATTACCATGTTTCATCCCTTTTTTCGTATTAGGTATATTATTATGGCATTTTTTTCATTTTTAGCAATTTTCGATATCGAAAAAGTGGGCGTGGTCATAGTCGGATTTCGGCCATTTTTACACCAATATAAAGTGAGTTCAGATAAATATGTGAACTGACTTTAGTAAAGATATATCGATTTTTGCTCAAGTTATCGTGTTAACGGCCGAGCGGAAGGACAGACGGTCGGCTGTGTATAAAAACTGGACGTGGCTTCAACCGATTTCGCCCTTTTTCATAGAAAACAGTTATCGTCCTAGAATCAAAGCCTCTACCAAATTTCACAAGGATTGGTGATGTTTTGTTCGTATAGTATCCTAGACAAATCAAAGGAAAAAGGGGGGAGCCACGCCCATTTTGAAAATTTCTTTTATTTTTGTATTTTGTTGCACCATATCATTACTGGAGTTGAACGTTGATATAATTTACTTATATACTGTAAAGATATTAACTTTTCTTTTAAAATTTTACTTAAACAATTTTTTTTTTTAAAGTGGGCGTGGTCGTTCTCCGATTTTGCTAATTTTTATTAAGCATACATACAGTAATAACAGTAACGTTCCTGCCAAATTTAATCATTATATCTTCAACGACTGCCAAATTACTGCTTGCAAAACTTCTAAATTACCTTCTTTTAAAAGTGGGCTGTGCCACGCCCATTGTCCAAAATTTTACCAGTTTTTTATTCTGCGTCATAAGTTCAACTCACCTACCAAGTTTCATCGCTTTATCCGTATTTGGTAATGAATTATCGCACTTTTTCGATTTTTCGAAATTTTCGATATCGAAAAAGTGGGCGTGGTTATAGTCCGATATCGTTCACTTTAAATAGCGATCTGAGATGAGTGCCCGGGAACCTACATACCAAATTTCATCAAGATACCTCAAAATTTACTCAAGTTATCGTGTTAACGGACGGACGGACGGACGGACATGGCTCAATCGTTTTTTTTTTTCGATACTGATGATTTTGATATATGGAAGTCTATATCTATCTCGATTACTTTATACCTGTACAAGCAACCGTTATCCAATCAAAGTTAATATACTCTGTGAGCTCTGCTCAACTGAGTATAAAAAATTAAATCAGTAAACGTATTGAATGGGCATTTTTGAGTGCGTGGAATATTTAAGTAGCAACGTGTGGATGCAGATTTGCATAAGCATATACCCAGTAAAAAATTGCGTAAGAGATTAAGGGAGAAAGAAAGGCGACAGGACAATAGGAGGACTTGTATCGTGGGTTGGGATCTTTGATCCTTTATTAAATGAGAGGAAGCTAGACTAGGTCTAACCCATCTTTAATCGGAATAAGTTCCCAAAACAGGAAAATATATTCACGACCCAACTGTAAAAAACGGCCGCATTTAGCACTTTATAATTAAAATGTGTTAAAGCCAAGCGCTCTTATCCTATCATCCATATGACAGCTCCGAATATGTATATTAACATATCCGAGAGATCGTCTGTCCTATCTTTGCTTTATTTGCATGACTTTTAAGAATTTTGTATCTCCTCACCCTAACGAGTTTTTTATTCTCTTACCTCTAGCATCTCTCTTCCTTTTCGTTTTCTTGGCTACTTCCTCTTCCGTTCTCTCTCTCCCGCGCCATCTTTTACAAAGATAGAGTAATCTTTGTCAGCTCACCAAAAAGTATGTATGTGAAACCTTTTTGACTTCATCGTTCGTTCACACAGCTCATCACTAAAACTCCTTCGATACACACCGTTGGCAACTTGGAAAAGACCTTAAATCTTGCGTAGAGCTTTTGTTTCATATACTCCCCGAACCGTCACATGTTCGCTCGACATCGACCATGTCTCCAACCGTACATGAGAGTATGATGGGATATTTATAGAGCGTGACTTATATTCGTCGAAGCAGCACTATTACCGACTCAGGCCAAAGTATATAGCTGATAGTGTTGTTAAACGTTATTTCGCAAAGTCGTATATCTTTGTGCTTCCAAAAGCTGTTCAAAGAGATGGTGCATATCGATGCTCTTATCGTCAGTCTTCTCCAGAATTTCAGATATCGTGACAATCTGGTCGATGCACAGTGTTTCGTGTAGAACAAGCTAGCTGGACAAAATTTTTTTATGAGATTTTCCGTTTCATATGCAGTCATTTATTACAACTACGTCATTTTTTTTAGCCATATGTTCTCTTTTTTATTTTTTTCCAAAATTTTACTTCATATGCATAAATTTGCTTATTTCATATACAGTAACTCATGTGAATAAGTGATATAGATCCAAAAATATTTAAAGGACTTAAGAATATTACTTTATTGTACTTAAATTGAATGGAATACAAATCTCAATACTCTAAAAAATTCTAAAAATTCAGAAAACAAAATTAAAATTTTTTATGAAAATTTGTCGAATTCTTTAAATATAATTTAGTTTTGTTATAGATCGTGACAAATTTTCTTATGGGAAATTAGTTAAAATCAATTTGCGAAAGCGAAAATTGTAAGAATTATCAAAAAAGGGGTGTCTACTTATTTATGTGAGTGACTGTACATATGTACATACATATTTTGTATTTATTTGAGTATATATTCTGGGACTACAATTTTTACAGAAATATTTTATAGTACCAGTCAGGAATGTAAAGGTGAATTACAATAATAATAATAACAATGTAAATAATTAAAAATTACTTATTACAAAAACTTAAAAGTAAAGTATCATACAAAGTAGAAAAGACAATAGATTTAAATTGAATAAAACCTGATCCAACAAAAAGTTATAGGGTAGGTTATCTTTTATAATTATGTTATTATTCGCTATCATCACTTTCATTTTATGAGTCACTTGTGGAATAGTCATGAACATCAGCAACACTACTGTGAAAGCTTGAAACAACTGGGGTATTTATTGACTCCTCAACATTATCGGGGGACAGTAAATTTAAGACTTCTGAAGTCAGACTTTTAAATTTTTTCTTAGGTATCTCCCTAAAACTGTTAACTAAAGGATACGATGTTATAAGCAACATATTCATAAGATCTCTATTCGTGGCTTCACGCGACTGCTTTTGTGTGTTATCAGCCCTGATTCGTCTCAAATCTTTGTTACGGGCTTCCTGTGCTTCCTCGGAAAGTTGACCAATAGGTAAAATTGCTGATTTTATAATATCAGTACTATGCACTAAGAATTTATGAACTGTAACAGGCATATTAAACCATGGATAGAGATCTATGTATAGTTTTTTAGTCTCGACCGCACATTTTTCAAATTTTTGGATATTTATATTGTACCCAGATGCTAATGCGCGAAGGAGATTGTCGAATCTTTTGATGAGCGTTACATCCAATCCCGTAATCTCAGCACTAGCCTCAGAATTTTCGAAAAACCTACGAGCAGTGTTGCCGTCATTGGTATTGCCGAAACCTGGTTTTGGTTTATCTTCATCAATCCATTGTATGTACCTTTTTTTATGCCTTGGTGACTGGTGCGGTAGGTTGTGGCAGGTTGAAGTCAATGATCTTCGCCTTTTTTGCTTTTGGTGTGATCTTGTAGACTTTGCGCGTTTATTTTTGTATGTTTTATGGCTACGTGTTTGTTCCCTGTACCAGGGAATTGGTTTTACCGTTTGTAGATCAGCTTTAAAGGTTCAAATATCTCGTCGGAGGTGGTACGTACATACATCCTATTTGATATGTAGAGATAACTAAATCTATAAAAAAAAAAATTAAAAATAGATGTGCCAAGAATTCGCAATGGTTTTTTCTTTCGACTATTAGAGAATACTTGCGACTATAACATATGTAAAATTAAGCCCGGATGTCCGCGGATGTATGTAACTTTTTTGTCCCTAAAGTTAAAAATATAGGGAAAAAATACCTTTTCTTCTTAATAACGCAATGTTATATATATCGAAAATACCCTAATTGTGAAAGAATTACTATTAAAAAATTTTACTTACCTTCGAGCTTAGAATCCATCAAAAAAATTATGTAAAAGTGTTCACTTAAAAGAAATATGAATCTTAATATTCAACAAGAATTTTGCAAATTAATCAATGCATTTTACGGCCACTCCTGCCTTCTCACTTCAATTACTCAATATATATGAGCAAAAATATCAAAAAAAAAGCAAAAAATCCTGTTATTTTGTTTGTTTTCTTTCATTTCTCATTACACTTTTCTTGGAATAAGAACTTTGTTTTTGTCCAGCTAGCTTGTTCTACACGAAACACTGTGCGATGGCAGATTTACCAGAATAGAAGCTGCACTGATAACCTGCTTAAATTCAAATGTGCAGAGATACGTTCGTCTGACTATTTTCGCATAGGAAGTCATGCACGCTTTTAACCAACTTCTCGCCTCCGTGTTTCAACATCTCTGCCGATAATCAGTCGTTTCGCAGAGATTAACTATGTTTTGGCATGGATATTACCATTCTCACTTTATGATAGTCGTGTTGCGAAACGTATCCGTTATCAATCATTGGAATATTGGGTTCGTCATCTTTCTTGCTATCTACCAAAAATAATAATTGTGAGCTCCATAACTGCAGCATGCGCAGTCCGTCGGGTCTAGTCACCTTTTCATATTTTCACTAAGCATTGAAAGACTAACCTGTTAGGCGTGAGGTAGGGGTATGATTTTACAATTATTTTACATAAGCGGCAGATTTTTTAATGGGTATGAATTATGTCAATGTAATGAATATAAATATGCTGACAAATAAGAAAGAAAACGCAGCCTTCATGTGACTTAAATGTTGAAACAAAGTAAAAAATAAGACTAAATAAAATAAAATAAAATAACAAAATAAAATTTAAAATTACATAAAAAGATAGAATAAAATAAAGTAATTTAAAGTAAATAAAACAACAAAAAATTAAAAAAAATACTACAATAAAATACATAAAAATAAAATGGAAATAAAATAAAATAAAAAAACAACAAAATAAAACAAAATCAATTAACACAAAATAAAATAAAAGACAATAAAATAAAATTTAAAAAAATAAATAAAATAAAGTAAAATTACATAAAAATACAGAATAAAATAAAATAAAGTAAGGTAAAATAAAATAAAACAATTTAAAATAAATAAAATAAATTAAAATACATAAAAATAAAATAAAATAAAAATTAATAAAAACACAAAAAATAAATAAAATAATATAGATAAAAAGAAAAAAGGAAAAATAAATAAAATAAGATTAAAAAAAATAAAACAAATTAAAATAAAAAAATAAAATAAGATAAAATTAAATAAAATTAATTTGTAATATATTTATTTTGGGCAATTTTTGGGGATACAATTATTTGGAGCTTTTCCGCCGATAAAAAAAAGACAAAACACAAGGTTTTTCTTTTCCTCGATGAAATTTTTCCATCTTCATCAGGGAGACTGTATATTTAATAAATGTGACCCGGCCTATGATAAGGTGGCTTACGACTTAAAAAAAATAATGCAAAAGAAGAACTACTAAGAAACTGAAGAAATGCATTATTTATCTTTAACAGCTGTTTCTTTTTTGAGTCATAAGCCACCTTTCCATAGGCCGGGCCACATATATATGTTATAGTTTCAATGTCATAAAATAATGTGACTTAAATTGAACGTAAGTAGAATCTTTATAACAGAGTTATGTGAATTGTTCAATTCTAATTAATGGCTTAATGTTTGTTTTTTTATGTTATATTTTATGTTAAACATATCTACAGTCTCCCTGATGAAGATGGATAAATTAATTAATTAATTAAATTTAAATTAAATTAAGTGAAATAAAATAAAATAAGTACAAATAAAATGAAATAAAACAAAATTAAACTCAAAAAAATAAAAAGGAATATCAAAAAAATTAGATAAAATAAAATAATTTAAAAATATTTTTTAAGTACATAAATTAAAATAAAATAAAACATAATAAAACAAAATAAAACAAAATAAAATAAAACAAATTAAATTAAAATAAAACGAAAGTAAGTAAAATAAAGTAAAATATAATAAAATTAAATAAATTGAAATAAAATAAAATGAAATGAGATGAAATAAAATAAAATAATTTAAAATTTAATTTGAAAGTATAAAATAGGACAAAAATAAGCTCTAATTAAGTAAAACAAAAGCAAATAAAAATAAATAAAAATAAATAAAAAAGAAAGAGAAAAAGAAGTTCCAAAAAAAAAAAATTATGACAAATTTCAAAAATTTATTAATAATAAAATAAATTTTATAAAATATTCGTAAGCGAAGAAATTGTCTTGTAGTCCGCTGGTAAAAATATGACTGTATCTTTTAATTACAGAAAGCATTCCCCTTTTATTTTTTCATTATTTTAGTATGCGTCATAATACTGAACGGATTCATGTTGGTCTAGTACCAATGCAAAAGAGTGATATGTACCTACTACTGAACTAACATCTTCTTTAGGGAAAAATTTGTACACTGGCTACAGCAACGCTGGCAGTGGCAATGAAGAGAAATTTCTATAGAAAACTCGAGTCGGGAACTAATTTTAGAGATAAGTTCAACAATGAAGGCCTGTAGGTCGCGATTACTTTCTATCTTACCCAGTTCCCAGTCGGGTAGTGCTTTGCTGAAGTCAATGACGTACAATTTCTATGAAGATATACATTTTATATCACTTAACGTTTTGACGAAGAGTTGAAGAGAAGATTAATAATGAACTCCCTCCCACCGTGAGTCAAACTCTCGGAGAGTCTTGCTACGAGAGCATATTGCAGCGAGACCTAATAGCGCGGTAAATGTTAAAGCAGCTTCGTAAAACCAAAATAATTAAATAACATTTCGCTTTACTCTTTTTTCGTGTATAATCAATTTATGACCTTAACCTGTATCAAAGTTAATTGCACATAAATTGAGCTCTTTATATTTTTAATAATAAAGCAATTAATCACGTTATCAATTAAAATGGGTTATGCGGTCGTGAAAAGTCATACATTATTTATAATATATAAAATGTAAACAATTGCCTAATATAACTTTTCAAAAATTTGTTGATACTTAAAATTTCACGCTTAATAAAAATGCATTAACGGGTGCCTATCTATTTGAAGCGCATTGCATTCGGGCAAATGGAATGGGGCGCGTAATCAGCGTTGAGAAAGAACGGAAACTGATTGTTTAGATTTTTTTTAACATATAATAGCATTTTTTATTTCCTGATAAAAAATTCCCTACTGTCACATACTCTCATAGAACACAATTTAGTTTTTGGTCATGCTAGAAATTTATTTGTTTACACTTTACTGTCTTCTAATCTTCATTAATTGACCCATTTCAGTGACAACACGCGACAGCCCGCGTGCCCACTTTAACGATCCTTATTTGTGTTTAATGTGTAAATGATATTTCTAATTGATTATATTAAATAATTTAGCTCAAGTTTTATCAGAAAAGTTATAAGATTTACTTTTTATTATACTTCTGCTGTAATTTTCTATAGCGACATTTGTACATCCAATGCATTGGAAATTATATTTGAATTGTTCTTTTTAAAGAAATTATTTTGAATGACTAGCGCTCGATCAAAAATAGTGCTTCTACAGAACGAGTATTTAAGTGTATACACCCTTGGAACGTTCTGAACCCAAAATGGTACTTTAAAATATTGTAACGAATTTTGGGGAGTTCCTGATAATTATGCACCTTCTGCTAACGTTCGAATCGCTGAACTGTAAAATAAATAACTCCAATATTCAGTATTACAAAATGATCTTCATTAAGACTACTTTGGGATTAGTACTTCATAATTTAGTGCAGTATAACGTGTTTAAATCAAACTGATTGATTATTCCTCAGCTTGCGCTGCTTTTATACTCTCTGTTACTTCGTTCGCATATTTCTCCTTAGGCCCATATGTTTCACGAACATTCCTTCACTAACATGCCTTCTAAAACAGTTGTATCTCATGCTTGGTTAATTAGCTATAAACATGTATATCTGTAGTTTATGCTTCTCTTCTAGCCATATGCGGGTGTATGTGTGAGTAACAACTTCTGCTCTTAGCTGCCGGCTAAATAATCTCTATGCTTCAAGCTGCTGGTTATGTGTATGGAATATTCTTCGTTGCCTTGTCCACAAGTATAGCTGCTTGCTTTAATGTGTACATGTACATAAGTGTGGCTGCTTGCTGTTTTTGTTGTTGTGATTATTTACTAACAGCTTAGTGATGCTAATATCCGCCACAATATAACGGCTAAGGGCCGTTCTCGCCATCTCTTGTTAAGTTATAACTAAACTGGAGAATAGAAATCCTTCAGAGAGGTTCAGATGATATTTTCATTTCCACCAACATAGGATAACCAACCCAGGTAAGGTCACAACTGTGAATATTTTGTAGATAAAGCACTTAATGAGAGTCGATGCTTCAGTTAGCAGCATGGAGAATACGAGAATATCAATAACTTATAAGTGACTAACTGAGGATGGTGAACCACCTAGGGTGGTAAAATGCAACCATACTGTGCGACGACCTTCTCATATGTAAGCAAGCTTCTAGCTACTAAAATGAGGAAGAAAGAAAATCCGTAAAATCGGTTGTCTGGGAGATACATATATGCTATAATGGTCGGATCAGATCGATTCCGACAAATGATGCTTTTTATGGCAGAAATACACTCGGAGCATGATACCGCCACACCACGGCGGCCGCCAAATGATGAATCAGCTTTGAGATTCGTGACAAACTTTATATACTAATTCATTTTCATGAAAGGTATAAATATAAGGGCTAAGGGCCGTTTTCAAAGTCCCTAGTTAAATTAGAATTTATCTAGAGTTTGAATCCTTCAAAATATATCTTTGCTAGACTATAAGCAGCACACCAAAGCCAAGTAAGTAGTTCTCTTCTAGAAATTAGAGGCATAAGATCGGCAGACAATGCTCACCACCTTAGAGCAAATATCTCAAATACCATTCTAGCATCAACGTGTCATCAGAAGCTATATAGGATATCACATCCCATAAACCCAATCACAAGGGACTCTCGGACTATGAGTCCAAAGTTTTGGCGCAGCAGGCAAGGGTATCAATTCTCAACCTATCTGTATGGAATGTGAGTTATTTTGCAATTTTCAATCTTGAAATGCCCCATGATACAGTCCTAGTCGAATATACAGCCGACATTGCCACAGTCAATACAGCGCGAAAGCGCTTCCAAAATAACACATGTGGCGTAGTGCGACTTATAATTCTGATACAAACAGCGGAGCTGCTCATTTTATTTAAAATTAGTTCGGCATTGCTTCAGGTCGGGGGGAATGTTAAAAGTTCACTTCGCCTAGCAGAAACGGCCTAGAGATTTCAACGTGGTCATACTTACTAGCCTTGTTTTTTTAACATGTATATACATCTACATTTGCGGGTAAAAAAACGCGTATCATAACTTAGATAATATTTAGAAGACCCATCTAGCGGCAGTGGTTATATAACTAGCTACTGAATGGGTTGTACAGAATAGCGGAGACACGCACCTCTGTTGGCCATAGTATATAACCTATAGCTGAATCGGTTGCGGTGAATAAGGGACACACACCATTTGTAGAGGTAAAACATAGAGGTAGTGTAGAGGTAAACCATAGACACACATTTCAGTTGCATCTGAGTATAACGCGTATTGACATTTAGGAATACTAATTTTCTGCGCAGAGATTTCAGAAGTATAGATAAAGTTACGCACTTGGTAGTCCATATAAAGTTTAAGTGCATATGTGTATAAATGTAAAAAAACACGTCTAATGATTCAGGCTTATACCTTTATGGTGCTTTTTTCCGCAACGTACATACATACGTCCGTCAAACTACCATCAACTTTGATAACACTACTCAAAACTTTCGGGGAGTGTCTTTATCGCTACAACAACAGACCATCCGATCAGCGCTATCTTTAAAATTTATTGCATCATGCAGTTTCTTAAATGAATCGCAGTTAATTTTGACAGCTTTCACTCATACAAGTTCTCGTTTGATTTTAAAATATATATTTGTATACATTTTTTTTGTCAATCTAATCTTAATTCTTGCTTAACACTTAAAATTAAGCTATTTAAAATTTAATTTGATTTTCAATTAAACGCACAATTTAGTGACTACCTACAAGTGTCAAAACAGCAATGTGACATGCACCTAAAAATGTCCAAATTACAATTCACAAAAGTGATTGCTTTTAAAACGACTAGCGGAAAAAGTGGGCTCAGTACGACGAGCACAAAAAAGGCATATCTATAACCAAAAACAGCAATAAATAAATAAATTAAAAAAAAAAAAAACACGTATTAAGCGTACAGCTGTTTGCGATGAAATATCAGTCAAATGGTGTTTTAGTCACACCGAGTCAATCAAAACTGACTTCTAATAAACTAAATACACGCAAAATTAAAATAAAAAAAGCGAAACAAGCTTTTAAATCCATCAGCGAATCACATTAACTGAATGAAATAACTACACTACTTGTAACTATGTATACATACATATATATAACATATTAGTATAGTATAGATATAGTATTACCAGTTTACATATACGTATGTAACCAATATCCTCAATCATTTGATCGCGTATTGTATGTCAAATTCATGTAAGTAGTACCTACTTAAACTCTTCAAGTTTTAGTTGCATCCGCCAGCTGTCAACACGCTATACTCACACACATGCATAGATAAGCACAAAAACTGCACTTCACTACACCTCATATGTGACAACTCGTAAACTGTCATTTGCGCTGTCAAGCAACCAACAAAAGGAAAATTTAAACAACCACACAAAAAAACAAACGCTAAGAAAATGCAACCCACCAAATTTAACCGCTCAACTGATACTTGTACAAACTTCTTTTTGGTCATAACACCCATCTATTTACTTATGTACTACTCGCAACTGTACATTGCTGGTTTGACACACAACCGTTTGACAACGTCTTGCGCTGACCACCCCAAATTATTGTCAATTGTAATTTGAGCTTTTCGTATGATTTGCGCAGCGGTCGATTACATTTTAATTAAAATGTTTTCGACTTTTTAAGGTATTTTAATACATACTTTATTTACTTGTTTATGGTTAAAAACATGTAAGCCATTAAGTCGTCAAGATCATCCTCCCAACTGGACATAATATTTATATGAGAATTTTATGTACGTGACCAGAAAAATATCATATGACTCATATTGTTTTGTTGATTTTCCCACAGTGTAAATACTGGATGTATATTAGAGCGATTTTCCGTCACACCTTGTCAAATTTGAAAAAAAAAAAACATTACACTTGCATTCAAAACCAATTAAAAAATATGACAACGGCGACGCCGGGTTGTCTTCAAACCAATTTGTCAAGTTGGGCAGCGTACTTTCCTTCGAAAAAAAAAAACACTTCCAACATCCTGTACATTACACAGGTCAAGGCGAGGCTTGTGAGGTTCCACATTAAAAAAAAGGAAAGATTCTATGCAAAAAACGCCCAAGAAAATTTTCGTTTGTCAAGTTGTATCCACCTCTCAATAAATCGCGTATGATTTCCTGCTATGTGCACCACGGCACACTACTCCAAGACAAAGATGGTCTACCAGTCCCCCTTGTCTATAAAGATGAGCCGCAAGTTATCTGAATGGTCAGCGGTTCAATTTATTAACGAAACCAGGGAGAATTAAACAGGAGCTACCAGGGGTTGGTGTCCTATCCCCACTTCTATTTAATTTCTACATATTAAAGCAACCTTCCCCACCAGAAGTAGTTATTATCATTTCCTATGCCGACGATTGCACGATAATGGCAACAGGACCTGGCGCTTCAATAGGCGAGCTAAAATAAAAAAGCTATCTCCCCAGTATTTCTGGTTTCTTCACCTCACGCGACTTGGCACTATCAACGACCAAATCCACGACTACTCCGTTTACAACGTGCAAAGAACAGATGACTGTTGGACGTTCATGTTGATGGCTATCGACTTCCCGACACTCAAAGGCCTTAGAGGCAACGTTCGATAACACTCTGATATTCAACGCACATGCCCACGAAATTGAAAGCTGCAACAAAATCCGCAAGTCGCTTGCTGGCAACACTTAAGTAGAAGGTAAATAAATGCTGCTAACATCGTACAAAGCAATTGGCCGACCGTTTATGAGCTATGCGTCACCAGTTTGGTCGCCTTGCTTAAAAAATACTCACTGGAAAAGCCTGCAGACCTGCCAAAATACTGCACTCATAACAGCAACGGGATGTCTTCTTATGACCCCTGAACATCATCTGCGTAATGAGGCAAACAAGCTCAACATAAAAGAGCATAGCGAAATGCTGAACAGATAGTTTTTGCTAGTTTGTCACAAATCAGGACATACTAGCAAACAACTGCTGATCTAGCACCGCCTCAAAGGAGACACGAGTCACTCGAGTTACTGTCCAGACTCAACCTCGACATACGTAATGTAGCAATTAAGCTAGGTCCTAGAAAGCTTCTAGTATTTGCTTAGAGGACGGTGCTATTCTATAACATTAGTCCTGGTACCTGATCAGACCTTTTACGTTTGGTCGTCACACAAATTCTGGTAACACTATGGACACATTCTGTTTATGTGAAGTCTTATTGACCCGTCAGTTCAACCTAACCGAACCTGAACAAAGTACTCGAGTATATTATTCGTAGTTACTCATATCGGAACAACACTAGGTGTAAGTAATAAACGCATACCATATTCTTTAACCGACGAACAGCGGCATTTTAGCTTTGGGGGTATTTTATTATTATCCAATTAGGTATTAATTACTGCATTAAAAGTTTTTGAAATTTAAATATGTAAAATTAAGTTTATTTTTAACTACTTTGTATAATCCAGCAGTGTAAGATACATTAGCCTGAAACTGACGTTGGGCTTACTTGTCTAGCAATCAAAATCAGTCAAGGTTAAAGCGTAGAAAAGAAAAAAAACTCTATGCATATAAATTTAAAATAAAACTGTAAAAAACTGCATTTAAAAGAATAACTATGAAAAAAAGCCTAACAAATGTTAAACAAAATAGGTACATTAACAAAACCAAGCGGAAAATCATAATATATTCAAAGCACGTATCCATAGGCTTCCCGGCGTTATGCAAATATTTCCTTCCTTCTCGTAGTAAAAAAAAAATTTTATAAATAAACAAATTTAAACTTTGCACGTAGGCGCATATTTGTCGTAAAATTCTTTTTTCCGACCATAATTTCTATGCAAATCCTTTTTTTAATTGACGTGTGACAGCAGCCAGTCTATGCCAGCCTATTAACCCTCTGTTGCCCAACGGGGCACCTCGCCCAAATCTACATACATACGTTTAATCAAAGCTCATGTGTAGGGTTGCCACTGTTGTTTTTACATATATGTAAATATTTTTATTATTTAACAGTTTTTTTGTGTCCTTTGTCATTTTGATTGGTGTCGGTCTGCGCTTGCGTTTTAGTCAATTTGTCTGTTGTTAATGAGTGTCGCTTTTTTTCTTCTATATTTGTCTATTACTTACATCACACGCTTTTTTAATAAGAGAACCCTTCTCTTAGTGTTGTTGTTTTTCTATTGTGTTTTTACATTTAATTGATTTGCTGCCTGACTTGTGACATTGAATTATTGCTTTCCTAATTGTAATCATTATTATTCTTTTGTTACACTGCATATTAATTTATTCTAATTAAGTAGTTTTAAGTGATTGGATTGGACGTAGAATTAAAAAAATTGAAAACTGAAGGGAGTGTTGGCGATCGTTTTTAAAAATTGTTATTGATTTATGCACTGTTATCATTCCGATTTAGCTCCTAGCTCTATTTTGGTTCGAATTTAAGCCGGATTGTATTATATATTTATTCATTTATTACGTTAAAATTTTATTAAGGTATCTTTCATATCTCTTGATGGTTGACTATTCTAATAATCAATTAGTCGATTGGCGAAGGTTGTTCAGTCAAATAATCGAGAATCACTAATCGATTAGGTGTTTACATTCGATTAGTGACATATTCCAAGAATTATACTCAGCTAAGCAGAGCTCACAGAGTATATTAATCTTGTTCGCATAACGGTACCCCGTTACGGCATAAACTAATCGGGATAGATATAGACTTCTATATATCAAAATGATCTGAGCGAAAAAAGAAATTAACTTAGCCATGTCCGTCCGTCCGTCCTTCCGTCCGTAAACACGATAACTTGAGTAAATTTTTTGAGGTATCTTAACGAAACTCATCTCCGATCGCTATTTAAAATGGACGAAATCGGACTATAACCACGCCCACTCTTTCGATATCGAAAATTTCGAAAAACCGAAAAAGTGCGATAATTCATTACCAAAGATGGATAAAGAGATGAAACTTGGTAGGTGGGTTGACCTTATGACGCAGAATAGAAAATTAGTAAAAGTTTGGACAATGGGCGTGGTACCGCCCACTTATAAAAGAAGGTAATTTAGAAGTTTTGCAAGCTGTAATTTGGAAGTCGTTGAAGATATCATTATGAAATTTGGCAGGAACGTTACTCTTATTACTATATATGTGCTAAATAAAAAATAGTAAAATCGGATGACGAATACGCCCACTTAAGAAAAAATTTTTTTAAGTCAAATTTTTACAAAAAATTTAATATCTTTACAGTATATAAGTAAATTATGTCCACATTCAACTCCAGTAATGATATGGTGCAACAAAATACTAAAATAAAAGAAAATTTCAAAATGGGCGTGACTTCGCCCTTTTTAATTTAATTTGTCTAGAATACTTTTAATGCCATAAGTCGAACAAAAATTTACCAATCCTTGTGAAATTTGGTAAGGGCATAGTTTCTATGACGGTAACTGAGGAGTTATGGTTATCCATTCTATGAAAATGGGCGAAATCGGTTGAAGCCATGGCCAGTTTTAAAACGCAGTCGACCGTCTCTCCTTCCGCTCGTTAACACGATAACTTGAGCAAAAATAGGTATATCTTTCCTAAACTTAGTTCACGTACTTATCTGAACTCACTTTATCTTGGTTTGAAAAACGGGCGAAATCCGGCTATTACCACGCCCACTTTTTCGATATCGAAAATTTCGAAAAATGAAAAAAAAAACGCCATAGTTCTATACCAAATACGAAAAAAGGGATGAAACATGGTGATTTGATTGGGTTTTTGATGCAAAATATAACTCTAGAAAAAACTTTGTAAAATGGGGTGACACCTACCATATTAAGTAGAAGGAAATGAAAAAGTTCTGCATGGCGAAATCAAAAGCCCTTGGAATCATGGCGGAATACTGTTCTGGTATTACATATATATGTAAATAAATTAGCGGTACCCGACAGATGATGTTCTGCGTCACCTTGGTCCACAGTTTGGTCTATATCTCGAAAACGCCTTCACATATAAAACTAAGGGCCACTCCCTTTTAAAACCCTCATAAATACCTGATACCCATATCGCACAAACACATTCTAGAGTCAGCCCTGGTCCACCTTTACGGCGATATTTCGAAAAAGCGTCCATCTATAGAACTATGGCCCACTCCCTTTTAAAATACTCTTACAACAAATATTCTACAAATACTCTACAAACAAATTCCAGGGTTACCCTGGGTTCATTTTCCTACATCGTGATTTTCCCTTATTTTGTCTCCAAAGCTCTCAGCTGAGTATGTAATGTTCGGTTACACCCGAACTTAGCCTTCCTTACATGTTTTTATTTGACTTCTTCGGTTCCTGAAGACGGTGTGGAGTTATATCTAGCCATCTGCAACTCATGTATGTTGCATTTTTCTTATTTGGCATCCTCGCAACTATAGTTCTATAGAAAAGAAGTTCCATAACCACCAATGTTACCGAAAACTCAATTTCTGACAAACAATAAAATTTTTGTTATGATAACATATTGAATTAATAAAACCGCCTGTATTGGAATAATGACAATTAGTCGATTGCATGTCATATTGTAATTGAATGCCAGCCAATCGATTTCCAATCAATGCTAGAGTTGCTACTCGACTAATTGACTAGTTGAATAGTAATCGAATAATCTATTGTAAACAAGAACCCTCGTATCTATAAAAGATACGGATAGCTGAACCGTCTCTCATTGAGGGATTTGCGATGAGTTTAAACTTTTTGTACTAGCTGATTGTCTGATAACCTTTTCCTTTACTGAGGTTTACTATACAATTTATTCACGGTCCATTCAGTGGCTACTAAAATGGACATAGTTATATTAAGTTTTCGAAAACCATCTGTTATCGTTTTTTGTGTATCGTGGTTTAGTCCCAACGCGTGCTTAATTAAGCAAAAATTAATTAAAATATATTTGTCACCCTCAATAATTGTTTAGTATAAAGATTAAATGCAAGCTGTTAAGGAACGCGTGTTCGCTATTTCAAAAACGACAAAGATTTTAACGAGACGCACAAACTCAGTAGCGCCATGCGGTAAATTAATTTGTTGGTCATTGCTTTTTGATGAGCACAACTATATTTCTTCAAGATTGTTATTCATTTATTTGATTTTATTATTTATGCACACACTTGGAATTACATTTATATTCAAATCTAGCCAGCATAGTAAAATTAACAAACAAGCTGTGGATTTTGAGTTTCTCGACAACTTAACGATCTGTAGCGCTCAACACTTTTGAGTATAATTTTGTTGTGAATCATTAAGGAGCAGAGTAAGCAGCATGACCCAAGTGTGGGTTTCAAAAAGCACTGAGTTTGAGCTGTGGCGTACGCATCGTCAATGAAAAACAAGTTGTTACAAATTCATATTTGAATTCGTTAAAAATTAGTGAGTGCTCCAAAGTGTGGGCAGCTCTTGCATGCAAATTAATGAAGATACTTTTTTTCGCTATTATTTATATTATTCGTTGGGTGTTTTACGTTTGTTTTTATTAAGTAGATCACTGAACAGCTGGCACAAAATATTCGAATTTATTTATGTTTTCTTTTTTGATGTGTAAACATCTTCACGAGAAAAGATTAGAGATCAAAAGTGGTCGAAACCAAGGGCGATATCGGATGGTGTGGTATGAGTTTGTTATCCATGAGTTTTCGGTTTGTTATCGATGAGATATGTGCGTGCAATCCATTTCTTATCGACGAGTCATCGGTTTGTTATGAAAGTGTCACAAACTTCCTATCGATAACAAAGTCCATCGATGAGTTATCCATTGTTTAACAGCGCGTTATCGGTTTATTAATGAAAAGTTTTCGATTTGTTTATCAAGAATTTATCGATTTATCATGGAAAAGTTATCGACTTTTTATCGAAAGTTATCGATTGATAATCAAAAATAGATCTATTATTTATAGGTATTTTTTTGAAAAGTTATTGATTTTTTGTCAAAAATTTATCGATTTATTATCTAAAATTTGTCGGTTGTTAATTGAAAAGATATCTGCATGTTATCGAAAAGGTACTTGTTATCGAAAAATATAAAATTTTTATCAGTTTTACTAATTTGTTATCGACGTGTTGTTATGAAAAAGTCATCAATTTTTGCTGTAGATTATTTAACGAAAAGCTTTCGATTTGCTTATCAAAAATGTATCGATTTATTATGGAAAAGTTATCGGCTTGTTATAGAAAGTTATCGATTTATAATCAAGAAGTGATCTATTATTTATCGGTATTTTTTCAAAAGGTTAATGATTTGTTATCAAAAATTTATCGATTTATTATCTAAAATTTGTTGATTATTAATTGAAAAGCAATCTGCATGTCATCAAAAAGGAACTTGTTATCGAGAAGTATTCAATCTTTTATCAGTGTTACCAATTTGTTAACGACGTGTTGTTGATTTTTTACCGGAAAGTTATCGATATGTTATTATAAGGTTATCGATTTGTTATCTTAAAGTTATGGGTATGTTATTAAAGTATTATCCATTTGTGCTACCAAGGTTATCGATTTTTGTTAAAAAATTTATTGATTTGTTATCAAAACCTTATCGATTTGTTATGAAAAAGATTGTTTATCAAACATGTATCAATTTATCATGGAAAAGTTATAGACTTGTTATCGAAAGTTACCGATTTATAATCAAAATGTGACTTATTATTTATCGGTATTTTTTAAAAAGTTATTGACTTTTTCTCCAAAAGGTATCGATTTATTATCTAAAATGTGTCGATTATTAATTTTTAAACGATATCTGTATGTTATCAAAAATGCATTTGTTATCGAAAATTATTCAATCTTTTATCAGTGTTACTAATTTGTTATCGACGTGTTGTTGATTTTTTATCGAAAAGTTATCGATAGGTTATTATACGGTTATCGATTTGTTAGCTTAAAGTTATGGGTATATTATTAAAGTATTATCCATTTGTGCTCCCAAAGTTATCGATTTCTGTTAAACATTTTATTGATTTGTTATCAAAACGTTATCGATTTGTTATGAAATAATTATATATTATTTATCGATTCGTTATGAAAAGTCATCAATTTGTTATCGTAAACTTATCGATTTATAATCGAAAAACTTTGGATTATTTATCGAAAAGTCGCGACCGCCGTGGTGTGGTGGTAGCATGGCTCCGCCTACCACACCGTAGATCCTGGGTTGACGCCCAGGCCAAAGCAGCATCAAAAATTTAGAAACAAGTTTTTTCAATTATAAGTAAGGCCGACCTCGCTTAGACCATTGGCAGTGATTTGGTAAACACTCCGAGTGTATTTCAGTAAAAAGTCATCTGCCCTGCGGATGCCGTTCGGAATCGGCGTGAAGCATGTAGGCCCCCTCCTTGCCAATGCTTCGGAGGCTATAGCGACTTGTATTCTATTTCCATTTAGCGATATGTTATTAAAAATGTACTGATTTGTTATCGAAAAGTTATCAAAATTTTATGTGAGTGTTATCAATTTGTTATCGGCGTGTTGTACAAATATTATCGAAAATCTATGGATATGTGCAGAACTTAACTGATATCATCGGCCTGAACACCTGCGCCGTTAGTTTTGCTTACTCCAAACTGGAAAAAGAGGCGTAAAATTGGTTTGGTGGTGAATGAGGAGAAAACGAAGTACCTGATGTCATCGCGCAAAGCATCATCGCATATGCGCCTTGGCAACCACGCTACTGTTGGGAGCCATAATTTAGAAATAGTAAAAGACTTCGTTTATTTGGGAACCAGCAACAACATCAGCTCTTAAATCCAGCGAAAAATCACTCTTAACAATAAATGCTACTTTGGACTAGGTGTGCAATTGAAAAGTAAAGTAATCTCTCCGCAAACGAAAATCATGCTCTACAAGTCACTTATCGTACCCGTCCTGCTATATGGTGCAGCAGCATGGACCATGACAATATCAGATGAAGCGGCTCTGGGCGTATACCATCAGCAGCGATAGCACTCTCCAACACCTTCGCGCGGTAGCTTTGTCACTACAACAACAACAAGAGCGTTTTAACGATCATATTTTCCGAGGTTGCTCACGCTTTGACCATTGTAAAATACATTGTCGTTTTCATCATTAGCCAACAAAATTTACCATAAAATATTTTTCAATTATTTTGATTGATTTTGAAGCGGAAAAATGTAAATTTTGATTGATGTTTTTGCAATTTGCCCATACGCCAATGATATGCACATATACTCGCTGAATTCGAGGACGCCATCAAGGCTGTGCAGATTTCGTACATAGATCGCATAGACACGACAAGATTATTATCGATAATTGCTTTTGGATACGGATTTTTTATTCGAAAACGTTGCTTGACTTGCGCTGTCCGTGAAGTTGTTAATTACTGGGTTTTGGGTAAATAGGTGGCATGTGCGAATATGCATACAAGGGATAAAAAAAAACCGTAAAGTATTTTAATGAGCGTCTATTTACAAAAACGAAAAATTCATTAAAACAGTTTATTTTTTATTTTTTAAAGTCTTCAAATCTAAGTCATCTTATGGCAGATTAAACGATTTTTTTACATAATTTTTACGGTCAATGACGAATCCTCAAGCCATACATTTTTGACAGCTCCCATATAAAATTATGAATGATTAATTAAGCGAATTGTTTCTTCTTTATATCTTCTTGTTAAGTTTTGCTGTGTTGTTGTTTATGTTTGTTTGTTTGTTATGTTTTTGTTGTATGATTAAATGATGCTTGACTGTAATATTGTGGAAGTTAAAAAATCAATGACTCCAGATATAGTTCTCCTTTGAATTTGGTTCTTTGCTTGAATACTTAAAAAGACAAAGCGCTCGTGCCATATGAATGTTTGCTATTATACGACTATTACGCATTTTGAAACTGACAAAGTATTTTAAGCAGCTTAATTTCATAAATATATTGAAAGAGCTTCCATATAAAATATATACAGTCGTGGTCAGCCAAATAGCACACTTTTATTTTTAGACAATATGCACAATTGCTTTTATATTGTGACGAATATTAGCATCACTAAACTGATACTAAGTAAATAAAAGCACAACAACAATAAAACAAGCTGCCACTCTTGTGTACATCAAATCAATCATCATTTATACACATACATAGAAGGCAACGGAGAGATACTCACAAAAACATGTATTCATCAGCCGAAGTTAGTTCACACACATACACACGCACACATATAGCTCAATTACCAAGCAGGATATACATCAGAAGGCGAAACTTCTAGACTTTAGTAGAAATATGCGAACGAAGCAGCGGAGAGTAATCAGGAATCAGTTTTGATTTAAGCACGCTATTGGTTGTGAAGTATAAGTGTTATTGTGAAGTACTCTCAAAGAAGTCTAATAAAGACCATTTTGCATTATTGAATATTGAAGTTATTTATTCAACAGTTTAGCGATTCGAACGTTAGCAAAAGTTTTCAAATAAGCGGAATTTCCCTAAATACGTTCCAATATTAATTTGTTTTGATAGTTTTCAATTAAAATATAACACCTTCTCTTTCCAATTTTTTAAGAATTCAAGCCCAGTACTTAAAACGAAATTTACAGAAATTTGACGAATTTAAAATAATTTAGCTCAAAACTCCATTTTTAACGTAATTTTTATTTAATAATGCAGTTTTGTAAAGCTTATTCAATGTTGTGATAGGGTGGTGTGGTGGTAGCGTGCTCCGCCTACCACACCGAAGCAGAAGCAAAATTATGAATACATTTTTTTCCATTAGAGACAAGTTTTTCCAAGCGTTGCTGCCCCGCAGCAGTGGTTTGGCAAACACGGCGAGTGTATTTCTACCATAAAAAACTTCTCAGAAAAAACACATTTGCTGCCCGGAGTCGGCATTCGATATTTGGAAGTGAAGCTCGGCCAAAATATTCTCGAAGCCAAGTATTTATTTTTTATTTTTATTTTTTTTTTCATTTTGAATTGGATTACGGTCGCCTCATTATAGCACGTACCTTGTCATTAGTGTGATAGCTTAGCCGAACTCATTAGCGCCCAACTATAGGTCTGGGCATTTAGGAGAAATCAAAAGGAGATAGGATTTGCATATGATCCATCAAGCAGGAAAGGTGTGGACACAAGCGCAGAACGCAAAATTTCTAAGATCATATGCGAAATCTATGACGTAAGACTCACAAAGTTGCTCATATCTCTAAAGAGACAAGACTTAAGGCTCACGATGGGTATACTAACTGCGCACTGCTTTCTTTACTACAAGCTGCAGGAAGAAACGGTTGAGCACTTTCTGTATTCCTGTCTTGCGCTCGTGAAGTTAAGGCTCCAGCTGCTAGGATCGGCAGAGTTGCTAGATCCCACAACAAGGTCCTAGAAAACTGCTAGTATTTGCCAAGAGCACGGAATTATTCTGTAACATAAATCATGGTGCCTAATTGGTGTTTTTCCGGTTGGTCGTTCAACAAATGCTGGTGGACACATACAATGTATGTTAGGTCTTTATTTACCAGCAAGTTCAACCTAACCTAACCTGTGAGTACTGTCAAAACAAAAGTGTGCTATTTAGTTGACCACCACTGTATAATGTATGTTTACTTATTTAGTGATGTCAGGTACTGAGCTGACTGTATATTTACAAAATCTTTGCAGATAACCTTCATAAGAATGGACGCATAAATGTTCGGAACAGCGCAAGGTAAATTAAGCTAAGTCCGTTAAAGGGTTTAGAATAGTTACATGGCAGATATGTTTGTCATAACAGGTGACTAAAACTAAAAATAGTTCCCAAGACAGTCGGCTGGTAACAGAAGGTGCTAGTAATGGAGCGTACTGGGTTAGGGTCACAACAACAGTAAGAACTAGCAGGGAATTTTTAAAGAAATTTTGTTTTTCGTTTACTTCTGAAGATGTTTTCAAGTTGTTGGACACAACTCGATTTTTCGAGACTATTTCACGGTTTTTATATACCAATGCCGAGTCTCTTCAACTGAAGATATTATTCGTTTCATATGCAATGATACCAGATCGCGTAAACCTGTTATTCTAGTGTTTCAACACGAGTTTCGGAATTGACCACTTTTTCATGGGATGGTTGGTTTATAAAATCATTGTTGATGAACCGGATCAATATTGTGTATATCACTAATAAAAAGAGTATGTGAATATTCTGGAATTAATGCAAGGTCTCAGCGCGATGAATTTGTGATGTGACACTTATTTGGACGTTAATAGTGTTGCCAAGCTTTAACATGACCGCATTCTCATAGTATGAACGTTCATATGCTCGTGATGATCCAAATACATAAATATACACAAATGCAATTTCATTGCTACTCATTTTCAGAATGACAAAATTAAGTGAATAAATTATGGATCAAATTCGATAGCAAATTTATAAATCAACGCATTCCCTAATAAAAAGCTACCACTGCTCTGAATTAGTTTTCGCTAGAGATCTAAAAGTATTTAAGAAAATGTTGCAAACAAGAACAGACGAGATATAGCTACCGCCCTTTCCGCAACGATTACTACTAGTAGTCTTTCAGTGTTCCCATTATGATCGCTGTACCTTAAAAAGGTGTCCGCATTTGAGCCGATTTTGGAAAGATAAAATTTTTTGACTTATTTCGAGAAGCTATTCTTGATTCATATACCTTATTAGTTGGCTCTAGAGTTGAGTGATTTGTGCTTAGGTGCTTGTAGGTTTTATGGACCCAAACATTAAGGTTAAGTAGAATTGACTTAGGATCTGTTTGCTGAAGGCTTGAAATTTAAGACAGAGAGATGCGTAAAGGTTTCTAGTTGGCTCTCATGCCTCACCAGGTAATAATAAAAGTGAATGAGCAAGTACTTAAAATATACCATAATTTCAAAGCGGAATAGCGTGAAGTTACGGTAAGTTCACATTTAAGTGTGAATTTGTACTGCAACTGTAAGTTGTGAGTAGATTTGCATTTTGTATAAGGTTTGGTTAGGTTAGGTTAGGTTGAACTGGCCGGTCAATAAAGACCTCACATAAACTGAACGTGTCCATAGTGTTACCAAAATTCTTTGACGACCAAGCGGAAGAACCCCAATCATGTACCAGGACTCATGTTATAGAATAACTCCGTCCTCTTGGCAAATACTAGAAGTTCTCTAGGACCAAGCTTAATTTACTGTCGCGAGATCTGGCAACTCTGCCGCCCCTAATAGAACTAGCTCAACCGTTTCGCATTAAAAGCATGTAACGCCAGAAGACAGTGTCCAGTTAGTATGTCCATCGTGAGCCTTAAGTCTTCTCTCTACAGATATATGAGTCACTTTGTGATCGGATTTGGACATAATCTTTGAATTTTGCAGCCCCGCGCTTTTGTTCACGCCTTTCATGCTTGATGGTTCATATGAAGCGCATGTCTTCTTTTAATTTCTCCCAAATGTACTGGGACGTTTAAGGTCGTTTCAGCGAGTGTTTCACCCTCCTTTGCCAACGCATCGGCCTTTTCGTTACATTCTATCCCTTTATGGACGGGTGCCCAGTATAAATGAATGGTTCAGTCTGAGCAAAGTTTTTCCAATGTTTATTTGCATTGAAGAATACTTCTTGATGAATTACTGTGTGAGATTATTGCCTTATATCTTCGTGGCTTCAAGATCTATTACGAAGCTGAGGCATGTGACCATGTAGTCTGTTTGCCCTATGTGAGATGATGATAAACTGCTATGGTGATACGACCTGCACACAAACTGCCCCAAGGCAGTCTTTTTGAAGCTATTAATGCTATACTATAGAATATTAGGTCTGATCATCTGCCCTTTTTTGTGCGGCAGACAAATTCCGTAATGACGCAATTAGAGAGTGTGGGCGATAGGCCCTACGTGCATCCTCTTGCACGCATACAGTTCCATTGAGACTTTCTCCGCTTTCTCTTCCACATGTATAGTATAATTCCTAGATATTTTGTGCTGTATTTTTCTTTTAGGGTTACCGCTTCCCGCTTAGGCCATGTTTAATTTTTATATCCTAGTGAAATATTACTACATCAGCGTGTATAATTGATGAATACTGGAACGATTTTCCGTGATTCCTTTGCCAAATAGGCTTTGCCAGTTTCGGCACTGACACTGAAGACGGCACAACACTGAAATTGTCGCCAAACCATATTTGACTAGGACTAACGGAAAATCGTTCCAATATACATCAATACTAGATCGGATTTTTCCGCGTTAGCGGTTATTCCAGATGCCCAGGCATGTATATCCCAAAGTTATTATTGTTGGAAGACATCTGCCACGTCTTATACGTCTTAAGCTTAGATCATCTTAGCTAGATGTGCTTATGGTCTATTCAAAACCAATTTCAATTACACTCACAACAAAAAATTCCCAATCACAAATCTCTTTAACTCATTTGACCCTCTACCAAGCTTTTTAACCGCCAAATGCGAATTCACTTAATCCACAGTAACCTACAAATAGCTTGTCAACACCAATAAATATTTCGAATTATGATAAATAACTACTACAATACAAATATTTGTAAAAAAAAAACAAAATATTTGTAATCATAAACATAATCTTTACGAAATGACTGGTAGTTATTAGAAATGACAGCAGCTTTCTCTGGACGCATCAATTGGCTAGATCTTGAGCCACTTTATTTTGATTTTTTTTTTTTCCATGAAAAGCACATAAACCATATAGTATTTTCTTATTGCATACATATCTACACACATACATACAAACATATAATTACACAAATTTATAAGTAAACAATAACAACTTCCCACAAACCACCAAAGCTCTTTTGAACATTGAAGCTGCCGCAGCAACATCCAAAAAAGACAGTCATAAATCAATGTTATGACCACACCTTATGACGGATCATATAAAAATATTTTTATGACCACTCAAAGAGATAGCGCATTTGCTAAGTGAAATGTTGCTAGGTACATACATATGTACAAGTGGCAGAGTAAAAAGAAAATACCAGAAATATTACAAAGTCAACAAAGAGAAGGGCAGCAAATTAGCCATTAAATATTTTTTTGTAGTAACGATAGCTTTAATGATATTGAGTGACTAATAAAAGTAACTGTAAATCTAAAAGAAAAACGGTAAATTTTGCATGACAGTTCACTAATACGTAGAACTGATAAAGAGATTGTCGTCCAAACGGAGCCAGCCGCTGCGATTAGCATAGGTCAAAGCTAACAAAGTAAAAGACAGATATGATTTTGCGATTTTTCAGTGATGAGATAAATCTTAATGAAACCGCCTTTAAACTACGCATGCTAAGCTGATTGGATGAAGATACATTAACAAAATTTAGTTGAATTAATCCAAAAGTTATAAAGGGATACCATCTTACTATCATCTAAAATAGATATAAGCCACTTTGCAGAAAAAAGATGACGTTATTGAAGCATCCGGAACATCAAAAAGTACTAGAGTTCGCCCAATGGTTAAAATTCAACCACTACAGACATCGCTATAACTTTTCTTTCTTTCATCTCCCTTTCTTTTCCTTACTCTGCTTTCCTTATTTTACCTTACTTCATTTAATTTAATTTAATTTTTTTCTTTTATTTTATTTTATTTCTTTTATTTTAATAATTTTTATTTTTTTAATTTTTTTTTTATTTTGTTTTAATATTTTTTGTATTCTCTTTTATTTTATTTTACTTTATTTCATTTTGTTTGATTTTGTTTTATTTTATTTTATTTTATTTTATTTCATTTTATTTTATTTTATTTTATTTTATTATTTTTTTAAGTTTGATTAACTTAATTGTTTTAATTTTTTCATTCTCTTTTATTTTATTTTATTTTATTTCCCTTTACTTTATTTAATTTTCTTTTTTATTTTATTTTTTCTTTTTTTTTATTTTTTTTAGCTTTATTTTTTTTCATTCTCTTTTATTTTATTTTATTTTATTTTCTTTTATTTTTTATTATTTAACTTTGTTTTTTTTTTTTAATTCATTCATTTTATTTTATTTTATTTATCTTATTTTATTTAGTATTATTTTGTTTTATTTTATCTTACTTTATTTTACTTTGTTTTATTTTATTTACTTTTATTTTATTATTTATTCTGTTTAACTTTATTATTTTTTTTAATAATTTGTTTCATTCTCTTTTGTTTTATTTTATTTTATTTTAATTAATTATTTTTTATTTTATTATTGATATTAAAGAAAAATTACAAAGTTTATTTTTGTAAACACTTTGAATATTAGCAAAGAAAATTACACATTTACGCATATTTCACTCCCGCGCCATTTTTCGGTTAATTTTTTTGGCGCTATATTTAACGTCTTCAAAACTTTTTAAAGGGCTGCACTTTTTCTTGAGAAGAACTATCGACACATACACAATTGTTATACGCTAGAGTTATGGTTTGGTCCTAAAAGGAGCGCAAAATGTTCAACTTGCTTATTTATATATGGATAAACATATACTTACAATCTCTGGTTTGCGTATTAAATACTCGTATAAGAAATACATTTGAACTTACCTGAAAAGAAAAACAATTAGAAAATTAGTTTAAGTAGGACATATGTAAATACTTATGTAGGCATAACTTTTTAATTTTTGAACACGAATATTTAAATGATATTTTATTTCTTCGAATGATTTTTGGAAAAAATGGTGAATTTTTTTCGCACATGCAGTGCTGTCATTCTAAAGAGGCCTTCAATTATCAGCTGACATAGCAGAGCATAGACAGCTATTTCTTATTCAGTTAATTTTAATCAAAATGCTTTGTTATTTCCTTAAACCTTGCCGACGAACATCCTAGGATCTTCTTGCATGTATATAGTGCAGCGGAAGCTTTCTTCGCTCTTTTTTCCACATGTAGTTTCCACGACAACTTACTATCAAGTATAACTCCTAGATAATTTGTGCTATATTTTTCTTGTAGTGTTACCCCTTCGAGTGTAGGCTTTGTCCAAATAGAAACCTTTTACTTCCTAATAAATAATACTAAATCGGTTTTTGCCGCATTGGCGGGTAACCCGACTCCAAATGCCCAGGCATGTACATCCCGTAGTACCTGATCCATCAGAGAGCTGATTGTTGTAGTTAGGCATCTGCCGTCATCTGCATATGCCGCAAGTTTGACAGTTCCTATTTCAAACTGCCTAAGCATAAGTACATCTTAGTACAAGATGAACTACATGTCCTTTGTGCACCCCACTTTGCACTTGTTTCATTCAAGTTAAAAAAAAATTTTTAGGAGGAGAGTTATATTGGAAAGGGAATGAAAGGCTCTGATTTTTCCACTAAGATTCCGAGCTCTTTTTTATAAAGCGCAAACGCGCTGTAACTTCTGTTAGGTTTTTTATATATCGGCTAATAACAAAATAAAACACAAAGTGTCATATCCAGCCTCGACGCAGGAGCAGGGTGTAGGAAAATTAAGAGAAAATAACAATCAAAGCAACTTATAAGTGAGAGTAACCTAAAAATTAAATAACAATTAAAAAATGCCTTAAAATGAACAACTTTAAGAACTTTACATAAGAAAAAAATTAGGAGCTATCAAAAAATACAAACTCATGCAATATAACTAAAGAAAAACTGGCAAACTAAACCATTATTCACAATGCGCATGCGCAAAAGTCGGCCAAACAGCAGTACGCAATGATTTTAAATTTAACAAACAGCAATTTAAAATGGCAAGAGTTGAACTTTTAATCATTTACAGATTTGTATGTAGAAACCTATGTTTATAAGTACATATGTTTACAAGTCTATATGTAAGTCAGGCATAAACAAAACTAAAGAGTATCACGCAAAAAAATCAAATAAAAATACTTAATTAACCCGTTGTGGACTTTGACCCTCGAACACTGCTCCGACATATGAGTGTAATTTTTTCTTGGCGTTTCTTTTTTAAAATCCCTGCTTATTGTTTTATTTATATGTATCTGCAGACATGTTTGTATATTTTTATATATTTATGTATTCTCTTTCATTTATTATTTTTATTCGGTGCATAAGACAAACAAATTAAGCAAACACGTAGTCAAGCAAACACGTTGCAAAACATTCAACATGAAAGTAATTAATAATTTTTGCGAACCCGTAAACTAACTGTGAGTAGAGGGGAATGCTACTTTGTTCATGCTTATGTGCATATATTGGGCTGTCAAAAAAGTTTCCGCAGAGTTTTCTGTTTATGTTGGAGTATACTTCACGGTACCTCCATCAAACTTTAATGATCAAATGACACCTGAATTATAGAACCAAATGTTCTCGTTCGCCTACTAGCAGTCCACGATCGTTTAGGCCGCTTAATTGTCTTAAAAAGTTCTCCCTTTCCACACTCAAAAGTGTGGAGATATCCTATAAGCCACTGATATTATCGACGACTGAGTAGAATATCACTCTAGATCAGCTGCCAGTTTGAAAAAAGGCCTGTCTCTGAGCTTGCTTAAAGAAAAGCCTAGCTTTATCTCAGAAACGTATTCAAAGTACACTCCATCTTTCTCCTCTTTCCATCTCCGTGCGAACACAAGCACGAACACAATAAGCTGGGCTTATATGCACTAGTCAGCGCTTTCTACATGCGGATCATCGAATTTGGTTTATCATACATCCGATAAAGGACGTACTAATACTATTTTGACCCTGAATAAGTTAGGGCTTTCGTCCCTGGTAAGGTTCCTTACTTGCTTTATTTTGTTTTGTTGATTTTCCGACAGGGTGGATAAATGACGTATACTGGAACGATTTTCCGTCATCCCTTGTCAAATTTGGTTTCGAGACAAACCGGTTACGGCGTTGTGCCATCATCAGTGTCGACTTTAGTTCTTATCTGTTGTTGTCGTTGGTCTTCTTGCATATTTATGTGTGTGTGCTGTGTGTTCATTCAGAACAGAGGGTGGTTTTTACTGATCGATTTGTGTGGCTGACTGAGGCAGGTAAAAGTCAGTAATTCTAGTCGTTTGACCTTGTTTGTCCTTACTTGTCAATGTTAAAGAGGTACGCACGCCGCTAGGATGGGCATCGAATTGGGGAGTAGGAAAATGTACAGCATTTTCTTTGCCATTATTCGGCACTAAGTAGAAAGAGGTTAGTTGCTCTGGATCAATCGTTTTTAAATGATCTGGTGGAAGTTTCCGCACTAAAAATAAGTACGATAATTAAATTTATTGATACCACAAAGTAGTTCAATACGCAGTAGCTGTTACAGTAAGTGCTACTTACCTCTTAGGACATCACAATGTCGCCATTAGTAGCCTAAGTGCCGGACTGGAATATAACTTCACGGCCCAGTCCTCTTAACTTAACCACTCCATCTCAGAAATTGGTTGAAGAACGCTCTTTATGAGAATTGGTTTTTATAAGCGTGCTTTCTCAGTTTAATATGAATTCAATATATGCTAAGACAGGGTGTTTTGCAATGACTTCTAAGATAGGACATTCTTCAACTGAGTTCTAAAATAGGATGTTGTTTTAAGAGAGGTTGTTTTTCAAAAGATTGCTGAGATAAGACATTTTAGGGAAGACAGCCGAAGTATGATGAGATTCTACTTAGCAGTCGGTATGCTGTAATTCCGTAGTACCTACCCAACGAAAATATTCAACACAAGAAACAGAAATATTGTTATCTACTAATATATCTATTTCATTGTCCAATTAATAGTCCAAACTCCATTAGCAAGCCCAATGTTGGTCGCAAAATTTACTTACATACTATCTAAATTTTGTTTAGGTACTGAAGTTGAATGCGAGAGGCTAAATGGACATTTACTTAAATAATTACATAATACAACAATAATAGAACTCCTCGCAACATAGTTACGGTATTCTTCTTAAGCCGAACTTTATACATATTTGCACCTAAAGATTAGGACGTGACAAGGAGTCTTTGCTGAAGTTGTAGAAAATCTAGGAGCGTAACAACTTTGGTGTCATAGAAAATATATTCATACAGGGAGCAAGAAGCTTAGAACTTCATACTTAAACTTCAACACTCCAGGAATAATCCTTTAATGGTCTTTTTTACCCCAGAAGTGAAAATGTCGAGAAAATCTTTAGCAACATGTTGCATCAACACGCAGCAACTTTTTGATGCCTCGGGGAATAATTCGAAAAAGTAGTGGAACAAGAATTAAAGGAATTTCGAAGTGTTTTTTGAATTGTTGCAGTTTTTTATGTGCATGTCGGATATATGCTATAGTGGTCCGATTCGGCCGGTTCCGACAAACGTCTAATGGTACACCTAAATATACCCGCTCACCAATTTTTATGAAGATATCTTAAAAATTGAGGGACTAGTCTACATACAAACAGACAGACGGCCAGACGAACATGGCTTAATGAACTCAGCTCTTCATCCTGATCATTTCAGTATACTTATTGATGGGTCTATCTATTTTCCTTTAAGGACACACAGTTTTGAGATT
Source organism: Eurosta solidaginis (assembly GCF_040869045.1). Classification (NCBI taxonomy): domain Eukaryota; kingdom Metazoa; phylum Arthropoda; class Insecta; order Diptera; family Tephritidae; genus Eurosta; species Eurosta solidaginis. Next base: position 47,180,073 of record NC_090323.1, read on the forward strand.
CGTGACAAAATTAATATACCATTTCATTTTCACGAAAGGTATAAAAACACTTTAAGGGAAATCGTTCTACTAGAACTTGTTTGAATTTTTTATTAATAGGCTTAAGAACTTGACGTTGTAACCGTTATGGTGAGGCGTCAGCATACTCGATTACCATAACGAATATCCTCTGTTCAAAATCCTGGTAAGAGCAACATGAAATACTTTAGCACACGTGTCCCTAAGAAGCGTATCTCCTCGGCAGTTGTTTGGCAAATATTCCGTGTGTATTTCTATCTTGAAAAGTATCTCCGCTTTGTAGATGCCATTTGGAGTCGGCATAGAAAATGTAGGCTCTGTCCCGCCAATTTGTAAGAAAATAAAGTCGCACAAATCCAATTGGAAGAGAAGCTCGGCCTAAATCTCCACGGACTTATATATGTCGCAGCTTATATATATTTTTATTTTTTACTTAACGTCATATGTAGCGTGTAAACAAAAAAACTTACAACTACTTCCGGCCTCGTGCTTCTCAGTTAGGAGTTAATCGGAAGAATGTACACAAAAATTCCAACGATGAACATCAAATAAGAAACGACGCAAGCCATAAAATATTTACAAATGCAAGCACTGATGTACTTATATATTTGTTGTAGATAAAGCCACGAAATATTTAAAAGTTTTTCCATCAAAAATAAATAAAAAATATCATAAAAATGTTATTAAAATCAGGCATAAAAAATTTGATGGCTTTAACTGCATATCTCCAAAAACCATCTATGATTTAATGGAATACATTAAATGAATATCACGAGTGTGGAGCATTCTTGAGAAAAAGGAGATACATATCGTGATTGGAATATAAAGATGAGTAAATGATCCAAGCCCAAACGACTACTCTAAGATTCGCCTCGATGCACTGCGACCTTTATTTACATCTGTTGTGCTTGACCTTTCAGCCAACAACTGTATGTGAAGGCTTTTAATGTATTTATGTACCTGTTGTTTTTGTTGTTGTAGCGATAAAAAGACTTCCCAAAGGTTTTGGAGAGTGTTATTGATGTTTATGGTCCTTTGCCGGATATAGATCCGAAACGTTCCGGTTACACGCACCATTAAGGTACTACCCCGACTATCGCCATAACGATTTAATATGACCGCATCGAATGTTCTGGCTCATCCCGCCCCCTACCAACGTTTCATGAGAAACTAGGGGTCACCGGAGCCTCGCCTGTTAAATATGTGTATGATACATGCATATTTGTAAAAGGATTTGCCTCGCACAGGTGAGGTTGACAACTGGGTTGCGGAACCTTTGACTTACGCTCATCAACCCGTTGAAACCCTACTTAAGTATCTCTTCAGGCTTTGTACTCCATATAAAGAAGGCATAAGAAGTCAGCAAGATGGGAGAGTCTCTGCCTTGCCAGCGCGTCGCACACCCAGTTAATGTGAACCAGCGTTTCATACTCCAGCTCACAGAAGCGACTTATGATTTTCCAAGTGTGGCCTTTGTGAGTCCACAGAAGTGCTCTGACCCATAGAATGCTGCTATAGCACTCAGCTTGGCTAGGTAGTATTCCTCTTCATTACCTTCATGTGCCTGATGCTCAGGACACCGTTCTAAAGAAACCTCGTCCTTGTGAACAACAGTATTAAGTATACCATATTAAGTATACTATACCATTTTGGGAGTTAGTCCACATGTTTTGCCCATAGAATCGAGTGCAGGCGAAGAAAACTCTTGTTGCTTTGTTTAAGGTAGTATCTATATGAGCATTCCACCTCAGGGCTCTGTCTAGTGTAACCCCTAAGTATTTTTCTTCCTTTTAAAATCGGATTTTGTTGCCAGCCAGGGATGGTTCTGGCATGAATAGTTTTCTTCGCCGGGTTAAAGGCACTAGGATAGTTTTGTTAGGATTGATAAACAGTCCTTTGGTCATCTGCATGCCCTTGAGTGTCAAATCCATTGGATGAAGTAGGTCATCTATGACTAGGGTCCACAAGAGAGGACAGAGTTCACCCTCTTGAGAGTATCACCTCGTGTTCACAATTTACTCAGTTGTCCCTCCCAGCTCAAGAAATATCATTGCTAATCATAGCTTTTTCGATAGATGTATGTGTTGTGTTTTCGAAAGCCCCTGAGATGTCAATAAAAGCACAAACTGCTTTATTTTTAGACTCCAAAGCCTTTCAATTTTTTCTGTGTCGCTATGAATAGCCGTCTCCATGGGTTTCCCTAACTAACAGGCAAATTGATCCCTAGACAGAAGGAGTTTGTTTAGGACGAGAGCAGTTGCTCGGGTTGCCCTGACTTTAGTATGAATACTAACATAACCTGTTCAACTGTTCAATGTAGGTTGGATGAGGCTCGGGCTATGTGGTTAATTATCAGCTGTAACGTACTAGTACAAACCCCATCTGATCCTGGTGACTTGATTGGGCAGAAAGTAGACAAAGCTCATTGCACCCGCTTAACAGTGATGAGCTTTGTTGCTAGGCTTTTTTCATTGCAACTAATGGTCGGCTAGCTTTCCGTTATATGTGAGTGTCGATTGCCTGAGTGAGGGGGATGGCCTCGAAGTTTTCATGTGGTCATATCAAATCTTTCCCGAAATTGTGGTGCTAGTAGCTTAACGGTGCTTGTTACTGGAACGTAATAAACATCGACAACACTCTCAAAAACCTACGGGGAGTATCTTTATCGTTAACACAACAACAACAATATCAGCTGAACTATTATCGTCTTTTGTTTTCTTTTTTTGTTCTTTGATTATTTTCAGCTGCCTGCACTTCGATTGTTTATTTCAACGCATTGCATGATTTTCCATTTTCTCAATTAGATTTTATCGGCTTTTTCACTTATCATCGTTTATGAGTTGTGAAGTGTTCTTTCACGACCTTTCTACAAGTTTTTTGTTCGTCGACTGTGTAGCTTAACTTGTTCTCTATTATAACAATTGTTTTTGTTTTTTTTTTACCTGTTTACTTCAAATTGTTGTTGTTGCTACTAGCTTCCACTTTCCAACCCCACCCACCTTTTCCTGTAGCGTTTTGATTTTTTTAATATTTTTGTTTTTGTAACAACAAACATGTTACGCAGGCACCGAGGGTACACAAGTATTACAACAATAATAAAATTAACATTCATAAAAACTCGAAATAGATTAATGGAAGAAGAGCTAGGTGAAGAAAGCACTTGTGAAAAACCAAGCACACGCAACGGCGCTACGGCGAGATACGAGTAGAGAGTACAGGTCATGTTTATACTTAGAGTTCATTATAAACGCAGAGATCTAATAATATGGTAATGTCTACAGAGATACTAATTTAGGTACGGTAGCAAATAGTGCCCGTTTTCACCATTTGATCTAACTTAGGAATATGATGTGGTAGAATGCTTTCGCTGAAAGTGTGTTTGTTCGTTTGCTTCACAGCGAACAAACAGAAAACAGTTTTTTATAAGAAATATTTTTATTTTATATTGTATTATTTTATGGGGTATAAAGATAAATCTATCGGTGATGTCCTTAAAGAAAAATTTTCAGGGGGAATTTAATGTCGGTCTGTGAAATTTTAATATCAAACTTTTCCAATTCGGATGAAAAAATTGCAAATTCTTTTGACGAGCCACCTTAATACACATCCATATGTATACTTAGTATGTATGTATATTCGTCATATTTGTACGTTCTATCACCTACCCGATCAGTTACAACTCTACTTACTTCATTCGGTGAGAGTCTATAATAGGTATCTACTTTTCTTGTTGCTATTTTTGTTGCTGCTGGATCTTTGATTGTTAATTTTATTTGTCTACTATGATACAAAAAAGATCAAAGCAGTTGTTATTATTAATGTAAATATTGTTTTTTTTTTGATTATTAACTACCTTTATGTCAACTTTTGAATACTGCGAGCCAACGTCTGGTTAGGCAGTGACGTGTTCTTGTAATTTTTATATTGCTATTGTTGTTTTTGTAAAAATGGCATATTATTTATTATAATACCTATCAAGATCAAAACACGAATGACAAAAGCAATCTTCTAAGGGATATATTAAAAAATACCTGCTATGGAGCCCATGTTAGGTAAAGTTGAACAATACGGTCCATGAGGACCTCACATAGACAGAATGAGTCCGTAGTGTTACCAGAACAACCAAACTGAAAAGTCCAATGAAAATCCAGGACATATGTTATAAAATAACGCCGTCCTCTTGGCAAATAATAGAAGCATTCAAGGAACTATGCCACTTGCTGCTTCTAGATTTGACAGCTGTATCACATCTATTAACTGGAGTCTTAGCCTGGCAAGCGCAGGGCATGAGCAAAAAACCTGCTCGATCTTTTCCACCTCGAACCCACACTTTCTACATCTGCTGTCACTGACCAAGCCTAACTCAAAGGTATGTGACGGCAGATGGCGGTGTCCAGTCAGAATACTCGTCGTGCGTCTATAGTTATCTTATTAATGATAGGAATAACTTTGCTAGTGTAAGGTGTAAAGACCCACACATGATCTTCGACACTTTACATCCCTGCCTAAACTAATTGGGAAGTCCACGGAGCAAGCTTCAGGGCTTTTATCGTCGATTTATCAGCTCTTCATCTGAAATGCATCGATTTATTATCGTAAAATTTTTGTGCATTTATCGAAAAGTTATCGATACCATCGAAAAAATATCGATTTGTGATGGTAGTTTTACAATTTGTTACCGGAGTGCTATTGATTTTTTATCGACAACTTATCGGTTAACAGATACCAATAAAACGTATATATAAAATCGATGACAGATCTGTAACCCGTCGGCAACAAGACGATAAAAAGCAAATGACTCGGCGAAAACAAGCCGATAACAAACCGATAACTCGACGGTAGTTTCGCACACGATGACAACCTGTTAATAATCGATTGTTACAGATAAGAAGCAGAGGAAGATGTCAAATAGGCCGAAATGATTTTTTTCTGCTAAGTTTACTCTGTTTCGGATTAACTTCAACCCCTGAGCGTGCTCTAGTTAACTTACAAATACTAGTTTTCTAAAGGTGAACCTGCATGTTTACTAGGGACATGATGTGGAATGCATAGTATCGATTGGGTACTCATATCAAATATCGCTCTACAAGTATCGGGTATGCGATAGTATCCAATCAAAAAAACTCGGTACTCAAAGTATCGATACTAAATTGACATGACAAATGTGCGGATCAATAATGCATTACGTTCCACAAACTTTGTGCTGCAAGACTGCACTTCAACAAATTAGAAATGGGCAAGCATATAGAGCATTCTATTTGGTCAATATTAGTGCATGTATACAGCCACGTTTTACCGAAATTTCGATACGATTCTAGGGTTGTTGTTGTTGTAGCGATAAGGACACTCCCTGAATGTTCTGTGGAGTGTTATCGATGTTCGTGGTCCTTTGCAGGATGCAGATCACGTACGTTCCGGTAACAAGCACTAGTAGCCTGACCATCTCGGTAACGATTTAATAAGACCACATGAAACTTTCTAGACCATTCCGTCCTCCCACTCCCTAGATCTATAAGGAAATTGGGATCGCTAGAGCCTCGGCTGCTAAAGACACAGGATTCGCCAAGGGTAGGTGTGGTTGACAATTAGGTTGGATAAGCTATAAATTGCGCTGGCAACACCTTGAAAGCATTACGCTACACATCCCCTTGAAACAATTTGGTATTTTAGTCGCCTTTTATAACAGGCATACCTGCAGCGGGTACATTCTAAGCCCCCTAACCCACTGGGGGCTATACTGCGGTCGAAGTACTCGATGTCAAAAAGTATAGCCATAAGAGCATTAAGTATAAGGTATAGGCGGCGGCCACCGTGGTGTGATGGTAGCGTGCTCCGCCTACCACACCGTATGCCCCAGGTTCACACCCTGGGCAAAGCGACATCAAAATTTTAGAAATAAGGTTTTTAAATTAGAAGAAAATTTTTCTAAGCGGGGTCGCCCCTCGGTAGTGTTTGGCAAGCGCTCCGGGTGTATTTCTGCCATGAAAAGCTCTCAGTGAAAACTCATCTGCCTTGCAGATGCCGTTCGGAGTCGGCATAAAACATGTAGGTCCCGTCCGGCCAATTTGTAGGGAAAATCAAGAGGAGCACGACGCAAATTGGAAGAGAAGCTCGGCCTTAGATCTCTTCGGAGGTTATCGCGCCTTACATTTATTTTTTTATTTTATAGGTATGAAATATCACAAGTATCGATATGCTAATGTTTCACCATCGAGCTTCACGAGTACTTGGTACTTACGTTATTTGTTTCTACTATTAGAACCTTTGTTGGGTTTCCTTTGAGTAATTACTTCACAAATCACTTATGTGTTTGTTTCTCTTTATTCCCAATTAACTTAAATGCACTACATATATTGTATTGTAAATATTTGCTGTCTAAGTCTAATGTATTTTTGCACTCTAGCGACCAGGCCCGGTCTTGTTGTATCTCGTTCGTCTGTTGTTTTCTTGTTGCAACTTCTCGCATTTAATTTATTTACAAGCATATTTAGTTTTCTTTAGCTTTTGAGCCTTTTATACTCAGCGTGCTTTGCACACAGATTTCCATATATCAAAATGTGCAGGATGAAAAAAGTATTGATTTAAGCGGGTCCATCCGTCCATCCGTCCGACCAACCGTCTGTCTGTGCACACGAACTTGAGTAAATATTGAGATACCTTATTGAAATTTGGTATGTTGTTTCCTTAGTTTCATCTCCCATCTCTCTTTAAAATGAACGAAATCGGATGATAACCACGCCCACTTTTTACATATGTATCATTTTGTAAAACACAAAAAACCTGATTATTTAGTAAATAATAGACCTACAATGTTAAAATTTTATGTGTGGACTGATATTAAGACTCGTGATAAAAATTTGGAACATGGGCGTAGCACCGCCCACTTGTGATAAAATCAATTTTAAAAATATTATGAATCATAAATCACCGCCAATCAAACCGTTAACCCTATCACAACAATTTGGCAGAGAGCTTGCCTCCACTATAAGAAATGCTTCGAAGAAAAATAAACGAAATCGGTTAAGAACCACCCCCACTTTTATATAAAAGATTTTCAAAAGGGTTCTGAATGAATAAAATAAGCTATATCTTTGCAAAAAAGAGCTATATATATATCAATAGTGTTTCATTTTCCAAGCAGAGTTATAACAAGAAAAAGCAAAAAATGCAATTTTTTCGAAAATGGGCGTGGCACCGCATGTTTTTTGGCCAAGAATTTTCTATGTTTCGGGAGCAAAATTCGTGGAAAAATTAACGGATGGATGGATGGATGCACATATTCCTTATAGCAGGAAACATTTCTCTTAAAAATGGACGAGATTTTTTAAAAACCAATCCCACTTTTATATACAAAGTGTGTTTAAAAGGGCCGTAGAATAGACTAATATCGTAAGGAGATTTGGGGTATTTCTGATAATTATACACCTCCTGTTCACATTCGAATCGCAGAACTGTCCGATAAATAACTCCAATATCTCAAAATTGACTTTATTTAGACTACTTAGGGAGTAGTACATCACAATTACAATTATACTTCACTAACAGCGTGTTTAAATCAAACTGATTACTGATTCCGCAGCTTGTGCTGCTCTTATACTCTCGGTTACCTCGTTCGCTTATTTCCCTTAAGGTCTAGACGTTTCACGTACGTGACTTCCAGAACAGTTGTATCTCATGCTTGCTTATTTAGCTATATACCTGTATATCTGTAGTTTATATTTTTCTTCTAGCCATATGCCTGTGCATGTCTGAGCAACAACTTCTGCTCTTAGCTGCCGGCTACATATATGTATGTCAAATAATCTCTCTGCTTCAAGCTGCTGGTAATGTGTATGGAATATTCTTCGTTGCCATGTACATAAGTGTGGCTGCTTGCTGTTTTTGTTGTTGTGATTATTTGCTAACAGCATAGTGATGCTAATATTCGCCACAATAAGCTATATCTCAGCGAAACAACATTCCTAAAGCCTCAAAAAAAATAAATCCCTTCTAACAAAATTCGAAAAAGTAATTTATCTGAAGGCGGCCACCGTGGTGTGATGGTAACGTGCTCCGCCTACCACACCGTATGCCCTCGGTTCGCATCCCGGGCAAAGCAACATCAAACTTTTAGAAATAAGGTTTTTAAATTAGAAGAAAATTTTTCTATGCGGGGTCGCCCTTGGCAGTGTTTGGCAAGCGCTCCGGGTGTATTTCTGCCATGAAAAGCTCTCAGTGAAAACTCATCAAAAAGGAAAATCAAGAGGAGCACGACGCAAATTGGAAGAAAAGCTCGGCCTTAGATCTCTTCGGAGGTTATCGCGCCTTACATTTATTTCTTTTATTTATTTTTTATTTATCTGAAATGAACTATACAATTGAAACTCACGCTGAGTATATAATGTTCAGTTACACCCAAACTTAGACACCCTTACTTGTTCATTTCAATTCTATTCATACAATTTTTTATTTTTTTTATTTAATGAAGCATATTTTTCAATTTATCATATTACGAGACATTCCTCTAGTTTACTATTTTTTAAAAATTTGTAGATATGTTGTATGTAAGTACATATGTTACATATTTCGTTCTAGCGATTATGTATGTACATACAAACACCTATTGTTTGGGAAATTCATTTATTTGTACTCGAGAACGAAGTCAGCAAACTTGTTTACATAAGTAGAGAACTTCATCGATACCAACTTATTTGAGAAATATATGAAGTCATCAGTTCTAAAGCAATGATTTTGTTGTAAGTAAGTAAATACTGAAAAAGGCTTTTGCTTTTATAAATTGTACGTTTTTTATAAGTATTCATGTATTAATATTGTAACGAATTTTGGGGGATTCCGATTATTTTGCACCTTCTGCTAACGTTCGAATCGCTGAACTAATGAAAAACTCAATTATTCAGTATTGCAAAATTGTCTTTATTTAGACTACTTTGGGAGTAGTACTTCACAATAACAATTATACTTCACTGATAGCGTGTTTAAATCAAACTGATAACTGATTCCTCAGTCGGCATCGGTTCAAAAGCAATTTCTGGGTTTTGCGCTAAGGGACTTGCCGTTGGATCCCTTAAGGATCTTTCCTCCACACTTCAGCCGTTTAAAACTTATTCAGCTTTCTACGTTACAGAGTCGTGTAGCGATGGTAGTTGTGTTGTTTTCAGCAAAACTTAATAGAGGGATGGTAAATAGTTTGCTTCTGATTGGTAAAATTTTATTTAATGTCCCCTTTAGACCATCTAGGCATTTTAAACTACTTCATATAAGCATATGCAAATCAAATTTTGAAATACACGAACCTCTTCGTTGTGTTTGTTTTGGCACCAGCTTCTCAACGGCATGCGTTCTTTGTCTCAAGGCAAGGGGGTCCTAGTCGATATTTGGACATTGGAGCATATTTTTCAGTTGAATCACAACGTGAACGATTTGGAACTGCAGATGATCACATATCGAGCTGCGACCAAGTCAAATAGTCCCACCTCATTGGGAAATGTTACAACTTAAACTTACCTTTATAAATACCCACTTTTTGCTGGCAACACAAGCTTCTTACATCCCATAAATGTTTTAACTTTTTGATTGCCTCTTAGTAATCGCTTATCTTTCACATATCAATTTAATCGCTTTTTGCTTTTTAATACGAATTGGCTTATTTACACATGACAATCACATGTCATGGATTTATTTATTTTATATTGAAAAAAAATTCTATTTGTACGGAAGTGAGAGATACAAGAACTTAAACAAACACAAATGCCTTTCCCTGAGGTTTATTTAATTAAATTTTCTGCTTAATCTTACCATCACCAACTTTTTCAGGGAAATTTGAATTATACGAAGCGCTATTTTTATTACGAGCATCCATTGTTGTAGTTTGTTACATATTTTTATTTTTTATTTTTTTAACTACTGAGCTTATATTTATTTAACAGTTTTGTTTAATGAGCTTTTCCTAAATATCAAACAAAAGTGTGAGCTCATTTAAAAACACATAAAGAAGTGCATATTTTACTTGGAAGAGAACAATTAAAAGTTACTTGCGGTAAAAGCTACCTAATTTTGCTGGTTTTCATAGAGTAATAAAAACACCCAAAAAGTTATTTCTTCATAACAAAAAAAAAAGAACACTTTTCTCCTCCAAACAATAGGAATAATGGAGCTTTACGGCCGAGAAATGAAAAGGCAAAGTAAAATTTTTCTTTCACCTCCAACGCGTCTCAAAGCACTCAATTCTTCCTCAGGGAGTCGGTTAATTATACTCAGCTGAGCAGAGCTCACAGAGTATATTCATTTTTTCGCATAATAGTACTCCGTAACGGCATATATCAAAATGATCTGGGCGAAAAAAGAAATTCATTTAGCCATGTCCGTCCGTTCGTCTGTCCGTTAACACGGTAACTTGAGTAAATTTTGAGGTATCTTGATGAAATTTGGCATGTAGGTTCCTGGGCACTCATCTCCATCGCTATTTAAAATTAACGATATCGGACTATAACCACGCCCACTTTTTCGATATCGAAAATTTCGGAAAACCGAAAAAATGCGATAATTCATTACCCATAAGCGACGAAACTTGGTAGGTGGGTTGACCTTATGACGCAGAATAGAAAACTAATATAATTTTGGACAATGTGGGTGGCACCGCCTACTTTTAAAAGGAGGTAATTTAAAAGTTTTGCAAGCTGTAATTTGCAGTCGTTGAAGATATCGTGATGAAATTTAGCAGGAACGTTACTACTATTACTATATATGTGCTAAATAAAAATTAGCAAGATCGGATGAAGAACACGCCTACTTTAAAAAAAAATGTTTAAGTCAAATTTTAACAAAAAATTTAATATCTTTACAGTATAAAAGTAAATTATGTCAACATTCAACTCCAGTAATGATATGGTGCAACAAGATACAAAAATAAAAGAAAATTTCGAAATGGGCGTGGCTCCGCCCTTTTTCATTTAATTTGTCTAGAATACTTTTAATGCCATAAGTCGAACAAAAATTTACCAATCCTTGTAAAATTTGGTAGCGGCATAGCTTCTGTGACGATAACAGTTTTCTGTGAAAATGGGCGAAATCGGTTAAAGCCACACCCAGTTGTTATACACAGTCGACCGTCTGTCCTTCCGTTCGGCCGTTACTAAACTTAGATCACGTACTTATCTGAACTCACTTTATCTTGGTATTAAAAATGGGCGAAATCCGACTATGACCAGGCCCACTTTTTCGATATCGAAAATTTCGAAAAATGAAAAAAATGCCATAATTCTATACCAAATACGAAAAAAGGGATGAAAAATGGTGATTGGATTGGTTTTTTGACGCAAAATATAACTTTAGAAAAAACTTTGTAAAATGGGTGTGACATCTACCATATTAAGTAGAAGGAAATGAAAAAGTTCTGCAGGGCGAAATCCAAAGCCTTTGGAATCATGGCAGGAATACTGTTCGTGGTATTACATATGTATATAAATAAATTAGCGATACCCGACAGATGATGTTCTGGGTCACCTTGGTCCACAGTTTGGTCGATATCTCGAAAACGCCTTCACATATACAACTAAGGGCCACTCCCTTTTAAAATACTCATTAACACCTTTCATTTGATACCTTTATCGTACAAATACATTCTAGAGTCACCCCCGGTCCACCTTTATGGCGATTTCTCGGAAAAGCATTCACCTATAGAAATATGTCCCACTCCCTTTTAAAATATTCTTTATTGCCTTCCATTTCATACCCTTGTCATACAAACACATTCCAGGGTTACTCTAGGTTAATTTTCCTACATGGTGATTTTCCCTTATTTTATCTCCAAAGCTCTCAGCTGAGTGTATAATGTTTGGTTACACCGAACTTAGCCTTCCTTACTTGTTTTATTTTAAATTTATATTAAAATAAAATTTTATTTTTGAGTACATTTTAATTTTTCCCTAAACCGCAGTATCTATAGTCGAAACGCATGGATGGGAAAAGGAAAATTTAACTTCGCCTTCTCATTTCTTGGCCGTAAAGCTTCATCAAAGCAAACGAAGAGTGGGAATGACTTTCCGCTATTGAAATTAGGAACGCCTATGCCTCAAAATGAGTATCGTTTTTTTTGTTTGGTCTACATTGTCCTCTTTTAATGATATGAGCCTCTCCATAAACCATGACCATTGAGAGTTAGTTAGAGCTTTTTGCGGATGGCGCCAGTGTTACATCTCTATCTGGTATTGTTATGGTAACTTATGGCAAAACATACAGTTATAATTTTAATGCTTAAACTTGTAACAAAAAAATTAAAAAAACAATTATAAAACGTAAAATGATAATAAGGCGATGGCCTAGAAGTGGTCATACCAATGGTCGGGCTAGTACCTTAATAGTGCTTGTTACCGGAACGTACCGGATCTGCATCCGGCAAAGAACTATTTACATCGATAACACTTCTCAAGGCCTTCGGGGAGTGTCCTTATCGCTACAACAACAACAACAACGCCCCTTTTAATCTCCCTCTCTTGATATATTCAGTTTATAATAGGAAGTAACTAAAACAGCACAAAAGCTGAATGTTAGATTCGTACTATCGTAGACAAAAAAGTAGACCTTAGACTGAAACGAAAAAGCTCATATTGTGAATTACCTCAACTCCCTGCTCAAATATTTATTCGCTAGATATGAATAGTCTTGTACTAAACTAGTTTTAAGAGCGTTTATTATGAGAAAACTAAATAAAGTCTAAATAAATATTTGGTCCTAAAAGCTGCTAAAAAAGGTTATCTAAGCATTATTTGCACAATTGTTGGTTTTATGTTGCTTAGAACAACAGAGGGTGGTTGAAGGAGGACTGACGACATTTTTGTTCTTAAGTTTTCAAATAAAATTAGATAAGTAATAATTAAAAAACAAAATCTTATAAAAGAACAATACTTTCAAGCTCATTCCAGGCTGAATAAATTTAATTTCTACGGAAATCGATTTCCTGTTTTTTTTTGTTTCAGGGCTAAACAAAACTTCTTCCACTCAAGTCAGTTTTTGGTAAAAATTTTGATCTTCAACCAAAATAACAAGACAATTGTTGGTGGGGCGTTGCTTAAAGCACCATTGAGAATAAGCACTAGTCTTATAGGAAGGGCATGCCTTCATATCCGACCAGCCCATGTCGCTCAGTCGGCACTTCAACAGAACTTTTAGACTGTTTTGCCGGTATTTACGCAAAGCACACAATCCAAGATTTAGGTAAGCCAAGATCACTCACTACCAAAGCAAGGAGACAAGGAAAATCAACTGTACTGGTGTCATTTTTCTGGGGAAAAATTTATCAATTACAGAACCCGCGCTACCGTATAGCATCTAAATCGGCTTTTTATAGGATTCATATTATTGGACTTCATATTTCATAGCAGTCTAACTTTGATATGTCCGTTAGAAACTACATTGTGCCTCGACTATAAGCGCCAACGTGGATGCTATCTCCCAAAATGAATTAATGCCGATTGAAAAGAGTTATGGAACCAAGTCAAGTAAACAACATAGACTGAAACGTGCGCTGCTGATACTCTCACTGCCCTAGTTAGGGAGTATCTTAATCGCTTAAAAAACAACATCAGCAAAATGTTTCGCACTTGCCTCTGGCAATAATGTTAATTTCATAGCCATCATCAGGCTAATACACTGCTGTTGTTGTTGCTGTAGCGATAATGACACTTCCCGAAAGCCTTGGGGGAGGGCTCATCCACTACTACCCTACACTGTAGGGATAACAGGTCTTCCTTACGCCTCTACGTACCTTTCGGTTTTTTGCGGATAGCTAACACACGACTTTGTTTGCCGACCTTTGTATGTTAACCTTATTTTAGAAACCTACGGTGTAGTCTTTTTGTCTTCTTTGACTATGACAACCTCCACTGGAATGCAGACCAACGCTAAACAATCCCACATAATTATCATTGGTGTATGTGTGACTGACCGCTTCGAATTTTTCAGACAACAATATCTGCTATATACGAAAGCATATGGTGAAATTTTAAGGTTCTAGCTGTTAAATTGAGGCAGAAATTACGAAAAGTTTATTATCTGAACAATCGGTTGTATGGGATACATGTCATATATACGGCCGATCTCATCCATTTTTGAAGACAACAATATGTACAATATAAGAAAGCATATGGTGAGTTTGAAGCTTCAATCTGATAAATTGAGGAAGAAAAGACAAAAATCCGCTTTTCTGAAAAATCGGTTGTATGGGGGATATATGCTATACTGGTCCGATCCGGCCGGTTCCGACAAAAGTATAATCGGACAGCTAAATATACCCGCTCACCAAATTTTATCAAGATATCTGAAAAATTGAGGGACTACTTTGCATAAAAACAACAGACAGATGGGCATGGTTAAATCAACTCAGCTCTTTATCCTGATCATTTAGGTGTACTTATTGGTGGGTCTATCTATTTTCTTTTATGGACTTATAATTTGAGAGTCGTGACAAACTTAATATACCATTTCATTTTCATTTGTTGAGCGAATCCGTGCGGCATGTTGGTATACCAGCGCCAGTAGCGCCACTATGGTTAACAGCGCAAGTACTTAGAGGAAATTAATAATTTTAGTTTTGTTTTTTTTTCAGAAAGAACCATTGAACGAAAACTCGAACAACGCGGTTAGCACATATTGAAACACCCTTTACTCTATTTATTTTTTCTCTCCCATATGCTTCTACCCACTTACATTTTATTTATTTATGATTTTTTTATTTTAATTTTTTTTTTTTACTCACTAATGAGCTACAAAGTGTGTGTGAATTAGCGGTTAGTACATTGGCTAATTGAATAAAGTTCGAAAATCCGTTGAAATCTATTTTGAGGCTTAGTAATTTGTAATGCTTGTTTGTTCCTTCGGTTTCCACTTTATTAGATCCATATATGGAGACCTTATTATTTATTAGCTACACAGATTTTTTAAACAAATAAATAGTGGAGCAGGCAGTCCATTGATCAAAGTTTAAAAGCTTTCGTATCTATGCTTCAACTGTATGCCTTCAATTGTTTCGTACAAAGGGTGCACCGCCGTTCCGATCCGTTACGCTTGAATTATGCAAATACATTATAGCGAAAAAGGCCAATTTTCATTTTTTCTAATTTATTTTTATTTTGTGTATAGATAGTTTCAACCTTCGTTGAACTTGTGATTTCAACTTGTTCAACTGGAAATGAGTTTCACTATCTACTTTTGTTAGGTAGGTATTTTATACTCCATTGTTTGTGAGTTTTCAAGGTTGCAGTAACTCTAGGTACGAAGCAATTATAAGTACACAACAGATAACATTCGCTATTTAAAATACGAAGTTAGAGCAAATACTTTTTGAAGTTTCAGCGCTCCCAAAATATCGCAGTACCCAAGATCACACAAAAGCTTTCACTGATAAAAGCTTACTAGTTGGAATGCCGAATCTTCATGTTTAGCACAAAGCTTAATCGTTTCTTCACTTAATCTTCTTCACTTTCTTGCAGTAGCCTGGATTTTTTATAATTATTTGAGAAAGATTTATAGCGATGTCATCTGAAATCTTCTGTTACAATATCGAAGGCAACTCCAAGTACAACAAGTCAGAAACCTCCAAAATCCAAGCGGAAAATGACCTAAACTTGCGAGATATACTAAACTGCAGGACGTTACTCAAGAAATCATATATGTTTGGATCGTCAATTATCTCAGCCCCTTGAAACGCCGGCTGCAGATGGAAGTTTCACACCCCTACCATGTTCGATTTCTAAGCACTGCTTGCACCACAGTCCATTACCAAAAGTTTGAACGGGGTCTAATGTAATATTTCTATTTACAAAATGCGCACCACATGAACTTAAAGGACTTCAGTCTAGGTTAGGTTCTTTTCTCCTTAGATATGGTTGAACTTCCCGTTCGTGAGAACCTTTCATACACTTAAATAGTCCATGGTGTTAACATGCTGAAAAACTCTTACAAAGACCAGCACCTATGTTATAAAAGAAATCAATTTTCTTTTCATATATTATAAGTTTTCTATGATCTATGCTACCTATGTTGCTTCTACATGCAATAGCTTGTGTGCAATAGCCTTGTGTGTGCAGGACACGAGCACAGAACTTGCTCAATCGTTTCTTCCTGCAACCCGTACTTTCTACATCCGTTATCACTTAAGATGATACCTTCAGATAGGCCAATATATGCCTATAAGATTTTAGACAACTGCTTTCTACGTCATCGCATCTTAGATCACTTTTAAGAGAACTCACAGAGACCATTGTCTCTTTGAAAATATCCAGCGAACGGCCGTGCTGAAATTGATGAAACAAGTTGCCCTATACCGAAAATTGTCGAGTTATTTTCGTATAGCAGCACTATTTGTCGAAGCCTCGGCGAAGCTACTATTAAAAGGTGTGGATGTTCATTTATAGCATGGGTCGTCAAAAATTTGCTGTGAGTCCACTGTCGTATTCGATTTGAGAGCACGATTGTGGTATGGAATGTGAAGCCCAGATTTAAGGGCACTTTTCATAGTCGAAATACTGCGAGAACAAAAACCCCATTATTTCAGGAAAAGGCCTTAAAAGAGCAACCATGGTGTAATTGAATCACCGGAGCGAGTATTCTTTTAGAGGAACTTTTCATTCAAACATCATTCTGGGAGTTCTGCTACAAGCCCCACTCATTTTAGAAAAAACCTGTAGTAAGAAATAAAGTTGAGCCTTTGTTATCAATACATATTAGTATATGGTCCTACCCCCAAACTATGTGGTATTAACCCAGCACATGTGTAGCTGCCTCAAAGGCAGTGGGAAGGGTTCCGTCCATTCGTTTACAATGTTTGTTTTTTTTTTAGACAGAACTCGTTATGGAATTGTAAAGACTGATTGATTAGCCCAAACTTGAGGCTAAATGTGGTATTTTTATACTCAGTTGAACATATTAAGTTTGATTGGATAACGGTTGGTTGTACATATATAAAGGAATCGAGATAGATATAGACTTCCATATATCCAAATAATCAGGATCGAAAAAAAATTTGATTGAGCCATGTCCGTCCGTCCGTCCGTCCGTTAACACGATAACTTGAGTAAATTTTGAGGTATCTTGAAGAAATTTGGTATGTAGGTTCCTGAGCACTCATCTCAGATCGCTATTTAAAATGAACAATATCGGACTATAACCACGCCCACTTTTTCGATATCGAAAATTTCGAAAAACCGAAAAAGTGCGATAATTCATTACAAAAGACAGCTAAAGCGACGAAACTTGGTAGGTGAGTTGAATTTATGACGCAGAATAGAAAATTAGTAAAATTTTTGACAATGGGCGTGGCACCGCCCACTTTTAAAAGAAGGTAATTTGAAACTTTTGCAAGCTGTAATTTGGCAGTCGTTGAAGATACCATGATGAAATTTGGCAGAAACGTTACTCCTATTACTATATGTACGCTTAATAAAAATTAGGAAAATCGGAGAAGGACCACGCCCACTTTAAAAAAAATTTTTTTTAAGTAAAATTTTAACAAAAAATTTAATATCTTTACAGTATATAAGTAAATTATGTCAACATTCAACTCCAGTAATGATATGGTGCAACAAAATACAAAAATAACAGAAAATTTCAAAATGGGCGTGGCTCCGCCCTTTTTCATTTAATTTGTCTAGGAAACTTTTAACGCCATAAGTCGAACAAAAATTAACCAATCCTTTTGAAATTTGGTAGTGGCATATATTTTATGACGTTAACTGTTTTCTGTGAAAATGGGCGAAATCGATTGATGCATGGCCTTTAACACGATAACTTGAGCAAAAATCGACATATCTTTAATCAACTTAGTTCACGTGCTTACTTGAACTCACTTTATCTTGGTATGAAAAATGAACGAAATCCGACTATGACCACGCCCACTTTTTCGATATCGAAAATTACGAAAAATGAAAAAATGCCATAATTCTATACCAAATACGAAAAAAGGGATGTAACATGGTAAGGTAATTGGATTGTTTTATTGACGCGAAATATAACTTTAGAAAAAACTTTATAAAATGGTTGTGACACCTACCATATTAAGTAGAAGAAAATGAAAAAGTTCTGCAGGGCGAAATAAAAAACCCTTAAAATCTTGGCTGGTATTACATATATAAATAAATTAGCGGTATCCAACAGATGATCTTCTGGGTCACCCTGGCCCACATTTTGGTCGATATATGGAAAACGCCTTCACACCACTCCCTTTTAAAACTCTCATTAATACCTTTAATTTGATACCCATATCGTACAAACTCATTCTAGAGTCACCCCTGGTCCACCTTTATGGCGATATCTCGAAAAGGCGAACACCTATAGAACGAAGGCCACCACCTTTTAAAAATTCTCATTAACACCTTTAATTTGATACCCATATCGTACAAACAAAGTCTAGAGTCACCCCTGGTCCACCTTTATTGCGATACCTCGAAAAGGCGTCCACCTATAGAACTAAGGCCCACTCCCTTTTAAAATACTCATTAACTCCTTTCGTTTGATACCCATATCGTACAAACAAATTTTAGAGTCACCCCTGGTCCACGTTTATGGCGATATCTCGAAAAGGCGTCCACCTATGGAACTAAGGATTACTCCCTTTTAAAATACTCATTAACACCTTTCTTTTGATACCCATATTGTACAAACAAATTCTAGGGTCACCCCTGCTCCACCTTTATGGCTATATCTCGAAACGGCGTCCACCTATGGAACTAAAGATTACTCCCTTTTAAAATACTCATTAACACCTTTCTTTTGATACCCATATTGTACAAACAAATTCTAGGGACACCCCTGCTCCACCTTTATGGCTATATCTCGAAACGGCGTCCACCTATGGAACTAAAGATTACTCCCTTTTAAAATACTCATTAACACCTTTCTTTTGATACCCATATTGTACAAACAAATTCTAGGGTCACCCCTGCTCCACCTTTATGGCTATATCTCGAAACGGCGTCCACCTATGGAACTAAAGATTACTCCCTTTTAAAATACTCATTAACACCTTTCTTTTGATACCCATATTGTACAAACAAATTCTAGGGTCACCCCTGCTCCACCTTTATGGCTATATCTCGAAACGGCGTCCACCTATGGAACTAAAGATTACTCCCTTTTAAAATACTCATTAACACCTTTCTTTTGATACCCATATCGTACAAACAAATTTTAGAGTCACCCCTGGTCCACGTTTATGGCGATATCTCGAAAAGGCGTCCACCTATGGAACTAAGGATTACTCCCTTTTAAAATACTCATTAACACCTTTCTTTTGATACCCATATTGTACAAACAAATTCTAGGGTCACCCCTGCTCCACCTTTATGGCTATATCTCGAAACGGCGTCCACCTATGGAACTAAAGATTACTCCCTTTTAAAATACTCATTAATACCTTTAATTTGATACCCATATCGTACAAACTCATTCTAGAGTCACCCCTGGTCCACCTTTATGGCGATATCTCGAAAAGGCGAACACCTATAGAACGAAGGCCACCACCTTTTAAAAATTCTCATTAACACCTTTAATTTGATACCCATATCGTACAAACAAAGTCTAGACTCACCCCTGGTCCACCTTTATTGCGATACCTCGAAAAGGCGTCCACCTATAGAACTAAGCCCCACGCCCTTTTAAAATGCTCATTAACACCTTTCATTTGATACCCATATCGTACAAACATATTCTAAAGTCACCCCCGGTCCACCTTTATGGCGATATCTCGAAAAGGCGAACACCTATAGAACGAAGGCCACCACCTTTTAAAAATTCTCATTAACACCTTTCATTTGATACCCATATCGTACAAACAAAGTCTAGAGTCACCCCTGGTCCACCTTTATTGCGATACCTCGAAAAGGCGTCCACCTATAGAACTAAGGCCCACTCCCTTTTAAAATACTCTTTAACTCCTTTCGTTTGATACCCATATTGCACGAACGAATTCTAGAGTCACCCCTGGCCCACCTTTATGGCGATATCTCGAAACGGCGTCCACCTATGGAACTAAGGATTACTGCCTTTTAAAATACTCATTAACACCTTTCTTTTGATACCCATATTGTACAAACAAATTCTAGGGTCACCCCTGTTCCACCTTTATGGCTATATCTCGAAACGGCGTCCACCTATGGAACTAAAGATTACTCCCTTTTAAAATACTCATTAACACCTTTCTTTTGATACCCATATTGTACAAACAAATTCTAGGGTCACCCCTGGTCCACCTTTATGGCGATATCTCGAAAATGCGACCACCTATACAACAACCACCACTACCTTTTAAAACCCTCATTAATACTTTTAATTTGATACCCATATCGTACAATCATATTCTGTAGTCACCCCTGGTCCACCTTTATGGCGATATTTCGAAACGGCGTCCACCTATAGAACTAAGGCCCATTCCCTTTTAAAATACTCATTAACACCTTTCGTTTGATGCCCATATTGTACAAACAAATTCTAGGGTCACCCCTGGTACCTTTATGGCGATATCTCGAAACGGCGTCCACCTATGGAACTAAGGATTGCTCCCTTTTAAATACTCATTAACACCTTTCATTTGATACCCATATCGTACAAACGCATTCTAGAGTCATTCCTGGTCCACCTTTATGGCGATATCTCGAAAAGGCGACCACCTATACAACAACCACCACTCCCTTTTAAAACCCTCATTAATACCTTTAATTTGATACCCATATCGTACAAACACATTCTAGAGTCACCCCTGGTCCACCTTTATGGCGATATTTCGAAACTGCATCCACCTATAGAACTAAGGCCCACTCCCTTTTAAAATACTCATTAACACCTTTCGTTTGATGCCCATATTGTACAAACAAATTCTAGGGTCACCCCTGGTACCTTTATGGCGATATCTCGAAACGGCGTCCACCTATGGAACTAAGGATTGCTCCCTTTTAAATACTCATTAACACCTTTCATTTGATACCCATATCGTACAAACGCATTCTAGAGTCACCCCTGGTCCACCTTTATGGCGATATCTCGAAAAGGCGACCACCTATACAACAACCACCACTCCCTTTTAAAACCCTCATTAATACCTTTAATTTGATACCCATATCGTACAAACGCATTCTAGAGTCAACCCTGATCCACCTTTATGGCTATATCCCTAAATGGCGTCCACCTATAGAACTATGGCCCACTCCCTCATAAAATACTCTTTAATGCCTTTCATTTGATACACATTCCAGGGTTTCTCTCGGTTCATTTTCCTACATGGTTATTTTCCCTTATGTTGTCACCATAGCTCTCAACTGAGTATGTAATGTTCGGTTACACCCGAACTTAACCTTCTTTACTTGTTTCAAAATGGGCTCCCAATTTCCCCTTCACTTCAAAACAAGTTATTTGTCTAACTATGTATCGCAATTTAAAATGGCACACCTTTCTTCCTGGTTCTAGATACCATTGGTATCGAAATAACTTAACTTTTTTTGCTTCCTGGCTTACTTCCTTTGGGGAGTACCGAAATCAATATTGATGACTCAGCAGAATAGACAACACCACTTCTGGGGGTCCCAGGTCATATTAATTGCTGTGCTGCCTTACTGATGAAACCGGTCCCAAGTAGCACACGAAGTGCCATTTTGATGCATTTTCTCCTATAACCTTTTATTTATTAGGCTGCTTTACGTTGTATTTACATCTACGTGACTCAGATCATTTGAATGGGTAATTTTTCCTCCTGTCCTACATGACACAATTTGATATCGCTCTCAAGTCGGGCCGCACAAAAGTGCTGAGCAATTGCAGATGAAGTGGGCGATCTGATCTTTGTAATCCTGTTAGCAGTAGCTCTTGTACACACCATTGAGGCATCTCGTAATTATGGCTGCAATACTAAATATTTCTCTTCTTAGCCTACTTAATGAACTCCGTCTTCTATTCGGATCGTAATCAGGCCACGTGCTCCTGCTAACGATGTACAGGCTGCTTTTTGTATTTTGTTAATTTGTTTGTTATACTCAGTTGAGCAGAGCTCACAGAGTATATTAAGTTTGATTGGATAACGGTTGGTTGTACATATATAAAGGAATCGAGATAGATATAGACTTCCATATATCAAAATAATCAGGATCGAAAAAAAATTTGATTGAGCCATGTCCGTCCGTCCGTCCGTCCGTTAACACGATAACTTGAGTGAATTTTGAGGTATCTTGATGAAATTTGGTATGTAGGTTCCTGAGCACTCATCTCAGATCGCTATTTAAAATGAACGATATCGGACTATAACCACGCCCACTTTTTCGATATCGAAAATTTCGAAAAACCGAAAAAGTGCGATAACTCATTACAAAAGACAGATAAAGCGACGAAACTTGGTAGATGGGTTGACGTTATGACGCAGAATAGAAAATTAGTAAGATTTTGGACAATGGGCGTGGAACCGCCCACTTTTACAAGAAGGTAATTTAAAAGTTTTGCAAGCTGTAATTTGGCAGTCGTTGAAGATATCATAATGAAATTTGGCAGGAACGTTACTACTATTACTCTATATGTGCTAAATAAAAATTAGCAAATTTGGATGAAGAACACGCCCACTTTTTAAAAAAAAATTTTTTAAATTCAAATTTTAACAAAAAATTTAATATCTTTACTGTATATAAGTAAATTAAGTCAAAATTCAACTCCAGTAATGATATGATGCAACAAAATACAAAAATAAAAGAAAATTTCAAAATGGGCGTGGCTCCGCCCATTTTCATTTAGTTTGTCTAGAATACTTTTATTGCCATAAGTCGAACAAAAATTTACCAATCCTTCTCAAAATTGGTAGGAGCATAGATTCTATGACGGTAACTGTTATCTGTGAAAATGGGCGAAATCGGTGGAAGCCACGCCCAGTTTTTATACACAGTCCACCGTCTGTCCTTCCGCTCGGCCATTAACACAATAACTTGAGCAAAATCCGATATATCTTCACTAAACTTAGCCCACGTACTTACCTGAGCTCACTTTTTCTTGGTATAAAAAAGGGGCGAAATCTGACCATAACCACGCCCACTTTATCGATATCGAAAATTACGAAAAATGAAAAAAAATGCCATAATTCTATACCAAATACGAAAAAAGTGATGAAACATGGTAACTGGATTGGTTTATTGACGCAAAATATAACTTTGGAAAAAACTTTGTAAAATGGGTGTGACACCTACCATATTAAGTAGAAGAAAATGAAAAAGTTCTACACGGCGAAATCAACAGCCCTTGGAATCTTGGCAGGAATACTGTTAGTGGTATTGCATGTATAAATAAATTAGCAGTAGCCGACAGATGATTTTCTGGATCACCTGGTCCACATTTTGGTCGATATCGCGAGAACGCCTTCACATATACATCTAAGGGCCACTCGCTTTTAAAACCCTCATTAATACCTTTAATTTGATATCCATATCGTACAAAAACATACCAGAGTCACCCCTGTCCCACCCTAATGGCGATATCTCGAAAAGGCGTCCACCTATAGACCTAGTGTCCACTCCCTCTTAAAATGCTCAGTAACACCTTTCGTTTGATACCCATATCGTACAAACATTCTAGAGTCACCCCTGGCCCACCCTAATGGCGATATCTCGAAAAGGCGTCCACCTATAGACCTAATGCCCACTCCCTCTTAAAATGCTCAGTAACAGCTTTCGTTTGATACCCATATCGTACAAACATTCTAGAGTCACCCCTGGCCCACCCTAATGGCGATATCTCGAAAAGGCGTCCACCTATAGACCTAGTGTCCACTCCCTCTTAAAATGCTCAGTAACACCTTTCGTTTGATACCCATATCGTACAAACACATTCTAGAGTCACCCTGGCCCACCCTAATGGCGATATCTCGAAAAGGCGTCCACCTATAGACCTAATGTCCACTCCCTCTTAAAATGCTAAGTAACACCTTTCGTTTGATACCCATATCGTACAAACATTCTAGAGTCACCCCTGGCCCACCCTAATGGCGATATCTCGAAAAGGCGTCCACCTATAGACCTAATGTCCACTCCCTCTCAAAATGCTCAGTAACACTTTTCGTTTGATACCCATATCGTACAAACATTCTAGAGTCACCCCTGTCCCACCCTAATGGCGATATCTCGAAAAGGCGTCCACCTATAGACCTAATGCCCACTCCCTCTTAAAATGCTCAGTAACACCTTTCGTTTGATACCCATATCGTACAAACATTCTAGAGTCACACCTGGCCCACCCTAATGGCGATATCTCGAAAAGGCGTCCACCTATAGAACTAAGGATTACTCCCTTTTAAAATACTCATTACCACCTTTCATTTGATACCCATATCGTACAAACACATTCTAGAGTCACCCTGGCCCACCCTAATGGCGATATCTCGAAAAGGCGTCCACCTATAGACCTAATGCCCACTCCCTCTTAAAATGCTCAGTAACACCTTTCGTTTGATACCCATACCGTACAAACATTCTAGAGTCACCCTTGGTCCAGCTTTATGGCGATATCTCGAAAAGGCGTCCACCTATAGAACTAAGGATTACTCCCTTTTAAAATACTCTTTACCACCTTTCATTTGATACCCATATCGTACAAACACATTCTAGAGACACCCTGGCCCACCCTAATGGCGATATCTCGAAAAGGCGTCCACCTATAGACCTAATGCCCACTCCCTCTTAAAATGCTCAGTAACACCTTTCGTTTGATACCCATATTGTACAAACATTCTAGAGTCACCCTTGGTCCACCTTTATGGCGATATCTCGAAAACGCGTCCACCTATAGAACTAAGGATTACTCCCTTTTAAAATACTCCTTACCACCTTTCATTTGATACCCATATCGTACAAACACATTCTAGAGTCACCCCTGGCCCACCCTAATGGAGATATCTCGAAAAGGCGTCCACCTATAGACCTAATGCCCACTCCCTCTTAAAATGCTCAGTAAAACCTTTCGTTTGATACCCATATCGTACAAACATTCTAGAGTCACCCCTGGCTCACCCTAATGGCGATATCTCGAAAGGGCGTCCACCTATAGACCTAATGCCCACTCCCTCTTAAAATGCTCAGTAACACCTTTCGTTTGATGCACATATCGTACAAACACATTCTAGAGTCACCCCTGGCCTACCCTAATGACGATATCTCGAAAAGGCGTCCACCTATAGACCTCATGCCCACTCCCTCTTAAAATGCTCAGTAACACCTTTCGTTTGATACCCATACCGTACAAACATTCTAGAGTCACCCCTGGCCCACCCTAATGGCGATATCTCGAAAAGGCGTCCACCTATAGACCTAATGCCCACTCCCTCTTAAAATGCTCAGTAACACCTTTCATTTGATTCCCATATCGTACAAACACATTCTAGAGACACCCCTGGTCCACCTTTATGGCGATATCTCGAAACGGCGTCCACCTATGGAACTAAGGATCACTCGTTTTCAAAATAATCATTAACAGCTTTCATTTGATACCCATATCGTACAAACACATTATAGAATCACCCCTGGTCCACCTTAATGGGGACATCTCGAAAAGGCGTCCACCGATAGACCTAAGGCCCACTCCCTCTTAAAACGCTCAGTAACACCTTTCATTTGATACCCATATCGTACAAACAAATTCTAGAGTCAGCCCTGGTCTACCTTTATGGCGATATCCCTAAATGGCGTTCATCCATAGAACTATGGCCTACTCTCTCTTAAAATACTCTTTAATACCTTTCATTTGATACACATGTTATACAACCACATTCCAGGGTTACCCCAGATTGATTTTCCTTATTTTGTCTCCATAGCTCTCAACTGAGTATGTTATGTTCGGTTACACCCGAACTTAGCCTTCCTTACTTGTTTTTTGTGTATCTTTGCTTTTGCAGAGTTGGTCACCAAACCATGGCTCCGTCAGCTATTATGGGATTTGGTTTCAGGCCGTAGCTTCTGCGAAGTATTTTTCTTGCACAGTTACTACCTGTGTATGTATATATTTTCAACCATTATTTTCATATTAGCTTTGCTGGGTAGCCAGCTGTCTATTTCGACAACGAGGAGGATCACAGTGAATTAGGGGGCCCAGAATATTCCAGTAGTAGACATGCCTGTCATAAAAGATGATTAAAATCCATAAATCTAAGTATGGGAAAAAAAATCGTTCCCTAACCAGTCGGTCTAGTACCAGAAGGTGCTTGTACCGGGTCGTACAGAATTCATATTTGGAAAAGGACTACTGCCTGCGCCTTCGGAGTGTTTCTTTTTCGGTTAAAATAACAACAGCACCACCAACAACTTCCGTTAAGAGTAAGTGAGTGTGTCTTTGAGTGAAGACCAACGAAATTGAGGTACTGTGAGCTTGTTACTGAAAAGCATCAGTGCTTTTGAGCTCCTGATAACCCACTAAGGCCAGCATGGGGGATTACTCTTTGCGTTGAGAAGAAACCCCGAAATTGGGATAACAACGGCGTCTGCTTATATTAAAACCTTCACTGTTGTTGTTGTTGTTGTAGCAATGCTCGCCCCACCTAATAGCCGCGACCGATCACAAATTGTCATCAATATCCTCCAACGGGAGTCCAAGGAAACTTGCCGTTTCAACAGGGGTGGACCATAAGGAAAGGGGTGTTAGAGGCGTTGGTTCCACATTACAATTAAAGAGATGGTTGGTGTAATGTGGGGACACATTGCAAGCGAAGCATACATTTTGTATGTCGGGGTTGATTCTGGATAGGTAAGAGTTTAACCTCTTACAGTATTCAGAACGAAGTTGAGCAAGAGTGACACGCGTTTCCCTGGGGAGTATGCGTTCCTCTTCCGCGAGTTTTGGAATAATTTTCTTTAAGTACTGGATTCAACGGGCAATTCCCGGCATAAAGGTCCGACGCCTGTTTATGGAGTTCACCAAAGACCTGCTTGTGTTTTTTCACTTCATACGGCTGGGTTCTCAGGTGCCGTATTTCCTCAAAATGCTTAGGGGATGACTCCTTAAGCCCCTAGGTGGTGATGGCTCATCAATCAGAGGTCTGTTGGGATGCCCAGGTTTCTGGGTATTCAACAGGAACTGTTTGGTCAGCATATCATTTCTCTCCCTGATGGGGAGTATTCTCGTCTCATTATGCAGATGGTGTTCTGGGGACATAAGAAGACATCCTGTGGAGATTCTGAGAGCAGTATTTTGGCAGGCCTATAGTTTCTGCCAGTGGGTAGTTTTTAGGCTTGGCGACCATATGGGTGACGCGTAGCACGTAATCGGCTGGCTAATTGCTTTGTATGTAGTCATGAGCGTTTCTTTATCTTTTCCCCAGGTACTGCCAGCGAGGGATTTGAGGATTTTGTTACGGCTCTGAATTCTCGGAACAATTGCGGCTGTGTGCTCACCAAAATGTAGATCCTGATCAAACGTCACACCCAAGATTTTGGGATGTAGGACAGTCGGTAGCGTAGTGCCATCGACGTGGATGTTCAAAATGGTCGACATTTGGGATGTCCATGTTGTAAATAAGGTCGCGGAAGATTTAATCGGTGATAATGCCAGGTTTCGCGAGGCGAAAAAACTGGAGAGATCAGGGAGGTAGCCGTTTATTTTATTGCATAGCGCATCGATCTTTGGGCCTGGGCCTGTGGCCATTATTGTGCAGTCATCGGCGTAGGAAACGATTGTGACTCCTTCCGGTGGTGAAGGTAGCTTAGATATGTAGAAATTAAACAAAAGTGGGGATAGGGCACCACCCTGTGGCACCCCTTGTTTAATTCTCCTTGGTTTTGATGTTTCGTTTCTAAATTGCACCGATGCCTGCCGACCACCCACATAATTTGCGGTCCACCTTTTAAGACATGGGGGAAGGGTAGACCCTTCCAGGTCTTGCAGTATCGAGCCATGGTTGACCGTATCAAAAGCTTTTGATAGGTCTAGCGCTACGAGTACTGTTCTATGGCGGGGGTATTGATTTAAACCGCAATTTATCTGGGTGATAATGGCATTTAGCGCGGTGGTAGTGCTATGGAGTTTATGGCTGCAAATTTGCTTGGAAATAAGGGAGCAAAATGGCTTCAAGCGTCTTTGCCACTGGCGATAGGAGAGATATCGGACGATACGACTCAGCTATGTTAGCTGGTTTCCCAGGCTTTAGTAGCGGGACCACCTTGGCCATTTTCCATTTCTCGGGTATGACAAAGGTGGAAAGAGATAGGTTGAAGACATGCGCTAAATATTTGAAACCCTCTTTCCCTAGGCTTTTAAGCATCGGCATGGCTATGCCGTCTGGGCCCACTGCTTTGGATGGTTTAGCACGACCAATGGCATCCTCAACCTCTTTAGCGGTGATGGTGATTGGTGACGCGCTGAATTTGTGTTTATGTGCGTGTCTATTGGCTCTCCGTCTATCTTTGTCGATTGTAGGATGCATTATATATTGTCGGCAGAAAGCGCTCGCTCATTTTTTCGCATCCGACAGCACTTTGTCGCCAAAGGCGATGGAAACTTTGTCTTTGTGCTTAGTCGGATTCGATAGGGACTTTACGGTGGACCAAAGTTTACCCACACCGGTAGAGAGGTTACAACCTTTTGGGTGATCCTCCCATTTGGCCCACTTGTGTTTATCCACAAGCAATCTGATGCGTTGGTTTATATCCCTTATTTGGGGGTCGCCTGGATCAAGCTGTCTTATAAGGTCACGTTCACTCGCTAAGTTTGCGGCCTCCGCCGGGAAGTGGGCCGGATTTCGGGAATTCTCCCGGCGGGAATGAAACGTGCCGAGGCGGATTCAATGACCTTACGGAAGGCACGCTGCCCTTGGCGGGCATCAGTCGGGATAGGAGGGCAGCAAAGCGGTTGTCTGTAAAGGATTTATATTCTTTCCCACTTTCCTTTTTTGAAGTTTATGAAAGTGCGTTTTTCAGTGAAGATGAAGTCGGCGGTACGCTCGAGCGAAATAAGTATGGGCAGGTGGTCGGATGCCAATGTTACCATCGGCTGCCAGTTGACGCAGTTTACGAGTTCTGCGCTCACGATTGAGATGTCTGGCGAGCTGTGACATCTTCCTACCATTCGTGTGGGGGCGTCTCCGTTTATTGTGCAGAACGTCGTTTCTTCTATTTGATCCGCCAACATCTCACCCCTACTGTCCGCCCGAAAGTTTGAATGCCATAGATCATGATGGGTATTGAAATCGCCTAAGATAATGCGATTGTTGCCAGTGAGTAAGGCCCTGATATTAGGGCGGTATCCACTGGGGTAACAGGTGGCAGGAGGGATGTAGATGTTGATGATTTCTAGGCTTGCATCGCCTGACCGCACAGATAGGCCTTGACGTTCTAAGACATTGTCCCTGCGGTCGATGCCAGGATCAAATATATAATATTGCACAGAGGGGTGTATGATAAACGCGATGCCGCCTCCATTTCCGCTTTCGCGGTCTTTCCTGTGGACATTATACCCAGAGCAGGTCTGCAATGCAGATCTTGCTGTGAGTTTAGTCTCTTGAATCGCAGCAATGCGGATGTTGTGCCGCTTCATGAAATCGACTATCTCCGTAATCTTCCCAGTTAGTCCATTACAGTTTAACTGCAGAATTCTGAAGTGCATAAGGGGAGACGCCGCCATTCTAGGGGTAAGTGACGGGTGACTACGCCTGGGTTGTGGAAGGCCAGGACACAATTGCTGTTGTGGCCCTGAGACTGGGCGTCCTTGGGCAAGCATTGGGGTACCCGGATGATTTGGGTTTGCGACCTGGCAACATGGTGCGATGAAACCCGTCGGGGGGTTGCCGTCGCGGAGATCAGAACATCTAGGAAAGTGGCACCACCCAAGGCAGGAGCTGCATTGGGCGGATGTCGCAAACCTATATATTCTGTGCTGGCAGACGGTGCAAATGGAGGTAGGGACTAAGATTCTGTTTCCCTGACCTGCACTATTGCTGCCGGAAAAGAGGTGGGGGAGAAGACGGGGGCTGGGGCTGATGCTCAGCATTGCTACCAACTCTACTACGAAGGTAGTAGTTATGAGTGGTATCAGCAGCGGGTACTTGTTGTGGCTTGCTGAGCAGCGGGGTTGCTGAAGGTAGTGGGGGCGCTTAGGCGTAGGCTACGGGACGCCCTTGGGCGTGAACAGCAAGGAGCCACAAAAGATTTATAAAAGTTACGTGGACGTCGGGTTTTGGGATCAAGCCCAGAACAACCTGTCCGATGCAACCATCCCTTGCACGAGACATACTGAACAGAGTATGACCGTCCTAAAAAGATTCTTTTCCGGCAGATGCAGCAAAACCATTTCTCAGGACCGAGGTCAGGAGACGGACCCGGATTGGATTCGATGCCTTCCCGGAGTAAGGGAGTATGGAGCAGTCCTGCAGCAAGGAGTTGCTGGGAGGATGACAATTTGTGGGAGGGACGAAACAAATTAAATGGGGTCACACTGAAATGACAGTCCTTGGTGGGGAAAAATCCCGAGTCGCTCCGGTACATAGAACCGACTGCCTTGGGAAGCGTAAAACCTTCACTCCTTTCCTTTCCTGTCGAGCTCAAACAGTTTAACATTCAGTGGTATAATCCATATCAATCGGAAGAAGAATACCACCGGGGTGTGCAGCTCTTACTACAATGCAGAAAGTTGTCAGCGAGCTTATGGCTGCTTGTATAATTTTATTATCCAGCATTGATTTGTTCTATTCGCAGTTGTGGCTGTCTTCTGCAGCTCTTTGGAGGAATTTGGCAGAACTGAGAAAAACTAAAAGATATGAGGGAAGCTGCCTAACTGATGAACAGGCAACGTATGACCAACCGTTTTCTACTTGGTGCTTTCTTCTCTTTTTACTTGTAGCGCTAAGAAGACTCACTGCAGGTTTTGGGGTGTTTTATCCATTTTGATAGTCCTTTTGAGGATATACTCGTAAATCCAATACGTTACGGAAAATAGCATCATAAAAGTACTAGCCCTTCAAATGTGGGATCGATTTAATATGACTAAGTTGAACCTTTTAGATCATGATGGATGACCTCCCTCCATCAAGACTTGGGTCGCCACGGACAGTTGAGTATAATAAGTGGGTTGGACACGCTTTCAAAGGTTGATCTCAAGATACGATTGGGCTTCTTAAGACTTCCTGAATAGTTCGATAAAGGGAAATTAACTGTATTAGTGGTAGCATATTTTTCATACCAACATTAAGAGAAAATTTCAACTTTGAGGTTTGTTTTTTAGAATTTCACGCTACTTCTCGCTATTAACGCTTATTTCGTCGTCAGCGTATCATAAAAGTTCTTAAGTTTACAATTTAAGTGCTTACAAAAAAAATTGTGTTATATAAACACTATAATTCTGTGCTGAAAGCTAACATATTGTGGGTGTTACTCATGTCGTAAAACTATAATATTCATGTACATATATATATAACACTTAAGTTTAGCTCAAACGCTCCACTCCTCGGCCAAGTCAATATCGATATTAAAGCGGCAACCAAGTGGCGCCAATGCAGCCGACCTGCACTTAAATGAAGATAGCATAAACTTTCTTAAGCGCCAGTGTCTTTTATATGGACATACGTATATACTTAGATACATAAAAGTAACAACTCAAGCAATCAATGGCACCGATCATCATTCCATCTACTTGGCACATCTTTTCAAGCACCAAATTACACAGTGTCATTCTCAGACAATTTCCCATCAAAGTAAAAGTATTAAGGCATCCATCGACTTGGAGATTGTAAGGAGTATCTCAAAGTTGACTAACAATCATAGATGTACTTATTAGGGTGGGTCGATTTGTATGGACGAAAGTTAACCGATATCGCGCCATCGATTTTTCGATAGGATTTGGGCTCAGGAAAAAAAGTTCCACTACGCATACCGAAACAAATAATTTTCGAGCCTGCGAAATTTCATTTTTTGGCTTTTTTTCAACTTTGATTTTTAAGGTTTTTTTCATGACCTACTAAAAAAAATTTCATATTTATACCCTGTCCAAACCAAAAATGTCCGCTAAAAACGTTGGCGGTAACAGTTTTTTGAAAAAAAAAGAAATTTTACAATCAAATGAAAATTTTTTTAGTAGGTCATGAAAAAAACCTAAAAAATCAAACTAAAAAAAAGTCCAAAAAAATTAAATTTCGCAGGCTCGAAAATTATTTGTTTCGGTATGCGTAGTGGAACTTTTTTTCCTGAGCCCAAATCCTATCGAAAAATAGATGGCGCGATATCGGTTAATAAATCGACCCAGTCTAGTACTTATATACGACATGTGTATGTATATGTGAATTGGATGGGTAAATGTAACAGATTGGCATTTGCACGTTCCAACTTTGCGTGTTGTTGTATAAATGATACTTTGTTGCTAGCTATGTGAAGGTGTTTTGTAACAAAAGTGTTTTCACACCAACAAATTGAATGAGTGTTTCGCATAATAACGAGCAATTATGCCATAAACGTTGAACAAAAAAAAACAAAAAAAGTAATAATAATAACACAGCAAAATAAAATAAAGAAAAATTAATAATAATAACAATAATGAAGTGTATGTGTATATTTGTGTGTGTATTTCAGGGGAAAAAAATTAATTTTGCAAAAAATTCAAATACATACATACATTAAAAGTATTTTTTTTTTAAACGAGTTGTAGTATGTTTAATACACATGTATACTATACACTATAATTGCAAACAAGAACAACTTCCATACAAATGAACTCTCAAGTTTACAAAGTAATTGCAGTACATCTACCGAATGAAATGAAACTAGTAAAATCAATAAATCAGATTTTTATACCCAGCTGTTTTTTCTACACAAGGTACTTGTGCGAATGTTAGCATTACTATGCTGTTAGTAAATAATCACAACAACAACAACAGAAAGCAGCCACATTTATGTACATGTACACATTAAAGCAAACAGTCACACTTATGTACAAGACAACGAAGAATATTCCATACACATAACCAGCAGCTTGAAGCATAGAGACTATTTCACATAAATATATGTAGCCGGCAGCTAAGAGCACAAGTTGTTACTCACACATACACACGCATATGGCTAAAAGAAAAACATAAACTATAGATATATATGTATATAGCTAAATAACCATGCATGAGATACAACTGTTCTAGAAGCCATGCGCGTGAAACAACTAGACCTTAGGAGAAATGGGCGAACGAGGTAACAGAGAGTATAAAGCAGCGTAAGCTGAGGAATCAGTTTAATTTAAAGACGCTATTAGTGAAGTATAATTGTAATTTTGATTAGGCGGTCACCGTGGTGTGATGGTAGCGTGCTCCGCCTACCACACCGTATGCCCTGGGTTCGCACCCCGGACAAAGCAACATCAACAATTTTAGAAATAAGGTTTTTAAATTAGAAGAAAAATTTTCTAAGCGGGGTCGCCCCTCGGCAGTGTTTGGCAAGCGCTCCGGGTGTATTTCTGCCATGAAAAGCTCTCAGTGAAAACTCATCTGCCTTGCAGATGCCGTTCGGAGTCGGCATAAAACATGTAGGTCCCGTCCGACCAATTTGAAGGGAAAATCAAGAGGAGCACGACGCAAATTGGAAGAGAAGCTCGGCCTTAGATCTCTTCGGAGGTTATCGCGCCTTACATTTATTTATTTTTTTTTAATTGTAATTTTGAAGTACTACGCCCAAAGTAGTCTAATAAACACCATTTTGCAATACTGAATATTGGAGTTATTTATTCGACAGTTCGGCGATGCGAACTTTAACAGAAGGTGTATAATTATCGGAAATTTCCAGAATTATTTACAGTACTATAACTTTGATTGAATAACGGTTGGTTGTACAAGTATAAAGGAAACGAGATAGATATAGACTTCCATATATCAAATTAATCAGTATCGACAATAAATTTGATTAAGTCATGTCCGTCCAGTCGTTAACACGATAACTTAAAGCAAATATTGAGATGTATTCACAAAATTCCCTATACGGGCTTATCTGAACCCAGAATAAATTGGTAGGTGTATTGATTTTACGACGCAAAACATAAATTCCAAAACATTTCTTAATATGGGCGTGGCACCACCCAGAAGCTACCTCAGTGATCGCGTCCTTATATACACGGCGCGTCATCAGAAGGTACCTCAGTGATGGCGTCTTCATATATGAACCCTCAGAGAGTCCAAGTATCACGAAATTCACAGGGATCAATTCTTGGTGCTGATTTGTGAAACGCCAGTTAGGAGGACGTTTTCAATCTTGAAATGTTTGATGATTCATCCTTAGCTAGCGCAGACAAGATTACTGCACTCATTACAGCCCGAAACGCGGAAGAAGCACACATAAAGCTCAATCTAGTCATGAGACGTTCAAAGGAGTGTATAGGCTCGGACGGACTCCAATTGGCAGAAAAAACAGAAGCTGATACTCCTAACAAAAAGGATATAACGCTCGAAGTTAGCTTTGAAACCGTCAACTATATAAAAGTAAGGTTAGACTCCCGACTAAAATATTGGACGCAAAATCAACACACGAATGAGCATAAAGCACCAGAAGCTTTAACGAGGTAAATGAGTACGTTACCCAAAGGCTCTCCGGACATGGGTACTTTAAAAAATATTTTCACAGGAAAAAAAGGCGAAAGATCTTAAATGCGTTTACGATGATGCAGACGAGAACGATACTGAGCACATTTTCTTCAAATGCGCGCGTTGAAGCCAGTGCCGACAAATGCTCGGGGAAAGAGCCGGGCAAATCACCGTTGCTTATGTTATCGCAAAAATACTGAGCGGCCCAAAAGAATGGCAAGAAATCAGTAACTACATAGAAACCAAACCCAGAGCAGATAAGCGGAACCTAGACGCAGGAACAACAGTAGGCTCTTAAAAACAGAGAAATAGGAACGCCACGCTTAAGTTATCGAAAGCGGTCCCGGGGTAAGCAGCGGTTCATTCGGTTGCTGCGACGGCATTAATTATAGTGTCACCCTTAGAATAACAATAAAAACTGTTAAAATAACAAATTTCTGTCAACATTAGAATAACAGTGAGCGCCGTGAGCGTAAGTTTCTCTTTAAAATGAACTGATGCATTTGCATAGCATTGGGAGTTGTTCGCTGTTGAAAAGACCAACGAAATCAGTTCTTTTAACAGAAACGGCAGTCAATTTATAGAGAATTTGTAATTTTTACAGAATATAGTTTCTCATCTGTTGAAATGACTAAACAAATATGTCTTCTTGACAAAAAACTTGGTTGAAAAAACCATAATGGGATAAATTACAAGGGTTACTTTTGATAATATACAATGAATGCACGTCGACTTCGGTTAACAAAATCTTGCTTCGATCGGACTCTATTAATATGTATGTACCTACCTAAGTATGAAAAAAATCAGCCTCCTTTGGCGTCACAAGTGTAGTGAGCTGAATTTATTTTGAAATTGACTTGTTCGTCTTTATGTATGTATGTACGAGCTCGTATTAATTTTTCTTAATATGAACATACTCATACTTGCATTTTTTATTTGTTTATTTTAATTTTATGCATTTGCAACAAAATTGCCTGGCATTACAAATTGGCCGCGTTGTATACAAATCAATCTATACTCACATCTTCACACAAAAGTACAAACATCTATGCTGTTGCTCAATATCAAGCATAATTGTTAATATGTAAACGTACAGTTGTGAACAAATCAAATGCAGTGCAAAATGTGATTTGCCAAATCTAATAATTTCATTCGACAAGTACCGAGAAAATTTAAAAATATGCAAAAATTTAGGGTCTTATAGCATATACTAGCTCTATCTGCATAACTTTTAAGCAGCTTTTACCTCTTAGTCTCCGTTGCTATCTCTTCCCCTTTTCCTTATCTTTTTATTTACTCTTCCTTCAGTCTTCCTCTTTTTCTCCGTCTCT
This sequence comes from Eurosta solidaginis, assembly GCF_040869045.1. Taxonomy (NCBI): domain Eukaryota; kingdom Metazoa; phylum Arthropoda; class Insecta; order Diptera; family Tephritidae; genus Eurosta; species Eurosta solidaginis. The sequence goes on from NC_090323.1 coordinate 47,215,962, forward strand.
TTCTCCCTATCCGTCTTTTCCCTCACTTTTTTCCCGTTCCATCTATCCATATCTCTATTTCTTCGTCTAACTCTAACTCTGGCTCTTTCTCCTTCCCTCTTTTCTCTTCTCTCTAGTTCTTCTCCATCCCTTTTTCCCAGTCCCAGTCGCATTCCCAGTCCCAGTTCCAGCCCCAGTCCCAGTCCCAGTCTAAGTCCCACCCTCAGTACCGCTTCCATTTCAAGTCGCAGTCCCAGTCAGTCCCTGCTCCATTTCCCGAAAAAAAATGTTATAAATACTATACCAAATTTCAGGCAAATCGAACCGTGAATAGAATGCCCAATTTTAGGTAATTGGCGGCCACCGTGGTGTGATGGTAGCATACTCCGCCTACCACACCGTATGCCCTGGGTTCACACCCCGGGCAAAGCAACATAAACATTTTAGAAATAAGAAGAAAATTTTTCTAAGCGGGGTCGCCCCTGGGCAGTGTTTGGAAAGCGCTCCGGGTGTATTTCTGCCATGAAAAGCTCTCAGTGAAAACTCATCTGCCTTGCAGATGCCGTTCGGATTCGGTATAAAACATGTAGGTCCCGTCCGGCCAATTTGTAGGGAAAATCAAGAGTAGCACGACGCAAATTGGAAGAGAAGCTCAGCCTTAGATCTCTTCGGAGGTTATCGCGCCTTACATTTATTTTTTTTTTTAGGTAAATCGAACCAAGAACAGAATTTGTTCCAAAAGATCGGTCCTCCCCCGGACAAAAAGTATCGTAAATAACAATCGAGTTAAAGGGCTACTTATATACTAAATTTCAGGCAAATCGAACCGTGAATAGAATTTGGTCGAGTAGCTCGGTCCACTTCGCGAAAAGAAACTTTACAGGAACGCTATTCTATCTTTCAAGTTGGATCAAACTGCACACGGTGTGCAAATTTGATTGAAATCGGTTTAGTAGCTTGGTAGTTCATCGCGGACAAACAACAAAATTTATATAAAAAATAAAATTTATATAAATAATAAAAAATATAATATATTAATATAATATAATTATAAGAATAATAATAAACAAAATTTATATATATTAAGATATTTTAAGTAGGTTAGCCCCATTAACCTAACACCTCAGCTCCTTTAGCACGAAGAGAACACAATATACAATTATTGTGATTGTTCGCCGAAATTATCCTGAAAACAGTTACGAGACAGCCCAGAAAATATTATTGTAGCAGTCCCGAAAACATTCCGAAATTATAACGCAAACAATCGCGAAATAGTCGAGAAATACTCGAAATGGCCCACAAACAATCTTAAAATAATCTAAAATAATTATGTAATTAATTACAAAATGAACCAATGATAACTAGTACTGAAATAGTCCTACTATGCCCTCATAAATAGTCACGAAACATAACGAAAATTAGGATATTGCAGAAAATATTTCGAAATGCTCTCGAAACAATACGACCCTAAAAAGTCCAAAGAAAGCTCTGAAGTGATCTGGCCACAAATCCGAAATGATGCTTTATTCAATCCGAAACTGCCTACTTTTTCAAAATTCTTTAGCTAGAAATCTATATAAAGCATGAACTATGTATAAATTATTAATGTGAACTTTTGGATACTTCGACATCAGGATGTCTGGATGTTTGTGACTCAATTGAAATTTGCCATAAAGATAGCTAATAATCTGTAAGGTCTTAATTGTCCTCAATCTTTGTTTTTTTTTTTTTTTGTTTTGAAGATGTTCCCAATTGCTCCTTTTGAACACTTTTTTTACAAAATGGTCCCTAAACTATCATGAAATAATTCCAAAACCAATCTAGAAATGATCTGGCGATATCTCAAAAATATATCAAAGCAATCCATGTTGGATGATTCTCAAGCGGCCTAAAAAACAACACCGAAACGATTCGAAATAATCTGGAAAGCATTTCCAAAATTATACGGAGTTATTCCAAAAGTGTCTCTACACTATTTTACGAAATCAAACATGAAACTAATTTGAAACAATTCCGAAAAAACCCCGCTCACAATCCCTAAGCTGCCCCTAAATAGTTCTCAAATATCTTGCAATAGCCCCGAAAAGTTCCTAAAACAGTCCTTAACAAATCTGAAGTAATCTTGAAATAGGCACGAAACAATTCAAACCACAATCCTTATACGATCCCCAAATAATACTGAAACAAGTCTCGAAATGATTCCGATCATAGTCCCGCAACAGCACAAAATAAGTATGATCCATGAAACGGATCTATGCGAAGTCCGTTTTATGAAAACTACCATGGTTACCATGACTAAAGAAAAAGTTTTAATTTTGTTGTATGGCCTTATTAGTAAAAAAATAAAGCTTTTTTCATACGTTGGTATTTATCTTATCACGACTGTATGAGTTTTCTCATATAGCATTTTTGAACTGCGCCTGTTTAAGCGCCAAATACACGACACAAACATTTCCGCGAACATTCCGCAATCTTGTTCGCAGCTTTGGCCATACACCATACGAACTTTTGGCCGAACATTAGTTCTCTTTCAGACAGCGATGAATATGGACAACAATTGTACTGCAGCAATATTGCTCGCTGTGGCAATTTAGCGTAAAAAAAAGAGAGAAGATCGCAAAAAAAGAATTTGGTGCAAAGAATGGTTTAAAAAACGAGCAGTTATTGGACAAAGTGAGCTTATTAAAGAACTGGAATTCACGTCACAAAATGATTTAAAAAATTACGTTCGTATGAGCAAGGCAACATTTGACCAACTTTTACAAAAAATTTTGCCACTCATAACGAAACAGGATACAATAATGAGAGAAGCGATTCCCCCTCATCACCGCTTTGCTTTAACTTTGCGCTTTCTAGCTAGTGGCAACAGCTTTGAAGACTTAAAATTTTTGACAGCAATTGCGCCCCAAACGATTGGGAAAATAGTTACAGAGACTTTTAATTTTTCGATTAAAGTCGCATAATCATTATTCTTTTTAATTCTATTACAATAATCTTTGCTTTTTACTTGCCACAATGATGGCAAAGATTTATACATTTCAATAAATTCACTCAGAAATTTTTTATTGTCCATTTTACTTTTCCGCGCACGTCTGTTCCGTTCAGAAATTACTACGATTATGAGCTATTTCGCCATACACGCACGAACAGTTCGCGCAAATGTTCGCCAAAAATTAAAATATTTTGATTTTTGGCGAACATTTGCGCGAACTGGCAAACACCACCATACACGACAGAAAAGGTCGCAGAAACATGACATAACGGGAATGTTCGCGGAAATGTTCGTGTCGTGTATTTGGCGCTTTATGAATGAGTTTTAACCAGTCACAGATATGAGCAATCAACAACAATTGGCGTCTGAATTCCTTAACAATTGCTACAATACATTGTTGCCATACACATTTATACATACAAATATATTAAAAAATATATATTTTCATATAAAGGCATGATAATTGTAAGAAATACTGAAAAGATTCATACTTCTGATACGCACGCGTATAAAAGTTCAGATAATAAAATATTTTTGCGCTGTCGGCTGTGAATTGTGCGAATTTTTCCCATTGATTGATTACATATGTACAATTTTACAGTTATAGTTGTTGCTATTGTCTTTTCTTACTGCATATTCGTTATGAATTTGTTTAGTTTTGATTTCGCTTTCTTGCCTCGAGATCTGGCAAAAGTTGCATATTTCTCATACCCTTTTATAAAGGTTAAAGTTCAGGAATTCATAACTTCATAACAGATTTAAGTGTCTGGTATGTAATTTACATAAATAACGGTATACAAATTACTTTAAAATTTTAAAGGTAGTTTACATGTTACAAAACATACTTTTGCTTTTTTATATGTGTGGAATATTTTTTGGCGCGTTCAACAGAACTGTTGGTTTGATAACGTCACATTTATTGCACAATTCGTTGCAGGGGCACAGGTTTGCTTCGCTACACTTGAAAATCTAGCTGATGGGGAATTAATAATTCAAATACACGTCCAATTTATAGTTCCTATGCTTATTTTGAAGGACCATGAAAAAAAATCGTAATCAAAAGCACTACCGACAAACTCTGAATATCCTTTGAAGTAGGTGTTTAATTAAATTGGCCTTAGCAACAAGAATTTTTTGTATTATGTTAAAAACTGTTCTTTATAGTACAGAAAACACAAACAAATGTGTACATAAAAAACTCCTACAACAAACAATGTACACTAATTGAGGTAAATATGAAAAGTTGATGGGCATTAATAAAAAATTTCAATTTGCAGTTGAGTCATGAAGGGAATGATGAAAAAGAAATGGTAAGGAACAACGAAGGCAAAGGTAATGTGGAAGATTTTAAGACGAAAATTCACAAAACTATAAAAAGAAAAACAGCAGTCTCAACAGTGTGAACTCTTTGTACAGGCGTAAGTGTGAACACATGTTAATGAAAAGGGTCTTTGGTGAGGGTACATTAGGCTGGGACGAAAAAAAGATAGCAAAAATTATTTAAGGACCGGAAAACGGAGAAATTCTAAAAGCTAATACTACTTTAAAATTTATTTTGATTTGATATTATGCTGTACGGTGAATTGGGTTGAACTTGATTTGCCGTCACCTTGTATAGATTGGCCTTCGGACGGCCAATGATTTCATTTTGCTTCTTATCAATACAACACGAAAATTTCGAATCCAATTCCCCAAAACATAGAAATTGTTAATAAGTTTTCGTCTGATACTTGCAACAGCAAAAATTTAAATAAGAACATTTAATAGAGATGGTCCGAAGTGGATATAAATGAAGCGACTAGCTTCGAGCACTCTGCACCGAACTTGCTATGAACCAACCGAAATTAATTTCGAGATCTCAATGCCCCCATTGCTATATTCGGGCACGAGCTTCCTTCTCAAACCAAATAAAATTGCAGTAACAGTACTTACGGTCTTTATGTTGTTGTTGTTGTTGTAGCAATGCTCGCCCCACCTAATAGCCGCGACCGATCACAAATTGTCATCAATATCCTCTAACGGGAGTCCAAGGAAACTTGCCGTTTCAACAGGGGTGGACCATAAGGAAAGGGGTGTTAGAGGCGTTGGTTCCACATTACAATTAAAGAGATGGTTGGTGTCATGTGGGGACACATTACAAGCAGGGCATACATTTTGTATGTCGGGGTTGATTCTGGATAGGTAAGAGTTTAACCTGTTACAGTATCCAGAACGAAGTTGAGCAAGAGTGACACGCGTTTCCCTGGGGAGTATGCGTTCCTCTTCTGCGAGTTCTGGATATTTTTCTTCAAGTACTGGATTCACCGGGCAATTCCCGACATAAAGGTCCGACGCCTGTCTATGGAGTTCACCAAGGACCTGCTTGTGTTTTTCCGCTTCATACGGCTGGGTTCTCAGGTGCCGTATTTCCTCAAAATGCTTACGGAGATGACTCCTTAGGCCCCTAGGCGGTGCTGGTTCGTCAATCAGGTGTCTGTTGGGATGCCCAGGTTTTTGGGTATTCAACAGAAACTGTTTGGTCAGCATCTCATTTCTCTCCCTGATGGGGAGTATTCTCGCCTCATTATGCAGATGGTGTTCTGGGGACATAAGAAGACAGCCCGTGGCGATTCTGAGAGCAGTATTTTGGCAGGCCTGTAGTTTCTTCCAGTGGGTGGTTTTTAGGCTTGGCGACCATATGGGTGACGCGTAGCACGTAATCGGCTGGCTAATTGCTTTGTATGTGGTCAAGAGCGTTTCTTTATCTTTTCCCCAGGTACTGCCAGCAAGGGATTTGAGGATTTTATTACGGCTCTGAATTCTTGGAACAATTGCGGTTGCGTGCGCACCAAAATGTAGATCCTGATCAAACGTCACACCCAAGATTTTGGGGTGTGGGACAGTCGGTAGCGTAGTGCCATCGACGTGGATGTTCAATATGGTCGACATTTGGGGCGTCCATGTTGTAAATAAGGTCGCGGAAGATTTAGTCGGTGACACTGACAGGTTTCGCGAGGCGAAAAAACTGGAGAGATCAGGGAGATAGCCGTTTATTTTATTGCATAGCTCATCGATCTTTGGGCCTGGGCCTGTGGCCATTATTGTGCAGTCATCGGCGTAGGAAACGATTGTGACTCCTTCCGGTGGTGAAGGTAGCTTAGATATGTAGAAATTAAACAAAAGCGTGGATAGGACACCACCCTGTGGCACCCCTTGTTTAATTCTCCTTTGTTTTGATGTTTCGTTTCTGAATTGCACCGATGCCTGCCGACCACCCAGATAATTTGCGGTCCACCTTTTAAGACATGGGGGAAGGGTAGACCCTTCCAGGTCTTCCAGTAACGAGCCATGGTTGACCGTATCAAAAGCTTTTGATAGGTCTAACGCTACGAGTACTGTTCTATGGTGGGGATATTGATTCAAACCGCAATTTATCTGGGTGCTAATGACATTTAGCGCGGTGGTAGTGCTATGGAGTTTTCTGAAGCCATGCTGATGAGAGGCTAGCTGCAAATGTGCTTGGAAATGAGGGAGCAAAATGGCTTCAAGCGTCTTTGCCACTGGCGATAGGAGAGATATCGGACGATATGACTCACCTACGTTAGCTGGTTTCCCAGGCTTTAGTAGCGGGACCACCTTGGCCATTTTCCATTTCTCTGGTATGACAAAGGTGGAAAGAGACAGGTTGAAGACATGCGCTAAATATTTGAAACCCTCTTTCCCTAGGTTTTTAAGCATCGGCATGGCTATGCCGTCTGGGCCCACTGCTTTGGATGGTTTAGCGCGACCAATGGCGTCCTCAACCTCTCTAGCGGTGATGGTAATTGGTGACGCGCTGAGTTTGTGTTTATGTGCACGTCTATTGGCTCTCCGTCTATCTTTGTCGACCGTAGGATGCATTATATATTGTCGGCAGAAAGCGCTCGCGCATTTTTTCGCATCCGACAGCACCTTATCGCCAAAGGCGATGGAAATTTTGTCTTTGTGCTTAGTCGGATTCGATAGGGACTTTACGGTGGACCAAAGTTTACCTACACCGGTAGAGAGGTTACAACCTCTTAGGTGCTCTTCCCATTTCGCCCGCTTGTGTTCGTCCACAAGCAATCTGATGCGTTGGTTTATATCCCTTATTTGGGGGTCGCCTGGATCAAGCTGTCTTATAAGGTCGCGTTCCCTCGCTAAGCTCGCGGCCTCCGCCGGGAAGTGGGGCCGGATTTCGGGAATTCTCCCGGCGGGAATGAAATGTGCCGAGGCGGATTCAATGACCTTACGGAAGGCACGCTCCCCTTGGCGGGCATCAGTCGGGATAGGGAGGGCAGCAAAGCTGCTGTCTGTTGCAGATTTATATTCTTCCCACTTTCCTTTTTTGAAGTTTATGAAAGTGCGTTTTTCGGTGACGATGAAGTCGGCGGTACGCTCGAACGAAATAAGTATGGGCAGGTGGTCGGATGCCAATGTTACCATCGGCTGCCAGTTGACGCAGTTTACGAGTTCTGCGCTCACGATTGAGATATCTGGCGAGCTATGACAGCTTCCTACCATACGTGTGGGGGCGTCTCCGTTAATTGTGCAGAACGTCGTTTCGTCTATTTGATCCGCCAACATCTCACCCCTACTGTCCGCCCGCAAGTTTGAATGCCATAGGTCGTGATGGGCATTGAAATCGCCTAAGATAATGCGATTGTTGCCAGTGAGTAAGGCCTCGATATTAGGGCGGTATCCACTGGGGCAACAGGTGACAGGAGGGATGTAGATGTTGATGATTTCTAGATTTGCATCGCCTGACCGGACAGATAGGCCTTGACGTTCTAAGACATTGTCACTGCGGTCGATGCCAGGATCAAATATATGATATTGCACAGAGTGGTGTATAATAAACGCGAGGCCGCCTCCATTTCCGCTCTCGCGGTCTTTCCTGTGGACATTATAACCAGAGCAGGTCTGCAATGCAGATCTTGCTGTGAGTTTAGTCTCTTGAATCGCAGCAATGCGGATGTTGTGCCGCTTCATGAAATCGACTATCTCCGTAATCTTCCCAGTTAGTCCATTACAGTTGAACTGCAGAATTCTGAAGTGCATGAGGGGTGACGCCGCCACTCTAGGGGTAAGTGAGGGGTGACTACGCCTAGGTTGTGGAAGGCCAGGACGCAATTGCTGTTGTGGCCTTGGGACTGGGCGCCCTTGGGCAAGCATTGGGGTACCCGGATGATTTGGGTTTGCGACCTGGCAACATGGCGCGATGAAACCCGTCGAGGGGTTGCCGTCGCGGAGACCAGAACATCTAGGAAAGTGGCACCACCCAAGGCAGGAGCTGCATTGAGCGGATGTCGCAAACCTATATATTCTGTGCTGGCAGACGGTGCAAACGGAGGCAGGGACTAAGAGTCTGTTTCCCTGACCTGCACGATTGCTGCCAGAAAAGAGGGGAGGAGAAGAAGACGGGGACAGGGGCTGATGCTCAGCATTGCTACCAGCTCTACTACGAAGGTAGTAGTTATGAGTGGTATCAGCTGTTTGAGTTGTTGGCGCCGTGGGGCGCGAGCAGCAGCGGATACTTGTTGTGGCTTGCTGAGCAGCGAAGCTGCTGGAAGGTAGTGGGGATACGCTTAGGCGTAGACTACGGGACGCCCTTGGGCGTGAGCAGCAAGGAGCCACAAAAGATTTATAAAAGTTACGTGGACGTCGGGTTTTGGGATCAAGCCCAGAACAACCTGTCCGATGCAACCATCCGTTGCACGAGACACACTGAACAGAGCATGACCGTCCTAAAAAGATTCTTTTCTGGCAAATGCAGCAAAACCATTTCTCAGGACCGGGGTGAGGAGACGGACCCGGATTGGGTTCGATACCTTCCCGGAGTAAGAGAATATGTAGCAGTCCTGCTGCAAGGAGCTGCTGGGAGGATGACAATTTGTGGGAGGGACGAAACAAATTAAATGGGGTCACACTGAAATGACAGTCCTTGGTCGGGAAAAATCCCGAGTCGCTCCGGTACATAGAACCGACTGTCTTGGGAAGCGTACGGTCTTTATCAAAAGCCACTGTATTATCATATGCTATTTCGACGATAGCGCGTAATAAAAAGACCCTCTGGAGCCGATGTCATGATGTAGAGAAAAAGTGTTCGTCGATTCATCACTTTCTCTAACGACATTTAACGACTGCTGACAAAACGAATCAAATTTCTGGCACACGTTTCTTCGGAAGTCTAGGTAGCGGCAATTGAGGTAGATCTTAATGCAAAGTAGTCAAATGGATGGAGGCGTAGTGCAAATAGATGGACGAATGACCATAGACTTAGGCTTGCGACATCGAAAACTGAGAACGTGATTCTCACGAAGAGACGAACAGGGGAACATCAAGTACAAACCTTCGAGTGAGGCTAGACAGCAAGCTAACCTTCTTAGAAAACTTTGAAAGAGCCTACGAGAAAACTGCGCTATCTAAGTCGATTAATGGCACACATAGGATGCAATGAAATTCCGAAAGTACCGAGCAGCTATAATCTTGGCCCAATGCAGAGGAGCACTACCAATTGCCTCAGCTTACCGCACGGTTTCCGCAGATGCAGTCATTGCAGTTCCTCGCTGAAGAGAGATAGTCAATTTATCTCCTCCGAGGAGAAGAAGGTAGAGATGTTGCTGCAGTGCTTCAGGCAATTGAATCAGGAAATTGATTCCCGAGCTCGAGTCATGGTTAGAGTGGCCACACATGGAGAGGTCGACTTCTACCTGACTCAGTTTTTAAGTGGCCATGTCTACTTCCGCGAATATCTAAACAGAATGGGCAATGTTGAGAATCCGAACTGATTGTATTGTGGGCTCTAGACGACGCACACCACACCTTTTTCGAATACGATTACTTCGAACAGCAAGGGAGAATTAACACTAGGTGACCTATCCCGTGCTGTGTCATCGATAAGATGAAGTCCGGAAGTGACAGATACCCGAAGTTATGCGAAACACGGTCCCAGGTGGGGAAAATGCTTGGGCCGTGTGAGGCAAGGTTTTAGTGGGTAACCCATTACGAGAAAAAGGTAGTTCTATACGCAAATAGGCTCGCATAAAGCATTTCCTCCTTCCCAGTAACAAAAAAAATTATAATAATAATATCTTGGTGCGATATATCTCCGAGAAGTCTTTCTTTTGAAGTGCTCTCAAAAGAATTTTCAGAAGTATTTAGCGAGAGACCAGGTTTTATTTTTGGAAAATTGCCAGTCCCTTCGGTTCCAGAAATAAAGAAGTGACATATTGGTTTCGGTAAACTACTTCGCCGGATATATACACTGCGGTTTATTCAGTAGCGTAACCATAAAAGTCAGACTCCGCCAAAAATAATAAAAGCACATAACAAATATTATCAGAGGTGGCAGAGTTGCCAGATCTCGAGGCAGCAATTGAGCTTGGTCTTAGAAAACTCCTTGTATTTGCCAACAAGACGGAGTTATTCTATAACATAAGCCCTGGTACCTGATTGGGGTTCTTCCGTTTGGTCGTCAAAAAAATTCTGGTAAAACTATGGACACAGAAGCAGAACCACCCTGATGTACACATATACTTTAAAGAAGTCGTCAAATTTCAGATATTGTAAAGACTGCATTCTTCACTTAGTTATTCGTCATACTTTTTTCGCGCATTTTAAATTCTGCATTTCTGTTGTGTTATTCAATTTTGTTGAGATTTTTTTACAAAAATGCTGATGTATAGACATGTGCGTGCATTAGGGTTGTCATTAAAACTAAATGAAAGATTTTATCAGTCTGAGTCTTTCAGATTGAACAAGAGTTAACACATATAAATTTTAACTGGATGTAAAACGGTTAAGCTGCCATAGCTAGGCTATGTTATCTTATTGTCGCGAATATCAGCAGTTTCAATACTTCACTATACCGACAGTAATATATGCTGCACAAGACTAACAGCAAGAGCGCAGAGAATATTTCACACACATGTACATAGCAATAAAGAGCGCATACGACCTTATATAAACTACATATATACATGTATGTAGCCAAAGCCAATATGATATCTACAGAAACAAGAAATAAATAAGCAACTATTCGAGACGGCTGTTCGGGAAAAGTCTAGACCATGGGATAAAAAGGTGAACGAGGGGAACTGAGAGTATAAAAGCGGCGTAGTCCAAGCGATGGTTAATCAGTTTGACTTTAAAACGTTATAAGTGAAGTACGAGAGTAATTAGTTGTGAAGTACTACCGTGGTAGTGTTGTCAATAAAGAACATTTTGCTATACTGAATATTTCAATTATCTATTCGACAGTTCAGCGATTCCAAAGATAACAGAATGTGCGGAATAATCAAGAATTTCTTTACATTCGTTACACTATAAACTCTCAAATATCTACAAAATACGCAAGTCGAAGGTATCACATCTGCATTTTGGCCACAATTAGATGAGGTTATCTACATCATAAGAAAACGCTCAAGAAAAATTTCATATAAATTTTGTGTGTGAAAATATAGTTGATCCTTCCGTTATCGCTCTCTTCTCTATGAAGTGGTGTCACTTCCGTACAAATCACGAAAGTCATATTCAGCACAGCATTAGAAGCAAATTTATTAAAATTAACACATTCGAACTGAAAATGCACTTAAGCCAAAGAAAATACACCCAACCAGAAAAAAAAGAACAATTGTGCTCGACCATAATTGCGAATTAAATTCAAAAAACTCATATATACAGTCACTGTTATTCCTGGTATTTAACCGACTGTGCTCTTACTGGGTCGTTAATGGCCGAACCCTACCTAAAAGTATAGGAGTTAGGCTGTTATCCCTTGTGACCATATGGTACTAAATGTTGCATAGTTTTCTGCGCACTTGATACTCATTTAGATATTTTTGGCGATGCAGTTTTAGTGTTCGAGAAGGTTAGAGTTTGGGGGCTGATCGTGCCCTAATCAATTTCTTCCAAATTTTCTCCCTACATTTAAGGATCACCCTAAAGTGCATACGTTAAAACATATGGAAGGTAGCTGCAACATACAAATTAAAAGAAAGATGAGTATTTTTGCATTTCGCAGCAAATTTCACATTAATATGAAATATTTGTGCAGCTACAAGTTGCCTGCAAACACCTTTTTAACGATAATTTACCCACATTTTGTTTTTGTTTTTTTCTTACTTGAATGCGATGTAAAATGAAGACAAGAATTTGAGTAGCCAATTTTGTAGTTATAACGTTTTATGTTACAACGGTCAATGTAAATGGCAAAATAAGCATATACGAGTGAATATATTTGCATATTTATGTATATCTGTATGAAGTAATAATTTATAATTTTTGGCATGCTGTTGAATGGTGCTCGCGGCGAAGGGTAAATCTTCGCACATTATTGCAGAAGAAGATGCAAAAAGTATTGGAAACATTGAATGATGATTTTGAAAAAAAAGGAAACCACAGACAGTCATAAATTTTAAATTGCAGATGGGATGTGATTTCCTTCACCTTGTGAATATTGTTTTTGACGGTTAGTCAGTAAAAATTTGCATAATTTTGTTTGGATCATTTTGAATGGCAAAATATTGCAGATGCAGAAGAGAGAAATGGAGGAAAAGAGAAAGAGGTAAAAGTAGAAACGTACCGAAATGTGCGTTATGTATAAGGTAACATTCGGCAGGCAGTTTAAGACGCCTACAAGGAGGAAAGAATCAGATTGCCTTTTGAGATTGTTATAACTTAATTAAACCACTGTCCATGGGATCAATACATAAATGCTCGTGAGCAAGGTTTACTCTCCAACTCTACTGGGAAAGCCTCAATTAGGAAACCAGAAAAAGCACTTATGCAGGAAAAAATGGCACCGACGGTGAAAAACTTTCCATTCGTAAGCTAGGACTTCATTTATCTGCGATAAATTTGACCTACGCATGTGATTTAAAGGCGTAGTTCGACTTCAACCAGGAGCTTTAAACTTGTAATTTATCTACCGATTTCGTTGGTTTACTGCAGGGTATATTATATATGTATATGTAGATTAGAGCGGGTCAAATTGTATGGATGGATTTTTTTCATCAGGAGTATAGCAAAAACTTAATCTACATATGATTTAAAAAAATTGTTGAAGACACAATAACTGTACGTCCGATTTCGAGTCCCCGACTTTTGCAAAATAGATATTTTGCCATATGAATGTAGGGTTTGGCCAAAAATCTTCATAGCTTCTGATAGAAATATCATATTGGGCTTACTTTAATGGTATTTTACGTAAATTTCAGAATCTATATTAATATCTATAGTGTTTTTGAATTTTAGTAGAGATATCAGGCTTAAATTATGAGAAATTAGCCTAAAATTAACTTTTAACTACTATATTATCATTTTTAACAAATTTCTTATGGAAATTTTTTTTTATCTTTAATTTGTGTCTTGCATTTTCTTCTTCGCCCAAATTAACATCTACAAGTAATTCAGCATTAGGCTCCTTTAGAACAACTAAATGGGGTTCTTTTACCATATTTCTATGAAATTTCTCATTAATTTTCTCTCTAGTTAATGAATCATTTTTTCTGCCATCGAAAGAAAATGCAGTTATGTTGGAATCTATGTATCGTTTACGATATGATATTTTTCCTATAATTCTATCAGAAGCCCTGAACATTTTTTGGCCAAACCTTACATTGATGTGGCAAAATATCTATTTTGCAAAAGTCGAGGACTCGAAATCGGACTTACAGCTATTGTGTCTTCAACAATTTTTTTAGAATCATATGTAGATTACGTTTTTACTATACTCCTGGTGGAAAAAAAAAATTTGACCCGCCCTAATGTAGATATATCATCATCATCATCATCATCCTCCTCAACTCCTATTGGATCATAGGGCCTCGACCACCGACTTAAATCTTATTCTGTTAGGTGCAGTTCTTGTGATGTCATTCCACGTATATCCTGCGTCTTCGAGTTCTTTATCCACAGTTCTGCGCCAAGTTTTCGTAGGTGCACCAGGTCGTCGGCTTCCTTGTGGATTCCATCGCAGTGCTTGTCTGGCTATATTTACTGGAGGTCTTCTGAGAGTGTGACCAATCCACGACCATTTACGCTTGGTTATTTCTGTGGCAGCCTTAGGTTGATTTGTTCTAGACCATAAGTCGTCATTCATGTTATGTAGATATATAAGAGGCAGCTAACTTTGTTCATTCTTTGTACAAACTCTGAATGTTCTTTCAGCTAAGCTTTTTTATCATTCAATTGCATAATTCTTTGTTTGCAGAGACTTTTTGGCTGCGCTGATGAGCATGAAAAATTTATGAAAGAGGTTTGAAAACAAACAAAAAATCTTAAAGAAATTAATAAAATTGAATTAATATTGTATAGCGGCTGATTTATGATTTCATACATCCTATTTCCTATAGCCAGCAGCTTATTCGTCCACTGGCATTATTCCCTTTATCTCCAATTTATATATATATTTTTTTTTTTTTGAATTTACAGTTAACTGTATTCCTTGAACAGCAGGATACTTTGGCTCGATGATAAATGAGTTTACACACGCTTGCGCAAAAGAATTGCAGCAAGACATGCGGGGGGCGTGGCGAACCAGCTGTTGAAATTTATAAAAGTTTATACAAAAAAAAAAAAAAACAATCAATTTATCGTTTTAAGATAAACCAAGGCTAAGAAAGAATGAGTTGGTCATTTTTGTTGACCGTAACACTATTGTAGCCTGAGCTTATCAATGTTTGCAGAAATATTGATCGAAGGTCTGACTCAGAGCAATTTAAGTTAACTAGGTTAAGTGGAAAGGTGCAAACAGAAATTGAGCTTCATTCATGATCAACTAGAGACATTCGTCACAAAGTCATGTCACATCTGTCGCAATTGTATTCTGATATTTTAGTCTCAATTTATTTGTTTATATTGAATTTAGTTAAGTCAGCAATATTACAGTTAACTTAAGTACTGAACTTTGGCTGATTCAGCGCAACTCAGCAAACCGTTTTTAGAAGTTGAATATCATTGCTTTCAAACTTTCTTGTTAGGTTAAAAAAAACACCTGACGTATGTGTTTTCATCGAAAGGGGCAGTGAATCTTTAATTTAGTCACTCTTTTAAATATTTAGCGCATTTATGCCATATAAAGTTATCTTTGGAGTGGAACATAAAGAACTTTTTTGTGTAGTTTTTGCTATTCAGCTACGTTTTCGCGTATTCAGCGCACCTCAGTTAAGCAAACTTGGACTGACTTCAATCACCTAAGCTGCTTTTGACTTGAGTTTTGTTAATTTTTGTATTCAGCTAGATTATTTGGTATTCAGCACAGCTTATCAATATATTACAGAACGCATTTGGCATGAAATAGCGCAGCTACGCATGTTTCGGTTGAGTATTGCAGTGAATTTTTATATTCAGCATCTGTTTTGAGCTTTCAGCGCAATTCAGCAAAGTTGAAAAAGAATTGTCCATATTAAGGGACATATTTGGCATGAAAGGGCGCAGCTACCTATGTTTCGGTTGAGTGTGCAATGAATTTCTCCATTCAACGTAATTCAGCAAAGTTGAAAAATTTAACATTATTCAGTAACATTGTTCAGTGCCCATTGGCAAATTGAAATTGTGCTGAATCTGCCCAACTCTACCAGCTAAGTTTAGTGTATTTTAGTATTCCGCGACTCAAATTCGTATTCAGCGCCGTTTATCAAAGAATACCTTTAATGCTATTGCGTAAATATTGCAGCTGAATATTTATTAGTTGTCTGTCGTAAATGTCTCTATTCATTTTTAAGACTTCAGCGCAGTTCGGCAAATTTGATAAAGTTAAAGTTTTGTTGCTGGAAATTGGCTGGTGTAATTTCTGGAGTATTCAGCATATATCAGCAAACTGAAATCGCGTAAATTTTCCAAATGGTACAGCTAAGTTTCATTGTGAATAATACTACAATGAATTTTTTTTCATTTTGCTAATCAAGTTCGTATTCAGCGCTACTCTAAATACATTGCTGAGCAGCGCTAAATATGAGCTTGACTCGCGAAATGAAGAAAGTCAACACAGTTTGCATGAAATACCGCCTTTGAATATTTTATAGTTGAGTATGTAGTGGATTTTACTATTCAGCGGCGATGCTGAACTTTCAGCGGTGATTAAAAATTAATTAACATATGGAAATGCATACACTTGTAGTTAAACAAAGTTATTAATGATTTCTCCAAACAAATTACATATAGAGGACCGCATATATGTACGTGCGACCTCGAAGGTATGAATTAAGATTTAGTACATTACGAAATGAAGTAAACTGGGTAATTCAGTATAATGAGTTTATACTTTAAACGTATTTGTACGAGCTTTATTCATATTCAGCGACATTTTTGAGTATTCAGCTTAGCTAAATACTGAAATCGCAATATTTTTGAATAGGCTTGGCTAATCTTCAGTACAGCGCATCAACGCATGGCAAAACTCAGTTTAAAGTAAATCTGTTTATCGGTTTTCCAAATTCAGCGTAATTTTTCAGATTCAGCATTGTTCAGTGAAGTAAAATTAAGCGAACTTTAATTATTTCAGCTAATCTTGTCTTAAAGTTATTGACTTTTTTATATTCAGCATGAATAGTTCGTATTCAGCGGTAGTCAGCAATAAATAAAAAAAACGTAGTTTACATAAAATATCACAGCTGAAAATACTGTGGTTAATTATTCAGCAACTTTCGCTATTCAGCTGCAGTTTTGAGCATTCAGCGCCATTCAGCAAAGTTTGTAAAATTAGTTTTGAAGCTAAATTTCTTGGAAATGCAAAAGGGAGCAAACGTTTATACAATTTTTTCCTACAGCCTAACAATAATTTATTATAGCAATCGACCGACTTCTCAACCGATACTTCAAAAGTTATCGATAACAGAAACATAACATCCATATATACATACATTCAGACAATTACGCGCATATGAAAAAG
The DNA here is from genome assembly GCF_040869045.1 of Eurosta solidaginis. NCBI lineage: Eukaryota > Metazoa > Arthropoda > Insecta > Diptera > Tephritidae > Eurosta > Eurosta solidaginis. Next base: position 47,232,824 of record NC_090323.1, read on the forward strand.
CATGGCAGTGCCAATGTGAATGAAATCATGGAAGCTATTCAAAAAAGTTGGTATACGAATAGTTAAACAGTTGCTAACACGACAAGCTTCTTGACGCCATCGTTGCACTGCGTTGTTGCATATGCCAACAAAAAATAATTGCCGCAGCAAAATGCTGAATACAGCATGTTAGTTTGTCAGCGCAGTCAGTCAGTTTGTCTACTTATATGTTTTGTTGGTTATTGGAAATTTATTTAAAACTTGTTGTGATTATGTTGACAGTGCTGTTGTTGTTCTTGTTGATGTCGCGAAAAAACGAGTTAATATGCAACTCCCACCTTCCGGCGCGCACACCACGGCATGCAGCACAGGCAGCTGCAACAAATTGCAAACAGCACAATATGAAAGCGCTGAATGACTGCTTATTAGTTAGCTATTGCGTTGTTGTTGTTGTTGTAGCTGACATTGTTTTTGTTTACGTTTGAATGCTTACATATTTGCTGCATGTTGTATTCCAAAAGTGTAATTAAGCTTAAAAACGCATCCATAAAATACTCAACTCGTATCGCTGCATTTAAATGCAAATGTGCACAAATACACATACATACAGAGTTAGGTACATGTAATGTATGTATATAAATGTATATAGCACATTAGTGCATTATTGCATGGCACGCAGCTGTGTCATTAGTTTGTGCAACTGCAATCGTTTTTCGCGCCAGTACGTTTATGCGTATCTGAACAGGTAGTTTTGCTGCATTGCAGTGGATGAGCGTTCGATTTGAGGGGGAGGCGTAGCACCACTTCATAGTGTCTAATATGCTATGCTAATTTGCAATTTGTCAATATTTAGTATTTAGTTTTATTTTGCTGCCACATTATATATAACTGCGCATGCGCCAATGTTTGTTACATGATTTTGACAAAATATCGATGATGCGTGAAGTTTTGTAAGGCATGAAATTCGCTTGACTTTTTTCGGAAAGGAAATTGATTTGCGCTTCTTTAGCTAATTCAACTTGCTTTTCATCTTGAGTAATGATAACTGACTTATCAAATATTTTTATTCAGCGCTCTTTATTGCAATTAAAATGGTGTGAATTTTATATGATTATTCTACGTTTTTTTTCAAAGATGAAAGTGCTTGTACATTTTACCAAGCGCATTACTGTTCATTCTGGTCACGTAATAGTGAGGAATCCTTTGAGGTGCTTCTCGATACACATTTCCCATCGGGAGATGGTTTAGAGGAGCCAGCAGACATCACTCACACTTCGATGACGGAGCTAGTAGTGCCGGGCTTGGTGACCGATACCAAGATCGAGTGGGCAGTGAAGACGTTTTCTAAGTTTAAATCGCCGGGCCCAGATGGTATATTCCCGGCCATGCTACAAGTCTCAAGTAGGGCGGTTGTGGAATGGCTTAAAATAATATTCGATGGGTGCATACGACTGAATCATGTACCGCACTCTTGGAGAACTGCTCGTGTAGCTTTTCTACCAAAGGCGGGGAAGATCGGTCACGTGTATCCCAAAGACTATAGACCCATTAGCTTAACATCATTTCTGCTCAAAACCTTTGAGAGGCTGATAGATGTGTACATAAAGTCCAACGTGGATGAAAAGCTGCTCTCCACAACACAGCATGCGTACACCAAAGGCAAGTCGGTAGACACCGCATTGAATACGGTGGTAACAAGCATAGAGAAATCCCTGGAATATAAGGAGTATGCTCTAGGAGTCTTCTTGGACATTGCCGGGGCTTTCAATAATGTTGCAAAATGGGTGATTATGGATGGTCTTAATTACATTAAAGTACATCCTGCCTTAATCAGATGGATCGGCTGCATGTTAAATTGCAGAAAGATTACATCACAATGGGGATTGTACGAGGCCACGAAATCAGTGGACAGGGGCACGCCGCAGGGAGGGGTGCTATCACCTCTGCTGTGGACGCTGGTCATCAACCAACTGCTCAGGCAATTCGATGAGGGATCCGTAAAACTTACGGCTTACGCAGATGACGTTGCAATTGTCATAAGTGGAAAGTGCCTTCCAACGATTAGTTCTTTGATGGATCGGGCGCTTCGCGATATTCATACTTGGGCATCTAATTTCGGGTAGAAAGTCTATGCGGAGAAGACGGATATGGTCTTGTTTACAAAGAGGTACAAGGTCCCAAACTGGACCAGGCCTAAGTTAGGAGGGCTGACCTTACAGGAGAAACCTTGCACAAAATATTTAGGAATCATCCTAGACAGTAAGCTGTCATGGAAGCTTTAACGTGGAGGAGAGGGTCAAGAAGGCCTCAACGGCACTCTATGCATGTAAAAGAATGCTGGGGTGTACGTGGGGCCTATCGCCCTCTCTTTCTCATTGGGTTTTTACAGCGCTTGTAAGCCCTATTCTTTACTATGGAGTTCTGGTTTGGTGGAAAGCCACACAAAAAACAACATACCTCAAAAATTTAGAGGGGGTATGCAGACTATCGATGCTTAGCATTACGGGAGCCCTGAAAACAACCCCGACGGCTGCACTGTATGCCATTTTGCACATCCCACCTGTAGACCTGGTAGCAAAGAACAAAGCGTTAACGACCGCAACCAGGCTCGGTGCTTCGGGGCAGATTGAGCGCCGACCATATGGCCATAGTAGTATAGCGTCATCAATAACAAGACGAACAGACTACATGATTCCCTATCTGCGCTTCGAGGGAGATCTTAAAGCCACAATAGAGGTGGACGGTTGGCGCAAGGGTGCGCAAATGGCGGACGAGGCGATACATGTGTACACCGATGGTTCCAAGGTAGTGGAAGGAGTAGGGTCTGCGGTATACTGCGCTGATCCGGAAATAAGCAGATCCTACAGGCTGCCGGATTACTGTAGCATTTTCCAAGCGGAAATATTAGCCGTAACCAAAGCAGTAGAAACCCTGGAAGAGAATAGCTTAAGCTGCAACCGTGTTAACTTTTATATTGACAGTCAAGCAGCAATTAAGGCAATAATCTCGCATAGCGCAGCATCTAAATGCGTGTTAGAGTGTAAGCAGTCTCTGGAGAGAATCGGGACAGGGGGAAGCATACATCTATATTGGGTCCCAGGGCATATGGGAATAGATGGGAATGAAAAAGCGGACGAACTAGCTAAAATGGGCGCATCCCTTGAAGCTTGCTCCGTAGATGTCCCAATTAGATTGGGCGAGATTAAGCGAAGTCGAGAGGTACACATGATCGACCAAGCGGGAAAGGCGTGGGTTCAAGCGCGGGGCTGTAAAGTGTCGAAGATTATGTGTAGGTCTTACAACCTTAGACTAACACAGTTGCTCCTCTCATTAAAAAGAGAGGACTGTAGACTCATGACGGGTATTCTGACTGGACACTGCCTTCTGGCGTCACATGCCTTTAAACTAGGCTTGGTCAGTGATAGCAGATGTAGGAAGTGCGGGTTGGAGGAGGAAACGATCGAGCACGTTCTGTGCTCTTGCCCTGCACTTGCCAGGCTAAGAATCCAGCTATTAGGAGTGATACAGCTGTCAGATCTAGAAGCAGCAAGTGGCTTAAGTCCTAGGAAGCTTCTAGTATTTGCCAAGAAGACGGAGTTATTTTATAACATAGGTCCCGGCTTTTGATAGGGTTTTTCAGTTTGGTCGTTAAAACAAACTTCTGGTAACACTACGGACTCAATCAGTCTATGTGAGGTCCTCATGGACCGGCCAATTCAACCTACCTACCTACTGTTCATTCATATAATGTATTTTAACTAAATTATTACTTTGAAATTAGGGCAATTCAGCGCTATCTAGCACAATTCAGCGAACGTAAAATTATTCAAATATTTTAAACTAACCAACTTTCTACAATGGAAGTGCTTAGTTATTCTACTCAGCGCTATTTCAGCGGGCATCAAATAAAAAAGGATTTTTTTTATGCAAAAGAGGGGTTCTTTGTTATACTCATTCACTTACAATTCTACTTAGAGTAACTCAGCGTACGTAAAAGTAACACAACATTGTTAACTACCGATTCTTCTACATTAGAGGTGCTTCTTGAAATATTCAGCACTATTCAGCGTGATTCAACTACCATGCAATACCTTTTGGAAAGGTCGACAGTCTTTGCTAGTTGTAATCAGTACTCCAGTAAATAAAAATGTTGCAATAAAGAGAGTGCTTTGTGTCTACAGCCAATTCAGCGCTATTTTATACAGCGGAGTTGAAAGCTTAACATGAACTCTTTATGAAATTTTTAAGTGATTACAGGCAGACTTATTTTATTTTACTAATTGCTGACTAAGTACTCTTTTATGAATATATTTAACACTGTTTTCAAAGCAACGCGTATTTAGCATACATTTACTCAATTCAGCACACTTGACCTCAATTCAGCAGGCCTTTCTTTCTTCGGTTTATTCAAGCTTGCAACACTGTAGAATTATTTATTGCTTTTGAGCATATTTAGCACTGTTTTCAACGAAGTCGGTATTCAGCATAATTTTACTTCTTGAGCTTCTAATTAGTAAAACTTGAACTCAATTCAGCAGCTATTTGACCTAAGTTTCCTTTACCGATTGCCGACAGCGCACTCTTTTGTGATTATATTTAACACTGTTTTCAATACAGTCCCTATGCAGCTTACATTTCCTAAACTAAGCTCCCATTCAGCAAACTTCAACTCAATTCAGCAACTAAGTTATTTAAATTTTCATTACCTGATGTAGGCTAAATACTTTATTCTGAACATATTTAACACTTTTAGTGATGCAGTCGCTATTCAGCATACTATCACAGAATATTGAGCACTTTTTCTCAATTCAGCACACTCTAGTGCAATTCAGCTCTGATATATTTATATGTAAAAAGCTAATTGTAGAATAAATACATTTAACCCTTTTTACAATGCAGTCGCTATTCAGCATAGTTTTACGCAATTCAGCTACTGTTTTAGTCTCATACTTTTACCTAAAACAATTTCATTGAAAATATAAAATTAATTAAAACGCATGATAACTTAAGAGATAGCACATACACTTGTATATGTATATACAACCCCGGCGGGTTAAGGGGCTTAGAATATACCCGCGGCAGGTATTCCTTTCGTAAAAGGCGACTAAAATACCAAATAGATCCAAAGGGGTTGTGTAGCGCAACCCTTTCAAGGGATTGACAGCGCAACATATAGCTTCTCCAACCCAATTGTCATCCTCACCTACCCGTGGCGAATCCTGTTTCTTTCCCATTCGAAGTTCTGGCGACCCCAAGTTCCTTATGGATCTAGGGGCTGGAAGGGCGGGATGGCCCACAAGGTTTCATGTGATCATACCAAATCGTTCCCGAGGTGGTCGGGGTAATAACTTAATGATGCTTGTTACCGGAATGTACCATATCTGCATCCGGTAAAGGACCATCAACATCGACAACACTCCCCAGGGCCTTCGGGGAGTGTCCTTATCGCTACGACAACAACAACAACGTTTTTTTCGTATTGCAAGAAAAATCTGTCAGCATCACATACCGATTCCTCCCTCTATACGATTAAATTGCAGTAGTTCTTTAAAAATAATTTTCATCTTCTCGTTTTATTACACCATTGAGCATCTAAAATGAAATCGAAGTACGAATATGCGACAGTACGAATACATACAGTATAAAACATACTACTTTAGAGCAACAACACGATGTAGGTACAATGTACATTTTGCAATGTCTATCCGCAGACATTATTGTTGTAGTCTTTTTTTTTTTTTAACAAAATTTTTTGAGAATTTTTGTTTCTGGATACATTCTTCGCCTTGTTGCAGACAATGGTCTGTGGTTGTTTCGGGTCTTCGTTTGCTCTGCAGATATTCTTAAATGTGTTTACTTTTTCTTTTGTTGTCAAAAAAGCAAAGTATGTATGTAAGTTTCACATTTTATAGCCTTGGGACAATTTGTGCTGTGCAAATTTTGGTTTGCTCTATTTTTTTAAATGCCGTCCCTGCTATTCAGCGCATCTAATTTTATTGTTGTACGCTTTTTTCATTACAGTCAACGTTGAATCAAGACAATAACTGCTGAAGAGTTATTTGATTGAATTTCGTGGAAATTATTTACATACACACTTACACATTTGTTGAGCTGAATTTGGTTTAAGAGCGATGAATACATACAAATTTATTTTGAAAAACGTTAAATCATGTTTATAAGATTATAATAAAAAGAAAATACAGCTTTGATCGAAATTAATAAAATTGTTTAGCTGAATTTTGATTGTTTATCGAGAAAAGTGTTTAACATTTGAATAAGCCTTTGATTTTGCGCTGAATTCAGTTTCGGCAGCTGAATTACGAAATATGCTACGAAAGAAGAAAGAAACTAGTCGAATAGTATGTATTTTAATACAAGCGCTGAATTTGATAACAGTGTTGAATTAAAAAAAAAATTTTAAGACTAAAGCAGTAATGTGGTTTTCTTGAAAAGGTGCTGAATTACATAATGAGCGCTGAATTGCGGAAAGTTTGCAGAGAGAATGGAAAATAAATCTTTTTTCATCAATATTCTGGCGAATAATGTGTGCTGAATTGATAACTGGTAGCTGAGAAAGATAAAAAGACACAACCAACATGCCCATTTTTGATAGGTATAATTGGGCTACTTTATGAATGCTTGGTTAGTTTGTTGAGAGTTTACCAACATTTTTGTTTAAATTATATAAAATGACACTGCTAAATATATTTAAAAAAGAATGTCCACTAAACATTTTTCGTAAAATAAGAAGTATGTTCTGAGTTGGATAGGGGTAGCTAAATTAAAAACAAAATACAAAGGCAAATATCACAGAAAACGCATTTTTGTGAACATTATCGAATTCTGGATGTCAACCACGTTGCAAAGAATCTTTTTTTTTTTTTTTTGAAGATAGAAAATGAAATATGTGCTGAATTGGGTAGTGGTAACTGAATTAGAAAAAAATACAAAGACAGGTATCAAAAGAAATGCATTTTTGTGAACATTATCCAATTCTAGTGCTAAATTAAATGCTGGATGCTGATTTGCAAAAAATTTGCTGGACACAATTGCAAATAAACGTATTTGTTGCAAAATAAGCCTATTTATATGTGCTGAATAGATTATTCATAACTGTATGATTTGAAAATTAAAGCAGGCGAGTCTAACATATTGTTAAATTTAAAAACATGCACTGAATGTAATTTAGCAGCTTAATTTCAAACAAAAATGTATAAAAATGATATAAGCGGCGTATTTTTTTATCGAAACATACATAAAACCAAGCGCTGAATTGAACGAGGCTAGCTGAATTGTTCTAAATTAGGTATTAAATGCACTTTAAAGTTTTGGTGCGTATGTAAATATAGCGCTGAATTGAAAATATTTAATTCAAATATGCGAAAAATCTAAAAAAAAAATAAATGTAGATGTCATTTATTGAATAATCACATGAAAATGCGCGCTGAATGGTAATAGGGCTAGCTGAATAGCATTAAAACAGCTATAATTGTATCAGAGAATTGAGCTGAACTGTAATAAACCCTGTTTAAAGTCGCATACATAGGCACACATGCATATTTGATCAATATGTAAGCTATTATGCGCATAGATTATTAATCAATATACATCATGGATTCAAAGGCAACGATAGATGTATACTTTTTAAAACAAAAACATGGTGTTTAGCTGTGCCAATGAAGTAATTTACTGCTGAGTGCTGAACAAATGTGATGCATTTAATGATTTCGCGCTGAATATAGAAATTGCTTGTTTTACATGTTCGAATAAACCAAATAATTAGTTTGTTCATACATCTTTTTGATTTTCTTATTCAATTAACCCGATTATTATGCAGTTAATGTAAGCTGCATGCATTAGCTGAGCGCTGAATCATAAAAACAAAATACTGATAAAAATTAAACATAAGTTTCTAAACAATTGATATGCAAAATCGTCTCATAAATTGAGCTGAATGCATCGCAAAGGCTTTAAAACTTGTTAAATAAAACAAATAACTTAATTAAAAATATTACGCAACCTTGGCAACGCATTGAATTGGCCTAGATGTACAAAATTTATTTGCTGAATGATGAAAATATGTAAACAGCAGAAGTGTAATTTAGCTGAATTGCGCTGAATAGTAAAATTAATGCAAGTTTCTTGATTCATTGGAAAAATTACATTTAAAACATTTTAAACTAAGAAAATAATATATGAAATCATTTATTATTCAGCAACATGTTTAATGCTGACAACCACAATATAACGTGCAGTTTACAGAAATTTGTTCATAAATGAAACCTAAAATTTGTTAAAAGCTGTTAGATCTTTAAACAAAACAGCAGAATTGTAAGAACGTTGGTATATTTTAATAAACTTTTAACAAACAGTGCACTTTAGGCTAATGTACATGCGCTGCATTTAGGACGACTAGCGCTGAATACATAAAAACGTCCAGTTTTGAACTATTAAATGATGATAAGCACATTTGAATTTTTCAAAATCTGCAGGAAAATGCGCTGTGAAAAAGGAGCCGAAGACGTATTTGAAACATTATTAGCCAATATCATTAGACGTTATTTTTAGCACCAATAAATGAAAAAAGACGCGCTGAATAGCCAAATTCTTTACAAAACTTCTTAGTTTTTCCAGTAGAGAATCAAATTAAATCACAGAGCATGTTCACGCCAGCTTGAATGCTGCTGAATACGCTGAATGGAGCTGAATAGCTCAAATATACATACATGCTTATATTTTTTGTAACAAAAATCTCAAACCACTTCATATTACACGCGCTGAATTAAATATATATGCGTGAATTGCATTTGATTACAAAATATCTTCGATTTCAGGCTTAAATTAAGTTCGTAGCTGAATCAACGCAACTTAATTATGTCAACAAATGTGACACAGATCACAAAACAACTTTATAAGCAACTTAGTCATGTTTCCACGCGCATCCTTACATTTTCTTAACAAAATGATAACAGAACAAAAAAACGTGCCAATAAAATTAACAACGCTAATTTGGTATGTAAAAAATGTCTTTCGGACGCACCGACGACGAGGATGCTGTGTCATCGCCCCTAAAATTGCATACGACCACAAATGTTAGACAAGCCACATATTTGCTGTACAACGCAATTTAGTATGGATGCTGAGCAGATACTAGGGAAACAAAAAAAGTTGCATTTAAATTAACTTGGCTATAAAAACAAAACATAGCACGATTTGTCTGGCCAGCGAGAACTCTTTAAATTTTTTTACTACTAAAAGACATGTATGTATGTAGGTATGTGGCGCAAAAGCCAGCGCAATCCAAAGCCCTTAGTCACTCCCATTTTGGTTATATGCGATGAGACAGCGACTATTTAGCAGAATAGGCATACATTATTCTTATAAAAAATGTGTTGAATGAAAAAATTCATGGAAGGGAAGGTAAAACCTTGCAACATCCAAATGCCACTCAATTGACCCGAAGAATTGCATGGGAAATGCAATGGTGTAAAAACTCAAAAAAAAAAAATAGCTTAAAATAAACGAGAAAAATAAAAAGTAGCATTTAAGTATGGGAATATGAATAAAAATGTTGTTTGGTATACAGCGTCCGCTAAAAGTACACGTTTTAAAGTTCGAGTGTAAATTATGAAACCTTTTGGTACGACCAAACCAAATTTGGTTTAAAATTTAGATTCGTTTATCCTAACTAGAGAAGGCACCTTGTCGATGGTGTTAGGGCTTAGCCGAACTCCACTGCCGCCGAATATGTGGCTGAACGATTTATGTGCTTGCATCTACGCCGTATGGCCTCATAGGAGAGCGGCGGCGTGTAGGTGACCAAGAACTGTCAACCCCTAATACATGGTGTTATCCACATCGTGTCTATTGGATTATTTGCAGTCAGGGGATATATTCAGCTGTACTCCAATGGAGCCTTCCCGTTACAAGGCCAGCTCTGGAAGTATTGATGATCTTGCCATAGTAAGAGACGCTGCTGTGGCAGGCGGTACTCTTCCCCATTTTATTTAATATTGCACCGCTGAGCACATCTTGTCGGGCAGGTGGTGTGGTCGTACGGCCAAGTAGAACGACTTAAGCTCCAAATTCGATAAGGAGGATGAGAAGTAGAGAACGGAGTTGCAAGCCAAGGAAGAAAAAAGCGTTATAGGCGATGGGTCGAAATCGGAAGGCGAGTAGAGTGGATAGTCATCCAGTTCCGTGACCGAAAAGCATACGAATTCAAACGGAGAAGTAGACTGGAGAAGTGTAAGGAGCAGATGGAGTAAGAGAGCTCTCATTCAGTACCGTGCAGCTCTAAGAGTTATCCAACACTTGGGAGCAGTGGTAGATCCAACAGAGGGGGAGACTGAGTGCTTGTAGAGGACCGGTGAGGCGGGAGAATTAGGTCGAAGGCAGTCCAAGAGATTTGCTGCGATAAACCTTCGGTACTGCAACCGTTACTAGGAGAAAGCAATTTCGAGTGGCAGAATGAAGAGACAATGTTCAGCTGAAGACAACAAGCCTGCTTTCAACAGGCAGAAGGGACCCAGTCCCAGTGCCACGAGACAGGCTAACCGCATAGACAAGACAAGTGTTTAGACAAGTTTAAAGCTGTAGGACAGATGAGCTGAACTGTTAATTTCGCCAACCTGTTAAATATAATACTACAACAATCATCTCAAAATCTTTTGTTAGTCGAATATTTATCGTAAACAATGTTATGGAAAAAGATCGAAATTCCAAGACCCTGTTTAACCGCAATCCATTCATATTTTGGCCCCCTTTTCACAGTTAATGTACCCTACAGCAACAACATTTTTATGAACTTTTGTTGTTATTGTAGACATCCAGTGTATCAAGCGGCAACACTTGACCTGAAAATCTCCAAGCGTTCCGATACTGTTGGAAAACCCATTATCAAAGCATCTTTATACGTGTGAACGTTTGTGTGTATTGTGGCGAATATGAGCATCACTATGATGTTAGTAAATAATCACAAAAACACAAAAAGGAGTCAGCCACACTTATGTACAAGGCAACGAAGTATAATTCCAAACACATAACCAGCCGCTCGAAGTTGTTACTCACACATACGCACGCATATAGGTAAATAACCAAGTATAAGATACAGCTGTTCCAGAAGACAAGTTTATGAAAAGTCTAGACCCTAGGAGAAATAGGTGAACGAGACTAACTGAGAGTGTAAAAGCAGAGCGGTGCAAGCGATGGTCAATCTGTTTGATTTAAACATGCTATTAGTGAAGTATAATTGTGATTGTCAAGTACTACACTCAAAGTAGTGTATATGATTTTTACCTAAAAAACTGCAGCTATACCCACTTCCAGAACGGCGTCCAGTTGTTTTATTACAGTTCCAAGTATTTATTTTATCCTTCGTTGTTGACATATTCCACGTCGGTTTGCCATATAAATTGGTTGATGATGTTGCGCGTTATAGCTAATGTTGAGCCTTTTGTTGTTGCGACATAAAAGATAGATAATGAAAATGCTGCAGGCTAGCGGTAATAGCTTTTTTTTTTTATTGACAAAATAATTGTAGGCACTTTATACGTACATAAATATGTATGGTATAGGGTTGTTGGTTATTTCAATTTTTTGTTGTTATAATAGTATATTTCATTTCATTTTTTTTTATTTTTCACTAAATTTTTTCTCCACACTTTACGCGGCTACTTTTGCTCATCAACAATTTTATTCTTTTGTTACGTGCTTAAGATGTTATCACCGTTGCTTTTTCGTTGTTGGTAGATAGCAATAAAACAATGCATTGAATATTTTTGCATTTTGTTTTGTATGTTTTTATTTTTTTTTAGAATTTAGTGATGCATTTTTTTATGTTTTTACGCTTTTGAACTTGAAAAACTTGAAAGAAATTCAAGGAAAAAATGCAGCTGCTGTTGTAATTTTCTTGTTGTTTTGCTTCACAATTGTTAAACTTGTTTTAGCCATATTTTTTTTTAATAACTAGGACTGAAGACATTTTGTGCTCATTGTTGATATGTATATCTATTAAATATACTAGTAAATATAAACTAATTTTTGAAATATTGCCTTCTTTAATAAGCTTATCTTAATATAAACAAAATGTTTTATATGCGCACCGGTACCCGTCCTTTTTGGTGCTATCTATATGTTTGCGTGTAATTAAAAAAACACGTGCTTTTTCTTCATTTATACCACATATCGGCTGCTGAGTGAAATATCCTCCGGCAGCCAGTTCAAAAATGGGCTATCTCAGAATACTTTTCAAAAAACGCGCCTTTTCAGAATCCGGTCGAAAGACGCTCCATCTCATAACTTTATTTAGAAACGTCCTATATGACATCAAAATGTATTGAATTTATGATTACATAAGGTTTTCCTGAATAAGTTTTCAGATAGGGTGTTCAAAATACTAGTTAATCCATAAGAACTTTTAAAATATTGCTTTTCTTAACAAGCTTACCTTAAAATATACAAAATGTTCCACATACGCACCGGTAACCGTCTTTTCTGTTGGTACGGTTGTGTTTGCGTATAATTAAAATAAAACAATGTGCTTATTCTTCATTCATATCACATATCGGCTGTTGAGTTGAAACCCACCCTATTACAGTAGCCAGTTCAAGAAAGCCCTATCTCAGAATTCGGTCGAAGAACGCTCTATCTTATAATGTTTCCATAAATTATCTCTCTAATATCAAAATGTTGAAATGTCACTTTTAGTAGCATCTTCACCCCACATTCATATACATAGTTACCACTTCATACGACCCCACTGTAACAGCGCTCAGCAAGCGCATGAGAATGTACATGAACAAAATGCAAGTAATCAGTTGCAAGCATTTCATTCGCCCGACAGTCTCGCAAACTTCTCAAATTGTTTATAATGACTTATTCTTAAGTAGAAATAATTTTTATTTGATAGGGCATCGAAGGCGCGACCTAATATAAAGGAAGTCCGTAATTCCCTTATCTGGCCTAAGCCCGCTAAAATTGATCAGTCGTTCACCTCGGTCGTCCACTACTTTTTAGTGTGGCTGCAGAATGAACGTAAAGAAACCTAGTTCACACATACTCCTTCTCCCTAACAGGTGCGTGCACCCCCCTTGCACCTACGGCGCCATACAAACTACCTGGCTTTCATCGATTTCACCAACCATCGGTGTTTTCGAACTCGCTACATCAGTCCGTTGTTGTTGATGTTGTTTAAAGACACTCTCCGAAGCCCTTGGGGAGTGATATCGTTATTGATGTTTCTTCCGTTCCGGTAACAAGCACCTTTAAGGTACTAGCCCGTCCATCTAGGGAACGATTTAGTATAACCACACAAAACCTTCAAGGCCATTCCGCTCTCCCACACGCTACATCCATGAGGAGCTTGGATTCGCTAAAGCCTCGGCTGTTAAAGCAACAGTATTCGTCACGGGTAGGTGAGGTTGACAATTGGGTTGGAGAAGCTACATATTGCGCTGGCAACCCTTTTAAAGGATTTCGCTACACAAGCCTTTCAACCAATTCGGTATTTTAGTCGCATCTTACGACAGGCATACATACCTGCAGCGGGTATATCCTAAGCCCCTAAACCACTGGGTGAACACTTGGAACACCGAATATAGATTCCACCATTCTTAAGTTGCTCGGAAATCGATCCACGGGCATCCATCAATCCACCGATTCGTCATATATGACTCTCCAAGTATCGATTTCACTAGCCACCGGTTGCTTGGAATTCGATCCACATCTTCGCGGGTGTGGCTAAAACACCTTCAAGATATCAACAACACCAATCGAATATCCAGCCAACGTAACATTCACTACAACAACAACAGGACTCTAGCAAACCCTGTCACAGCTCACCGTTTACACCAGCAACCGTAAGGTATCCATCAGCCAATACACCGTTCTCCAGTTTTCCGCCGCTGTCTATCAATCCTACGCCTGTTACAGTCCCCCTTCAATATTACCACTAGATAAATACAGTGTTCTTGAAAGAAAAAAATCTGAGATAAACTATTTTTTAATCAAATTTTTAGATAGCGCTTCCTCAAAGGTGTTCTGAAACAAACCTTGATAGGCCTAAGGCTGATATGTCTTTTCATACCCTTAAGCTAAATGGCTTTGTGTTCTTATCAGTAAGTGTGGTGTCCAAACTATTTTAAAGGAAGGTCCCACATAATATACAACCTCTCAACTAAATACTCCGAGTAGTCATTGATCAAAAGGAATCGATCACATCAACGTTGATTGATTTTCACGATTGCTCTACGACGAACGAGCACTTCATTGACCAGATCATCCAATGCAAATCAATTAAGATTTCACGGCCCAGTAACTATTCAACCGGCGACTAGACTTAAGGTAGACACTGGGCTCAAAGGATGCACTAAGACCCTGGCCGGCAAACTGTGAAACAGTTTTGTAGCCTGCCCTGAACCAGCATTGAAATATTAAATTTGAAATATGACACAAAGGGTAGTAGTAGTAAGTAGCATGGTCACGGAGGTATCTCTGTACATTTATTACTTCTGTAGACATGATATCGATCCAACTTTCGTCATTGATAAGCACCAAGGAACTGAAGGAACTGCAGACTATTCGTTGCAAAACGTATATGTTACTAATCCTTAGTCAGGAGAGAGTTCAATACTTCCCACTCCTACTTGACATTGGATCAAGCAATTAGTAGAAAGCGGCTACTAACTCTGAGATATCTAGAATTATAATTAATGTGCTTATTATGTAAAAGACGGAGCGACATTATAGTCACATTTTTTCGTGTAAATAAACTTTAGAACGCCATTTACTTCACTGTATAGCAGCGTATATGAATATGAAGGACTATGACGCAAAGTTTCGCAGCGCTTTACCTGATAAGGCCCTTAATCAGTATCTTTAGCTTATTGACTTGAAATAAAATTATAAATATCCTTATTATGTAAAAGGCCGCACAACACAAAAGCCATATTTTATCATGTAAAGCACCTAAGCGCGCTATGAAGGACTGTGATTCAAAGTTCCACGGCCCTAAAGCCATATCTCAACTTATTGACTTGCACAGAAAACTCGATCCATGACGTTTGGTATAGTAAAGTGAGTGCTACTGTATGTGAATTATGAACCCATTTCTGGCCTTAGTTCCGTCCAACTACTCTATCCTAACTGGACATTTAAGCTTACGTATCCTTAATTATAGTCATTCTGAACTATTAATATAGCAAAACATTTTTAGCCATTAATTCAACCACTCATCATAACAAAGAGTTATTTTTTCGAACATTTAAACTATTTTAGGCCAGCTGCAACTCCTTTCCAACCGATCGCCTTTTATGTGTAAGTATTTTTAAAGTGCGGCCACCGTGATGTGATGGTAGCGTGCTCCGCCTATCACACCGTATGCCCTGGGTTCAACTCCCGGGCAAAGCAACATCAAAATTTTAGAAATAAGGTTTTTCAATTAGAAGAAAATTTTTCTAAGCGGGGTCGCCCCTCGGCAGTGACTGGCAAGCGCTCCGAGTGTATTTCTGCCATGAAAAGCTCTCAGTGAAAACTCATCTGCCTTGCAGATGCCGTTCGTAGGGAAATCAAGAGGAGTACGACGCAGATTGGAAGAGAAGCTCGGCCTTAGATCTCTTCGGAGGTTATCGCGCCTTACATTTTTTTTTTTTTATTTTTTTTTTAAAGTGATCCTCACTTTGCCCCCCTATTCTTTGCAACACTTACATCTTAGAAATGCAGAAGTTCTTGCAAGAAATGTATTTATTTTTAGCGCTAATTACAGTAAAGCGTACAAAAAGGATGATGGAAACGGAAAAGGGAGCTCGCTACTGCTGACCAACAGAAGCACTTCACAGAGTTGACTGTGCGCCAAGTAAGACGTGCGATTGGAAGAAGAGCATCAGTCAAGAGCAAGGCAGACATATATTTTTTTTATTTGCACGCAACTTGCATATAGTACGTGATTTTGTACTTGGCCGAGCCGGCAAGCAACAAACTGACAAACTACGTACTCTTACAAAAATGTTCGAATTGCTGACTAACTCCTCTGTTCGTTGAACTGACAAACTACTTACTTATATATATGTTTCCAGACTTCTTGCAAAAAAAAACGCTTTTTGTTGACCACGAAAAATGCTTTTAATGATCGCGGCACATTTGCTGAAAGCGTAGGCTGTGGTGTGTGTGTGCGAATTAAAGCACAAGACGACTGCTAAACGTACTATGTTTCGCAAATGTCTCTGGGGACAATAGACCTTTGGTAGGTAGTTGGTAACTACCGCCGCATCCAAGGGCAGACAAGACAACTTAACTATGTACTGAATAGCCAGGTATGTAAGCCTCCAATCAACGTCTTTACTCATGGTACGAGCTGAGCAGCACCAGCATCTTTTGCCGCTTTGTTTCACTCTGCTTTCATTTGGCTGCTGATAGTCTAAGCCGCCGACGATCGGTGATCAATTGCTGATCTTGTAATGATCGTGTCGTTTTGTTTGGTTGGGAGAGCGCTTTACTTTTCCAGAACGTTGCAACTTAACTAATTTTCCTTGCCTTACTTTTTATTTTATTTTTGTTTTGATTTTTCTTTTTCCTAGTTTTTTTGCGCTCCCTTCAAATGCCGACAAAACTATCGATCGTTGTTTCCCCATTACTGGCTTTGAAAACGTACTGCAGTGAATTTATTGTATCATTTTGCTTTAAAGAAATATTTGTTGTATCGTCAACACGTACAAAACGTAAAACAAACATTAAAAAAAGAGCATAAAAAACATTGATACAATGCTTGGGTGCTTTGCTGTGTGATCAGCAGCAATCATTATGATCAGTGGCGATCATTACCGGTTCGCAGACAGCAGCTTGTTTGGACCGTATTCGATTGCTTCACTTCTTTTCTTTAGTCTTTCAAGAATGCATATGCAACGCTTCCGAGAATCATTACAAAACAAAAACTTCAAGTAAATGAAGTGTCCGAAGAATGGGTATAAACAAAAAAAAATTCAATAAAAAACGTACAAAGTAAGTGTGAACGATAACTGCTCATGCAATCCCTTCTTTACTCTTGAACTCAAGCTGAGTTACTGTGCCTAATGTTCCTGTGATGCAGGTCTTTGACACAGACACATAAACGCCTGCATTATAAATATTTAACCTTCCCGCTCTGTCGGCAAATCACTAGTGAACGCACAGTGGTGCCTTTTGAGTTGTTTCTTTGCAAAAATCATAACTTTTAAACCAATGAAGATATTTTAAAAATTTTAAATGCAAATGAAAGCCAATTATTCGATGTTTTACTGTGTGGAAGCTCAGAATGTGACGGATACAGGATGATTCAAAAAAATTCGTCAAATTCGAAAACTTTTAGAAAAATACAAACACAAAATGTTTTTAGTAAAAAAAAAAAAATAAAATGAGATTTGTCTTTTTATGACGTATTTAAGCATTAAATAGTATAAACTAATGATTTTGATAAGATAGCGTGGCACTGCTATGATAAAAAGTTGTATCTAAATAGTCACGTAATCAATAACTTCCAAAATCGATAGACCTATTGTTTCTTTTAAATGGCAATACTCTTATAAAACTCAAATGTCCGTTTTTGGTGCCACAATAACAAAGTGCTTCAAAATTCATCGTAAAATTTTACATGATTTTTTTTTTTTAATTTACAAACCAAATATGTATTTTATTAATAACTAACAGTTATTGAAAGTGGTTCAATGAAATTTTATTTGAGCTAAATATTAAACAGCCAACGAATTTTGGAAAAGGGGAGTGGCACTGTCCATTTATGATAAAAAGTTTGATCTTAGTAACCGATTTACCAATTTGTACCAAACTCGATAGACGTATTGATTTCTATAAAAATTTAATACTCGTTTGAAGGCGAAATGCCTAAGCTTTAAAATAAATTTGATAAACTTTAGAGAAATGCAATAACGAAAAGTATATATTTATAAATTACTAAATTAATTAATTTTTTTATTTGAAATAAAAAATTAACTTGTACATAGATATCTTATTTTTCAATAATGTAACAAAATTGATTAGTAAATCTCTTTTTCATTGTTGTGATAAGAAGTGAGAAACTTATTTTATCTTAATATAGTCATCGTCACTGGAACATATATCTAACAAAGCAACCATTTCTGAGCTATACGCACCTGTAAGATCTTTTTGTGTTCTTACATACCTCATAGATGATATGACTGGATGAGAAGAGATAGCTAACATGTTGAAAAGGACTTCGTTTTGTCTAACTCGTGATACTTTGCAGGTGTTCATACATCTATATCTTTTGTAGTCCTTGTTCTTAGATTCTTGAGCTTCTTCAGACAATTCTCCTAATGGTAAGCACTGGTACTCTTTTAAATCTTTTCCATGTGCTAAAATTGTATGTGTAAGTTTCTTCTCAGGATACTTTTGGTGCTCTCTGTAGTTTTAGATGTATATTCTCCAAATTTGGGTCCATTAACTGGTTCATGGCAGTTTAAACAATTTAAAATACTCCCAATCTTTTCATAATATCCCTATCAACCCCTGCTATGCGAGCAGTCACTTCATCGTTTTCAAAAAATCTTCTTGAGGAGTTACCATCATTTGTATTTCCGTATCCATACTTTGGACAGTCGACTCTAAGGCCAATCTCTTTATAGAATGCATCCTGAATTATTTTTTTTCTCCTGTTTTGTTTCTTCTTACATGTCGTATTGTCGTCGAAAACTTCTCCTTGTTGTGGTAGTGTATAAGCCCGATTCAAAACAAATGTCATACATCTTATCCTAGCATGAAAAGGAGATATTCCATACTCATAATTTAGTTCGTCAGTTATTGAATCATCAAGATTTTCAAAGTCCTTTTGGCTCTTCTTACAAATTGGACATTTCATTGTAGATGACGTATTTTTTTATTAAGTTCAAAACTTTTCCATCGACCATTGTTAGAAGAAAATCATGCTTTATTGTAATGACATTCTCATCTTCAATTTCAATTATTGTTAGTTCTAATTTGGCAATTTGATTTTTATATCACTCACTGTAGCTTTTATGAGTTCCGAAGACTCCTTCTCGTATTTAAATAATATCGGGCGGCACAATATAGTTGATGATGGACGTGGATTTTTCCAATATTCTGAAGCTTCACCTTTTAGTCGTAATGGAACAATAGAAGCCATAAACATATTACTATCTGTAATTGTTTCATCGTCTACATTTATTCTTTGTTTATATGCGCTATGTCCTGATGATCCATCACAGCCCCACTTAGTTATCAATGCTAGCTCCTTTGGCAATGATTTCAACTTTTCTTCAGTAAAACTTTGAAGGAGTCGTGTAGACGTATGATCCATTAGGTTTTGTAGCTCAATTTCAGCTGATACTTCGGTTATTTTGGGACTTAGAGGAACTGCTTCTTTCTTGGATTGAGTAATTTTTTTGTATCCAGGTAAAATATCGGCATTACGTTGCAATAATATTTTTTCTTCGTTAAACCGAGATCTATAAACAGCGCCAAAGCTTCTTCGGGAGTGTATTTCCTAGGTAGCGCATTTGGTGGTGTGGGAATGCTGTTTTTGATCCTCATCAGTCGCACTGGACTTGCTACCGCAACTGCTTGTGTTATATGAGACTTCACGTTTTCTTCGTCTTTTTTATATTTAATAGCCAGTGCTTCTGAAAGATGAGTCGTGGCCATCGATTGTGTGGTATCAGACAGCTTCCTTTTCCTTGTGTAGGTAGAACACTCTTCTATGGGTTTTGTTGGTCTCACTCTAGTTGGATTGGTTGACGTGCTAGGCGTTTCTTCGTCCAAAAAAGTTTTGTCAGCTAGCCACTTTTCATGCTTACTTAGAAATTTTTGAATTGTTACGATAGACGTCCTTCCATTTTCTTTCTATCATAATGTATTGTAAACCAATTTTTTCTTCCAGGCCTTCCTTTTCTTTAATGCTTGTTTCACTCGCTAATTCTCTCATAATAGCCTCAACGAAGTCCCGTCTTGACTTTGTAGATTTAAACACCGCAAATAGTTTCGAGTTTTCTAGATACATATTAGAATTGGCTTCGAGTGTATCTGACTAAATATTAAACTGTGACCTATATTTAAAAAGACTATTCACTTTATTTAAGTAAACATAATACTTAGTTCCTTAATCGCCAAAAGACGAATGATAATATGCATTGTATTATTAAAATGAATTTCAGGTATACAATTCGTAACTAAAACAATTTAACATTAACAAGTTCCAATAACAAAAACGACCTTACGGCCGTACTGAATTATATATACCTGCTCAGGCGCGTATTTATGCCCAAGGTTATTTAACTTTATTTGATGTAAAAGGTGAAGTTGCAGCTGGACGCAGGTAGACTTTATGAATAGAGGTAACTGAATATTTCACAAATACTTACTTACTTACTTACTTAATTGGCGCTTAACCGTCTAAACGGTTATGGCCGTCCAACAAGGCGCGCCAGTCGCTCCTTCGCTCCGCCAACCGGCGCCAATTGGTCACACCAAGGGATTTTAAATCGTTTTCCACCTGGTCCTTCCAACGGAGTGGGGGCCGCCCTCTACCTCTGCTTCCATAGGCGGGTTCCGATAGAAACACTTTCTTGGCCGGAGCATCATCTTTCATTCGCATAACATGGCCTAGCCAGCGCAGCCGCTGCGTTTTAATTCGCTGGACTATGTTGATGTCTGCGTATAGCTCGTACAGCTCATCATTAAATCTTCTTCGGTACTCGCCATCGCCAACGCGTAGAGGTCCATAAATCTTTCGAAGAACTTTTCTCTCACAAATAACTACTGTTAATTTGACGGAGCACATATTTTAACATTTTTTTTCCATCAAAATTTTAAAAAGGGTCTAAAAATAGGCATTTCGAAAAACAGGTATATCCGCCAACTTTTAACAAAAAGAAAGCAATTTTTGTTATGATTCAATCCTAAATTAAATGATCTTTAATTGCTATACAAGAAAATGACATCCGGCCGCCTTATTTACTCACAAAACCATTTTAAATACAACGAAAAAGAAGAAAAATTTCAAATTTTTTCCAATGTTGAAAATTGGTCAACTTTGAGCGGCTCTACCTGGTAAACTATAATTATCTATGAAAAAAAAAAAGTTGTATATTCTTGATCCCTGGAAAATTCTCTATTAGAAACATGTATTAGATTTAGCGAACGCTTTCATGTTTTTTTTGATTTTTGCCATGCTTTAAAGGCAGAGGCTCCACTGTGGAACGATCGCTGACGATCATTGCCTTAACTGCGATCACTTTGGTTTGTATGCCCAGTACAATGTACTAACTTGCCTCGTAAATGAACGCATTCATGTAAACAAATAGTTAACATTTAAATAAAAAATCT
The DNA here is from genome assembly GCF_040869045.1 of Eurosta solidaginis. NCBI lineage: Eukaryota > Metazoa > Arthropoda > Insecta > Diptera > Tephritidae > Eurosta > Eurosta solidaginis. The sequence continues at coordinate 47,254,151 of NC_090323.1, forward strand.
CTGATTTCATTGCTGGTATTAGTAGCTTGTCCGTCTTTTAAGCGCCCCGATAAATATCGCATAATGTTTGTGACAATTGCTTGTTGTTTCCTTTTTTCATTGGCGATATAAAATTGCATATTAATATTCTTTACAAGGTTTTCAAGCGAATTGTCATATACTTCATGCATGTAGATCCAGCATTGATATAAATGTGTTTCAAAACTAGATTTGTGGAAAGTGTGGACTTAATTTTGAAATCGGGCGATGGAGCTCCCAAACCTGTAGTAGAAACTTTAAAAACTACTGAGAAACCCATAAAAAGACCGTATGTGCGTTGCGAAAGCAGTGGGGTACTTAATGTTCAGTTCAGTAAGATGAAAATATACAAGCGATGAACCCAATTTTGTGATTAAACAAGTAAGGAAGGTTAAGTTCGGGTGTAACCGAACATTACATACTCAGTTGAGAGCTATGGTGACTACATAAGGGAAAATAACCATGTAGGAAAATGAACCGAGGGAAACCCTGGAATGTGTTTGTATGACATGTGTATCAAATAAAAGGCATTAAAGAGTATTTTATGAAGGAGTGGGCCATAGTTCTATAGGTGGACGCCATTTAGGGATATCGACATAAAGGTGGATCAGGGTTGACTCAAGAATTTGTTTGTACAATATGGGTATCAAACGAAAGGTGTTAATGAGTATTTTAAAAGGGAGTAATCCTTAGTTCCATAAGTGGACGCCGTTTCGAGATATCGCCATAAAGGTGGACCCCTAGAATTTGTTTGTACAATATGGGTATCAAAAGAAAGGTGTTAATGAGTATTTTAAAAGGGAGTAATCCTTAGTTCCATAGGTGGACGCCGTTTCGAGATATCGCCATAAAGGTGGACCAGGGGTGGCCCTAGAATTAGTTTGTACAGTATGGGTATCAAACGAAAGATGTTAATGAGTATTTTAAAATGGAGTGATGCTTAGTTCCACAGGTGGACGCCGTTTCGAGATATCGCCATAAAGGTGGACCAGGTGTGACCCTAGAATGCGTTTGTACAATATGGGTATCAAACGAAAGATGTTAATGAGTATTTTAAAAGGGAGTGATGCTTAGTTCCACAGGTGGACGCCGTTTCGAGATATCGCCATAAAGGTGGACCAGGTGTGACCCTAGAATGCGTTTGTACAATATGGGTATCAAACGAAAGATGTTAATGAGTATTTTAAAAGGGAGTGATGCTTAGTTCCACAGGTGGACGCCGTTTCGAGATATCGCCATAAAGGTGGACCAGGTGTGACCCTAGAATGCGTTTGTACAATATGGGTATCAAAAGAAAGGTGTTAATGAGTATTTTAAAAGGGAGTGATGCTTAGTTCCACAGGTGGACGCCGTTTCGAGATATCGCCATAAAGGTGGACCAGCTGTGACCCTAGAATGCGTTTGTACAATATGGGTATCAAACGAAAGATGTTAATGAGTATTTTAAAATGGAGTAATCCTTAGTTCCATAGGTGGACGCCGTTTCGAGATATCGCCATAAAGGATGACCAGGGGTGACCCTAGAATTAGTTTGTACAATATGGGTATCAAAAGAAAGGTGTTAATGAGTATTTTAAAAGGGAGTGATGCTTAGTTCCACAGGTGGACGCCGTTTCGAGATATCGCCATAAAGGTTGACCAGGGGTGACCCTAGAATTTGTTTGTACAATATGGGCATCAAACGAATGGTGTTAATGAGTATTTTAAAAGCGAGTAATCCTTAGTTCCATAGGTGGACGCCGTTTCGAGATATCGCCATAAAGGTGGACCAGGGGTGACCCTAGAATTTGTTTGTACAATATGGGTATCAAAAGAAATGTGTTAATGAGTATTTTAAAAGGGAGTAATCCTTAGTTCCATAGGTGGACGCCATTTCGAGATATCGCCATAAAGGTGGACCAGGGGTGACCCTAGAATTTGTTTGTACAATATGGGTATCAAATTAAGGTATTAATGAGTATTTTAAAAGCGAGTAATCCTTAGTTCCATAGGTGGACGCCGTTTCGAGATATCGCCATAAAGGTGGACCAGGGGTGACCCTAGAATGCGTTTGTACAATATGGGTATCAAAAGAAATGTGTTAATGAGTATTTTAAAAGGGAGTAATCCTTAGTTCCATAGGTGGACGCCGTTTCGAGATATCGCCATAAAGGTGGACCAGGGGTGACCCTAGAATTTGTTTGTACAATATGGGTATCAAAAGAAATGTGTTAATGAGTATTTTAAAAGGGAGTAATCCTTAGTTCCATAGGTGGACGCCGTTTCGAGATATCGCCATAAAGGTGGACCAGGGGTGACCCTAGAATTTGTTTGTACAATATGGGCATCAAACGAAAGGTGTTAATGAGTATTTTAAAAGGGAGTGGGCCTTAGTTCTATAGGTGGACGCCGTTTCGAAATATCGCCATAAAGGTGGACCAGGGGTGACTCTAGAATGTGTTTGTACGATATGGGTATCAAATTAAGGTATTAATGAGTATTTTAAAAGCGAGTAATCCTTAGTTCCATAGGTGGACGCCGTTTCGAGATATCGCCATAAAGGTGGACCAGGGGTGACCCTAGAATGCGTTTGTACGATATGGGTATCAAATAAAAGGTGTTAATGAGTATTTTAAAAGCGAGTAATCCTTAGTTCCATAGGTGGACGGAGTTTCGAGATATCGCCATAAAGGTGGATCAGGGGTGACCCTAGAATTTGTTTGTACAATATGGGTATCAAAAGAAATGTGTTAATGAGTATTTTAAAAGGGAGTAATCCTTAGTTCCATAGGTGGACGCCGTTTCGAGATATCGCCATAAAGGTGGACCAGGGGTGACCCTAGAATTTGTTTGTACAATATGGGCATCAAACGAAAGGTGTTAATGAGTATTTTAAAAGGGAGTGGGCCTTAGTTCTATAGGTGGACGCCGTTTCGAAATATCGCCATAAAGGTGGACCAGGGGTGACTCTAGAATGTGTTTGTACGATATGGGTATCAAATTAAAGGTATTAATGAGGGTTTTAAAAGGAGTGGTGGTTGTTGTATAGGTGGTCGCCTTTTCGAGATATCGCCATAAAGGTGGACCAGGGGTGACTCTAGAATGCGTTTGTACGATATGGGCATCAAATAAAAGGTGTTAATGAGTACTTTAAAAGCGAGTAATCCTTAGTTCCATAGGTGGACGCCGTTTCGAGATATCGCCATAAAGGTGGACCAGGGATGACCCTAGAATTTGTTTGTACAATATGGGTATCAAAAGAAATGTGTTAATGAGTATTTTAAAAGGGAGTAATCCTTAGTTCCATAGGTGGACGCCGTTTCGAGATATCGCCATAAAGGTGGACCAGGGGTGACCCTAGAATTTGTTTGTACAATATGGGCATCAAACGAAAGGTGTTAATGAGTATTTTAAAAGGGAGTGGGCCTTAGTTCTATAGGTGGAAGCCGTTTCGAAATATCGCCATAAAGGTGGACCAGGGGTGACTCTAGAATGTGTTTGTACGATATGGGTATCAAATTAAAGGTATTAATGAGAGTTTTAAAAGGGAGTGGTGGTAGTTGTATATGTGAAGGCGTTTTCCAGATATCGACCAAAATGTGGACCAGGGTGACCCAGATCATCATCTGTTGGATACCGCTAATTTATTTATATAATTAATACCTGCCAAGATTTTAAGGGTTTTTTATTTCGCCCTGCAGAACTTTTTCATTTTCTTCTACTTAATATGGTAGGTGTCACAACCATTTTATAAAGTTTTTTCTAAAGTTATAATTCGCGTCAATAAACCAATCCAATTACCTCACCATGTTTCATCCCTTTTTTCGTATTTGGTATAGAATTATGGCATTTTTTTCATTTTTCGTAATTTTCGATATCGAAAAAGTGGGCGTGGTCATTGTCGGATTTCGTTCATTTTTCATACCAAGATAAAGTGAGTTCAAGTAAGTACGTGAACTAAGTTCATTAAAGATATGTCGATTTTTGCTCAAGTTATCGTGTTAACGGCCATGCGGAAGGACAGACGAACGACTGTGTATAAAAACTGGGCGTGGCATCAACCGATTACGCCCGTTTTCACAGAAAACAGTTAGCATAATAAAATCTATGCCCCTACCAAACTTCAAGAGGATTGGTTAATTTTTGTTCGATTTATGGCGTTAAAAGTATCCTAGACAAATTAAATGAAAAAGGGCGGAGCCACGCCCATTTTGAAATTTTCTTTTATTTTTGTATTTTGTTGCACCATATCATTTCTGGAGTTGAATGTTGACATAATTTACTTATATACTGTAAAGATATAAAATTTTTTGTTAAAATTTTACTTTAAAAAATTTTTTTTTGTAAAAGTGGGTGTGGTCCTTCTCCGATCTTGCTAATTTTTATTGGGCGTACATATAGTAATAGGAGTAACGTTCCTGCCAAATTTCATCATGATATCTTCAACAACTGACAAATTACAGCTTGCAAAATTTTTAAATTACCTTCTTTTAAAAGTGGGCGGTGCCACGCCCATTGTCCAAAATTTTACTAATTTTCTATTCTGCGTCATAAATTCAACTCATCTACCAAGTTTCGTCGCTTTATCTGTCTTTGGTAATGAATTATCGCACTTTTTCGGTTTTTCGAAATTTTCGATATCGAAAAAGTGGGCGTGGTTATAGTCCGATATCGTTCATTTTAAATAGCGATCTGAGATGAGTGCTCAGGAACCTACATACCAAATTTCATCAAGATACCTCAAAATTTACTCAAGTTATCGTGTTAACGGACGGACGGACGGACGGACGGACATGGCTCAATCAAATTTTTTTTCGATCCTGATTATTTTGATATATGGAAGTATATATCTATTTCGATTCCTTTATACCTGTACAACCAACCGTTATCCAATTAAACTTAATATACTCTGTGAGCTCTGCTCAACTGAGTATAAAAAGGCTACCGGAGCAGTTAGTTAGGTGGGAGGAATGATTCCCGGAATGTTCGGACACATCAATCGGAGAACTTGGCCCCCAATTATCTAAGAAAAGAGTCAAAGATTTTCTTGTTTCCAATAATTTTTTAAGACAGTCAGTCCTTTGCGCACTCCCTAGATTCCAGAACGATAATTTTCATGTGAAATTATATAATCGTACGTTGTTCTGCCCAAGCTTTGATCTATCTACATAACTTTTTAAGCAGCTTTTACCTCCTACTCCCCCTTCCCCCTCTCGCCCTTTCCCATCTCTCCCCTAACCTTATTTTTTTATTCACTCTTCGCCCTTCCTTTCTCTTTTTCTGCGTCTCTTTCTCTCTCACCATACTTTCCCTCAGTTCTTTGCCGCTCCATCTATACCTATCTCTCTATCTTCGTCTAACTCTAACCCTTTCTCCCTCCTTCTTTGCTTTTCACTCTAGTTCTTCGTACTCTTCTCTATCCCTTTTTCCCGGTTCCAGTCCCAGTCTCAGTCCCGATCGGTCCCTGCTCCATTTTCCGAAAAAAGTGTCGTGGCAAATCGAACCATGAATAGAATTTCTTCGAATTGGTCGGTCCCTGGTCCCCTTCCCGGATTTTTGATATCGGGGCAGCATTACAACTTTGATAAGCCCAGAATGCTGAAGGTTCTGGTAAAGTACAAGTAGACTCTAGAAACTATTAGGATGTACGATTTTAAAGTTATAAGCATTTTCTCTTCAGCTACATAATCAGTATTTTATTTAAGGATCACCAAACTCAGTTAGGGCTCTGCGTCTCAGTTACAGCTCCGACACATAAGTAGTTTTTCATATAGATGAGTTTAACGCAAGCTTATGCATTATGAGTAGATTGCACGTATTTTTATGGAGAACGGTAGAATGAGCGACACTGGCGCCATCTGATATTGAAAAGTAGCCATCTCCCAAATTTTGTTCCAAGCAAAGCATAAGAAGAATTTGACAGTTGCTTTGGCTAAGGGTGTTGGCACACTTTGCAAGTGAAATTATTTTCCCCACTGGCTGGTTAATTTTCTAACATTTTTCGCAATTAAAAACTGCAATATAACAATCGTTTACCACGCAAAATATGTTAGCAAGTATTTTTGTTGTATAGGGAGAATGTTTACAACAGTGCTTCGCAAAATTTTGTATGTGAATGGGCAAGGCGTAATAAACTTGCCAAGTTCCTTCATATTTACAAACGCAACGTCTTGGTTGATTGTGGCGATGTTATTACAATGCACAAGCTTGTGTTAAACGCATCTATATGAAAAATGTCATTGTGTCACGGCCTTTAAGTGCAAGGAAAAAGTGTAAAGAAAAGTCATCTGTTTGGCTAATTTTCGTGAACCCACAATAAATTTTTGCGATTTATTTTACAAAGTATTCACAATTATTGATAAAAGCGGCGGTTGGTCACCCTGTGTTCTTGAAAACAAAATTGACAGCTGAAGCTATCTGATAGGTGAAATATTCCTTAACTGGAGATGGTGAAAACGGCGCTTAGTCACATAACTATAAATTACCGAAATTCTAGTTTTCTCTATGCTAACTAAAGCCTAGACTCTTACCATGGTGGAATCACCAGGTGTAGTAAATAAACAGACAGAAGATGTACGCTATATGAAACGGTAGAGGTGTATTTTCAACGATTACAAGAGGGTAACATTTTTACCCGCGTTGAAAAAATTGGAGCAGAAAAATTAATACCTTGCAACGAAGGCCATTACAGAAACTGTTTTTTTCAGCATATCAGTGTCACCTAACGCCAATACAAAAGGGGATATAGAGGACCAGTGCTAGTGTGGGATCGAACAAAATGAAAAAACTTAAACTGTGATGAGCAGTAAAATTTAATAATTTGTCAAAAATAAACTTACCTCAACAAAAGTTCAAGCTTTCATAGAAAAACCGTACATATTATTTAAATGGGTTTCGGGTTCGGTGAGAAGTTTTACAGTCCCAGTTGGAAGTGACCATAATACTTCTAAATGTGTTTCGATCCCTAAAAATGCATTGATATTTTCATCTGCTCTGTTGATTTGTCGTTGAGAGTCGGAACTAAAACATACGCCCGTCTAATATATTGTACAAACTTGATCAGAAGATCCCCCAAAAACTCCTGACAGTTGAATTCATTATGTATTACTAATACCAATTATTTTTTACTAAGATATGCCAGGAGATATACTATTCCCGCGGCAGTCGGCCAAGACCCAGAAGATGCTGGTCCGATTGAGCCGGATTCATATATTATAAACTACAATCCATATTTGTGACATTCCTCTTATCTTAGTGGTCTAATTTTTTGGGCAAAACAACAACAGTGAGTTACATTTTTTTTGTGACCATATTTAGAAATCCACTGTTTTAGCGAATTTTTTACATAAATAAGGTGTAATACGACAGTTTTGGTGTTCGTGATGCAGGAATAACAAAAAAATTTATCAAAAGTCAGTTCAGTAGCGCTGCACACGCGAAAATCCTTGTTGGATATGACATGAATACAAATAGTTTGTTTTAGCAAATACCTGTTTCAATTTATATATAATGAAAACATCAACAATATGAACGCAATAGTTTAGCACGGCCTTACTTATGATAGCCACCACGAATGATACTCAAATGATGAATATCTGTAATTAAATCCAGTAAAGGTCCATCCCACTAGTGAAAAAAGTACTAAAACTACCATATTTTACTCCTGAAATATGCAAAAAAAACATCACTTTTCGGGGACAACATTGGTGACGAATTTTCATATAGCCGATTGGCAGAACAAAGAAGCATTTAGAGCGAGACAATTGACGGCTTACTTCACTTGGTTATTCCACCATGGACTGTTACATAAGTATAAGGAAATGTGCAAACAAAAGTCAGCTGTTTACGTGTATTCACAATAGATTTTTATGATTTGTTCTATGAAATATATACAACTATCGATTTAACTGCGACTTTGACACCCGGTATTGGTGAAAACGTCAAATGAAGCTATCTGAAGGATTGCTACCCTCCAGTGAAAACTTCGCCAAGGGGCAAAGCAAGTTAATAAAGCTACGCTAAAACTGAAGAACAATTTCACTTGAATAATCCTGGAAATATGTCAATAGATAGGACTGAGTTGATCGTTTAAGAACAGATCTACAAAAAAGATAATAATGGAAACTGCCTAATCATTCAATGATATTCTGCTCCCATAAGCGGTTATCAGAAGTTGTCCAAAGGGGACTCGCGAAGGATGAATTTATCGTACTGTTCAATTGTGCACAACGTCAACAGATCTTCGAATACAAACGCAGGGTTTTTGTAGATGTATGTGTGCAGAAAGAGAATGATGAAAGAAAGCTTGAGTATAGAGTTTACAAAAGAGGTACTTATTGCTGAAAGTACACTGGCAAGCTGATTAATCTCTTGCTTTGCGAAGTCTTTGTCGCTGCGCTCACAAACATGTACGTGAATTCCGAAAAGATTTTCGAAGCTCGGAGAAGCTCTCAAAGTCATAAATTTTCCTTTTTAGGTTTTCACGGCAGCGTCCAGCGGACTGGAAATTACGCTTTCGCACAGCACAGAAGTGGAATATACAATTCTGTTAGTTAAGATCTGATTCTACATTTAACAAATGAATTTGGCTTTACGGATCACTTGATCATCAAATAGTTTGTATTGACATAACGGGTGCGATGGGAACGTACTTCAATGGAGAAAATACTTTCTTCGCTAAGACTGCAAAATATCTCGAGCCAAGGAGCGAAAGCAGAGCAAATGAAAGTAACAAGAAAATTCATGCGAAATCCCATATTGCAACTACGTGATGCAATGGCTGCTATGCTCAGAATCGCACGAAATTTCGAGTTGTCCATTGTGGACAGAGCTCTTTAAGAAACAGGGAGTCCATATTCTGACCCTGACTCAGAGGTCTTGTTCAGGGATGAATCAAAATTTGATGACGGAAAAACGAGAGCTGGGATCTAAGGGCGGAACTTCAAGAACTTAATACCAATGGGATGATACCCCACTGTTTTTCGGTCAGAAATCCATGCGATAGAAGCTTGCGGTAGAGAATGCCTACGAAGAGGCTTATCCTTGAGGAGGATCCTGATTATGTCAGATGGCCAGGCAGCCGTGAACTGAGTGATCGAAAGTAGATTTTTGGCAATAACAGTTATGAACCGAAGGAAACAAAGCGTGTGAGCTATCGCAATTTCCAGATGGCGCCAACTATTAATATAAATATAATTTATTATTTTCAGGTCCATATGACGCCTTTTGGTCAAAAGCTGGAAGGGTAGCACTCATCTACTTGACAAAAAAAAATGTTAATAACATGAAGTATACTTATTCATTGAGAATCATATCACAATGATCTCTTTAAATTTATACCAGCCTATTGATAAACAAGGCGCAACGCAAAGCTTATAATAATTTTACATAAGAGTTTGGAAAACAAATCACTTGAAGTACCAACCACAGGTAGGTTAGAATTTACTTCGCCTACATATGTAAGTGAGTAAGTAAGTTTCAGTGTCATTAACGAAACTGTGTAAAAGATCAGCTGAAATAATCTTAGCTTGCTAGGAGTACTCATCTCATACGCAAAGCATTCTGAGCGAAGATATGTCAAAGTAAAACTCGCTAACTAAGAAAGTTGATCTTCTTGATCCTTTTACAAATGTTTAACAATGAACGGATTAGTGCAAATAAACGTTTGGTCATGAAAGTGTGGCGCCAGATCAACGAAGACGTTTGGAATTACAAGAACTAAAACACATTTTACACACTCATTCAAATGAAGGAAATACTTTAAACTTGAAAGAAAATAGTGTGCTCACCAACAATATCGGACGTCATAGGTTCAAGTCCCTGGGAACGTCACAATGCCTTAAAAAGGGCTAAGTAAATACTCCGAGATGAGGGCGAAAGAAAATTAGCAGAGGGATAGCTTATCGATCAGTTTGCCGCTGTAGACACCATGAGATCTGAGCCGCTTTTGGCGCTTAGTTCATAAAAAATAAGAAAATGCTAATGCGAGATGAGAACTTGGACAGACTTGATATTCGATCGAAATACAGCTGCTAATTTTGTGAGCAACGAAAACCGCAGTGCCATTCCAAATTGTTTCTATGTCAGCGACAACTAAAGGCGCCACTTTTGAAGCGGCGCCAATAAATATTTCACTAACTGAAGACCGCTGTTCTACGACATGATTTTAATGCAATCGTCAGAATAGGTAGGATAGAGACTTAAAGAGTGTGCTTTTTGAGTCGAGAGAGAAAGTAGAACTCGTTGTAAGGGCCGAACGACTTAATTTTATTCCAGCGCAAATGTGTTATATCCACCAACAAAAGGTAAAGCACATTAAAGCCTAGCACTACTAAGCATCTTGTGAAGCCTCAAAAGTAGAACAAAATGTGGTAGGGCCTATTTCATATACGTACAAGCCATTGATATTCAAAAGTATAATTATAACAGAAAGTTTGCGGACCTTTATATAAGACATTGAAGTCAAAACTGTTCATAAGATACGTTTTATTTTGACGGATTTTTTTTAATATTGATGATTAGTTCTCAACCTGTATTTCATGTTTAATGTCTCGGCGGATGTGCCATCTGCAGACTGTATTTTCGCAAACTTCAGAAGTGGAATATTTGTATTTCAAGACTAAGCGCGGTTGCAAGAAATAAAATTCCATACAAGAAATGATCAGGAAAAATTTCGTTCCACCTCTCAAGAAAATGCATAGCTTTGTGCTACATTTCTGTAAAGATTTTTAGCAAACGTACACAGGGTAGTCGCTCCATCTACTAGGTGCAACCGATCACAAATTGTCATCAATGTCCTCCAACGGGAGTCCAAGGAAATTTGCTGTGTAAACAGGGGTGGACCATAGTGAGAGAGGTGTTAGTGGCGTTGGTTCCACATTACAATTGAAGAGATGGTTGGTGTCATGTGGAGAGACATTGCAAGCAGGACATATATTTTGTATGTCGGGGTTGATTCTGGATAGGTAATAGTTCAACCTGTTACAGTACCCAGATCGTAGTTGAGCTAGAGTAACGCGCATTTCCCAAGAGAGAGTGCGTTCCTCTTCCGCTAGTTCTGGGTATTTTTCTTAAGAAGTGGAATGGCCAGGCAACTACTGGCTTAGAGGTCCGACGCCTGTTTGTGGATATCACTGAGGACCTGCTTGTGCTTTTTTGCTTCATACGGGTGTGTTCTCAGGTGCCGTATTTCCTTATAATGCTTACGGAGATTACCCCTTATGCCCCTGGGAGGTGTAGCCCCATCAGTTTCAGCATTGGTTCAGCATTTCTTTTATATTCCTGATGGGGAGTACTCTCGCCTCATTGTGTACGTGGTGTTCTGGGTACATAAGCTGACAGCCCGTAGCGATTCTGAGGGCAGTATTGTGCTCGTGTCCTGCGCTTGCCAGGCTAAGGCTCCAGCTATTAGGAGTGATACAGCTGACAGATCTAGAAGCAGAAAGTGGCATAGGTCCTAGAAAGCTTCTAGTATTTGACAAGAGGACGGGGTTATTTTATAATATATTTAGGCCCTGGTTTTTGATAGGGTTTATCAGTTTTGCCGTTAAAATAAACTTCTGGTAACCATACGGACTCATTCAGGCTATGTGAGGTCCTCATGGACCGGTCAGTTCAACCTAACCTAACCTAACCTTATTATTTTTTGTCCCAATAGGAACACAGTCGGCTAAATAACTCTTATTATGAGTTTTTTGAAGAGAATTTGCAATTCTATTTTAGCAGAAGTGTTTTTTTTTCTTGTTTAGTGTATTCTCTTTAACTTAAGTGCATTTCCTTTCTTCTATAGAGAACAGAAAAATAAAGATACCTGGCTGCTACTACTTTTCACACAGAAAATATATACGAAATTTTTCTTTGGCATTTTCTTATGATATGGATACCCGTATTACGTGTTACGATCAGTGACTGAAAACCATTTTCACTAAAGTGATAACTATGCAACTGTCAAACTATTTCTAAAAATTATTATAATAAGTTATGGATCTAACGAGTACCCTTTGTCGCTTGTTCGCAGATGCCCTTAATTAAATCCACCATTTCAGAGCTTTTGTGATTTAAAAAATCAGTCTCGATCACGGATCGTGACATGTAATACGAGCTCTGAACTGGAATATTATGTGTTTCAAGGTTAGTTTAAAACGTGTTAGTTTTATTTTAGTGTTTTTTCGTACTTAATATCGAATGTTGAGTGAAACATCACCCTAACTCGGTTATCGTTTCAATATCGTTATATCCCAACAAAGTTTTTTGAAGAACGCCCTTTTTCAAAAGTTTATTTAATAACATCCTGTATCCTAATTCCGTTGCAGAAGTCCCTACCTCACAGTTGGTTTGCAACAACTTCTTCTTCAGTACATTTTCTGCCCAGAGGGGGGCATTACGAAAAAAATTCGAGATAGGGTTATCTAAAGAAATTCTGATATTGGGAGATAGAGTACCTAATATTCCACTCAGGTGTCGATACATTGATTTATTTATGAATTATTTATTTACACATTAACTTATTTTGTTGTTTTTGTCTCCTAACCTATTTCTCTTTTACGCTAACGACATTCGGGAGTTTAGAACCATTTTAGTTTAAGTAAATTCTGACAAAACTCAGACGTAATCAAATTTCGCACTCGTCATATGTATTAAATTTTTGCATGATGATTTGATGGTATGCAAGCATTCACTTTTTTTTTTATTTCGTAAATTATTTTTAATACCATATGCGCACACCGATATGTTTTTTAATTTTCTATTTATATATTTATTAATTTTTTAAATTTTTTTTTTAGGTGTACAGCTTAACGAAGGACTTCAGATCAGTTGCGTTTTCACAAAATTCAGTGGTGAAATATTTTTGGATTCTATATACAAACTTGATATCTTCACATTATTTAATAGGTTTATTTATGAATATTTACATTATTTGTTTTTATAAATGTTAAACCCACTTCATTTGCATATATTTTTTCTTACAACATTGCAGACATATCTTTGGTAGTTTTGCACTTTTATATTTTTTTAAATTATTAAACTTCACTTCTTCTTAGGTATTTAACAAACGAAATTATAAAATTTCATTATTAAAATCACCATTTCGCAAAATTTTCAAGCTAAATGTGAACTACCCAACCACAGGCTAAACACTTGCACAAACACGCGCCAGCCAACACGTTGCGATCACTTCGATACGCCGTTTCACCATAATAAATCTGCCTTTTTCCGTTCCTTTACGTTATTGAGCTTTAACGGTCGTTTCGTTACTGACATCAGCTAACCAGCCACTAACCAACAAGTGAATTTCCAACAAATTACGAAGGAGAACAAACAACGAAAAAAAAAGAAAGCAGTACATTTCGAATGTGCCCGTTCTCAAGCCCGGCTGTGCGAAGAGCGGTTGAGAGTGTAAAGAGCACAATGATTACCAACGAAAGTCTACACAATATGGTCTCCAAAAATTTGGCGCTCTGAAGAACGAAGTGGAAATGCTCAAAGTATACAGAGATTGTGTGATCTGTGTTTATTGTTAACAATGAACGTCTGGTTGGACGCACATTTTTTTGTGCGGTTGATAAGAAGGGAAAGTATGTAGTTGGCGTCTGAGCGCATGTTAAAGTAATAAACAAAAAAAATATTTTAAAACAATCTCAAAATTGCTATCAGCCGCAATATGCGTATCTTTATTAATTATACTCAGCGTACTTTGCACACAGAGTATATTAACTTTAATTGGATAACGGTTGGTTGTACAGGTATAACGGAATCGAGATAGCCATATATCAAAATCATCAGTATCGAAACAAAATTTGATTAAGCCATGTCCGTCCGTTCGTCTGTCCGCCCGTTAACACGACAACTTGAGCAAATATTGAGATATCTTCACCAAAATTCTGTATACGGGCTTATCTGGACCCAGAATAGATTAGTACTGCAAAATGATCGAAATCGGACGATAACCACGGCCACTTTTTCGATATCGAAAATTTAGAAAAATGGAAAAAATGAAATAATTCGAAAACGAGTACGGCTAAGCTAATAAAATTTGGTGGATGGATTGGTTTTATGACGTAACATATAAATTCAAAAACACACATATAGAAGAAGAAAGTTTGAAAGTTTAACAAGCCGTTAAAGATATTAAATTAAAATTTAGCAGAGACACTATCCTTGCCAAATTATATAGACTGAGTGAAGATATTCAAAATCGGTCTAAGTGGGCGTTGTTGTTGTTGTAGCAGTGCTTCGCCCCACCTAACAGCCGCGACCGATCACAAATTGTCATCAATATCCTCTAACGGGAGTCCAAGGAAACTTGCTGTTTCAACAGAGGTGGACCATAATGAAAGGGGTGTTAGAGGCGTTGGCTCCGCATTACAATTAAAGAGATGGTTAGTGTCATGTGGGGACACATTGCAAGCGGGGCATACATTATGTATGTCGGGGTTGATTCTGGATAGGTAAGAGTTTAACCTATTACAATATCCAGAACGAAGATGTGCAAGAGTGACACGCGTTTCCCTGGGGAGTATGCATTCCTCTACCGCAAGTTTTGGGCACTTTTCTTTGAGTACTCGATTCACCGGGCAATTCCCGGCATAAAGGTCCGACGCCTGTTTGTGGAGTTCACCAAGGACCTGCTTGTGTTTTTTTGCTTCATACGGCTGGGTTCTCAGGTGCCGTATTTCTTCAAAATGCTTACGGAGATGACTCCTTAAGCCCCTAGCCGGTGTTGGCTCATCAATCAGATGTCTGTTGGGATGCCCAGGTTTCTGGGTATTCAACAGGAACTGTTTGGTTAGCATCTCATTTCTCTCCCTGATGGGGAGTATTCTCGCCTCATTATGTAGATGGTGTTCTGGGGACATAAGAAGACAGCCCGTAGCGATTCTGAGAGCAGTATTTTGGCAGGCCTGTAGCTTCTTCCAGTGGGTAATTTTTAGGCTTGGCGACCATATGGGTGACGCGTAGCACGTAATCGGCTGGCCAATTGCTTTGTATGTAGTAATGAGCGTTTCTTTGTCTTTTCCCCAAGTACTGCCAGCAAGGGATTTGAAGATTTTATTACGGCTCTGGATTTTCGGAACAATTGCGGCTCACCAAAATGTAGATCCTGATCAAACGCCACACCCAAGATTTTGGGGTGTAGGGCAGTCGGTAGCGTAGTGCCATCGACGTGGATGTTCAAAATGGTAGACATTTGGGACGTCCATGTTGTAAATAAGGTCGCGGAAGATTTAGTCGGTGATAGTGCCAGGTTTCGCGAGGCGAAAAAACTGGAGAGATCAGGGAGGTAGCCCTTTATTCTGTTGCAGAGCTCACAGATTTGTGGGCCTGAGCCTGTGGCCATTATTGTGCAGTCATCGGCGTATGAAACGATAGTGACTCCTTCTGGGGGTGAAGGTAGCTTAGATATGTAGAAATTAAACAAAAGTGGGGATAGGACACCACCCTGTGGCACCCCTTGTTTAATTCTTCTTGGTTTTGATGTTTCGTTTCTAAATTGCACCGATGCCTGCCGACCTCCCAGATAATTTGCGGTCCACCTTCTAAGACATGGGGGAAGGGTAGACCCTTCCAGGTCATGCAGTAACGTGCCATGGTTGACCGTATCAAAAGCTTTTGATAGGTCTAGCGCTGCGAGTACTGTTCTTTGGTGGGGGTCTTGATTTAAACCGCAATTTATCTAGGTGCTGATGGCATTTAGCGCGGTGGTGGTGCTATGGTGTTTTCTGAAGCCATGCTGATGATAGGCTAGCTGCAAATTTGCTTGGAAGTAGGGGAGCAAAATGGCTTCAAGCGTCTTTGCTACTGGCGATAGGAGATATATCGGACGATACGACTCTCCTATGTTAGCTGGTTTCCCAGGCTTTAGTAGCGGGACCACCTTGGCCATTTTCCATTTTTCGGGTATGACAAAGGTGGAAAGAGACAGGTTGAAGACATGCGCTAAATATTTGAAACCCTCTTTCCCTAGGCTTTTAAGCATCGGCATGGCTATGCCGTCTGGGCCCACTGCTTTGGATGGTTTAGCGTGACCAATGGTATCTTCAACCTCTCTGGCGGTGATGGCAATTGGTGACGCGCTGAATTTATGTTTATGTGCGTGTCTGTTGGCCCTCCGTCTATCTTTGTCGACCGTAGAATGCATTACATATTGACGGCAGAAAGCGCTCGCGCATTTTTTCGAATCCGATAGCACTTTATCGCCGAAGGCGATGGAACCTTTGTCATTGTGCTTAGACGGATTCGATAGGGACTTTACGGTGGACCAAAGTTTACCCACACCGGCAGAGAGGTTACAACCTCTTAGGTGCTCCTCCCATTTCGCCCGCTTGTGTTCATCCACAAGCAATCTGATGCGTTGGTTTATATCCCTTATTTGGGGGTAGCCTGGGTCGAGCTGTCTTATAAGGTCATGTTCTCTCGCTAAATTTGCGGCCTCCGCCAGGAAGTGGGCCGAATTTCGGGAATTCTCCCGGCGGGAATGAAACGTGCCGAGGCGGATTCAATGACCTTACGGAAGGCACGCTCCCCTTGAGGGGCATCAGTCGGGATAGGGAGGGCAGCAAAGCGGTCTGTTAAAGATTTATATTCTTCCCACTTTCCTTTTTTGAAGTTTATGAAAGTGCGTTTTTCGGTGACGATGAAGTCGGCGGTACGCTCGAGCGAAATAAGTATGGGCAGGTGGTCGGATGCTAATGTTACCATCGGCTGTCAGTTGACGCAGTTTACGAGCTCTGCGCTCACGATTGAGATATCCGGCGAACTGTGACAGCTTCCTACCATATGTGTGGGGGCGTCTCCGTTTAATGTGCAGAACGCCGTTTCTTCTATTTGATCCGCCAACATCTCACCCCTACTGTCCGCCCGCAAATTTGAATGCCATAGATCGTGATGGGCATTAAAGTCGCCTAAGATAATGCGATTGTTGCCAGTGAGTAAGCCGCTAATATTAGGGCAGTATCCACTGGGGCAACAGGTGGCATGAGGGATGTAGATGTTGATGATTTCCAGGTTTGCATCGCCTGACCGGACAGATAGGCCTTGACGTTCTAAGACATTGTCCCTGCGGTCGATGCCAGGATCAAATATATGATACTGCACAGAGTGGTGTATGATAAACGCGAGGCCGCCTCCATTTCCGCTCATGCGATCTTTTCTGTGACCATTATACCCAGAACAGGTTTGCAGTGCAGATCTTGCTGTGGGTTTAGTCTCTTGAATCGCAGAAATGCGGATGTTGTGCCGCTTCATGAAATCGACTATCTCCGTGATCTTCCCAGTTACAGTTTAACTGCAGAATTCTGAAGTGCATAGGGGGAGACGTCGCCACTCTGGGAGTAAGTGACGGGTGACTACGCCTGGGTTGAGGAAGGCTAGGACGCAACTGCTGTTGTGGCCCTGGGACTGGACGTCCTTGGGCAAGCTTTGGGGTACCCGGTTGATTTGGTTTTGCGGCCTGGCAACATGGCGCAATGAAACCCGTCGGGGAGTTGCCGTCGCGGAGACCAGAACATAGAGGAAAGTGGCACCGCCCAAGGCAGGAGAGTCTGTTTCCCTGTCCTACACGATTGCTGCCGGAAAAGAGGGGTTGCGAAGACGGGGGCAGGGGCTGATGCTCAGCATTGCTACCGACTCTACTACGGAGATAGTAGTTATGAGTGGGGGCAGCCGTTTGAGTTGTTGGCGCCGTGGGGCGCGAGCAGCAGCGGGTACTTGTTGTGGCTTGCTGAGCAGCGGGGCTGCTGGAAGGTAGTGGTGGCGCTAAGGCGTAGACTACGGGACGTGAACAGCAAGGAGCCACAAAAGATTTATCAAAGTTACGTGGACGTCGGGTTTTGGGATCAAGCCCAGAACAACCTGACCGATGCAACCATCCCTTACACGAGACACAATGAACAGAGTATGACCGTCCTGAAAAGATTCCTTTCCGGCAGATGCAGCAAAGCCATTTCTCAGGACCGGGGTCAGTCCCGCTGCAAGGAGCTGCTGGGAGGATGACATGACAATTTGTGGGAGGGACGCAACAAATTAAATGGGGTTACACTGAAATGACAGTCCTTGGTCGGGAAAAATCCCGAGTCGCTCCGGTACATTGAACCGACTGCCTTGGGAAGCGTCTAAAAAATTGTTCTAATGTCTAAGTGGGCGTGGTCCACTTTTATATAAAAGATTTTTAAAAGGGTCGTGGACGAATAAAATAAGCTTTATCTTTGCAAAGAGAGCTTTATATCAGAGGTATTTCATTTCGCAAGTAGACGTATAACAAGAAAAAGCAAAAAATTTAAGTTTTCGAAAGTAGGCGTAGCACCATCCCTTTTTTACGAAGCAATTTTTTATGTTTCGGGAGCATAACTCGAAGATTGGTTGCACATTAACCTGGGTCGATTTGTATAGATGAAATGGGGAGATAATTTTTTTAATGGGCGGTGCCACGCCCCTATTCCGATCAAGCCTTACACAACATTTCAAAAAAAAAATAAATTTCTTGTAACAAAATTCGAAAAAGTTATTTAACTGAAATGAACTGCACAATTCAAACTCACGTTGAGTCTATAATGTTCGGTTACACCCGAACTTAGATACCCTTACTTGTTTTTTTCACTTTCTTTATTGATTCTTTGACAATCGTATGCAGTTTCAACGACTCTTGTTCATTTTTGTTTTTTTTTTTTTTTATGAGCAATGCAGAGAGCCCTAGCCTTTTCAATTAGATCAACTTTAGCTTTGTCAATTTCTTATCAGCTTATTTGTGCCTCCCTGTCTTTGTTGTTGCTTGTGACGCAATTTTTGTGATTTGCTTTTATTTCTTGCTTTCTTAGATTTTCATTGAGTTTTAGTGTATTTTTAGGTACGTAGAACTCGCTATAAATTTCGATGGTTGACATTTGGGGTATACCCAATTCCTCTCAATAGTAAGTCCTCAGCACTTTATGTATTACTTTGACATATTTTAATGTTTGATAAGGAATTACGTACAAAGCTTCTACTGCTCACAAATACCTTCGGATTAGTGTACACTAGTAATGATCTTGTACTTAGTAGTCGTTTTAAAGTGTTGTGAGATAATGTACATTCCAGCGGACACAGTCACCTCTATTAAATGGCAAATGTCTGGGGTAGGCGTACAACGAAGGGGGAATATCCTCTACTTTCTTTTTTTCTTGTAATAGAAAGTCCTTTCAAACCTTAAGGAGTATCCTGTATGGGTATCTTAACTTCGTGGTTATGTTATCCAGTGGTCGCCGTGGTGTTGTGGTTGCGTACTCCGCCTACCACACCGAGGGTCATCAGCTCAGCTCGCGGAGGAGTACTGCCCCATAATACAGAAGATCCCAGGACTGAGTCACATCAACCTGCCTTAACAGATCCGTCCGGGGTCAGCGTACAACTTGTTGGTGCAGCCAATTTGTGGGAATAAAGCAGAACCGTAGTCTCTTATCTCCTCGGAAGTATATCTTGCCAGATTAACTCTATTACCATAGTCCCAAACAAAATACGAGGCGTACCAGTCGATATCTATAATACCTAAAGTTACATTGAATACTCTTGACAGGACCACGTGTGTCTGTGAGTTGGAATGAGAGACATTTTAGGCGCAGCATGTTTCCCAGAGCTAGCAGTACATCAAACTCCCATTTACTTGACATTCAACAGGAATTTCAAGACGAGCTTCATTTAAGAAGCGAATAAAGTGGACCGGATAACCTCACTCAACACTGACGCTCTCCAAACTCACACCGGTGCCAGTGCATGTATTTTCTTTTAGCAGCTTAAGGTGGCACTCTCCTATTCTGCCTTCCCTCCCAACAACTGCGCGATCTTCTGAGAAATCGCAAATGGTATGAATTTTCGCAGACAGCTAAGAAAAGCTGTTGGCACTGACTTCGACAATCACATCCGCTGATGTTATTTGTAGCTATGAGCAGACACTCCTGATCACAGGAATATTGAAGCTAATGATAAAGAGGAAAAATTTGGCTTTTGGCAGGGTTAGAGTGACCGCCGCGTTGTGGAAATAGTGTTCGCCTACCACCTGGGATGCAACATTAAAATAATTGAGATAAGTTTTTTCTAAATCGGTGGAACCACTCGGCAATAGTTTGGCAACTCCGAGCGTATTTCTGCCTTAAAAAGCTTCACAGCGAATCTCGCATATGCCATTCGGAACCCGTCCCGTCCCTTCGTAAGAAGAGTTAAAAATTGGCACGACGCACATTCGAGGAAGAAAATACGGCTATGGCCGTCCAACAAGGCGCGCCAGTTGCTTCTTCGTTGGGACAACTTGCGGCATATGGTCACGTCACAGGATCTTAAATTATTTCCCACCTAGTTCTTCCAGCGGAGTAAGGGTCGCCCACACATTCGCATTTGGCTGGAGCATCATCCTAATTCACATAACAAGACGAAGCCTATATTTTACTACGCTGGCTATGTTGATGTCTGCATTAAGCTCGTACAGCTCATCATTTTATCTTCTTCGGTACTCGCCGTCGACATCGCGTAGAGTTTCGTGAATCTTTCGAGCACATTTTTTCTCAAACACTCCCAAAGCCGGCTCATCTGATATTATCATGGCTCATGCTTCTGCATTATATAGCGGAACGGATACGATAAGTGACTTTTTGAGCATGATCTTCGTTTGCAGGAGAATGCTTTACTTTTCAATTGCCTACACGGAGGTAGAAATTTTAATTATTAAACGCTTCCAAGGCAGTTGTTGTTGTTGTAGCAGTGGGTAACACTTAAATGACAGTATTTGGTCGAGAAAAACTTCGAGTCGCTCCGTTACATAGAACGACTGACTTTGGAAGCGGCAGTCATGGTGCATTTTCGATAGTAAAAGGCACTCGTCAAATAGCCAGTGTCGATCTCTAGCTTACATTAGGCAAAAAACTTTGTATCAGTTCGGTTTCCATTACTCTGCAATTCAGTAACCAGGAACTAGAAAGCTATTTTTTGCAAATGGTCATCATCCCAACTCGCCCTCGTAAATGAGGTGATCGGAGCGTCCTGGTAGACACGCCGCTATACCAAGCAACGAAACGAAAGTAGAATCTGCCCGCAAATATCTTTCGAATTGTCCACATTCTGCTAGACGTTGACCTCGTGCCTTGATTTGTCTCTCTTGGTAGGCTTAAAGAAGAGTTGTCTGCAAGGCATATTTGTGGCAATCGATACCCACGCTATTTTTTGCAACCATAAACATAGGTAATGGCATTTTGTCACCACCCGTCCCCTTAACTTGTCGGTCTATGATCTTTCATTAATTAGTCCATATGCACGATTTGACGCGTAACGAGACTTCTTGTCTGGGTACCATCAAAACAAATCCATGCGTATGAGCGAGTCTCATTTAAGCTATCAATTTTTTGAAAGGCATTATCAAAATCTCAGATAAGTCATAACAACTCCCTAATGCATCTGTAGCCTAGCAACTATCCCAGCAAAGGCAATAAAACATATACTACATATATAGATTGTATATACATATGTACGTACGTCCAGATACCTTTTCATTTATCCGAATTTCCCACAGCGCACACTCTTTTTCTTGCTCTTGTCACATCATTTTAAACCCCATCTCACACTGAGCCCGATAAGTGGTTGCATGGGAGATTTAAGTGTATGTTTGTATTGCAATCGCATTTAAACAATTTCCATCACCCACCAACTCTCTTTCTATCTGCTTCTATGCATTTTCGAATATTTTGTGTATAAAGATCTCTGTTGCTTAATATATGAACAAGTTCATTGTCTTGAGAAACTCACGTGGCTTACTAGAACGCTTGCTTAGGACGCAGAGCAGGGATGATAAATGGATATTTTCAATTTGTACAAAACGAGGAAAAAAATGTACCAAATCATCCATAAATGTACCAAAAGTCTTCGGATGTGAATTTGAACTAAACTAGAGCTATATTCTGCTTCTTTATCCAAAAACTGTTTTTAGACAGGAAATTTACTAACATAAATTAAAGGTAGTATAACAGGGAAATCGTTAGCTTAATGTGAAAATGTCAACTTTTACGAATGTTACAGGAGACGAAAAAAACTGAATAATTTTTGAAATACCCATCTTTTTTCAAAACTGTGAATGAGGATACCTTAGTTGCAATACTTTTGAGTGTGGAAGCTTTGAAAAAGATAAATAACAAGTAAGGAAGGCTAAGTTCGGGTGTAACCGAACATAACATACTCAGTTGAGAGCTATGGAGACAAAATAAGGAAAATCAATCTGGGGTAACCCTGGAATGTGGTTGTATAACATGTGTATCAAATGAAAGGTATTAAAGAGTATTTTAAGAGAGAATAGGCCATAGTTCTATGGATGAACGCCATTTAGGAATATCGCCATAAAGGTAGACCAGGGCTGACTCTAGAATTTGTTTGTACGATATGGGTATCAAATGAAAGGTGTTACTGAGCATTTTAAGAGGGAGTGGGCCTTAGGTCTATCGGTGGACGCCTTTTCGAGATGTCCCCATTAAGGTGGACCAGGGGTGATTCTATAATGTGTTTGTACGATATGGGTATTAAATGAAAGCTGTTAATGAGTATTTTGAAAAGGAGTGATCCTTAGTTCCATAGGTGGACGCCGTTTCGAGATATCGCCATAAAGGTGGACCAGGGGTGTCTCTAGAATGTGTTTGTACGATATGGGAATCAAATGAAAGGTGTTACTGAGCATTTTAAGAGGGAGTGGGCATTAGGTCTATAGGTGGACGCCTTTTCGAGATATCGCCATTAGGGTGGGCCAGGGGTGACTCTAGAATGTTTGTACGGTATGGGTATCAAACGAAAGGTGTTACTGAGCATTTTAAGAGGGAGTGGGCATGAGGTCTATAGGTGGACGCCTTTTCGAGATATCGTCATTAGGGTGGGCCAGGGGTGACTCTAGAATGTGTTTGTACGATATGTGCATCAAACGAAAGGTGTTACTGAGCATTTTAAGAGGGAGTGGGCATTAGGTCTATAGGTGGACGCCCTTTCGAGATATCGCCATTAGGGTGGGCCAGGGGTGACTCTAGAATGTTTGTACGATATGGGTATCAAACGAAAGGTGTTACTGAGCATTTTAAGAGGGAGTGGGCATTAGGTCTATAGGTGGACGCCTTTTCGAGATATCGCCATTAGGGTGGGCCAGGGGTGACTCTAGAATGTGTTTGTACGATATGGGTATCAAATGAAAGGTGGTAAGGAGTATTTTAAAAGGGAGTAATCCTTAGTTCTATAGGTGGACGCCTTTTCGAGATATCGCCATAAAGGTGGACCAAGGGTGACTCTAGAATGTTTGTACGATATGGGTATCAAACGAAAGGTGTTACTGAGCATTTTAAGAGGGAGTGGGCATTAGGTCTATAGGTGGATGCCTTTTCGAGATATCGCCATTAGGGTGGGCCAGGGTGACTCTAGAATGTGTTTGTACGATATGGGTATCAAATGAAAGGTGGTAATGAGTATTTTAAAAGGGAGTAATCCTTAGTTCTATAGGTGGACGCCTTTTCGAGATATCGCCATAAAGCTGGACCAAGGGTGACTATAGAATGTTTGTACAGTATGGGTATCAAACGAAAGGTGTTACTGAGCATTTTAAGAGGGAGTGGGCATTAGGTCTATAGGTGGACGCCTTTTCGAGATATTGCCATTAGGGTGGGCCAGGGGTGACTCTAGAATGTTTGTACGATATGGGTATCAAACGAAAGGTGTTACTGAGCATTTTAAGAGGGAGTGGACACTAGGTCTATAGGTGGACGCCTTTTCGAGATATCGCCATTAGGGTGGGCCAGGGGTTACTCTAGAATGTTTGTACGATATGGGTATCAAACGAAAGGTGTTACTGAGCATTTTAAGAGAGAGGGGGCATTAGTTCTATAGGTGGACGCCTTTTCGAGATATCGCCATTAGGGTGGGACAGGGGTGACTCTGGTATGTTTTTGTACGATATGGATATCAAATTAAAGGTATTAATGAGGGTTTTAAAAGCGAGTGGCCCTTAGATGTATATGTGAAGGCGGTCTCGTGATATCCACCAAAATGTGGACCAGGTGATCCAGAAAATCATCTGTCGGGTACTGCTAATTTATTTATATATGCAATACCACTAACAGTATTCCTGCCAAGATTCCAAGGGCTGTTGATTTCGCCTTGTAGAACTTTTTCATTTTCTTCTACTTAATATGGTAGGTGTCACACCCATTTTACAAAGATTTTTCCAAAGTTATATTTTGCGTCAACAAACCAATCCAGTTACCATGTTTCATCCCTTTTTTCGTATTTGGTATAGAATTATGGCATTTTTTTCATTTTTCGTAATTTTCGATATCGATAAAGTGGGCGGAGCCACGCCCATTTTGAAATTTTCTTTTATTTTTGTATTTTGTTGCATCATATCATTACTGGAGTTGAATTTTGACTTAATTTACTTATATACAGTAAAGATATTAAATTTTTTGTTAAAATTTGAATTAAAAAAATTTTTTTTTTAAAAAGTGGGCGTGTTCTTAATCCAATTTTGCAAATTTTTATTTAGCACATATAGAGTAATAGTAGTAACGTTCCTGCCAAATTTCATCATGATATCTTCAACGACTGCCAAATTACAGCTTGCAAAACTTTTAAATTAGCTTCTTGTAAAAGTGGGCGGGGCCACGCCCATTGTCCAAAATCTTACTAATTTTCTATTCTGCGTCATAACGTCAACCTATCTACCAAGTTTCGTCGCTTTATCTGTCTTTTGTAATGAGTTATCGCACTTTTTCGGTTTTTCGAAATTTTCGATATCGAAAAAGTGGGCGTGATTATAGTCCGATATCGTTCATTTTAAATAGCGATCTGAGATGAGTGCTCAGGAACCTACATACCAAATTTCATCAAGATAACTCAAAATTTACTCAAGTTATCGTGTTAACGGACGGACGGACGGACGGACGGACGGACGGACATGGCTCAATCAAATTTTTTTTCGATCCTGATTATTTTGATATATGGAAGTCTATATCTATCTCGATTCCTTTATATATGTACAACCAACCGTTATCCAATCAAACTTAATATACTCTGTGAGCTCTGCTCAACTGAGTATAAAAATCATGTATGCTAACCCAGCAGCTATTTTATGACTTAGCACAATTTCCGTACTCAAATCAAATTTTGTTTCTCCTGCACTTTTTACTCAATATGTTTTCCCATCACTCCTCCCCTTTAATGATTGAAATATAGCACTAAAACTATATATTTGACAAAACTACTATTTATTTGTCAAACTATTTTCTGATCTGAACTCTTTTGGCGGATGGTGCGCAGCCAATAATTTATTTTTAAATTCAAACAAGTAAGAAAGGTTAAGTTCGGGTGTAACCGAACATTACATACTCAGTTGAGAGCTATGGTGACAATATAAGGGAAAATAACCATGTAGGAAAATGAACCGAGGGAAACCCTGGAATGTGTTTGTATGACATGTGTATCAAATGAAAGGCATTAAAGAGTATTTTATGAAGGAGTGGGCCATAGTTCTATAAGTGGACGCCATTTAGGGATATCGCCATAAAGGTGGATCAGGGTTGACTCTAGAATTTGTTTGTACAATAGGATATCAAATGAAAGGTCTTAAAGAGTATTTTATGAGGGAGTGGGCCATAGTTCTATAGGTGGACGCTATTTAGGGATATAGCCATAAAGGTAGATCAGGGTTGACTCTAGAAAGCGTTTGTACGATATGGGTATCAAATGAAAGATGTTAATGAGTATATTAAAAGGGATATATCCTTAGTTCCATAGGTGGACGCCGTTTCGAGATACCGCCATAAAGGTGGACCAGGGATGACCCTAGAATTTGTTTGTACAATATGGGTATCAAAAGAAAGGTGTTAATGAGTATTTTAAAAGGGAGTAATCCTTAGTTCCATAGGTGGACGCCGTTTCGAGATATCGCCATAAAGGTGGACCAGGGGCGACCCTAGAATTTGTTTGTACGATATGCGTATCAAATTAAAGGTATTAAGGAGGGTTTTAAAAGGGAGTGGTGGTAGTTGTATAGGTGGTCGCCTTTTCGAGATATCGCCATAAAGGTGGACCAGAGGTGACCCTAGAATTTGTTTGTACAATATGGGTATCAAAAGAAAGGTGTTAATGATTATTTTAAAAGGGAGTAATCCTTAGTTCCACAAGTAGACGCCGTTTCGAGATATCGCCACAAAGGTGGACCAGGTGTGACCCTAGAATTTGTTTGTACAATATGGGTATCAAAAGAAAGGTGTTAATGATTATTTTAAAAGGGAGTAATCCTTAGTTCCACAAGTAGACGCCGTTTCGAGATATCGCCACAAAGGTGGACCAGGTGTGACCCTAGAATTTGTTTGTACAATATTGGTATCAAAAGAAAGGTGTTAATGAGTATTTTAAAAGGGAGTGATGCTTAGTTCCATAGGTGGACGCCGTTTCGAGATATCGCCATAAAGGTGGACCAGGTGTGACCCTAGAATGCGTTTGTACAATATGGGTATCAAACGAAAGATGTTAATGAGTATTTTAAAAGGGAGTAATCCTTAGTTCTATAGGTGGACGCCGTTTCGAGATATCGCCATAAAGGTGCACCAGGGGTGACCCTAGAATTTGTTTGTATAATATGGGTATCAAAAGAAAGGTGTTAATGAGTATTTTAAAAGGGAGTGATGCTTAGTTCCAGAGGTGGACACCGTTTCGAGATATCGCCATAAAGGTGTACCAGGTGTGACCCTAGAATTTGTTTGTACGATATGGGTATCAAATTAAAGGTATTAATGAGGGGTTTAAAAGGGAGTGGTGGTAGTTGTATAGGTGGTCGCCTTTTCGAGATATCGCCATAAAGGTGGACCAGGGGTGACTCTAGAATGCGTTTGTACGATATGGGTATCAAATGAAAGGTGTTAATGAGTATTTTAAAAGGGAGTAATCCTTAGTTCCATAGGTGGACGCAGTTTCGAGATATCACCATAAAGGTGGACCAGGGGTGACCCTAGAATTTGTTTGTACAATATGGGTATCAAATTAAAGGTATTAATGAGTATTTTAAAAGGGAGTAATCCTTAGTTCCATAGGTGGACGCCGTTTCGAGATACCGCCACAAAGGTGGACCAGGGGATACCCTAGAGTTTGTTTGTACAATATGGGCATCAAACGAATCGTGTTAATGAGTATTTTAAAAGGGAGTGGGCCTTAGTTCTATAGGTGGACGCCGTTTCGAAATATCGCCATAAAGGTGGACCAGGGGTGACTCTAGAATGTCTTTGTACGATATGGGTATCAAATTAAAGGTATTAATGAGGGTTTTAAAAGGGAGTGGTGGTTGTTGTATAGGTGGTCGCGTTTTCGAGATATCGCTATAAAGGTGGACCAGGGGTGACTCTAGAATGCGTTTGTACGATATGGGTATTAAATGAAAGGTGTTAAAGAGTATTTCATGAGGGAGTGGGCCATAGTTCTATAGGTGGACGCCATTTAGGGATATAGCCATAAAGGTGGATCAGGGTTGACTCTAGAATGCGTTTGTACGATATGGGTATCAAATGAAAGGTGTTAATGAGTATTTTAAAAGGGAGTAATCCTTAGTTCCATAGGTGGACGCCGTTTCGAGATACCGCCATAAAGGTGGACCAGGGGTGACCCTAGAATTTGTTTGTACAATATAGGTATTAAAAGAAAGGTGTTAATGAGTATTTTAAAAGGGAGTAATCCTTAGTTCCATAGGTGGACGCCGTTTCGAGATATCGCCATAAAGGTAGACCAGGGGTGACCCTAGAATTTGTTTGTACAATATGGGTATCAAAAGAAAGGTGTTAATGAGTATTTTAAAAGGGATTGGGCCTCAGTTCTATAGGTGGACGCCGTTTCGAAATACCGCCATAAAGGTGGACCAGGGGTGACTCTAGAATGTGTTTGTACGATATGGGTATCAAATTAAAGGTATTAATGAGAGTTTTAAAAGGGAGTGGTGGTAGTTGTATATGTGAAGGCTTTTTCCAGATCGCGACCAAAATGTGGACCAGGGTGACCCAGAACATCATCTGTTGGATACCGCTAATTTATTTATATATGTAATACCTGCCAAGATTTTAAAGGTTTTTTATTTCGCCCTGAGGAACTTTTTCATTTTCTTCTACTTAATACACAACCATTTTATAAAGTTTTTTCTAAAGTTATATTTCGTGTCAATAAACCAATCCAATTACCTCACCATGTTTCATCCCTTTTTTCGTATTTGGTATAGAATTATGGCATTTTTTTCATTTTTCGTAATTTTCGATATCGAAAAAGTGGGCGTGGTCATTGTCGGATTTCGTTCATTTTTCATACCAAAATAAAGTGAGTTCAAGTAAGTACCTGAACTAAGTTCATTAAAGATATGTCGATTTTTGCTGAAGTTATCGTGTTAACGGCCATGCGGAAGGACAGACGAACGACAGTGTATAAAAACTGGGCGTGGCATCAACCGATTTCGCCCGTTTTCACAGAAATCAGTTATCATCATAAAATCTATGCCCATACCAAATTTCAAAAGGATTGGTTAATTTTTGTTCGAATTATGGCGTTAAAAGTATCCTAGACAAATTAAATGAAAAAGGGCGGAGCCACGCCCATTTTGAAATTTTCTTTTATTTTTGTATTTTGTTGCACCATGTCATTACTGGAGTTGAATGTTGACATAATTTACTTTATACTGTAAAGATATTAAATTTTTTGTTAAAATTTTACTTAAAAAAAAATTTTTTTTTAAATGTAGGCGTGGTCCTTCTCCGATTTTGCTAATTTTTATTAGGCGTACATATAGTAATAGGAGTAACGTCCCTGCCAAATTTCATCATGATATCTTCAACGACTGACAAATTACAGCTTGCAAAAGTTTTAAATTACCTTCTTTTAAAAGTGGGCGGTGCCACGCCCATTGTCCAAAATTTTATTATTTTCCACTCTGCGTTATAAATTCAACTCATCTACCAAGTTTCGTCGCTTTATCTGGCTTTGGTAATGAATTATCGCACTTTTTCGGTTTTACGAAATTTTCGATATCGAAAAAGTGGGCGTGGTTATAGTCCGATATTGTTCATTTTAAATAGCGATCTGAGGTGAGTGCTCAGGAACCTACATACCAAATTTCATCAAGATACCTCAAAATTTACTCAAGTTATCGTGTTAATGGCCATGCGGAAGGACAGACGGACGACTGTGTATAAAAACTGGGCGTGGCATCAACCGATTTCGCCCGTTTTCACAGAAAACGGTTAACATCATAAAATCTATGCCCCTACCAAATTTCAAAAGGATTGGTTAATTTTTGTTCGACTTATGGCGTTCAAAGTATCCTAGACAAATTAAATGAAAAAGGGCGGAGCCACGCCCATTTTGAAATTTTCTTTTATTTTTGTATTTTGTTGTACCATGTCATTACTGGAGTTGAATGTTGACATAATTTACTTATATACTGTAAAGATATTAAATTTTTGGTTAAAATTTTACTTTAAAAAAAAATTTTTTTTAAAAGTGGGCGTGGTCTTTCTCCGATTTTGCTAATTTTTATTAGGAGTACATATGGTAATAGGAGTAACGTCCCTGCCAAATTTCATCATGATATCTTCAATGACTGACAAATTACAGCTTGCAAAAATTTTAAATTACCTTCTTTTAAAAGTGGGCGGTGCCACGCCCATTGTCCAAAATTTTACTAATTTTCTATTCTGCGTCATAAATTCAACTCATCTACCAAGTTTCGTCGCTTTATCTGTCTTTGGTAATGAATTATCGCACTTTTTCGGTTTTACGAAATTTTCGATATCGAAAAAGTGGGCGTGGTTATCGTCCGATATCGTTGATTTTAAATAGCGATCTGAGATAAGTGCTCAGGAACCTACATACCAAATTTCATCAAGTTACCTCAAAGTTTACTCAAGTTATCGTGTTAACGGACGGACGGACGGACGGACGGACGGACGGACGGACGGACATGGCTCAATCAAATTTTTTTTCGATCCTGATTATTTTGATATATGGAAGTCTATATCTATCTCGATTCCTTTATATATGTACAACCAACCGTTATCCAATCAAACTTAATATACTCTGTGAGCTCTGCTCAACTGAGTATAAAAAAGCTGTGTTGTGTCTTATTCCAAAAAAAAAAAAAACTGCCACATACTTTATCTACAAACTAAATGTTAAATCTCTTAATCGTTGTCAAGAGAGTAAAGACTTGGGTGTAATTTTTGACTCCAAACTCTCTTTTTCTAGTCACACTGACTTCATTTTTTCAAAATTTGTTGCAATGGTTGGGTTCAGTAGACGTAACACAAGTGACTTTAAGGACCCTATGACGTTGACGATGACTTTATTTATCCTTGGTCAGAAGTGGTGTTGATTATTGCTCAATAATATGGAATCCTTTCTATGAATCTAACTCCTATAAAATTGAGGGAGTTCAACATTTTTTTACAAATATTGCTTTACGTATGCTTCACTGGCCAGACGGCTCCCATCACATACAAGCAGGCACAAATTGCTTGGAATTCAGGCCTTGCATGACAGAAGAACTTTTATCTCACTCATGCTTGCCTATAATGTAATAAACTTTAGCACGAATTGCTTCGATTTATATAATTTGTTCATTCCATATATTCCACTGCGTGATCTTCGGCATAATAGAATACACAGGCTGACAGCATCTCAGACCCAGGAGCCGGACTATATATTTTGGAAGGATTTTGATGCGATGAAAATTGCTCTATCAGCTCTGGTTTTCAAGATATCCTAACATAAAAGTGAAAAAATTCCGTTTTTGCCCATATTTGAGGTTATGTATCCTTGCAGATGTTTTCTTTCACCAAAATTATAGGATGGCATCTTTGCATACAAGTCTTGTTCTTTCAAATGGCGTTAAGTTTGCTCAAATATCATTTTTTTCGCTGAGATATCATATTTTGAAATTTTGTGGTGTGGTAGGAGTGGTTTCTAGGGGTTAGGGGATACGGAACTTGATGGGTTAATAGTTAAGTTGGTTGCCCCACTTGTGGTGTGAGATATCTAGATAAATAAGACTTATTTTAGGAAAAATATGCGAGTAAACGATGTCCCCAGGGTTAAGTGGGTT
Organism: Eurosta solidaginis; assembly: GCF_040869045.1. Lineage (NCBI taxonomy): Eukaryota > Metazoa > Arthropoda > Insecta > Diptera > Tephritidae > Eurosta > Eurosta solidaginis. Next base: position 47,285,259 of record NC_090323.1, read on the forward strand.
AGCCTGCTTGCGGTATGATAGGGGTGGTTTCTAGGGGTTAGGGCGGTGTGTGACTTGGTACCCGAGGGTTAGATAGTGTAGGGGTGTGGTGAGTTAGCAAATTTATGGTGTGAGACAAAATTTTAAGAAAAATAAGACTCAATTCAAGAAAATTAGTAATCGACTATACCATGTCTATGTTATCTCAATCGATTTTCAGGTGTAGGGAAATTTAGAAATATGAAAATTTCAAAATGCGATATCTCAGCGAAAGAAATGATATTTGAGCAAACTCAACGCCATTTGAAAGAATAAGACTTGTATTCAAAGATCCCATCATTTAATTTTGGTGAAAGAAAACATCTGCAAGGCTATATAACCTCAAATATGGGCAAAAACGGTGTTTTTTGCACTTTTAGGTTAGGATATCTCAAAAACCAGAGCTGATAGAGCAAGGCCAAATTTGGATTCAGCGAATCATAAACCTTCGGAAATATATAGTCTGGTTTCTGGGTCTGAATAATGGTTGATTTTTGTCGGCCTGTGTTATTTATCGAAATAACTCATAAAACTAATAATTATGCTATGAACGAACCTACTTATAACTAGGACTATACATCTACATAGCAAAAAAATTCAGTAGTATTATTAATTTTAATAACAGCTTATATAAGTTTAAGCTTTTTCTATTTCTAACTAGTCTATAAGAAAGCATGTAGTTATCGACATGTAAAAATTGAAGTAGATAAAAGTCAGCGCAAAGCATTTATCAAACACCAAAGGCATGTCGCAATTCGGTGAATCCAAATTCAAGGGGTTGCCAGTGCAATATATAGCTTCTCCAACCCAATTGTCAACCGAATCTACCCGTAGCGAATCATGTTTCATTGACAGCCGAGGCTCTGGCGACCCCAAGTACCTCATGGAGCTAGGGGGTGGGGAGGGTGGGATGGCCTTGAAGGTTTAATGTGGTCATATAAATCGTTCCCGAGATGGTCGGGCTAGTACTTAATAGTGCTTTGTTACCGGAACGTATCGGATCTATATCCGGAAAAGGGCCATCAACATCGGCCCAACGCCTTCGGGGAGTGTCTTTATTTAATACAACAACAACAACAAAGCATGTACTTTTAGACTGAATGGATTAAATAAGTAAATAAAATGCGCGCACGAAGAAATGACTAGTAATTCAGATTGATATTATTGACTGGTTGACTTAGCACATTTTTTTTGAACAGCTGACGACTTAGCACATTTACACATCATTGCCAACAGCACGTAAAAATTAAAAATTAAAATATTTTTTTTGTGATCGTTGTATTTTGAATTCAGTTTTAAAACTGCATTAAAATACAATTTTTCAAAAAAAGTGACTTAGCACATTTTCACATTGAGCTAACGAAATATGATTTATGAAGAAATACTTTTCCAGTAAAAATAATAAAAGAAGTTTATCGATTGAAGCGTACAATTATGTACATATAAATAAAAAAATAACAGCTGCATTCAATGCAAAAACATTTCATAACAAGTAAGGAAGGCTAAGTTCGGGTGTAACCGAACATAACATGCTCAGCTGAGAGCTATGGAGACAAAATAAAGGAAAATCACCATTTAGGAAAACGAACCTAGGTTGCTTTATTCGTCTTTGGTAATGAATTATCGCACTTTTTCTGTTTTTCGAAATTTTCGATATCGAAAAAGTGGGCGTGGTTGCAGTCCGATTTCGTTCATTTTAAATGGCGATCTGAGATGAGCGCCCAGGAACCCACATACTAAATTTCATCAATATACCTCAAAATTTACTGAAGTTATCGTGTTTACGGACGGACGGACGGACATGGCTAAATGAATTTCTTTTTTCGCCCAGATCATTTTGATATATAGAAGTCTATATCTATTTCGATTAGTTTATGCCGTTACGGATTGTCGTTATGCGGACAAAGTTAATATACTCTGTGAGTTCTGCTCAGCTGAGTGTAATAACATTTTAGGTACAAATGATTGAGATTCAGGTATAAAAGTTGACAAATTGTCGCCTACATCTTTACTAACAACTCATGTTTCAATCACTACATCTATATTATGACAACTACTGTTAGTTGATTTCATCAAGTATTTAGTTTTTATTAAATTAACTGTGTTTATTTGAAGTCTATTTCTACACTTAGTATCAATTAAATTTTGTATAGAAAATATCGTTTCAACGTATTTGTGGAAATATTGGAAAACATTTACGCATTTAATTTATTATACTCAGTTGAGCAGAGCTAACAGAGTATATTAACTTTGATTGGATAACGGTTGGTTGTACAGGTATAAAGGAATCGAGATAGTTATAGACTTCCATATATCAAAATCATGAGTATCGAAAAAAAATTTTATTGAGCCATGTCCGTCCGTCCGTCCGTCCGTCTGTCCGTTAACACGATAACTTGAGTAAATTTTGAGGTATCTTGATGAAATTTGGTATGTAGGTTCCTGGGCACTCATCTCAGATCGCTATTTAAAATGAACGATATCGGACTATAACCACGCCCACTTTTTCGGTATCGAAAATTTCGTAAAACCGAAAAAGTGCGATAATTCATTATTAAAAACGGATAAAGCGATAAAACTTGGTAGGTGAGTTCAACTTATGACGCAGAATAGAAATTTAGTAAAATTTTGGACAATGGGCGTGGCACCGCCCACTTTTAAAAGAAGGTAATTTAAAAGTTTTGCCAGCTGTAATTTGGCAGTCGTTGAAGATATCATGATGAAATTTGGCAGGAAAGTTACTCCTATTACTATATGTATGCTTATTAGAAATCAGCAAAATCGGAGAACGACCACGCCCACTTAAAAAAAAATTTTTTTTAGTCAAGTTTTAACAAAAAATATTATATCTTTACAGTATATCAGTAAATTATGTCAACATTCATCTCCAGTAATGATATGGTACAATAAAATACAAAAATAAAAGAAAATTTCAAAATGGGCGTGGCTCCGCCCTTTTTCCATTATTTTGTCTAGGATACTTTTTATGCCATAAGTGGAACAAAAATTTATCAATCTTAGTGAAATTTGGTAGGATCTCAGATTCTAGGACGGTAACTGTTTTCTGTGAAAAAGGGCGAAATCGGTTGAAACCACACCCAGTTTTTATACACAGTAGACCGTCTGACCTTCCGCTCGGCCGCTAACACGATAACTTGAGCAAAAATCGATATATCTTTACTAAACTCAGTTCACGTACTTATCTGAACTCACTTTGTATTGGTGTAAAAAAAGGCCGAAATCCGACTAGGACCACGCCCAATTTTTCGATATCGAAAGTTACGAAAAATGAAAAAAATGCCATAATTCTATACGAAATACGAAAAAAGGGATGAAACATGGTAAATGGATTAGTTTATTGACGCAAAATATAACTTTAGAAAAAACTTTGCAAAATGGGTGTGACACCTACCATATTAAGTAGAAGAAAATGAAAAAGTTCTGCAGGGCGAAATCAAAAACCCTTGGAATCTTGGCAGGAATACTGTTCGTGGTACTACATATATAAATAAATTAGCGGTACCCGACAGATGATGTTCTGGGTCACCCTGGTCCACATTTTGGTCAGTATCTCGAAAACGCCTTCACATATACAACTACCACCACTCCCTTTTAAAATACTCATTAACACCTTCCATTTGATACCCGTATCGTACAAACAAATTCTAGAGTCACCCCTGGTCCACCTTTTTGGTGATATCTCGAAAAGGCGTCCGCCTATAGAACTAAGGCCCAAGCCCTTTTAAAACACCCATTAACACCCTTCATTTGATACCCATATCGTACAAACAAATTCCAGAGTCAGCCCTGGTCCACCTTTATGGCGATATCGCTAGATGGCGTCCAGCCGTAGAACTATGGCCTACTCCCTCTTAAAATACTCTTTAATACCTTCCATTTGATACACATGTCATGCGAATACATTCCAGGGTTACCCTAGGTTCATTTTCCTACATGCTGATTTTCCCGTATTTTGTCTCCATAGGTCTCAACTGAGTATGTAATGTTCGGTTACACCCGAACTTAGCCTTCCTTACTTGTTTTTAGTTGATCTTAATTTTTCCCAAAAGCTGCATATATTTAAATTCTTCAATTTTTTAAGGCTCTCATACTCTGCTAAAGCTCAAAATTCAAAATAAATTTTCTATATTTTATCAAATGCAGATTTCCGAAACAAGTCCATAACTAAAGGCACAATACTATTTGTTTCACCGCTTAAAATACTTTCGGGTGAAAGCTTTGAATCCCACAGAAAAGTTGTATCATTCAAATTTTCTTTCTTTAATAAAGTACTACTAAATTGTATATAAACAGCTATTAAATATGTGTACGTCATCTTTTTCGAAAAGGTTATTTGATAGAATAATATCCACATTAACACCGCAGTAAACTTCATCTGGGGTTAAGTGATTTTCGTCTGAATCAATATTTAGCATTCAAATAGGACTGGAGTATAAATAAGATTTTTTTTATTAAATTTTTAATTTCGTAATAAGTAAATGTATGCGAATATCTTCAGACTGCATTTCTATATTCACATTATTTATTTCATTTAAAATATAAGAAAGAAAGGTAAAATATACTTTATAAATAGGACTTTGAAAAATTTCAGATGCAAGATTAATATTTTGATTATAGCTTTTATTTTCAAATACGTAAAGATTAAAATAATACTCATCCCATTGCTCAAGAATTTTATCTTTTACTGCTTGTCTAGAAAGCCACCTTGTGGGGCGTACTTTAGTATAACATGCATTTCTGTACCGAAATGTTCTTATAAACTCTGAAAGTGTTCCCTCCTAAGGCGGATGTTACAAAAATGATAGTTTGCGCCTTTTCAAAATTTATCAATTTAGTTGGGAAATACATCACAAGCGGGCATTGAAGCTAAATTTAAAAAGTGACAAACACATACATTAACATGCAGATTTGGAACAACTTGCTTCAGCCTTGCTTGCACTCCGCTTTTTGGTCCCATCATAACCGAGCAATTGTCGGCAGTGAAACCAATCATTTTTTCAAGTGGTATTGAATGATCTTTAAAAGATTTAATAATGGCATTAAAAATACCCTCCGTGCTACTATCGGTCAAAGGTATCAAATCTAAAAATCGATCAATGCACTTTTTATCAAAAATTCGAATAGAAACTGCCAAATTTTTTGATATACATATATCAGTCGTTTCATCTATTATAAGAGAGTAATAGTTCTTCTGACAAAATGCAATTATGGATTTATAATTTTCTGGCCCTGTTATTTTAGTTATTATTTTCTGTGCTTTAATTCTATTGATGCCAAATTTGTTCACAATTTTAGAATCAGTTATGCTATTTTTCATAAGCATATTTAAATGATCCATAATTGCAAATGGCAAATTGTGCTCGGCAACAAAACAACTTAACTATATATTTTCTTCGAAAAATTAAAAATCTGTTTGCACATTCAGAGCTGATTTGCAAATGACTTGAAGTGTAGTGCTGTATTTTACAAAAATGTACCAAATATGTCAATGTAGTACCAACGTACTTTCGGGAAGCGAAATGTACCAAAAAAAAGTACAAATATACCAAGCAGAGTGCTATCATTGTTGAATGACAAGAGAAAATTCAAATTTTATTTCGATAGTAAATTGGCTGTAGAAGCCAGACTTTGTGAGTACGGAAATACATGGTGAGTCTTTAGGTTTCGTATGACGCCTAGTCAACTTGCTGAGTCCTATTACTACAAACTAAGCCTTGAGTACGTGAATATCACTTTCCACACATGGGTACAAATTGCAAGCAAAAAACTTTTTTCTACCAATTGTTGGGCAAGAGAGCGATAAAAGGGAACCCGGTGCGGAAAACTTTATGCCCGATGCCTTGCCTTATCGCCAAAGCTAAATAAATTGATATATCCGTGATTTTGCTGAGACATCTCGGTTCCGTAACTGTCTTCGTCTTAATCCTGAAATGTAAAACCCAAGAGTAGCCGTAATTACGGATCCCTGCCACAACATATCGAACGGAAGCAGGTCTTAAACGGGTTTTAAAGCCGCTGTGTGTGCGGTACGATGATGACACAAACGACCATATGCTCTGAACTTTATGTGTGCTGGTAAGGCTTCGGTAGTCCGAAAAAATTTCTCACCATCCTATTGCACCACAGGTCGGCACACTGGCCCCTACACAGTTTCGTACATCCAAAGTAGGTACCATCTTCGGCATGAAACACTAAGCATTTCTTATGAAGCCTCAGTTTAAAGCAGGGCTCTTCATTTCATAGCACAATTTTGCCCTCTCAATTCACACGCATATGATTTGCTCTGTCGTCGTTAATTGAGTTAGTCGCCGCTTGGCACTTGGCGTAGCTACATTGGTGATAGGTATCGCCTGATCGGTATCAAAATATGTTGCTTGCTAGTAAGCGAATAAATGAAAAATCAATTCACCCGCATGATCATCGCGACGATTGCGCTCTCTCTAATATAGGCGCAATTTCAATTTTGAAGAGCCCTGGTTTAAAGAATAAAAATTAATTGAGTCTATGCACACCCTCTACAATCTATTACAATTTGTTAGTTGGAGACACTTGGTGCAGATGATAGGTTAGTTGGTGGCCGTTCAGTCTTGACAGACGAAAAGCAGGATTGGAAATTGGAGAGGTGAGAATGTCAGTTGGAGGAAGACGTGAAGAATGGCCAATATAGGAAAGGAATAAATGAAAATGGGAGAAGAGGAATAGGAACAGGCAGGAGAAGAGAAATGAAAAATTTATTGTGGCAAGGGAAAAATATCGATAAGAGAGGAGAAGATGGAGATCATAAAGATGAAGGGGAAGGGAAATTTAACAGAAACTGATAAAGAAGGGGAAAGGATTTCGAAAAAACGGTACGGTAATATAAACGGAAGGAAGCGGATGAGGAGGGTTGGAGAGATCAAGACAAGAAACTGAAAACCAAGGGCGAAGGAGAGGAAGGAGAGGGGATGGAGAAAGCGAAAATAAAAACCGAGAGGATCAGAAAGGGTTAGGAGATAAGTGAAAAATATCGGTAGGGAAATGGAAAGGGGAGAGCAAAGGTAAAAAATTAGAAAAAATGGTATTGAAGGAGTGAAAGGAGTAAAGGATAGATGAGGAAAGAAAGAGGCGGAGGAAAACGAGGCGGTGGAAAGAGAGAATACGAGGATGGTATTGCAGAATAAGACGACAAGGTAGATTGAGAAGGAGGTGGAATTGGAGATGGAGATAAAGATGGAGATGTAGATGAGGATAGATATGGAGATTAGATGGAGATGGAATGGCAGAATAAGACGACGAGGTAGATTGAAATGGAGGTGGAATTGAAGATGGAGATAAAGATGGTGATGGAGATGAAGATTGAAATGGAGAAGGCTATGGAAATGCAGATGGGGATGACGATGGACATAAAGTGGGATATGGAGATAAAGATGGTGATGAGGATGAACATGGAGATTAGATGAAGATGAAGTTGAAGACGATGATGAAGATGGAAATGTGAATGAAGATAAAGATGAAGGTTAAGATGAGGATGGAGATGAAGTTGAAGATGAAGATGAACATGAACATGAACATGAAGATGAAGACGAAGATGAAGATGAGGATGGCGATGAAGAAGACGATGAAGGTAAAGATGAAGATGAAGATAAGTATGGAAATGAAGATGGAGATAAAGATGAAGGTGAAGGTGAAGATGGAGATGTAGATAGGAATGGAGATGGTCATAAAGATGGATATGGAGACGGAGATAAAATACGTTTTTAAAGATATAACTCAAGCGAAGATGACTTTTTTAACGGCAAAAATGAAAATGGATCTTTCGCAAAGTTGTAAGGTTTTGGAATAGGATCGCGCTAGAAAGTAATGCAAATCATTATGAATTTTGAAGCATCGCTGTATTTAGCTAAACCATTTGCTAGAGTGACAGCAGCAAAAACTTCAATATTACCTGCACCATTTCCTTTCTTTCTTTAGGTAATGGCCATTCAAAGTCTAATTTTTTCAAGTACCTGCGAAGCTCTACTCTACATCTACCTGCTGTCATCATTAACGCGCCGCCATTTGTGGAAACACAATTAAATTTCACACACTTCCAAACAGCAGACCAGTCAAGCGGTTATCAGCCGGCCGGTTGCAAACTTCCCGTTTGGAAAACAAGTAAACCAAACCACTTAGGAATACAAGTTCTAAGGTGCGCTTAAGGCGTGTGCTCAAGTGCATATGCCAGCAAGACTGGAGAAGTGTCTTGCACTCTGTTTTTTTTTTTTTTTGTTCTTTCGTTTTTGTTTATTATATCTTTTATTATTTACTTTGTCTGGCAAATGGTGCAATGGTGTTGATGCTGCACGCGAAAGGGTGATCTTCTTCAACGGACTCGCTATGAGGAAAGTATAATCGTAATTCAATAGAATTTATGTAAGTAGGGACAAGTTGATATTATGATGACATTTTGGATCTGAGTTGGGCACAAAACTTATATACGTGTAAATATGTAAATACGTCGCTACATGTTTGAATGGCTGTATGCACAAAAGTTTAGCACAATTTCTTTATGTAGTTGACAACAACAGGTTTTTATAAGATTCATTGCATCTTGTCCAAGTGTCGCCTACTTGCTGTAGCGTCAGCGCTCCAGTTCTTTGCAACAGAACTTGATGTTACAGACATATGGCCATACAAGAAATGTAATGAAGGCGCGCGTGGATTGTTTGACGTACTCGAGCAAGTTTTATTACCAATGCACAGACGAGTAGGCTTTATTATATTCGTACTTTTATCATATGCGCTCTAGTCAGTAAACCGGGTTCGTTCGACTTCCCTTCTTTGCTTGGCGAGCTCTTGTTTAGCTTAGCTACTTAGTTATTTACCGTTGTTGTAGCACAATATTGATGATTCATAATTTTGCTCATTTACACTTGATATTATGGCTTATAAATTGGCATTAAGTCTATTTTATTACGGGTTTGTTGTTACTAAATTTTCCTCTTTCCGTGCAAAGTTTGTTTCTTCATAGGCTTAACGAGATTGGATCTAAACGTATTGTAACGAACTTAGGGAAATTTCGCTTATATGAAACCTTTTGCTAACAATCGAATCGCTAAACTGTTTAATAAATCACTCCCATATTCTGTATTGCAAAATGGTGTTTATTAGACTACTTTTGGAGTAGAAGAATTATATTTATCTTCGCAACTGATAGCGTGTTTAAATCAAACTGATTACTGACTGCTCAGCTTGCACTGCTTTTATACTCTCCGTTACCTCATTCCCATATTTCTACTAAAGTCTAGACGTTTCGCCTTCTAGAACTGCTGTAATTGAGCGTGTATATGTGTAGTAACAACTGCAGCTGATGACTACATCTGTTTGTGAGTATCTCTTCGTTGCCTTGTATGTATGTGTGTAAATGATGATTGATTTGTTTAAGTACGCAAGGGAGGCAGCTTCCTTTATTGTTCTGTGCCTTTATTTACTAACAGCTTAGTGATGATGAAATTCGCCACAGTATTTTTTTCTGGAACAGAGACAAGAAATACTCACCAACGAGCTTGGGGCTTCAATATTTATTCTAAGATTGAAGGTTGAAAGACAGTTCCATCTATTCTCTTGGTATTGAAGGCACTTTACTCTGCCCTGCAGATTTATTGGTGTGGGTCTTAACATTTTATCTTGTCTTGCATCTCCAATAACAACTTTGTATCCCTCAGTAGATCGCTGCCACTTCTTCCCGCATGGAGCTTTTTTCTTCTAAATCCGTGTGCAGACGCGAGCATTGCTCACAGCAGAGCCTTTGTCAGCGAACGGCCTTCGAGCTGCACTGAAACTTTGAAAAATTTTTAGTGCTACGCCTCTCTTCTACGTTTCCCTTTCAACCCTTTTTCCGTGTCCTTGCTAGACTGGTAGACGGCTCCCTAACCGAACCCTCTGACTGCACGCTTATTTACAGCATGAACTCGGCAGTTTTCGGCAATTTTGGACATCCACGTCGATGGTACTACCGACTGTCTACGCCTAAAAATACTGCGCGTGATGTTCGACCAGAACCTACATTTCGACTGATATTGAGACACTTGATAAAAATTTGAAAAGTTGTTTAAAATGGGCGTGGTACCGCTCACCTGTGATGAAATCAATTTTACAAATATTATCAATCATAAATCAAAAATCGTTAAACCTATCGTAACATAGTTCGGCAGAGAGGTTGCCTTTACTATAAGGAATGCTTTGAAGAAAAATTAACGAAATCGGTTAAAGACCACGCCCAATTTATATAAAAGATTTTTAAAAGGGTCGTGGACGAATATCATAAGCGACACCTTTGCAAAAAAAGATCTTTATATCAATGGTATTTCATTTCCCAAGTGGATTTATAATAATAAATAGGAAAAACTTCAAATTTAAAAAAATAGGCGTTGCGCCGCCCCTTTTATGACTAAGCAATTTTCTATGTTTCCGGAGCCATAACTCGAAGAAAAAGTAACGGATCGTAATAAAATTGGGTACACAAATTTTCCTTTTATAGCAGGAAATATTTCTAGAAAAAATGGACGAGGTTAAAGACCACGCCCACTTTTACTTAAAAGATTTTTAAAAGGGTCGTAGACAGAAATAATAAGCTATATCTTAGTTTTGTATCAATAGAATTTTACCTTCTAAATTGAATTATAACATTAAATTAGAAAACTCTAAAATGTTTAAAAATGGGTGTGGCACGGCCCCTTTTATAGCCAAGCAATTTTCTATGTTTCGGGAGCCATAACTCGAAGAAAAATTAACATATCGTAATGTACACACATTTTCCTGATGATCATATAGAGACCCCCCCCCCCCCCCAGACTCATCCATGATATTTTGCCCCAGGTTTACGCCAATAATTGCTCGGTGAACCCCGTTACAAATGCTAAATACCCAATTCTCTCAGCTGAGGTAAGACGCGCGTCACTCTGGCACAACTTCTGTCTGGATACTATAATAGGTTAAACTCTTACTTATCCAGAATCAACTCCGACATACCCAGGGGGTGAGGCACTGCTACAACATCAACAACAGCAACTGCATGCTCCCAACGATTGTCGTCCTTCATATCAACGCCCCTTTCTATGGCCAGCGATTCTTTCATCAACGACCAGGTATCCGGAGGGCTCCTTCTAATGCAGTACAATATAACCCCTTGCTGCTAATCATCCAATAGGCACGGTCGGCCAATCAACAGCCTTTGGGGTCGTTATTAAATTTAGGCCATCCTCAAGAAGAATTAAGTGGACGTATGCAAATTAGTTGCATTATTCACCTGGCACTGTATCATTGGGACCAATGCCAAAAATTGCTTTGACCAAATAAAAGTGTTTATGAGAAACCGAGACGTAAAATTTATAACAAAAGAAAAAACAACAAATAACAAATCAGGAATTTATAAAAAATACTGGGGAAACTTGGCTTTCCCTGTGACGCAGCTTAATAAAGGCTTAGTCGAAATAGTTAAACGCTTAACTGTATTACCCTCTTTCTAGCTCTTTCCATCTGCCTCCCTTTTTTTTCTGTGGGCCTGCTCTTTCAGATACTCCTACTGTTCTACTTTCCTTTTTTATTTTTTTTCCTCTTTTTCCCTCGCTCCTTTTCTGGCTTCTTCTTTTCTTCCTTGCTTATCTCCTCTTCGCCTTTTTTCTCTTTTCCTCTCGCTCTTTTTCCCTCCCTTTCTTACTCTTCATAGTTCTCACTGCATCTTCTGTATTTTCCACTTTCATCCCACCCCCTCTTTTTCGCATCTACATTTCCTTATCATTTCTCCATTTTCTTTCTTTTTTTATTGCTATCCGTAAGCCTTCTCCCTTTTATACCATCAAACGCCTTCCTATCCCGCCACTCCCTTTCATCTCTTCCTTTCCGTTACCTCACTCAGATCCTTTCTGACTACTTAGTCATTCGTTCACTTCCTGTTTCGCCTTCCCTATTTATGATCTTCCTCCTTCCCCTTTCCATCCCCCGTTTGGTCTTTTTGGGGAAATGGGGTGACATATTCATTTTTGCCCATCTCCAAATCTCTTCTTCGTCTTTCTATTTCTGTCTTTCCCCAACTATTTTTATTTCCACCTTTTTCGCTCGATTTTTCGATTCGACTTTCCCCTTTTCCTTTTGCCTTTTACTTTCCCTTACTGTTCCAAATCTAACTAAAAATATCACTAGCTTTCGCCTCCGTTTGCAAGACTATGGATTAATCGGAACACCCTTGTCTTGAATGTTGTATTTTCGTGACAATTAAATTACCAAAAAATACCTTCCAATGTTTGCTGTCTATTTCATTCTTTGTTGTAATCATTACAAGTAAGCATTTACTTTACATTCATCTTATGGTAATCAACACATCTTGCTTGATTTTATCATTCTTCATATAGACGTATTTATTGTTTTTATAAATACGTACCCCGAATCAGTTAACAGTCTCGGGAATGCGGGATTTGGAAATTGTTTGATCAAAGATAGACCAAGTTCATAGTACTTGATCCTAGCTAACACTCCTTTCTTGGGGAGGTACCTCTTTATTCTGAAGGCAATGAGAAAATAATAGACTACACGATAGGTTGCTTTATCCCTCAGACAGTGGGGCTCTCGAGAGCTTCGGAAAAACTGTTCGGCATTCGCCTACCTGTCGTATGAGCGCAGCGACAGAGACTCCGCAAAGCAAGCAGCTAATCAGTTTTAGCTTGCACTTCAAGCACTAACCATCTCATGCGTGAATTCTGTGCTCAACCGTTCTCCATGTACACACATACTCCACCAAAAAGAGTTGCGTTTGCTTTCGAAGCTCTGCCGGCGTTGTGCACCACTGTCTTAAGAGAATGTCTCCTAATCAGCATGCTTTCAGAGATGTCATGTCCATATAAAGCCTTTTAGAGTTTTGTACTTTCTGAAACCACGGCAAGTTTCGGGATCACATGTTTGAATGTCCTAGTATGTACACAATTTGCTGCGAATTAATGATAGGAAAAGTTATGACCAGTAGCAGATTTTATAACTTTTAAACAGACGAATTGACAGTTATTAAATAAATTTTTGAGTACGAGTTCATACAAGCTGCAGTCTGCGTAAATGGAAAGGATTTTTTATTGATCATAAACTCAGAATGTTTATGAGTTCTAATAATAGGCTTCTATTTGGTGAGGCTTATGAGGAAACAAGAGTTTGGACAAGACATGAGTTCAGTGTTATATGCAGAAATAACTGTCATTTAACTTTTGCTTATTTACCAAACTTTGGTCAACATAAATTTGGGGTTCAGTGTGTATTCAGATGCCAGTACTTACTTTTGGTCTTGCTTAGTTGTTAGCTATAAAATCATACAACCAGAACCCATTTCAAAGGAAAAAGCATCGAAAGCCTCAGAGTTAAAATGGGACAACAAACAGCTTCACTGTGTAGGCTATAGCACTTCCTTCTTTAGATGTGTCCTTCTGATGTAGCGTAGAATATTTTCGATCCCCGCAGAGTCAAGTTCTGTTAAGCAATCGATGAAGTACATATTCATATATTCCATACGTATACTGGCCATCTACAGAGGAAGTGCTTGACGCTTTCTATCTCCTGTTCAACCCAAAATTCTGGCATGGCCGAATCTGATGTCCCTCCAGGGCATGATCGCGTTGTGTTATGCCGCTGGGTGATGTCCTAAGCTTGAGGGAAGGTCTACTCCTCGCCCCCCCCCCCCCCCCCCCCCCAGATAACTGTAATGCACTGTGCTGCCTTGAATGGCTGTTTTAGACTTCCTGATTATGTTTTTGATATGGCCGTTCCAATATAGCTAACTATCCCACTATGTTCACTTCAAATCTGAAGTATTGCATTTTGTAGCGTTTGGTGAGTCAATCTTTGTTATATCTTCCTAAGTGAGCTATGTAAGCTAAATTAAAACAAGAAAAATTGGGCCCTTTTTCGAGCCTCTCTCAGAACTCAGAGCTTTAAGAAGGATCTCATGCATTGGCTTTAAAAGTTTGTCAGTCTTCTTAAAATATTTTTCATTTGTTAATACCCGAACAGTGGTATGGAAATGCAGCATTAGCGCTTATTGGAATCAGAAGGAACCGGCCTTACTAGAAATTCTCGATTAGAAGTAATCCAACATCGAGACCTAATATTTGTATATTAAAACACTGCTAACTTTTTGAGGATCCGTGAATGATTTCCGGTCTTATTGTAGTGCAAGAGTTCTTGTTTAAATATATTCGGAGTGAATACCTCGGAGACAGCTGAAAATTTTCGCTGCCCATTCATTTATTCAATACCAGATGCTCTCAAGCGCTACCAGGTCAGTTTTACATTTATTCTGATAACCAAGCGTCAATTAAGTCGCTGTCGCGAGCGCTCAACCAATGCATAACCTCGCCCAGAGCAGCACAGCTACAATGCTAGTATGGGTCACTGGCAGTCTGCTCTGGGAACGACAGCCATTGGAACACTTAAGCATGCGTTTCCAAGAGTCAAGATCCTTCTTGCCAGATGTTGCGCTAAACGCTCAGCCCAAGTATTGAGATTAATATCTGTAGCCATCTTCAAGACAATCTCAGTTTTGTTAGCTGCAACGATGCTGTCGTTTTGGATTCATCAAACTATTTTATGCTCAACAGCTTAGCTTTTGCCTTGGCAATATCTTGGGCTGAATGTATTCGTGCATCCACAGCAACTATAAAGGGTCTATGTCGGCCTCAAGAGATAGGCCAGACGAACTGCTTACCGGCATTAAGATCAATAAATATAATTATATATTGTTGTTGTTGTAGCACTGCTTCGCCACTACCCAATAGGTGCGACCAATCACAAATTATCATCAATGTCCTCTTACGGGAGTCCAAGGAAACTTGCTGTTTCAACAGCGGTGGACCATAATGAGAGGGGTGTTAGACCGTTGGTTCCACATTATAACTGAAGAGGTGGTTGGTGTCATGTGGGGACACATTGCAAGTAGGACATACATCTTGTATGTCGGGGTTGATTCTGGATAGGTAAGAGTTTAACCTGTTACAGTACCCAGATCGGTGTTGGGCTAGAGTGACGCGCATTTACCTAGGGAGAGTGCGTTCCTCCTCTGCTAGTTCTGGGTTTGAGTAAGTAAGTCTTTATACTGCTTCAAAGTCGTACAAAATTAGCCCCTTAATCTTTCGCGCTATTAAATATTCCATTTAAGAGACTCGTACAATAGATCACAAGCTTTAAGTTTTAAAATTTATTGACTTACCAGTTTGAGCCGCATTTAAGCACTTCGCTGCCATTTCCTCAGTCAACTCTTCCGCCGGATTATCTTTGATATCACCATTGTCCCCATTCAAGTTCATGACAGCGAATTCCATAGGCAATGATATTTGCTGTAACATTTCATTGACGCTCACACTCGAAGTCATCGAAAATGAGTAGATGCTATCGTTTGGCAAACCGCCATCATTACCCTGCTCTAAACCACCACTACTACCACCAACACCTCCAGAAGCAATATTGCTACCATAAATCGAACTTGTTTGTGAATCAAAGCTACGATTGTGCGCACGTCTTTTATCTGGAGTCGCATAAAGTGCTTCCACTTTCTCCCCAGATCCTTTCATTGGCGCTTTTGGCTTGGTTGGCGTAGATGTGCTCATAAAAGTTGGTGGCGGCCCATAATTGTCACTATCAAATGAACTATTCAAAGCGCCATAACATGATGTCGTCATTACATCGGGCTGTTGATAAACATGCGACCTCTGCACGATATGCATCGTCGGCTCCGATGTGGTACTTTGCCAATATTCTTCGCTATTTTGACTTGTGTAGCTCATATCGAGCGTAGTATCGGCCGCTTCGGTCTTACTAACACTCAATTCATCAAAGTATTCCATATCATAGAGTCGCGTCTCATCAATCATTGCTATACCATCATCGTCAAATAGAGCTTTTTGTAACATCGAGTTCATTGTCGTTTCATTGTGGGTTCTGCAGCATCTTTTACATCAACCACTAATTGCTTAAAACGTTCATCCACATCTTTGAGCATCTCGAGTGGTTTTGGCACTGAATTAGAATGTAATGAATCCGAATCATTTTCTTCAATACAGGAAAGATGTCGCGTACGAAATCCATAGATGATGCCAGTTTGTATGGGAATGGCGCTGGTTGATGATTGTAAAGTTGCGGTTTGTTGTTGGTATGCTTGTAATTGCAGTATGTATTGTTTTTGTTGTGGTAGCTGTTGTTGTGTTGCATATTGTAACTCATTGTAGATGTGGAAGGAAGTGTCCGAGTCACAAGATTGACTCATTACATCCGAGCTGAATGAGGTGTTTAGTTCGGTTTGACCCAAGTAATCACTGCTGGAGTTTTGGGCAGGTTGTTTGTTGGTCATAGAGAACATTGTTGTTTGTGGCTGCATTAGTTAGCTGAAAAGAGAACAAGTAAATAGGAATTAAAGTGAAAATTACGCTTTAAAGAGGGCCCAAAGACTAAACTAATACTAAACAAAAATTGGTTTGCTTTAGTAGTCAAGGTCTTGAAGTGAATCATCCCCCTCCTGTAAGAATCAGAACATTTGATAAACTCCACTTACTCGCTATGCACCAAGTCAGTGACGTCGCTCGCAGGTAACAGCCATATACTTGAGAGCTGCGCTCCCACTCGATGTATGCCACTGAACAGACCGAAAGCCGAAGCAGTCGAGCATCTTTCCACTTCCTCCTGCGAAGTAGAAGTACTGCCTTCGGCCTGATTTAATGAGAAATCGAAAGAAGGTGGGCACTACAACTCACACGTGCTGTGAGCAAGCAAACTTAAACCCCGAATCAATTTGGCCCAAGCCAATTTCCTAATATAAATGGTATCGCACTAGGTCCAATGGAAAGGATAGTGAAGGGCAATGTCATGGTAAGAGTACGTGGTGGGCGCATGTGAGTCCCAGCGAATCAGTTCTGCCGCAGTTGTGGAAGGAGAAGATAGACGGTGTTGAACGCTAAATTTTCAGCTGTCACTGACTAAACCTCTCAAGCCACCCAACTCCGCTTTAGACATCAGGGATGAGTGTCTTGTAAAAAATGTCTCAGTCATGAATAATAAAAAATAATTATGTTTATTACTCAAAGGACGCTAGGTGACATACTTCGGGGTCACTTCGAAATAGTTTTCCGGTGGTTTTAACACTATTTTCGGGTAATTTAAGAGTTTTCCATTCCGTTCACTAATCATTTGTTTCTGTATCACTTCGCGGTAATTTCGGGACTATTTTGGGGACTGTTTAGGGGTAATTTCGGAATTCTCTCGGCAGTGTTTGGCAAGCATTCCCAGTGTATTTCTGCCATGAAAACCTCTCAGTGAAAACTCATCTGTCTTGCAAATGGCGTTAGGAGTCGGCATAAAACAAGTATGTCCCTCTGGCCAATTTGTAGGAAAAATTAAAATTAAATCTCTTCGGAGGTTATCGCGCCTTATTCACTGGCTCATTTCGGTCGGGACATATTTCGAGGATCAGTTGGTTCTCCTTGGTGTCAGTTGCCACAAAGAAGATATGACACTTGTTGCAAGACATCCAATGTCGCAGAAAGTTTTTTCAAACAAAATGAAGGCCTCTCCTTTTTTCTCTGCTCTGAATTCGGAGGTCGATAGAGCCGGACCGTCTTCAGCCGTTCATATAACATTGGTTAGGTCATGTGAAACTTAAGCATGAGTCCTCCAACCTCATCTCCTATTCGTCTGGAGAAAATTTTACTTTTCAGTACACTCAGAGTTCTTGCCAAACACTGCCGAGGGCGACCCCCTTAGAAAAATTTTCTTCTAATTGGAAAACCTTGTTTCTAAAATTTTGATGTTACTTTGTCCAGGGCGTGAACCCAGGATCTTCGGTGTGATAGGCGGACCACGCTTCCACTACACCACCATAGCCGCCATATAACTTTATACGCTATATTAATCATTTACACGGTAAACGGCGCAGTTTGCTTACTTACTTAAATTCCAATCTGGAAGCATACGCTAATTCGACCATATTTTGCATAGGAGTTGATGTATGCTCTTTACCAACTCTTCGTCTCCGTATTTGAACAGCTCGGCGGGTAGTCTGTCTTTACCTGGGGCTTTGTTATTCTTTAGCCGGAATACGGACATTCTCACTTCGTCACTGTCAGGTGTCGGAACGTGTTTCCGTCATCGGCGTTTAGGGTATCGGGTTCGTCTTCTCCCTCGCTAGCTATCAATGCGGTTCATATCGGTAAATATTTTTCAGTTGCTGCATCTACAATAAAAGCAACATGTCGTAATGTGATCAAAACATCTATGCATGCTCTCCTATCTCTCAAATATGAATGTTTCGCATACATAAGCATATCAAGTAATGCTCTCTTGCCAAGATCTCTGCAATGAAAGCGGGCGATATGACCTAGATATTTCGATGTTGTCACGTCACATCGATTTAGAACAATTTACATCGAGCACTATCCCGATGCTAGTTCCGAAGCACACCGGATCCTATTTTATACAGCAAAGGGCAATCAACCCTTTTCAAAATCTATGGAGAAAAGCCTTAGTGCTACTACAACAACAACCTTAACGCGAATTTGGTTTCATATGACTGAGATTTTTTGATCCCATCAGCAAAAACAATGCTTGCAACGGAGTTGGCAGCATTGCTACAAGAGTTCATTGAACCACAATACCCAAAGGAAAATAGTCGCAGCTATCCTCCTCTAAACAAATCAAACAAACCCTCCGAGCTTTGCACACTCACTTCTATCAAATCATTTATCTTGCTAAAAGTGTCTTATTTACAGCGATGGGGGGTCCTTGCACTCATATTGACGCATTTGCAATTAAAAATAAATTTTTAGTGTCTGTTGCCATAGTAAAATTACATACAAATTTACTATCTAACTTTCAGATTTTAAGTGCTAAACAACTACAATAAATAGATATTCCACATAAATTTTAAAGATAATAAAAGAAAACAAAAGGTAACGACTAAACACACACATTCACAACATATTTAGCGATCGCACATATGCGATACTTTTGTGTATATGTATTAGGGATGGGTGTGTCACAGAGAATGTAAATCTGATACCGCGGTAGTCAAATCTGTCGTAAGAGGCGACTAAAATACCAAATTGATTCAAGAGGTTGTATAGCGCAACCCTTTCAAGGTATTGTCAGCGCAATATATAGCTTCTCAAACCCAATTGTCAACCTCACCTACCCGTGGCGAATCCTGTTAACTTAACAGCCGAGGTTCTGGCGACCCCAAGTTAATCATAGATCTAGGGGGTGAGAGGGCGGTATGGCTTAGAAGGTTTCATGTTGTCATACCAAATCGTTCCCGATATGGTCGGGCTAGTACCTTAATGGTGCTTGTTACCGGAACGTACCGGACCTGCATCCGGCAAAAGACCATCAACATCGATAACACTCCCCTGTGCCTTCGGGGAGTGTCATTATCGCTACAAAAACAACAACAGATGTCATGGAAAATCGTTTGCTAGTTAATCAAGATGGTACTGGATTCATATCCGGAAAAGGGACATCCATCTCCGTAAGAACCCCTAAGCCTTTGGGGAGTGTTTTGCGCATAAAACACCCAAAACAACAACACCGGCATTAAATTTTAAGGTCTCGAACGAGTCTCATTCATAATTATTTATATTTTAGTCGTATTTCGGGTTTGGTGAGTCGCAAAAATCTTTCTAAAAGGCGTAATTGCTTATAGTCCGAACCCGCAAATTCGTATTCCATCATATACCCGTACTTTGAAGGAACTTGCCGTTATCACTTAGATAGGTATGTTGGTAATTTGCCAGAGCCCCATAAGTATCGCATGTCTCGATATTACGTGTTCATCTCTTAGAGTTCTATTGAGGATAGAAAGTTATGAAGACAGCATGTACTTGTGCGTGTTTTAGTCAAATGAAGGAGTACACATTAAAATAACTAAATCATCAACAACGCTTGCCACTCCAAAATAATTACGGACCAAAAATTTTTTGAAAAATTTGACCCATTTTTATTTAGTAATATAGTAACCGGCTCCCGGCTCTATGACAAAACATGGGGCTATCTATAAAAATGGTGTACTGACCATTTAACACTGTTGCGAAGTCAGCAGTCACCTATGCTTCCTTTGCTTGGTGGTCGAAGACCAAGCAAAGAACAGCTATAACAAAACTAAGCAAAGTGCATCGGATAGTTTGCATTGGCATAATGGATGAGATGAGAACGTCTGCTGATGTACTTAGTGCCTTAGTGGGACTACTTCCATTCACGATTTTTATAGATAAAGGGGCAACACTTGCTGCACTAAGACTTCATAATATCTCTGAGATAAAGAGAGGAAACATGACAGGGCATAGGAAGTAATAAGTAAACTCATAGGAAATCCAGTTCTGCAACTACGTGATGCAATGGCCCCTAATCTCATGGATTTTAAAGTGTCCACGGGATGTCTCATCTATGGGCCGAACTTCAAGAAATCGATACCAATGGGATGCTATACCACTATTTTTCAGGCAGAAAACCACGCAATAGATGTTTGAGGTAGATCATGTCTACGAAGAGGCTTATCGTCGAGGAGTATACTCATTATATCATACAGCCAGGCTGTCTTACGTGCCTTGCAGTCTTAAACAATTACTTCGAAGCCAGTGTTTTAGACTCCAAAGTGATCAGGGACAAGGTTTGGTTAAGATGGGTTCCTGGCATCAGGTATTGAATAGGCAGGCCATCTAGTCAAGTAGGTTGCTTTAGCAGCATTCTATGATCCAGAGCTCATCTGTGGAATCACAAAGGCACACACTAGGGAGACCATAAGTGACAAGAAAGCAAAACAGTTCAGACAACACTGGATTGAATGCCCAGCGCAAAGGCTGGCCAAACTGTTTAACCTTCCAGCAAAGAGAGTATCAGCCAAACTAGTTCATCTAAGCAGAGAATAACTACCAACTCTCACTGGTACTATATGGAGCACTGTAGTCTACGACATCAGCAAAGTACGTTAAATCTAACCGATACACAAATCAGTCGCTTTTGTGAGCTGGATGATGAGACGCCGGTTCACATTCTCTGCGAATGCGTCGCTCTGGTAAGGCAGAAGCTCTCCCATCTAGGTGGTGTGACTCCTAATCCCTTTGTAATATGGAGTAAAAAGCCTGACGTGGTACTTAAATACATTAAAAGCCTCAATATACAGTAATAGTCTTAAAGGTCAAGTACAATAGATGTAAATGAAGGTCGAAGTGCATCGAGGCCTAATAATAAGAAAAAAATAAAACTTACCTATTAGGAGAAAAATATACCAGTGTCCCTAATACAAAAAAGAACAATTTGTACAAAATATAACAAAGTGGCAACCATAACGCCAGCTTCAAACCCATATCTATGTATATGTGTATGTATTGCTCCCTCATCTTAAGAAACACCTAACACAAGCAGAAAGAAAGAACGCACCTATCAAACTCCCCTTTGCAATGAGCGCACCCATTCCCATCTAGACACATTCGCTTTTGCGTTTGGATTGCATCAACCAACTCAAAGCCAATGCAGCGCATTTCTATGACGGAAGTCTTCCTTTTCAAACGAGGAGCGATCTACACGCGCAGCTGCTTACTTCAGAGGAAGAAGTGGGCAACAGACAACAAATAGGAATTTCTAACCCCCTGCAAAGCAGCGACGTCGATATAAAAACGGATGCTGGTGGAGACGTTAGCGTTGCACAGTGAAAATTTTCATACATATAATGGTGATAAAAATAAACCAAACAAAAAATTATGGATCAGCCATTTCATCTCCAGATTTCCTTTTCTTTTTGCTCTGCTTCAAGTAATATTTTCTTTATTTGGTCGGTGTTTTGGTATAATAAGCATTCAACAGATTTCAATGCATAATCACAAGTATAGCTTGTCATGGGGTCAGACTGAACCGCACTGCACTCTGCACAACATGAGCTAACTACGTGTGATAAGCCAACTCGTATAACTCCTTGAACCGAAAATAGAAAGAGAGTGAGCAAAAGGAGAGGTTCCATTACGCTTACAGCGTCTCTTCACCATGAGATGCAGCTGTAAGTTGATGTCTGTCTTGAAGCCAACGGCGACCGATTAGTTTGTGTGATAACCTACTTACGGCGTATACAGGTTGAGCGCTGTGCTTAAGACCCCAACGTAAAACTACTTATAATGAAAAAAAAAAAACGCTCCGGTACAAATCTTGCGTTGCTTTGAGTCGTTATGACGACGACCTTTCTTCCAACTGTCAACCATGGGACAATTTTTAAGGACTCTTTTTTCTGGACATGCATCGGAAATTGCGGAACCTTTTAAAAGGAATATCGCTGTTCGGGTCCTCACAAAGACTGACTACTTTATGCTGCAGCAAATGCGACGGACGCGGAAAGGCATGCTAATCTGACATTGCGACATCTACAACATGGGCTCGGAAAGCCAATCGAACTACGCAGTTATGGTGTTCTTTCCGTGCTGGGAAAATGACTTTGCCGTCCGGCACTGTCATTTACACCTGTGAATGTGCGTCTTTCCTCAATTTAGAGATCAGGTCTCCGTAGTAAACAAGGTCTCCTTTTATGATAGCTAAGAAATCGTATACAATCGCTTTTTCCGTCATGATAATAAATAAATAATTTTACGGCCGACTGAAGAAGGAAAGCGTCTTTGATTCTACAACATGCAGATAGCGTAGCTTTTAAAATAAAGAGATGGACTCGGTGATTTAAATTGATCGGCTGTGGCACCAAATTCAACATAATAAGATCCCAAGTTACTTGGCTGTCGCCTCATTACGAAACAAAATTGATCGCGTCCTGATCTACTACAAACATTTCTCCAGTATCATGGATGTGCGTACTCTACGTGTTTTACATTGATGTCAATCCGAATCATTACCTTGAGGCATCCTATGTGTAAAAAAGTAACCGGTGCACTAAAAGCATACATCGGCCTAACGATATAATCGATAATTGTTCACTCACATGTACCTCCACTGCGGATATCACAGATTTCCAGCTAGAACGGAGAAAGAACTGAAATGATAAGGAATATGCCGCGGCCTCGGACAATAAAGGTTCGAAGAGTGAAGAGAAATGCCTTCTGGGAAAAAAGTAACGTATGTATGAACGATGGCTGTACGAGAAGCTTTAGATCCTGGATAACAGGAATGCTACCAGGATACCAGAGTATCCAGCGGAAGATGACAGGTTAAAAGAACAGGGCGAATTTCGGCAGGAGCTATAATGGTGGCCGGCCTGGTTACCGACATAAAGAGCTTTTAAAGGCGAGTGAGCTGCCCTATAAACCAAACCCTGATAACCCAATATACATTCGACCATCCAACTATGACGCTGTGAAAATGGCAATTTTGGGGAAAAAATTTGACGCAGGGAATTAACACTCTACATTGGAGCTGTGAAATGTACTGCCCGATCTACAAGAAGACAATCTCGCAAAGAACTCCAACTAGCACGGAATAGTTCTGCTTAGTATCGCTATCGAGCATTGTAGGCGAAATACGAAAACCCAAAATCCAAAGGATAGGACTAGACGTTGACACCAATAACTAGATACAAGTCGGACGCATTCTAGATGTGAAGAAACTTTACTATACGGTTGTTGTTGTATTAACGACAAAGACACTCCGCGAAGGCTTTGGGGAGTGTTGTCAATGTTGATGGTCCTTTGCCGGAAATATATCCGGTACGTTCGGGTACAAAGCACCATTAAGGTACTAGCCCGACCATCTCGGGAACGATTAATATGACCACATAAAACCTTCTAGGTCATCCCGCCCTCCCCAACCCCTAGTTCTATCAAGAAATTGGGGTGGCCAGAGACTCGCCTGCTAAATATGTGTATGATACACTCATATTTGTAACAGGATTCCCCTCGCGTAGGTCAGATTGACAATTGAGTTGCGGAAGCTTTGAAGTTATAAAGCTTTGTATTGCGCTTATCAACCCCTTGAATCCTTTTACTAGCCGGACTAAGAACTATCGATAGAAAACATGAATAGAGGCTTAGATACGTATTCTTCTATCTGAGCAAGGTATGCCAAGATGCATTCCTTTCTTTCTATTTCAATCCACCTTGGGACAAACCCTGATAAGTCGATCTTAAAGTGATCGCGGTAAGTACTTTTCAGTCAATATAACAGAAGGTGGTCTTGTGACGGTGTGTTACTTAAAACTATCTCGTCCTTTCTGAGCTCCATTTCTATAGATCGTGTTTGCGCTGATTATTCAGGGAAAGCAACAAATCATCTTTGTGATCTAAGACTCAATAATTTTCTCGCCGTTACTGCCCACTGTGCATGTATGTATGAAGCAACAAGACTTGTATCATTACAACAATATTCCCCTGTGCATAA
Source organism: Eurosta solidaginis (assembly GCF_040869045.1). Lineage (NCBI taxonomy): Eukaryota > Metazoa > Arthropoda > Insecta > Diptera > Tephritidae > Eurosta > Eurosta solidaginis. The sequence continues at coordinate 47,309,637 of NC_090323.1, forward strand.
AATTTGTTGTCATTTTCTTGGGAGCGCACGCGTGTCGTTACACCATATATAAGTGTAGATATGTACGCCTTCCAGCATTACTGACTGCATCACACACTCGTCGATGTCATTGCACTATTGGTTACGACTGCAACGCTTCGTAGCAGCCTTCACCGCGGACGCGCAAACGCTTCATCAGAGCTCGGTAACCACAGAAGCGTTTGCGCGCAGGAATGTTTATAGCACACGCACTTACAATAACGCCATTCTAAAACCGCTCCCAAATGCTTAACTATGGCCCCAATGTTAGATCTAAAAGTTGTTCCTTTGCTATTGATATATTTTTAGCGACTCTTTTCGCTGCTTGCGTTCTTCGTTCGCGGCTGTTGGTTGTCGCTTATTGTCGTATGTTGGTATAAGCGCTGTTATTGCAGTGCTGCTGGAATTACTCCACGTACGTACCATCCATATATGTACGTCTGCGAACTGTGGCATTTGAAGCACACACGCGAATGTTATAAATAAACAACGCCAAAATGTTTATAGAGAAAATAGTGGCGGGAAGGCACGTTCCTTAGAAGTTTTTGAAAAATATGTACTGATATCTACTTCTACACTGTAAAAAAAAAGCCCTTCGATATTGTAACGAATTTTGGGAAATTGCGCTTATTTGAAACCTTCTGCTAACGTTCGAATCGCTAAACTGTTGAATAAATCACCCCAATATTCAGTAATGCAAAATGGTTTTTATTAGACTACTTTGAGAGCACTTCACAATAACACTTATATTTCGCAACTACTTGCGTGTTTAAATCAAACTGAACAGTCATTCCTCAGCTTGCGCTGCTTTTATACTCTCTGTTGCCTCGTCAGCATATTTCTCCAAAGGTCTAGACGTGTCGCCTTTTAGAATCTCCAGCTTGATTACCAGCGATATATGTAATTGATGCGTTTCTCGTAGTCATATGCGTGTGTATGTGTGAGTAACTACTTCGGCTGATGACTACAATTGTGTGTGTGTGAGATGAGATATCCCTTCATCGCCTTCTACATAAGGGTGGCTGCTTTATTGTTGTTATGAAGTTATATAGTAGCAGCTTAGTGCTGCTAATATTCGTCACAATATGATAGAACATTCTCAAAAAATTGCTGCTCTCTTGTACAGAGCACATATGACATACAAACAACTGCTGTTATCTAGGGGTTCAATAGAGGGCACATACATATGTACAGATGTGGAGTGACGATTTCGGTCCAGAAAGCGCGTCAGTCATTTGCTTTGTCGTTAAATGGCGTCAATTATAAATACCAAAGGAAGCAGGGTAAGAGGCTTAGAACACAGCCTCGGTAAACACAGACCTAATGACTCAAGGCCTGCAAAAATTTTATCCGCTGCTTTTGGGCTTGTATTAGAAGGTATTTGCGTCGGAGCGTGCGATATTCATATCCGTTAAATCATATCCAATATCTTTGACACCTTCCTAAACCTTGGGCATGTGTTTTTCGAATACAACAACAGCAACCAAGGCAAGCCTACATATGTCCGTAATACTCCCAAAATTTCGATTATGGTTTTTATTTTTTTTTTTATGTTGCGTGGCACTTTTAAACCTAAGCATTTTCGTCACGTGAGACGCCCCTTATAACCGGCGTGGCTTATAAATGATGAGTCGGTTATCTTGTCAGCAACGACTCAAAGCCACCCAAGCCTTGTACCGGAGCGTACTGGAATCAGTTAAACATGGAACCGGTACCGTCTCAGATTGCATTAGAAGTGCCACTTTTTCCGCTCCTGGTTATTGGCTAGCGTTAAGTTCATTGAGAAACAAAACGGTCCTAATGTCTTCGTTGCTGGCGGAAGAAGGCACATCTATCATTATGACTATCAGTGATTAGCTGATTTCCGAATTTTCAGTAGGACTAGAGCCCTTTATGTTGCTATATTTCTGGAATGACAGAAGTGGATGTAAACAAGTCAAACGCCGTCGCTGGGTAGCATATTCCCTCACAAGATTTTTAGCATCAGCTTGCCGAGGCCGTCTGAGCCAATTTATTTGGCTGTTTTAGCCTTATTGATGTATTTTTCAACTTCCGTTGTGTTGATGGCAATGAGCGCGTCCTTCGTTCTCTGTTTACAATCGTGCTTATTGGCACGACTCTGAGCAGGAAGGCAGATAATTCTATACACGAGTATACCGATGATTCCAAATTAACGGAAGGGGTCGAGTCCGCTGTTTACTATGTCCAACCAGAAACAAGTCGACCCTACAGGCTGTCAGATACCTGCAGTGTCTTTCCGTAATCTCACACAGTTCTTCATCAAGAAGTATGCTGGAATGCAAAGAAGCATTGTGGAGACTTCAGTCAGGTCGGATTATACATCTATACTGGGTTTTTGGTAACAAAGGGATATAAGGTAACGAAAAGGCCGATGAGTTGGCAAAAAAGGGTGAAGTACTTGGTAAATCGAAGTTAGGCATCCCCATCCGTATGGAAGAAATCAAAGGGAGACAGGAGTTGCATATGGCACATCAAGCAGGAAAGGTGAGGACAGATGCGCTTGGCTGCAAAATTTCTAAGATTATATGCTAATCCTACGACGGTAGATTTCTCTAGGAGAAATACTTAAGGCTCAACGTAGACATACTAACTATACACTGCCTTCTGGTGTCACATGCTTATAAGTTGCCCTCGTCAGCAACAAGAAATGTAGGAAGTGCGACCGGTTTGTAGAAGCGGTTCTGTGTTCGTGTCCTGCGCTCGCGAGGTCAGGCCTTCGGCTACTAGTACTCAGGTATTCTATGACATAAGTCCTTTTAACTAATTGAGGTTTTTTCGTTTGGTGGTCAAAAAAATTGTGGTAACACTATGGACACATTCAGTCCAGAAGTCCTCAATTACCGACCAGTTCAACCTAACCTAACCCAGCGCAAAATAAAGTCTCAGCTATTATTCCGTATTCTTTGCGTCTTATATTGCGATCTTCCTTGCTTAAGACTCGGGGCATCCGATGATATGACAGACAAAAGATTACAAAATTTACAAAAGGATGCACTTTCCACGTGGTGACTACTTCTCAAAATATTTGGAGCTCATTAACTAAAACGGTTCATATTTCATAACCCAATTTCTCTCAGTGTGTTTGTGTATTTCATTTTCTAGTTGCAAAAATAAACAATACATACAACATACCCATTAACGTACACAAAAGAAAACAAACAGAAAATGTGTTTGCTGCAAGCTCCTAGTTCCAACACGAGTTTTTTTCTAGCATTAAAATTACTTTACGCTGAGACAAGCACGACCACTAAATAGTCATGCAACAACAACACGCGCAGTAGACAACCAATGGGAATTGGAATTTTAGTTGCCAAAAATAGATCGGCGCGTGCACAGATAGGAAAGATGTTGAGTGATAGCAACGATGCTCGCTAACCCAGGCGGGTCGCATAGAGATTGTAAAGGAAGATGCAGCAGCATAGAGGACCCCAACGAACAATGCACAGACACACTATATACATCAGCAACATATGTATACAGAGGAACCTCTCCTAAGGGACATCTCTATTTGATGGGGACTTCTCTTGGGCGTACTAAAGTTGACTGAAGGTGAGTATCCACCCAAGAGAGGTTTCACTGTGCAGGAGGTGCTGGCAACGCGCATTGAACTACTTTCGATTTCCGATGGAGTTTCTTCTTTTTATCTTCTTCTTCCTGTTTTTAAGATAGCGCTGCATTCAATTTTTATACATTTTTTTTGTCATACCAAGCACTTTTCCTCTTCTTCTGCAGTTCTTTCTTCTCTTTGAGAGTTTGTAGGGTAACGGAGTCGTGCTATATTATATATATTGTCGTGCTATATTATTTGATCATCCTTACTTTTTTCGATTGTTGTTGTGGTGATGGCGTTGAACTTGATCAGTTCGATAGATATGTAATTGGGAAATGTGTGAAAGTGGAGAAGTGAAGAAGGAACTCTTAAGAAGAAATCGTAAGCCCACATAAACAATCAAGTTTATATGTAAATGTGGGTGAAGACGTGCAACCTAAATGCATATTGAAACGTATTAAGAAATGTGAGAATGAATGCGAATAATAAGACTGTTATTACATGAAATTTTTTTTATAATCTACTTTTAGGTGTAAAAGAGATATAAAATATGCAATTCAAAATTTCTTGAAAGGGGTGAGGGTTATTCAATAAAAGGAATAATCATGTAGATTCGGACGACTGAAAGATATGAAAAAGACTCAATAAATATCTGTCATCAAGCGACCATATGAAGGTCTGCAGCTGGGACTGCTTAGTTGTGACTTTTTTCTTGGGGGTGCTTATGAAGGAAAGTGGAATGACATAAGGTCAACGGCCATAATGTCAATTGACCTTATGACCACTTTAAATGATCGGACGACTGAAAGATATAAAAAATACTTAATAAATATCTGTCACAAAGCGACCATGGGGGGGTTATTTATGAAAGAAAGTGGAGTGACATAAGGTCGACGGCCATAATGTCAATTGACCTCATGACCACTTTAAATGATTAAGGGGTCAATTGCTTAACACCAATTAGAATGGATATAAGTTCAATTGATGTGAACATGTTTTAAATTTGACTTAAGTAAGAGACATATAGGAAATTTCCGTTTGATCTTGAAGTCAATTCCGGAAAAGGGCGATAACCATATTTTTGCTGAAAAGAGACTAACACAAAAATAAAAAGGTTCCACAGAATGATTTGCTTTGGCGAGCGTGCTCTGCAATTGTACCTAAAATCCAGAACTGTAATGAAATCCTCAAATCTCCTGCCGGCAGCACTTGGAGTAAAGATAAAGCGATGCCCATTACAAACTTACAAAGTAGTTGGCCTGCCGCTTGCATGCTACGCGTGCTCGATGTGATCGCCGAGCCACAGAAAACCATCTAAACATTGTGGCAAGAGTACTCCCTTTTAGGGTTGATAATTGAAATGCTGTAAAAATAGTTCCTGTTGAATACCCAGCAACCTGGGCAACCCAACAGACACCTGATTGAAGAGGTTCTGCCTCCTAGGGACCAAAGAAATCATCTCCGTAAGCATTATGAGGAAATACGGCAACTGAGAACTCAGCCATGTGTAGAAGTAGAACACAAAAAGGTTCTCGGTGATATCCACAAACAGGCTGCGAACCTCTATGTCGGGAATCTCCCGGCGAACCCCGTTCTTAAAGTTAAATACACTGAAATCCCTAGGTAGACGCGCGTCACTCTAGCTCAACTTCCATCTGGATACTGTAATAGGTTAGATCCTTAAAATAAATAAGATTTTAGGCCGAGCTTCTCTTACAACTTGCATCATGCTCCTTTTTATTTTTCCTACCAGTTAGTGCGACGGGACCAACTTCGAACGGCTTCTGCAAGGCACATGAATTTTCACTGAGAAGCCTTTCATGGCAAAAATACACTCGGATTGCTCGCCAAATCACTGCCGAGGAGCGACTTTTTTCTAAATTTTCGATGTTGCTTTCCCCGGGAATTGATCGCAGGATCTTGGGTGTAGTAGGCGGAGCACGCTACTACCATACCACGGCGACCCCCAGCTTAAACTCTTACTTATTCAGAATCAACCCCGACATACATAACATATGTCCTGCTTGCAACGTGTCCCCATATGACACCAACCATTTTTTCAATTGCAATGTGGAACGCCTCTAACACAACCCTCCTCTCCCGCCCACCCAGTAGGACTTCCATTAGTGGATATTGATGACAATTTGTGAGTGGTCGCACCTATTAGATGTGGCGAAGCACTTCTACAACAACGTAGTTTTTAGACCGAGTTCTCATTAGGGCGACTTTTTATTCCAAACTTTCTTTAGTTTTTTTTTTTTCATGTTTCAAAGAAATCCTCTCCGCAGCTTTCAATCCAATTTATCAATATAGAAAAATACTTAAGAGCGCAATTCTTTTATCCCAATGAACTTTTCCAAGCGTCCTCACGGCGAGTTGTATGGAATTTATGAAGATTTCTGTAAAACACAAAGGTCATAAGGCCATTTGAAGGGGTCAAAATAACAATCGCAGTTATGGCCTTATGTCATCATTCCTCTTTTAGAACCTGCGGCCACCGTGGTTTGGAGGTGAGATGTGGTGTGGATGGACGCATTTGCCTCTCGGCAGCGGTACTCCATAAATTGAAAAGATCCACACATTATCGACTGTGTTTTTGTTCATCGCGAGCATTCGAAGAGAGTGTGCTCATTTGTATCGCGTTAAACGAATTCCAAGTCAATGTCCTTTTTACCCGGGTCCAGAGTGCTTTTGAGTAACAAAGTAGTTTGCCTCGCCAAAACTTCCAGCAATCCAAGCTTTAAAATTTGTGAGTTATGTCTTTCCGCAGCCTGGACGTTACCTGACGGCTTTCTTGTGGTTGATGACTCTCATGCTTTCTGAATCCATCTGCCTTTTTGCTTCCGGTGATCACTTGTACCGGAGCTATACAGATGTAAGAAGTTTACAGCGATTGTTCATATAACTGCCTTTGCCCTTAGTTGCAAGGATGGGCCGATGTCCAAGCAGCTTTCTTTGTTTTCGCTATCGGTTAATCCGCAATGTTTGACGTCAAGCTGCTTAGCAGCGATATCTGTTTAGATGTCTTCTCTGCCGCTTGCTGAATTTATATCTTGCATGCTAATGGGGAGTTCAAACTTTAGGCTAAATGTTTGAATAATCTCTTTGAGACTAATTTTCGAGAAGCTTTTCTTTTAGGATTATTAACTCGGCTTGCTTCTGCTTGGCGCTGAAGTCCGCACGAGTCTAGAAAATCGTTGGTTTAGATGATGACAAGAGCGAGATTTCAGCATTTTTCTTCTGTGTGTCGGTGTCGGAATTAGTATAATAATTGAAAATATTAATGACGTTGGAGATCAACTCGAAAACTTTTAATTTAACTAAATTTTTCAAACGTTGGATAGTGATTGGATAATGAAGTTGGATATCAACTTGAGAACTATCTGGTTAAGAATGATTAAATAAGGATGTTGGATATCACCTCTGGAACTATATATATATTTCATTGGAGAATTTTTTTCCCATGTTCGTTGGGTAAACAAAATGCAGCTGTTGCCGTATCTAAAAATTATATACCCTACAAGAAGCGCTGATAGTTTTACTAATACACTCACACTTGTAATTGACAATGCTGATCCTGCGATGACGTAAACATTGATACTCAAATTTATGTATGTTCCTTTGTTCGCTCATGCATGTCCGCATGTTCCCAACGACAGCCTATAATCATGAGAAAGGACTCAAACTTGGAAAGCTTCGGACACCTGGTACAGAACAAAAGAACATACAGCAGATACCATTATGCATGTGAGACAGATACATAATTCTCAACGGAATTTTATGTATGCGAGAACAATTTATCCGATTTAATCATGTTGTCCCTACTGACTGTCATATGACAATCAAATGATTATCACGGTAGTCTTGTTATTTTTTAAATTCCGCCATTTTCAACCGACGTAACCCATATAAAAAATAAGTTTAAAAAATGAAAAAGAGAGCATTTCAAAGCTCCATGCTAAAAGAAAAAAAATCGAAAATAATATTAAAAAATACCAAAAGCTGTCGGAATGTATGGGGCGCACTCAAAAAATTTATACGCAAAAAATAATAGTGGTTAGTGATGATTCATTTTTAAATGTGTTTCCGCATGAGGAAAGCGCTCTTCTGTTGTTTTGTTTATTTTCTGAATTTAAATTGAACATTCTGAACTCGAATTCTTATAAAACAATTTATTTTAAACAAATAAGAAACACGTATGCTTTTATCACGTACAAAATTAAAAACGTAATGAAATAAAGTAAATAAAAAGCAAAAAGCATTGTTTCATTTTTGACGGAATATAACAATGGTCATTTATGATAGTATAACAGTCAAACCTGATATCTACAGTAAACTATCATTTATGACACTTTTTGATAGTTAGAGTGTTAGCACTGATCCAGGAAAAGGAATGAGATTGAGCAGTACGGCTATATACTTAATCAGTAGGGCATGTTGATGTATAAGAAGGAGACAAAAACTCACACGTACACAGTTGTTTACATCACATTTGCGCAAGTCCCCTTAAGTTTGTGATAGAAAGTTTGTATGAGGCATTGATCGTTAGGTTGACATTGCTGACAATCAGATGATAGCCAGTATTCTTGTAGGGTAGATAATAAAAAAACCAATGTTGCCGCACAAAAAGCATACCCCAAAGGCGGCCTTAAACTTAAAACCGGGCCTAAGGCGCGGTTTTCCAGTAGTCGGTTAAGCTAAACTTAATTTGCGTTTGCTTAAACTCTAGTAAAATTTATACTCCAGTTAAACTACCGAGCAGGTTTTCAGTCACAGTTCAAGGTCGCCTTTGGGGTAGGGTTTTGTGCGGCAACATTGGTTTTATATTATCTAGATAATTTTTAGATACGACAACAGCTGCATTTTGTTTACCCAACAAACATGGAAACAAAATTTCTCCAGCGAAATATATTTAGTTTCGGAGGTGATATCCAACATCATAATTTAATTATTCTTAAATCAGATAGTTCTCAAGTTGATATCCAACTTCATTCTCCAATCACTATCCAACGTTTGAGAAATTTTGTAAAATGTATAGTTCTCTAATCTCCATCGTCGAAAACTTCCTAACGACCTTTGAGAGATTTTGAGAAATATACAGTTCTCAAGTGAATATTCAACACATTTCTCCAGTTGATATCCTACATTGGATATCGAGTTGTGGTGGATTTAAAAACAAAATCTCCAATCAGGTACCACCAAAACCAATAGCTGTTTATTGTGAGAAATAAACACCTGGTTGATAGCAGTAATGAAGTGTAATTAATCAAAAATAAATTATATACATATAATTTATTTAATTTTATTTTCGTGAAAATACTGTGGTATGGAATCTTACATTCGAGTCCAGTTAGAGAACCACATTTTGGGAATTAAATCTTTTTAACTTAAATATTAGCATTTTTTGTTTTATAAAAAAGTCCCTCTTTCGCTGAGCGCGCTATGGTTCTCGAGCTGAGCCCCTTTTTCGAAACAACTCTTGAGATTTTAAAAGTATGCCTAGTTATCAACATGAGCTCAAATCGAACGAACACAAATAACTGATAAGTTAACTAGAGTTTAAGCCTGCCAGATCGGCCTCTTAATCTCAGCTTAAACTTCAGTTAAAGTAGACCAAAAAAACTGAAGAATAAGTTTAAGCGTAGTTTAACTGACAAACTGAGTTGAACTTGTACTGAAAAACCAGGCCTTAGCATTAGCAGTAGTTTGTTTAGTGCGTCTAGGCGGTAATTCTGGCCGTGTTAGAACTGAGACAAATCTTATAACTTTAAACGAGCAATTCTTTTATATTTGTATAGCCGCACGTTCTCGGGAACGGCTCAACCGATTTAAATGAAATTTGGCACAGAAATAGTGTATCACCTTCTAAGACTTTCTACCTAGGTGTTGCCACTCAGAATGTTTCACAAGGCTGCCACCTATTCGAAATAAAAAAATGCCATGAGATATGCCAATATGGGTATCAAACGAAAGGTATTTCACTCCGCATTACAATAGGGACATTTCTGAGTAGGGTTGCATTTAGGGTTGCCACCTATTCGAAATCAAAAAAAAATTGTATGAGATATGCCAATATGGGTATCAAACGAAAGGTATTTCACTCCGCATTACAATAGGGATATTTTTGAGTAGGGTTGACATTTAGGGTTGCCACCTATTCGAAATTAAAAAAAAATTGCATGAGATATGCCGGTATGAGAATCAAACGAAAGGTATTTCACTCCGCATTGCAATTGGGACATTTTTGAGTAGGGTTGCCATTTAGGGTTGCCACCTATTCGAAATAAAAAAAATACATGAGATATGCCGATATGGGTATCAAACGAAAGGTATTTCACTTCGCATTACAATAGGCACATTTTTGAGTAGGGTTGCAATTTAGGGTTTCCACCTATTCGAAATTAAAAAAAAATTGCATGAGATATCCCGATATGGGTATCAAACGAAAGGTATTTCACTCCGCATTACCATAGGGACATTTTTTAGTAGAGTTGCCATTTAAAGTTGGGGTAGTTAGACGATATAATACTCTATTTACTCATATTATATTAAAGCTTTAAAGAACATTAAAGCTAAAAATTTTCGTAAGAAAATCTTACGCATGATTCGAATTAATTTTCTTAATTTCACACACGCTAATAAAATTGAAATGCAATATCAAGGCACCGTTGCAAATTCTAGCAAAATATATTTAAATGCATAGTTTTGGCAAATATGAAATGAATAATTGCAAATTCTCACAACTTACTAGTAGAAAGATTTTTCACTATAGCAAAAAGATATTTCATCATGGTAATTTGCTACCGTTGAACACTAGAGGCATATGTTCAATTTGAAAACGACATCTAACCATTTAACTACTTACCAACAGATGGCGCTTAGGGAATTAAGTTGACATTTAATTAAATTAACTGATAGTTGTCATAACTGATAGTTGTCATTCGCGAAATTTACAAGTTTTTGGAATGTAATAGAATTGTGAGACTCTAATAGTGTATAACTAAAAAAATGTTTGAAATTAATAATTCGCCGCATGAAGATACTCGACCTAAATAACTTAGTCCTCGATTTCACTAATTATCATAACAATCCCTTATACTATAGGCTGGAATTACCCATTTAAAATTTTTCATTCCAGTTCATTTTGCGGTTAGTGTTTGATATGTTTTTGACATCTATTTTCAAGGAAATCAAATATTAGTAAGTAAAAATATATTATATATATGGGGTATTCCATCCCATTTCGACCAATTTTGAACCCGACCCCTTTAGAATTGGCTGAAAGTTTTTCTTCTTTTTCTAGCTTACGGAAGACGTTTTTCAGAATTTTTTCAAATTTTTTCATCCAACTCAAAAAAAGTTATGAATTTTTAAAAAAGCACCGTTTTCAAAAATAAAAATTTTTTTTTTATCAATTTTATTTATAAAACAAAAAATGTAGGAAAATGATTTTTAAGTATTCTTTTCTTTATATGTTATGTTAATCTACGATTAAAATGACTCGCTTTCGCTGTCAGTCATTAATTCTGGTTATTTTAATCGTAGATTACCATATTATATAAAGAAAAGAATACTTAAACATCATTTTCCTACATTTTCATGTTTTATAAATAAAATTGATAAAAAAAAAAATTTTTATTTTTGAAAAATTTTTTTTTCAATTAAATAAAAAAATATATAAAAAAAAATCGGCCCACTCCGGGTATAGTGGGGATGATTGCAGAATTGATTGAAGTTTTTATGAGAAAAAAAAAATGCCGAAATTCGAAAAATCTCGAAAAACTGAAAAATTAAAAAAAAAAACTTTTTGTATTTTTTCCGAAAAGTACATTTAAAAACAAATTTAAAAAAAAAAAAAAGATCCCAAACGGTCAATTTTTGAAAAAGTTATAGCATTTTGAAAACAAAAACGGTGTTTTTTTTTAAATTCATAACTTTTTTTGAGTTGGATGAAAAAATTCTGAAAAGCGTCTTTCGTAAGCTAGAAAAAGAAGAAATACTTTCAGCCAATTCTAAAGGGGTCGGGTTCAAAATTGGTCGAAATGGGATGGAATACCCCATTTACATATACAAAAAAGTAGAGTTTGATTAATGATGACATGTAGAACAAAGTATATTATACGGCATACTCGAAGATTGCCGAGCAAAGCTCGGTCGCCCAGGTACTGATTTATTAATCGGGATATGTGTCGGAAAACTCGGAAACCTGGCAAACCAATGCACAACTTTTTGGGTGAGGCGTTCTAATGCTCCTACATAAATATGTACTTACCACAAAATTTCGCTAAACAGCTGCGGCCAGTAAAGCTTTTCAGATAACTAATATCTTTGGCAAATAACTTCCTTCTTATCAATGTAATCCTCAACACTAAAAGTCAAATATATTTGAGTCATAAAATCCTTGGTATTGATTAATATTTATGGGTAAAATAAAATGGAATTTTTTAAGTTTTTATACACAACAATAGGAACATTTCGATGCACATTTAGGAGTTTCAAACTATTTAAATATTATTTTTTAAACTGAATGCTTTTTTCCATATCACTTTTTTTGATTATTTAATTTTATTTTGTTTTTTTTTTTTGGTTTATTGTTTGAGTAATAATTTTTTTAAATTAATTAGTTAAGATTTATAATTTTTTGTTTTATATGTAATTCATTATTTGTTTAATTTAAATATCTTTGGAATATGTTTCTTATTTTATTTTTATACAAAAACAAAATATTTTAATTTAATTTTTTTAATTCCATTAATAGTTCTATTTAGATATTTTTATAAGTTTTTTTATTTCTATTTTAAATATATTAAATATTATTTCTTATATATCTAGTCATCGTATACATGTTTTTACTATAAGTACTTTGGTATTTATATTTTTATGATCACTCAAGTTTACGCCAACTTTAGTTAACTTAATCACTTTAGGCTTCCTTCAGAGCTATTTTAGATTTTTCGCTTTTACTTGTTGTAGTATGCATTCCAAAAATCACACAACAATTAGTCACCAATATTGCATGATCAATAAATAGATCGCAAAGAAAATTGTCTCAACCGATCGCGAGCGTACGCGTCAACGTCCCAATTTGGAATGCAACAATCAAAAAAATGTAGTCGAACTAAAAGAAGGCATGAAGATCTACATACTATCTCCGTATATGTAAATATTTGTATAAAATATGTACTTGTAATAGTTGCATTAGGGCAGAAATCACTGAAGCAGCGCATCCGTTAAACGATCGCACCGATCTGACAGTCCCATATGCTGCTGCTGCTGCTGGTGTCACAACATCAACCCCGTAAATTGCGTTTGAGCAATGGATGGCACGCACCACAGCGACGCACAAGAGGACAACAGTCGTTAAGACATCAAGCAAAAGAAGCAGGAGCAGTAGCAGCAGCAATCGGCGTATTTGCATCCGCTGCATCAGCAACATTGGTAATGGTAATGAACGCTGCTGGCAACAGTTTTTCTAAATAAGCGCGCAGCAATAGCTAAGAGAGTTTATGCCTCCCTGTTTTGTTATATTTATCTATCTTCTATGTGTGCACAACAGAAGACACTTTGCCAAATAGCAAATGCCAAAAATAATCAAAAGTCATAGGCCAGACATGGGACAGACATTTCTGTCTAGCTGGACGACAACGACGTGAAAAAGAATGCGCTTTGTCGTGTCACTTAACGAAAATAGCGGACTTTGGAATTTGCTTAGAAAGTGAAATAGAAATGGCATAAAAATAATAAATTTGGTACTCTCTGGAAATATCGCTCTAAAATTAACGAGAGCCTAATAATATTGAAGCAACCTAACACGATACTCTGAATATCGAGTCCTAAATCAATGTAACGTATCCTTTATACCTGCAGAAAGTAAAACAGTAGCTCATTGGGAACGTAGCTCAAGGACCTACTAGCAATATCCTAAAATTCGGATAGAGTCGCATAGCAAATACCCGCAGTCGAGACCCGACACCTCCGGAGGGTTGATGTCCTCATTAAGGCTGAGGCTGACATTTCCGCAATGCTGGAAGCAAGATAGACGGGCAAGGGAGAAGGACAATAGGACCTTGGCATGTCTGACACCAAACTGGAAAAGGCTGCAGACCTGCCAAACTGCTGAATTTAAAACTACACGGTATGTCTTCTCATGATCCTTGAACATCATCTGCATAGTGAGACAAAAGAGCTCAACATTAAAATTAATTTCTGAACTTGCAGTTTTTGCTTAATTGTCACAAACCGGGACAACAACTGCTTCATCTATCCCCGCCTTCAAGAGGGATAAGAAAAAATCTCCCTATGCTCTATGATAAGGTGGGGCACCTGCCTACGCAGCTGATCCAATCAAGTATAAGGAGGCGCTAAGCTCAATCCACACAGAATCGGTAAACAATTTTGCTAGGTCGCGCCCGTTGAACGTCGTTATCAATATACACTATCCAAACCTTGCAGAGGAAAAAAGCAACCTGCCAAGAGAGACAAGAGTCACTCTGGCACAACTTCGTTCTGGATACTCTAAAAAGTTAAACTCTTACTGGTCCAGAATCAACCCCGGCTTACGTAATGTATGTCCTACATGCGATGCGACAGTTTGATGACAACAACAACAACGTCTGCCACAGTGGTCATATCGACAGAAGCGTAATTCAAAGCCAAGGTGTCGGCTTTTCGATTATTTTCGCCGATCCCACAATAGATGAGCGATGGGTATAAGAACTCCATTTATAATAAACTAAAAAGAAATACGATTACTGACGCCGCCATGATATCAAAATCATGTGTGACGACTTTGATACCATGCGTATTTGGTCGTCCACGATGCAACATCTCTCAGCGGTTTGAGGTTGCTTGATATGGTCATCTGCATAACCAGGTTTCATCATAAAAAGATTCACCAAACTACTTGGCGGCCGATCGAAGAACCCGAAACCAAAGCGATCACGTCGTGATCGATGATCGACTCCCACACCTGCGAGCTGAGAGAAATTATCGACTTCGCGGCGTACACGAGGAGTGGGAGCCTATTTCTTATTTAGTACGTGGGTTTCAAGTGAGCCCGCAAAAAGGTGGAAGGATGAGGAATGTCACGTTGTGTTGGAAACAAGGTATCAGCTTGTAGGGACGCATTGCGTACAGGCGCAGTAATTCGCCTTCCAAGCGTTAGCGTGAAAGGAGCAGTGAAAACTGCTTAGAAAAGAGAAACGTGGGGAAGAATGGTGTGAGTGCGACGAGCATCTGATGACAATGGAATATATATTACGACAAGCAGATATAACGAAGTGAGATCGGCAATATCCAGGCTTGGTAAAATAGCATTATCTAACCAATCCACAAGAAAGCCGATCACGAGTTACTGGGAAATAAGATTGCTTAATATGGCGTATAAGGTGCTATCTAGCATCAACGAATGGTATATCTTTGCAAAAGAGACCTTTATAACAATGGTATTTCATTTCCCAAGTGGAATTATAACAATAAATAGGAAAAACTTCAAATTTAAAAAAATGGGCCTGGCACTGCCCCTTTTATGACTAAGCAATTTTCTAAGTTTCGGGAGCCATAACTCGAAGTAAAATTAGTTCAGAATAGAACCATATGTATATGGGGTATTCCATCTCAATGCGACCAATTTTGAACCCGACCCCTTTAGAATTTGTTGAAAGTTTTTCTTCTTTTTCTAGCTTACGAAAGACGTTTTTCAGAATTTTTTCAAAATTTTTCATCCAACTCAAAAAAGTTATGAATTTTAAAAAACACCGTTTTTGTTTTCAAAATGCTATAACTTTTTCAAAAATTTACCGTTTGGGTTCATTTATTTTTTTAATATGTTTTTAAATGTACTTTTCGGAAAAAGTACAAAAAAATTTTAAAGTTTTTTTTTCAATTAAAAAAAAAAAAAAAATTCGGCCCACTGCGGGATTAGTGGGGATGATTGCAGAATTGATTTAAGTTTAAAAAAAAAGGCGAAATTCGAAAAATCTGGAAAAACTGAAAAATTATAAAAAAAAAAAAAATTTTTAAATTTTTTGGAATTTTTTCCGAAAAGTACATTTAAACACAAATTTTCAAAAAAAAAAAAAAAAAGATCCCAAACGGTAAATTTTTGAAAAAGTTATAGCATTTTGAAAACAAAAACGGTGTTTTTTTAAAAATTCATAACTTTTTTTGAGTTGGATGAAAAAAATTTGAAGAACTTCTGAAAAACGTCTTTCGTAAGCTAGAAAAAGAAGAAAAACTTTCAAGCAATTCTAAAAGGGGTCGGGTTCGAAATTGGTCGAAATGGGATGGAATACCCCATATGTATTATTGCGCAGCCTTGTAACACTATTAAGCCCACAGTGTACAGCTGGGTATGTGATATTCGGTTTTACCCTAAATTAGACTTCCTTGTGCATAATCGAAATTATTTTCTGGACAACGTTTTGCCTTTTTGGCCATTGGTAAAAATCGAAATAAATGCACCCTGCCTACATCATCTTACAATCAAATATACGACTTAAAATAATGAAGTAAAATGCCCCCCCCCCTCCCCCCGGAAGTACAATCCTAGATCCGCCACTGCCCGCAGTATTGGTGCTAGATATTTTCATTTGCACACCTTGGACTTAAAGATTTTCCATACAAAATTTTATTTTTCAAATACTTTAAATATTGAACATTTTAATATTTGTTTTCTTTGGATATTTCATTTTTGTTCTGTAAAGTATTTGAAAAATCAAATAAAATTTTTGTATGCCATTTTTTTCTCAACAGAGTATCATAGAGAGAAAAATTTTGCGTATGTGGTTTTCCTTGCGTGCAAAAATGTGCTCCCAACAATTTTAAAAATAGAAATTTATTTCACAGAAATAAAAAATGTGCTTTTAAAGAGTAATGTATTACAAGCAAATTGGTGTTTGAATTGTCAAAATCTGTGAAGCCTATAGGATGCTGCTCAACTTCAAAAGAAAGAGGACAAAAAACTCAAATGGCAATTTTTAGGGACACACTTTTTTTTGGAAAAATCGAAGATAAGCATTTTTTGTATGGTCGACAGCTATCAAATAATACTTCTGTTGCTGAATTATCACGTTTTTAAGTGATCCGTTGCAGAAATTTTCACTGAAAATGAAACACGCACTATTAAACCATCCTATGTCCTCCCTGATTCGCAAATCGTTCGACGATATCTTCTGGTTTCACTTCAATGTCAGAATGTATATTCAGCAACGCCAGATCGACCAATCTTGGCTGAAGCATAGTCGTTCTGAGCCACGTTTTCAACCGACGTAATGTTGAAAGAGAGCTTTCGGCGCTTGCATTCGTGACACACATCGTAGATAAAATTTTGAGCAAAGCATGGATGGTTGGGTATACATCTTTGTCACAAAGGGATGTTCCCTATCCCACCCCCGTAGATCCGCGCCTGTATAGTCTACGTTACAATCACAGAAGAGAAGCTGAGAGTAATTAACTAAAAGATCAAACTCTTACTTTATGTCATAGTACAGTAATCGCGGTTACCATTTCCTATCGGGTCAATAACTTCGCTTGTAATAATTAAGTATCCAAAATTTTAGTTAATGACGTGACAACAACTACAGCTTAAGCAAATAACATAAGTCAGATACCATTTCCTAACATGTTCTGCAGTTCGTTCACCTTCTTTAACTCACCGGCAGAAATGCAACATTTAGTATATACCGTATTGTAACGGAAATGGTGAAATGAAAACAATTGTGAGGATTAAGCAAAATTAATCACTTGTGTCACTTTCTTCTTTTACATTTACCTACTTCTTCATGCTTCATGTGCCAACATACATAAACACAGGAACAGGATAATGTATTGGCTGTCGAAGTAACGCAGGCGCAGTATAACATGCGCTCCACAAGTTCATTAACCTGAGACTAAATCAAAAACAACAATACGATAATAATAGTACCTGACATACACGCGAAAATGAGACAAAAAGGGAACATTGAATAATGTGAGACATTCGTCCATATGTAAGTATGTATGGAGTTTGGTATAGATTTGGTTTGTATGTGTAACCAAAGGATGAAACTGCCATCCATGAAAATCATACTTGTTACATAAAACATCAATACGTCTGCGCATAAATACGAGGGGTTACAACTAAGTGCCTTTGTTTTATGAGTTTTAGATCGAAATTCTGATTTGTGTTGGATGTTGAATTTCGAACCGGCGTCTAAAGGTAGTTTTACTGTGGATTTCCATTTTTTGCGTCCTAAGTGATGAAATACGACGGTGAAAGGATTCAGCAAGACTCACATAATTTAAATTATCAATTCAAGTTCAATTCGCTATTTTGAAGGTATCGTTCCCAAGTCATAGAATTTGTTCAAATTCACCTTTATTCCTTATTTCCTTATACACTGATAATGTACTCCCGGCAGACTTTATGCTGTTCGAAAACTAGTTTGCTTATATTCAAAAAGCGAGCCTCGCTTTCCTTCTCTCTCTTTACCAATCTTGTGTACTTTTGGTAGGACTTGCTTAAATTTAGTGTTAAATGACTTCAGTTATCTTAAGAAAGGGTTAGCTTGCGAGAATTATTGAACTCGGTCAGAAACGCTCATACGGTTAAGAGCCAACCGGATTGTGATCATGCAAATGAGCTTAGTGTTACGATCTTATCTAGCTCATGACGACTGCTCATACGATCAAGAGGCCATGCTATAACAAGAACTTGAGTGCTCGACTTAGCTGCAGTGAGAAGTGTTAAAAGGTGTTAAGAGTGATATGTTGACTATTTTTCTGCAAAAGCAGGATGAAAAAGTAATAACACATGCTTCCTTATAATTCATAATAATCGACTTTCGTAAACCCCTCCCGACGCGCATCTTCTTCTTCATATACAGATATGATCACTCGGCGATGATTTCGGGGAGTTTTATCGATATTGATGGTCCATTGCTAGATAATGATCCGGTACATTCCAAAAAATAGCATCATTAAGGTACTAGCGCAGCCAATGCGGGAACGATCACTTTCTAAGTAAACAGGACTCCCCAAGGGTAGGTGAAGCGGACAATTGGGTTATACATTGCACTGGCGACCCCTTGAATCTAAATGCTTTTCTCTCTACGTGCATAGTTGAAGTTTATCTTATCTTCTTTAAACTTCAATTCAATAAAGCCTTAACCCAGGTGCGATATATGTTTGATATATTTTTGAAATATCCAGATCGTCCCCCCAATCATCGGTATGTTAAGAACCGATCCAGTACAGTCAGATAATTATAAATCTACTGCCAAGTGGAATCGGCTGCAGTTTCGAGCACCTTATCTCAGCAAAACTTAAGAAAAATTC
Organism: Eurosta solidaginis; assembly: GCF_040869045.1. Lineage (NCBI taxonomy): Eukaryota > Metazoa > Arthropoda > Insecta > Diptera > Tephritidae > Eurosta > Eurosta solidaginis. The sequence goes on from NC_090323.1 coordinate 47,328,541, forward strand.
TGAATTTGATTAAAAACCTTTCCATTTGAGATCTCGCTTTTGTCTCATATCAGCATGAAATCAATAAATTTCAATTCTCAGACGGAGTTCTTCAATCAAATATTGAGATAACGCATTTATATCAACAAAATTTGTGAAGCTGCAGCTGATTTCGACTTGCTTGGAGAGCTTCTTCACACCCCTTGGGAGCTGGTTATGTTACTCAGCGTCAAATCCTTTTCCGCTTTGCAAGGATTTTAATTCACACATAGCAGCATACAAGCAAATCGTTTTTGCCTCTCAAAGTCAGCTTCAAGTCTACAAAAAAAAAACATTGGTTTGTGTCGACTTTCTTATCTTGAGTCTTCTCCAGGATCTAACGCATCGTAAAGATCTGGGCAATGGTAGATTTAATTGATCTAAAGCCGCACTTATAAGGTACACTCAGTTCATTGCCTTCGCGGTAATTAGCGTGGTTTGTGGGATCGTCTTTCTTGTAGTTTGATAGAGCACAGTTAAATTCCAATCTAGTGCAAGCACTCGTTCGACCATAGTTTGTGTAGGAGTTGATTCATTATCGATTTTCATCGAATCCTCGTTTCCTTGTTTGAACAGTGGGCGGGTAGTCAATCGTTATCCGGCGCCTTTTTATTCTTTGTCCACTTCGTCACAATCGGGTTCTGGAACGTGCCTTCCGTCATAAGGGATTAGGCGATCGGGTTCCACTTCTCGCTCGCTAGCTTAAAACGCAGATAAATTCTCCCCTCACAGCTTAAGCACAATCAGTACGCCAGTGACCAGGTCGCTATCATCATTCCTGTAGGATTCTGATCCGGCTTTGCAACCTTTCGCCATACGGTAAATTGTTCTATATAATTTTCGAGCGTTATTCTATTAGCCAGCGTATGAAGCTCCTCGTACTCACCAAGTGCCTTCTAAATAGGCGCCTCTCTTCCTTCTTCGCATCTTCTGAGATAGGATTTCCTTCAAAAAACTCTCAGGTAAACCATTTCCGAACTGGTTTCTTCACTACAAAGCAAAAGCGATCTTAATGCCGGATCAGTGACCAAATTAAACTTTAAAAATTCATTTTTATAACACATACGAACTATACAAACAAAACTTGGTTACTCAACCCCACTCGTCCGACGCGTACCTGTGAAGCTGGAATGAGCCGCAGCGATAGCGTTCATTGTTGCTCTGTCGATCAACGACGATCACCACCGGCTAAATTCCGATGGTGCTAAAAGCGTGTTTCAAATGCCGCCCAAAATTCGAAACATGTTTAAAAAAACAAAGATTTAAAATCACGAGCGTGTTGTACTTTATCATTTTGTCTTTTTTTTTTATAAATTTTCAACAGAGTGATTCAAAAACATGCATATTTCTTTTCACTCCATCGTTGACAATTCCTAACAGTTGCTATGTTGTTGCTATACATTGCTGCACGGCAACAACAACATACTCAGTCATTACCACATGTTGCTTACAACTCAAAAATTCGGCGCTTAAGTGATGGTGAGACGTTAAAGTAAGTTGGTGAAAGAAATTCGTTGGCTGATACTTACGGTATGTCCCCGAGGGTGGTTTTTTGTTGTACATACAGCTTGTTATTGCTAACGATGCATATGATTTGTGACAATCCATTTGACAGCTTCACTCAAGCTGAGCAATTAAATAATGTACTGAGTAAGCTAGGCAAAATAGGAAAAAAACGTAGTCCCGATGATCGACTTCCCACATAATTCATTGAACTCATTCATTCTTTGGGGAATGCTGAGTTGAATTGATTAATATTGAAAATCTCATGCCAGCATAAGGAACGCAAATGATAAGAAGAAATGTTATCGCTGTAACTCAGTGGAAGTTCTGTAAAAAAACAAAAAAAAGTACAGTCGCGCTCAAGTGCGTTACAATGCATGGATACATATAAGTGCTAGGTTGGGTTAGTTATTGGTGAAATTCTCCTCTATGGCGACTTTATCATCATCAATAATTAATTGCCTATGCAATTTCGACCTTTTTGTAACAAGTCACGGCAGCCATACCTGTTTCGTGTTAATTGACGCCAGCTGTGCGCATCAAGAGAGATCAAGTCTTCCTCCACCTCCCCGCCTTTATCAACTCAAACAACAACAACTCAACAAACTTTTCTCTGCTTCCAAATACGGGTATCGAAAGAAATAGATGCATACTTTCTTGTCCGGAGCAATTTCGTTCATTCGCACTACATGACCCAACCAGCTTTTATTCGTCGCACTATCTTCATATCTGCGTTGAACATTATCAGCCCAATCACGCAATACATCGTAGAGGAGACGTTTGGAAACACGGTCGAATTGCAAGATAGCAGTTTCGTTACTTTCCCGAAAAAGCAGTCTACGATGGATTGCGTGATTGGGCTGTATACCTCCTTCGGTACTCACCGTCGGCATTAGGAACATGAACATAAATCTTCCTGAAAACGTTTCTTCTGAACAATCCAACAGCCATCTTATCTTCTCCCCACACCATCCATGATTCCGAGCCATACATCAAAACAGGTGTGGTGAGCGACTTGTAGATCATAATTTTTGTTCGGTGAGGCAGTACTTTCCGTTTCCAATTGTCTGCTCTGTCCAAACTAGCCCTTGTTACAGTTAGTACTGGTACCCATATAAAAGAAGCATTCTACAGTCCCGAATTTGTATTCGTCAACAGTGGCGTGGATGCCAAGGCACGAATTCACCGATTCTTTCTTGGATAACAGCGAGTATTTCGTCTTGTCGTCTTGGTGTACCGTCAAGACCTGATCGATAGTAGATTTATCAGGTCTCAACGCGCATGGATAAGGGGTAATCAGTTCGCTTACTAAGTGCTTAAGGCTTTCGCGCAGTACTCTAGATATAACCTTATACGCGATATTAAGCATGCTGATTCCACACCAATTGACGCTGTTTGCAGGATCGCCATTGTTGTAGAATGGGCAGATCACACCAATCAGGAGACATGCGCTCATCCGCCCATATTTTGCATAGAAGTTGAGATGTGCTCTTTACCAACTCTACGCCTCCGTGTTTGATAAAAAAGGATAAAGCTGTTCGCCCTGAGTATGGAAGAAAATATAAAACTCTCTTGGAAAACAAAAAATTGTAAAAAATCAATGTGAATCTTGAGAAATCTATAACTTCAACGTTGTTAGACCAAAATTGATTCAGCTACAAAATCCTATGCTCCAAAAAATTCAGAGGAATCTAAATAAATAGTTTGGAATTTTCGCAAAATTTTTTCGAATTGAAGGACTTTTTCGAATAGTTTTTTCTTAAATTATAGAAAACAAAACAAGAATGTTCTCATACATTAAAAGCAATGAGGGAAATCTCCGCGTAATGTACCAATAAAAAAATCATTCATTGGTTAATACTTTGTATTTCTATATGCAGAATAAATCAAATCAGTTCTTAAAATGAGCCCCCACCAACAACAAAGCAAAGCTTTGGTAAAAGCAAACATACAAAGTATATCCGTCCAAAGAATAAATCTATTAAAAACAAGGAAACTGGTAAAAGTTGTACAACAATAAAAGCATGGCTTTGGCTGAATTTGTTTTTTAACAGTTCAACCACCGCAGAAGTGCGGGTTCGAATCCCACTCCCCAGCAGAAAAATCTTTGAAGAGACTTGCAAGTTATAATCGAAACAGCTGACGCCTTGTCCGTTCTGATTTCGCGTTGTTGGTATTATTCCCAAATTATTAAAGAAATTAAACATTGCTTCAAAAACATGTTTTCATACATTAAAAACAATAGTACAAAAAAATTATTAATACAAATAAAAATAAAATTAAAAATTTTTAAGCACTTCCTTTATATAAATGGACAAAAATCAGCGAAAAATTTCTACTTATATAAAGACATATTCTTCCTAAACTTTGATTTTTAAATTTTGACATAGAAATTGCAAAAATATTTATGAGAAGTAAAAATATAAAGGTGGAGCGCACATTACTTGGATTGGAAAGTTGGTAGGAAAAGAGATATTATTAGTCAATCAATTGCGCTCCATCTTTATATTTTCACTTCTCATAAATATTTTTGCAAATTCTATTTTAAAATTTAAAAATCAAAGTGCCTTTGTGTAAGGAGACATTTTTTGCTGATTTATGTCCATTTATGTATATAAAGGAAGTGCTTAAAAGTTTTCTGTTATTTTTATTTTCTCCTTTTCTTCCTTTTTTCGGTGTCTTTAACTATCAGTTAAGTTTTACACTTGTAGCTCAATGAGAACTTACATAAAAATCAATTCCAGAATTCCCTCCGTTCCGTTTGATTTTTCTAAATATCTCAGTCCGTGCGCCCCCTAGCGAAACTTTTTGTATTTTACCATCGGCTATTATCGACCTCTGAATTAAGCTCTAAATTTTTAGCCTCTAGCTCATCGAGAAGTTACTTAAAATTCGGTTTCAAATTTCCAAATTATTATCAAATTTTTTCGTTCCGTGCGCCACCTAACGGAATTTTTTCTCCTTGTCTTAAATTTGCTCGGCGTCTTATCCTATCTGTGAAGTTTTACAGTTATAACTCAATGAGAACTTACATAAAAATCCATCCCAAAATTCCCTCCGTTTCGTACGATTTTTGTAAATATCTCATCCCGCCCGCCCCCTAGCGAATCTTTTTGTATCGTGTCATCGGCTGTCATCGACCTCTGAATTAAGTTTGAAATTTCAAGTCTCCAGCTCATCGAGAAGTTACTTAAAAGCTGGTTTGAAAATTTTCAAATTCTTATCTAATTATTTCGATCCGTGCGCAACCTAATGGATTTTTTTTCCTTTTGTTTCATTGTTACGGTGTTCTAACCTATGTGTAAAGTTTCACGTTTGTAGTTCAATGAGAAGTTACTTAAAAATCGATTGCAAGGTTTGTATGAAAAACGGACAAACATTCAACCGACCTAATATAAAGGAAGTAAAAAAGAATTTAATGGAAGAATTTTGATAAAAGTTACCACTACTATTTTCGTATTGCCAACTGCACCTCCTCTTTAAATAAACTCAAATTATATTGTAGTTGACTTATTTTATTAGGTTTCTTTATATTTATTATTTTTAATATAATTTTCATATTGAATTCAATTAATTTTTTCCAAATATGTATGTATGTATGTATGTGTATGTGCGATTACAATATATATATAGCACTATTTTGTTTCATTTAAATTTTATTTTTATTTTTTTATTTTAAGTAAATGGTACATAATAAAATATGTATGTTTTGTTTGTATTTATGTAAGTATGTAGGTAATTGCGTAGTTCATTGGAATATCATTTAGATTTGCTTCGTCGTATTTGGATTATATAATACTAACATCAGCATTCTTAATTGTCATTAAACATAAAGGACTTTTGTTTTTTTGTTTTTTTTTTTTGTAATTTTTTTTCTAAAGTACATAATCATACTATTTATTACACATACATGTATTATTGTTAATATTTTATCAACTTTAACTGCTATGGCCTTCGAATTTTTAGTTTAATAATTTTTTTTTATTTTTTATTTTTTTGCATATATTTAATAATCGTCATTTTATATACATTACTGTTAAGGTATGTTACTATGTTACAGGCTTTAAAATATTTGTTTATACATTTGAGTAAGTATTGAAAAAAAATTGTATTCTGGTCATCCTTTTCTTTTTTCCAATGTGCATAAGTTGCTATTGGTCCGGAAAGCAAAAAAAGAAATAAAAAAAACACTGAAAAATTTCGGGAATTTGCGTATTGAATTTTCCGGATGAACAGCCTTCTTCAAAACTAAGTTTTAATGAAATCGTACCCAGCAAACATTCGGGGTCAAAAAAGAGAGAGAAAGGAGTCCTTATTCGAATCGTTCACGCTAATTATGAGCTCATTTATGGGTCCGCAATGAATGTAATTCCCTTCTTACGATGGTCGACCGATATGAGCTTAATTTCATACATTATATGAGCCTAAATAAGAGTCCAATATGTTTTCTAATAGGCTCATAAACCTCTAAAATATGCTTCTTATATGACTCTTTTCGGAGTCATTTATGTTGTTCATATAATGGACTAGATTGGCTAGATAAGAGCGGGGTTTGAACGCATGGCATTCAAAATAGGGAAGCATATCCTCAATATTAGTTTAAAAACATAAATTTCGGAGCAAACCCATAAATGTAGGGCATACATACGTCAGCACTAAGCAAAGACAGGTTCGACCAGTTTTGCTCGAAACGCTTACATTGTTCAAATGCCGATAATTATGGAGATGATTAGATAGAAGCGTTCATGCCAATTTAAAACGGTAACAGCAAAATACATTATAGGATTGAATTTTATTCAAATTGAATATGAAAGAAAATTTTTTCAAAATAAAATATGAACATTTTTCAAAAGCTGATTTGCTTGCTGAACACTCTTGACATACAGTTCATAATCTTGACCATATCGGAGACACAAAAGACTCTGATTTCTAAGGCTCATATTTTTCACATATTTCGGACTCATATCGGATTCCTAAATTATGAGCGCTCCGAGAATGTTTGAGGGGTAATGATTCGCAACGCTAGTTCTATACTCTATAATTGGGCTATTAATGTCGAAGTTGGGCGGAATAATGGTAACAAGGTATATATGGGTTATACACTGATAGAAAGAAGCTGGTAAAATCAACCGAATTACATTCCGATTTAACCGATATCTGTAAATTTTTATCCATCAGTGAAATCAACACAAAAAATGCATCAAATTTAAGCCACACAAATCAATACTGTAACGAATCCTATGAATTAGTGATTAATAAATGTCTTCTAGTCGTTCGAATCTGAACTAGAGAACAAATAAACTCAAATGTTCGGTATATAAAATACTCTTTATTGAAAGCACCACTAGGTAGTAGATTTTCACAATCTAATGTATTCGGGTACTTCATTTATAACGTGTTAAAATCTAAACGTATTTCCCTCCATTTGGACTGCATCGCTTTTATAATGTCGGTTGCTTCGTTCACTTATTTCTCCCAGGGTCTATACTTTTTGCGAACAGCCTTCTTATAAGTATACTTCTATAAACTGCTGCATCTCATATTCGCTTTTGTTTTCTATGTATATGTGTGAGTAATGTTGTGTTACCCTGCAAAAATCGTTGGATCATGTGGTCCACTGGAGTACTTACCATTATACTCCACTGTAATGCAGCGATGGACCAACTCATGTTTCTACACGAACATATTGTAAGCCGATCATTGCTCGTTTTTAACGATTGTAATCACTACACGATGTTTATTGGAATGTGGGTACTCTGTGGATTACTCTCATGTTATGCGGAGCTGGAGTATATGGTCCAGTCCTAGGACATCGCAATGTTAATTGGACCATGCATGGAGTACTCGCGATTAATGCAGGGTATCTGCTATGTTCATGCTATTGTGATTGTACAGAATTTATTTACGAGCGGCATAGTGACGCCTCGTAACTGCTAATATTCGCCACAATACAATTCAGATTTTTTTTTTTTTTAATTGAAAAAAACTGTTTTCTAAGATTTAGATATAGTTTTTTCCAGGCCTTGAACACAGGCAACGCTCACACCACGGTGACCGACTAGCTCTGCTCAGTAACTAACAATTAGTAATGCCATCCTAAGAATACCAATAAAACTGTTAAAATAACAGGTTTCCGTCAACATTAGAAAAACAGTGACTATTGATATGGCAGAGATTTCTGTGGTACGATAGTCATAAGAACACAGTTAATAGTGAGTGCCGTGAGGGTAGTTCGTTGTTGAAATTACCAATGAAATCAGTGGTTTCAACAGAAAATCTGTTAAGATTGAGAATCTCACTTTTGGAGAATATTGTTAACTGGAAACCAACATTTTTTTCTCTGTTGAAATAACTTAACAAATTTGTTTTCTTGACAAAAAATTCGGTTGAATTAACCACAATGCAATCAATTTTACTGAATGTCTGTTAATTCAAGAACAACAAACCTGATTTTACTAGCTGCATTTCTTTCGGTGTACCTTTCCAATGGAGCATCCACTTTATTGAAATGAACCAAAATCAAAATTTTTCCCCTCAGACTATAGAGGATTGGTGTATCATACGGATATGATGGACTACAAATGACGAAATATATCTCTATTAAAGGAAAAACTAGCTTTTATTTTTATTTATTTTTTTTTTTTTTTTTTGAAGGAGGAAAAGTTTCGTTACTAGATGCTTTAGCAGCGTGAGTCTCCGAGTATAGGACTCCTCTTTTCTTTTCTAACCAATAAATCCTTACCCTTCAACGCGTTTCGCAATACTTCGGGTACAGAAGCGTGCTACGTGAGTTGTATGACTATTCTCACGTTAAATGTGAGAAGCATGTGTCTGAAGTATATCATTTGGCACTGCCACTGTTCATACATCGACAGGCGTCTCTGCTACGCTTCCACATTTTTGAGAGAAATGATGGCACTGGAAGTTGCGGCGTAAAATGTCCATATATATAAACATTTTGTGGAGACGTTTACGAGATAACCGCGTCCAATTAGGAGTTATGTCAGATAGAAGTCAATTTCCTATATGGTCTCTTCAACGATGAGTTCAAGTCGTCTATATTCCTGCTACTCAACCTCTGCAGCCAGTGTTGAGTCGATTCTTTTTATTCCTGTATGGCAGTAACATTTCTGTTTTCTTCTGTATTGAGGTCATATAACGGTATGGTTTGGGGTGCAGATTTGCTTTGATTAACTCCGTTTGCATTTCTAACTACTATGCTTTCCTAGCTTCCTGATAATCTGAGTTCAGATCTCCTCAGCCACTTGCTCTTTTATAAATTAGTTTTAAAGGTACAGTTGGCGGCAGGAAAAGACTAGTAGTTTGTAGCTTGCCTTGAAGGTTCATCAGTCACAAAGTAGCCCTCGATCCGAAGCCACAATACAACTTTTTTCGTTATTTAATTGGGCAGCAATCTAAGTCCCTTCAATGGCAACATTGAGTCTCCCAAAATGCACGATAATGGCAACAGGACCTGGCTCTTCAATAGACGAATTAGTTTTCAAAATAAATTGCTATCTCCCCAGTCTTTCCGGTTTATTCACCTTGCGTGACCCGCCACTGTCACCGACCAAGCACACGGCTACTATGTTTACGACGAGGAAGGAACAGATAGCGCAAATATTGAACGCTCACGTCGAAGACGTTACGCTACCGACTGTCGATCAACCAAAGATCTTAAGGATAATATTATGTAACACTTTTACCCTCAATGCACATGCCTCCGAAATTATAGCGAAAGTACTAAGTCGCAACAAAATCTTCAAATCGCTTGCCGGCAGCACTTAAGGAAAAAGTAAAGAAATGCAGCTAACAACTTACAAAGCCATTGGATAGCAGCTCATGTGCTAGGCGTCCCCACTCTGGTCGCCTGACCTTGAAAGCACTCACTAGAAGAGGCTGCAAGCCTGCCAAAATAATGTATTCAGAACTGCAAAGGAATGTTTGCGTAGTGAGGCAAAAGAACACTATGATGAAACCTGACACCTACACACTCAGCCATTTGATCCAAGGAGACCCTAAACCTAATCCAAACATAATCAGTAAATACCTTCGCTAGGTCGCGCCCGGTAAACCCCCATTATCAACATACTATATTCAACCCTTACAGATGAAGAAAGCCAGGGAGACATGAGTAACTGTGGCTCAACCTCGTTCTGGATACTGTACTAGGTTAAACTCTTGATAGTTTTAGCGAGTTGGGCGGTAGCCTGAATACAATCGCCCTTTAAAATTAGACTCTAGATAATGCGAAATCGGACTAGCCTTTTCCGGTTATTTTTCAGTCATAACTCAAATTTAAAACCAATCGGCAGTGTTTTTTTTTTTTAGATTAGGGCCGAACCATGACCCGTTAGGCCAATTCTGATAGCGGATTCGGACTCATCGTTAACAGTTTAATAGTTATTCGACAAAAAGTGTATGAAGATTTTCTCAAGCAGTGAAAAAAATGAAAACTAAGATGTTTTTTATTTTATATTTTTAACGTTTTTTTTTATTTAATATAGTAGTTTTATTTTAAGGTTTATCAAATTCTCAAAAATTTAATGTTAGCTATGGCATTTTAGATTTGCTTTTTATTTATCTCAATTTTATAATTTGTATAATACTTCCTTAGAAATCTGTTAAAGTAGCTTTTCATTAAAATCGCTTAAATAAAGGCGAGAGAACGCATAAAACTGATTTGAAAGTAAATTTTTGTTACATAAATAAAATAATAAGTTTTTACTTTAACATTTTATTATATTTCGAACGGAGCTACTTTAAGATATTTCCCCAGTTTTAATTTTGCATAATATAGTGTTTGATAACAATTGTGTGAATATGTGAGTAGCAACCAAGTGCTGTAAAATAAAAACAAAATTGTGTGAATATGATATACGTATGTATGTGTGTATGTTTAAGCAAGCAACTACAAGAGCGTACATATGTATGCATAAGTATGGGACCAAATCGTAACATCCGTGATCGTATAACTCGTCACGTAAAAATATGATTTTCGGATTATGACATACGTGAACGTACTACTTTGATCGTAATTTTGGATCGCAACATACGTGACGAGTGACTGAACGTACACGTTCCGTTCCACTTTCATTCGAACACAAACTGGCGATTGTATACACACAAACTTCATTGAAAATGTAAAAAAATTGTTAAAATAGATGAATAAGTAAAACATAATAACAAATTTCAAACTGTTATTATTAACAAAGGTCGAAATCAAACAAGCTTAATCCACGCCAAAAGGAAATATTGGCGGAATTCATGGCGAGACACCCGCTTTTGTATCGGCTTGCTTCAAATTTAACTTCTCTAGAAAGTAACTAAAAGCTTCTTAAGATAAGCGCAATCTCTTCAAGAAAATGCAATAAGTTTTTGTTACAAAGATATAATACATAAATGATATGCTTGCGCTCTGTTCGATAAGTCCAAAGGGTTACTGCACACTCTTAACCGCTTTTGGACTATCTTTTCATCGCCTTCGCTATTACTGGAGCTCAAACAAAATAATATAATTTGATCCATCGCAGTTATGTACTTTACTTTTTATATTTTGGCAACCAATTTGACAATTCAAAATCTATTGTGAGCTAAAAATACAATCCAATCTAATATGCATCGTACAATTTATTGTGAATTGAAAATAAATTACGTTCCGTTTGCTATCGTATGGTATAATCTCATTTTGTTTATACGTTTGAGGTATCACGTAATTTTCTTTCGTATAGTTTCCGATCCGTGATCGTATGTTACGATTCGGGCCATGTACTCACAAATCTGGTGTGTTCCACTAACCACCCAATTCATAAAAAAAATTAGTTTAAAAAGTTCTTGCGCTAAGAAATTTTTATGGAAACAATATTAAAAAAAAAAACTTTATAAACCTTTTTGTATTTTTTTATGGATTTAGGGTGTAAATATATAACTAGACGATAAGAAAATAATAAGTAATATTACGGTAGATAATAATAATAAAGTATCCGACTTAATTTCAAAAAAAAAAAAACGTTTTTTATGACGTGTTTCTTTTATACAAAAATATAATTAGAAATTCGAAAATTTTTTTGAAAATTTTTTTTTTTGAACTCGAAAACAATTTTCGAATTCGCTTTGAAAATTTGTTCTGATTCAAGTCAATAAGAATTTTCGATTTCAATTCAAGCACCTTTGAATAAAGGAATTTCAAAGAATTTCAATACTGTAAATAGAACAAAAAAATTATACGTGGATTCGAAATTGAGTCAAAATTCGGAGCAGATCCGAAAATTCGGTGTAAAACTGAAAAAATGCTGGTATCTGGGACGTCCAACACGTTTTTCAGCAATCGATTAAAACACCATTGAGAATTTTTATAAAGGAATTTAAGAACGTAGAATGCGGCTGAGAACACAATATCCCAGCTTTATTTTCAATAAGCTTAAAGCAAAAACATTTTCATTTCAGGTAGACCGTTTTTGATCTGCCACACAGCAAAAATTTGTGAAAAAAATTTTTAAAAACAGGCTTCGAAAAAATTTTTAATTGACAAATTTGAAATTAGTTTTCGAAAATAATTTATTTAACAAATTGGAATTTAGTTTGCAGCAATATAAAATGAAAACCCAAAACAAGGCGGTATATGCCTGTACATAACGCCTACTGAGCGGAATATTGACCTATCTCAGCCGCCGTTTCGAAAACGCTATATGTCAGAATTTGTTTCAAATCTCAGAATTCGGTTTAAGAATTGTTTCAAAACGCCTTAGCTGAGCTTAAATTCAATACATTCTTGAGATAGGGCGTTTTTAAAACCAGTTCTGAAATAAGCAGCCCAATTCTAAACGAAAATTCCGTGCGAGTTTTTTCCCTTCTCCCATTCCTCGTATTCTAAATAAAAATTCCTTGTGAGTTTTTTCACTTCTCCCTTTCCTCCTATTCTGAACAATGTTCGAAAAAGCGGAAACCGGTTATAGGAGAAAAGTAGGTATTATGAATGTGAGGGAGAGGGAGATTTCTCTACCATTTCATAGGAGTTTTTTCACTAGTTAAATTAAAGGGAATGCATCAAAATAGTTAAAGGAAATTGGCTCTTTTAAGAAAGAACACTTATTTGTACAAACTTGTGCTAAAATATGTATTTACATTCAACCCCAATATTCTCACTGCTAATACAACAACAACAACAACCACAATATTTATTTTAAGTCGAAAAGTATATAATAAGCAACGGTAGAGCTCTTGGTATACATATTTGATGCAGCCATCCAGAAATTGTGCAAGGATTTTTTAATAAGGCTTAAATAGATTTTAGCATATGGAGAAGTAGGAATTCAACTCAACTTGGCCGCCAGAAAATTGCTTTGCTGTTGATGTTGCTGTGGCACCAATTCATTACTAATTTCAGTGAATACCACATGAAATGCAATTAATACTGTGCATTGTTTATATTTTATTTCTTAATTTCCAACAAATTTGCAACAATAATTAAACTTTTCAATCTTTTAAACAAAATAAGAAATGTGCAACGAAATTTCAATTGACAAAACAGCTGACTTCGAAAATTCGAAATTCCTGTTCCCCAATTATTGTTCTCCCTAGGAGAACAGAATTGGAGGAATTTTTCCGCGGGAATAAAAAAAATCCGCGAGAATATTTAGAATTGGTCTGAAGGTGTTTTTGAAAAATATTCTTAGATAGGGCGCTTTCGAAATGGTCTGAGCTGTCTATATGTAAAATAACAAGCATAAAAGCGAAATTTAAGCAAGAAAATATTAAAATATATATTAAAATAAATCAAATATATACCTTATTGGGGCATATGAATGTAAAAATTTTGGAAAAATTACTATATGTCAATGTTATAGCTGGACCCATGCAACTCAATTTTCGAAAACTATGTTCGAAAAAAAATTTTCTTACTTTTTGAAAGCTTTAATACAGCACATATCAATTCACTGCTGATTGGAATCTCATCCTATCTCGGCTGCCCTTTCGAAAACGCTCTATCTCAAAATTCGGTTGAAGAAGGCACTATCTCAGATTTGTTTCCAAAAACGCCGCATCTAAGCTCAAATTGAATACATTTGGACATTATCCGGGGTGTTTATGGAAACAATTCTGAGATAGGGCATTTTTGAATACAATCCTAAAACAGGGCGTTACTTAAATGTTTTTAAGGACAGTTTTTGAAACGGCAGCCAAGATATTTCCCCCAGCGGGTTAGGGGGTCAGAATCAGGGATGCACCTTAACGTTAAGCTAATCGTTTATCAAAAAATGTCCACCGTTTCCGTTGAAACACTTCGAAATATTATCGATAAAGAAATTATCAAGATAAATTGTATCTCGTTTTTAACCGAAACGAAAAGCTTTCGTTAACGTTAAAAACGTTAACAAAAACGTGATACTTTATGTTTGAATTGTGCTGGGAATGCTATAGCCATGGTGAAGCCGTAAGGTGGTAACAGCGAGCGGACATACACACAAATGTACTTTGTTTGTGTAATTCGTTGGTGGTAATGTCAAAATTCATGAGAAAAGTTGCAATCAGCTTGGCTAATGCTTTCACCTTAATGACTCCGTCATCAATCAGCTTTGCCAGCATAGTTTGATTTCGTTTTGATATGGCAGAAAACGAAACAAAATCATTTCGTTAATTTGACGTTCTTAACGTTAATAAACGAAACGACTTTGTTTCGTTTATTAACGTTAATTATCGTAAAGAATTGACATCGGTTCGTTGGTTAAGCATGCCTGGTCAGAATATACCTGCGGTAAGTATGCCTGTCGTAAGAGGCGACTAAAATACCAGATTCAAAGGGTTGTGTAGCGCAACCCTTTCAGGTTGCCAGCGCAATATATAGCTTCTCCAAACCCAATTGTCAACCTCACCTATCCGTGGCGAATCCTGTTTCATTAACAGCCGAGGCTCTGGCGACCCCGGACTCCTCATGGATCTAGGGGGTGGGAGGGAGAGATGACCAAGAAGGTAGCATATGATCATAACAAACCGTTCCCGAAATGGTCGGGCTTGGTACCGGAACGTACCGGATCTGCATCCGGCAAAGGACCTTCAACATCGATAACACTCCCCAAGGTCTTCGGGGAGTGTCCTTACCGCTACAACAACAACAACAACAGCAACATAGGGTGATATTCCGGCCAACAGTCGATATTAAATAGCAATGCAAACATTTTTTCGAAGTTCAGTTAAAACAGTAATTAGCTATATTTTATTATTAATACCTGCTATAATACCACCAGAAATACTTATCTATTTAAAAAAAAAAATATAAAGAAAATTTTTCGTATAGCGCAAACTAAATGCCTTACAAAAGCTTATACATGTATGCTTATAAGTATGTAAGTATATATGTAGTATGTAGTAATTATATGGTGACGTTCTTTTTCATAATAAAACTAAATTTATTTAAATCTATATATTAAAGCTTTTCTTTAAAAGCGTAAAGAAATTGGTAGCAAAATTAGCAAAAATTTAATAGTTGACAATTTTTTAATTTATTTTAGAAAACGAAACTTTTTGCGGAACTTCATTATTTGAAATGGTTGAGCTTTATTTTTTTCGAAGTCAAGTTTCTTTCTGCCTTTAGTTTTCGAATTAGGTGGAATATTTTTCAGTCCAAGCTTACACTACATAAGCTTTCTCATGCCTTACAAACTTTCAACAAAACAGCACTTATACTAACGTGATTTTAAAAATGATTGTTTTCGAAATTAATTTTGTTTTTACAATAATTCAAAGATATCTAAACACGTATTGGAAAAAGCAAACATTTTACATAAATTACAATACATTTATGCTATACACAAAGAAAATATGTACGTATGTATGTAAGTATGTTTGTATTTTGATGTAATTGAAATAGTGTGATGTATTTCTGTTTTTGCGTATGTATGTAAGTATGTTTGTATTTTGATGTAATTGAAATAGTGTGATGTATTTCTGTTTTTGCGAAGTGGCCAGCTGAATTTATGTAGATATGTATGAATGTACAAAATCTTTTAAATTCTCTATTGATTGAATGAAGTTGATGTTCATGGACGCTGCTGTAGTGGTGCATATTTTTTGTTTTGATTTGCGCATTGTTTTTTTTTTTATAAATTGTTTATAGCTGTTGGATGCGTCTAATATTTTTGGTTAACCATATCTAGAAATAAAAAAATATATATAAAAAGAATAGCTTATAAAAGTAAGTTGATAAAATAAAAAAAACAGTAAATTAAATGTTTATGCATGCAGCTATGCACTTTTTAAAAAGCATACTTAATTCTATTGGAAATACTTACTTATTTCGAAAAAAAACTTAAAAAAGTGTTCCTTTAAATAAATAAAATACTAAACTACAATATATAATGTGTATGAATTGGCATGCATGATGTAAGCATTGAGTATTGAACGAATTTCACAAACTGATATTTCCAATTTATTCGGAATCAAAATTTTTTTATTTCGAATTTTTCGAACTTGAGAACGTTGCAATTTTCGCAATAACTATAAGGCATATAAGTTTTAAGATGCGTGATGTGTAACGAACTGTTAAAATAAATTTACAAATATTCGTATATAGAATTTTCGAGCATTAACAATTTACGATAAATTAACATTTTGAAATTAAAATTTTTCTGTTTCGAATTTTTCGAACTCGAGAATTTTGCAGTTTTTGCAGGAACTACAAGGCATATGAGTTTTAAGAAGCGCGATTTTTAGTAAATTGTTCAAATAAATTTACATCTATTCGAATTTCGAATTTTTCGAACATCTAGAATTTGCTATTTTCTACAATAATATGAAGAAAATGTTTTTTTGTTAATTTTTATGTATGTATGTATGCTCTTCTAATTTTATTAAGAGTGCTGCATTGTATACTTATATTTTGTGCTCTAGTTCGATATTTTAAACGAAAAGTTTGGTCTTTTTTAACTTATTTGTAGCCAGAGTGGAAAAATTATTTCGGCAAAAAAGTTAGCCTACAAACAGAAAAAATATGTAAGTCTTCTAAATGACATAAAACAACACAAAGTACAATATGTATGATGAATCTGAATTAGGCGTTGAGTTTTGCAACTTCGAATTTTTCGAATACATCAAGTCCATGAAAATTTTAAACGAATCTAAATTTCTAATTTTTCGCATATTCTTAAATTTTTACAATTTCAGAAAAATTTTTAAATGTATGGATAGTTTCGATCATAAAGAATTTCGAATACTATCCTGGAGCAGCAAAGCGTAGTGACTTTAAACTCGATTACAGATCTATAGATAAAACAGCCATCTTTAAACATTTTTTTGAAATTATATATGCAAGGCGACTGGCCCCGAAGGCTCGTCTTTCCTGCGGCAGTCACGAGAGTATCAGAATTGATTCCGATTCTAATAAAGCAAATTTTAAAACTCGTGATTCCGATTTCGGTCCCGGTAAACACACAAGTATTTATTTTAAGACATAAAATGTGCTACACAAAGCTCAATGTATAAAAATCTGAATTAGACGTTGGTTTTGGAACTTCGAATTTTTCAAATACCACAAAGTTCAATCTATATGAATCTGAATTAGACGTTGGTTTCGGAACTTCGAATTTTTCAAATACCACAATTCCAAGACACATACTAAACAAAATGTATGACGCATGAAGCTGAATAAGGCGCTGAGTGTGGGAACTTCGAAACTTTCAAACACTTTAATTACTGAATTTAGAATTTTTCGAAGTTTCTCAAATTTTTACAATTTTAAAAGGAAATGTTTTTCTGTTTAATTTAAAATGCATGGGAAATTTCGAATATAAAGAATTGCGAATACTATTGCGCTAACTTGAAACTCGAACGCTGATCTGTAGATATACATAACTGTTGTGTAGAATATAAGCTGGCGACTGGACCCCGATTCCGATTCCAACAAAACAAATTTGAAAAATCTGATTTCAAATTCGTTGCGATGAAATTTTAAATTAAATAAAATGTATACAGCCACAATGAATGACGTAATGGTGAAACACTTTTTGTGAATATGGGAATGTTCTTGTCATTGTGGATAAGACAAGTGTGATAACTTCTGCATAGACGTCAAAATTGCAAATAGAATGGATCACCTGATTTTTAATTGATTATCGCTGTCTCATTCTGTATCTCTTTGTATCACCCTCTGAAAATAGCCGGCCCTATGCGCCGCCATATCAAAACGCTGCCAAAATGCTTAAAAGTAGCCATATTGAACATCCTGTCAGGCAGTTGACGGATAAGATATCACACTTGTTTTATCCA
Source organism: Eurosta solidaginis (assembly GCF_040869045.1). Classification (NCBI taxonomy): domain Eukaryota; kingdom Metazoa; phylum Arthropoda; class Insecta; order Diptera; family Tephritidae; genus Eurosta; species Eurosta solidaginis. The sequence continues at coordinate 47,346,322 of NC_090323.1, forward strand.
TAATGGTTCTTGTATTCAAAAATCTCCACGACAAATAATTTTTTTTTTTTTTAATGAATTAAATTTATTTTAATTGCTTTTTGTTAAACTACAACAAATATATGAATACATTTTTTCGTTTTGAAACAGCAGCAATTAATTATTATATTATTCGTATATATATAATAGGAAGGTAGTTTAAGTATTCATGTTTTTCGTTACCTAATTTTATTTTTTTAATATACAAGTATATACAGATGTGATAAAAAATAGCAACAAAATTTAAAACTGTATTATTTAAAAATAACATTTTTTAACACTTTGATGGCAGGTCAAATATATGTTGTACTTTTTTTGATAGATATAAGGCTAGTTTTCTTCTAATGAGGTACTTTAGTGCAAGAGAACATTCACTAATATGACCCCTGAGTAAGCTAAGGAGCTTGGCGAAAAGTTGGTTCCTAATTGTGAAGATTCTCTTGCTCTAAAGCATCTCATTAGGCAAAAACCTAGCCTGATTTCCAAAAAAAAAATATTATATTTTTTTAAATTTTATTTGTTTTTATATGTATATATTTTTATATTATATATATCGATCTATAAAATAACCCAAAAATTGTAAGAAAAATTTTTCCTTACCCAATTTTTAGGATAACAAAAATAATAATTTGAAAATTAGAAATTTTACACTTTGTTTTTTAGAACTTGAACTTTTCTAAATTCAAGTATTTTATTTTTCAAAGTTCAAGAATGTTAAAATTTTTATAACAACTTATGACTCATGTATTTTGGGAAGCATGATGTGCAACAATTAACTGTTTTAGCATGGATTATTAAAACTTCGAATTTTCCAACATTGATTGAAATCAAAAATTTACCCAAACCATTTTTTTATTGTATTGAAGCATAGCACATACGACAGAAAGGAAGCCTTGTCGAGACATTACTCACACATATACATAGAAGACAACAGCCAAATTCAATATGAGGTACAGAAACGAGAACTAAATAAGGAACATAAGGCTGTTTGCGAAAAGTTTATACCATGGGAGAAGTAGGCGAACAAAGCAACTGAGAGTGTGAAAGTAGCACAATCTAAGGAAAAATCAATCAGTCTGATTTCAGACGCTATAAGTGAAGTACGCGTATACATTAAATTGTTAAGATCAACTACCGTAGTAGTGCTTTTAATAAAGCACATTTTATACACAGAACATTTCACTGTATTTATTCGACAGTGCAGTGATGCGAACGATAGCACAAGGCGCAGAATATCTGAGGATTTTTAAGATTAGCAACAGTTATATAAATTTATGTTAACAGTGATTATCGACTTTTAGCGAAAGCGTTTGCATAGCCGCCTCTGTGCAGGCGCAGTATAAATAAATGGCACATTGGTTCATAATTGAATTATTTCTGTGATTAAAGCTATGTTTGAGTCTGTGATTGTGCTATTATTGGTAAGCGTGATTGAGAACAGGAAGAACATGCTGTCAGAGTCAGTCAGTCCCGGTTATACCTTCGAAGCTGTAGCTCAGATTTACTGTGACAAAATCACAGCTACGCGGATATTTTCCAACTCTAATGCAATATTGTATAGCCCAATCCACTTTAGTCTAACAAAGTTCAAGTTAGAGGTCTCTCAAAATTCGCATTATTATTTGACAAATTTTTAACGAAGGGTGTTTCAGATTTTCTGCCATATAAAAAATAAAGCTATGCGCCTTTTGAATGGAAGGAAAAACATCGAATACCCCGTTGGAAAAAAAATTGTCAAAAATCAATGAGAATTTTAAGAGACCTATAATCTGTTCCTTGTTAGACTAAAATTGAATGGGCTATAAAACTACATGCTTAAAATAATTCGGAAAGCTTTAAATAGAAATTTCGAAATCTTTGTAAAATTATCTAGACTTTTCTAATTTTTTCGAAAACTCTTTTCAAAAATTACAATTACAAAATTCATTTCGGTTTTATTTTTTAATATATAAAAATAATTTAATTGACAAAATTTTATTTTAAAAAAATTGTGTCATTGGGCAACCTTATAATAATATAATATAATTATTTCTAATTGCTGTTTTTATGTACGGGTCCCTTTTTCGCTCTTATTTGGAATCTAAATCTATAAATAAAGTTTTGGTTGTAAAGATGGAGATTCGGGCTATTAGCGAGCTTTGGGCAATCTGGGTCGTAGTGCTTTTCTTTAGCTATATTTTATTAAAATAATAAAAATAAACGATTGTGAGCACACAAAGAAATCTATTTGTGCTATGGCACTATTGTGAATATTTGCACTGCATTACCGGCAGTTGCTGCCATACGCCAGATGGCAGCGCAAGCTGTAAGTTTTAATTGATTGATAGAACAGCTGATTTTTGTTGATATTTGATAAGAGACTTTTATATTGGTTGCGCAAGATGCGCACGGGTCCGGCTCGTTTTGTATATTTCTATTTTAGATTAATCTTTATTTTAAATAAACATAAACAATCATAATTTGCAAAGCTGATATTTAACATTTTGTTGCAATTTTTTAACCCATCACTGTATTTATATAGTGTATTTGCTTAGTAATAATGTATCTATTTTTATTTAATGCATATTAATGTGTATGTGTTATGGATTTTTGTGTGTGTGTATTTGTGTGAGCTAATACAAAAGGAGCAAAAGGAATAGAACAATTATTAATACGAATTAATTAATATACATTTTTTTGTTTTTCTTTGATTGGTTTTTTTGTTTGGTCTTTAGAATGCGCAGGCGTAACTGCTTTATTAATTAATTTCTTCATTTACTTAGCTCCGTTCTTCCCCATTTGCCGCTGCTATTAACCAAACAAAACATCATTATCATCATCATCATCATAATCGTTGTTGTTTATCAGCAATATAATTTATAATTATAATATATATTATATATTAATTATATATGTATGTATGTTGCATGTATGATCTTTATTAACATCATTCTTTATCATTGAACTATTTTATCATTCTTTTTAACTGGCTTTTATTGTATTTTTGTATTGAATTAATCTCTAAAAAAATTTAGTTTTTATTTGTTTTATATACCTGGTGTATATGTCGGCTGTTCTGTAGCATTGAGCGATGTATTCTCTGTTGCAGCGGCAACTGGTGCGCCCGTGAATGGGTTCACGCCAGTGGTGCCGACACCTTGTGTTGGTGGCGGCATTGCGAAAACTGGTGGTTGTTGTCCACCAGCACCGCCAAGGCCTGGTTGTTGACTATTGGCTCCAGCGCCCAAATTTATATCATCCAAATCGGCGTCCTCCTGTAAATGAGAGACAAAAAATAGTAATCAAAGATTTAGTTCGGTTGAGGATTTTGGACGCACAGATGCAAAAAAAAGAGATTAAAAATGAGCAATGACTGAAGGCATGAATGAAAGTTGATAAATACGAACTTTAGAAAAGAAATTCAAATAAGACAGAGAGTAGAAATAATAATACTTATTTACATAGAAATGAAAAAAAAGATATATTACAAAAAAAAAAATGATTTTTTTAATCAGGGCTCGTTGAAAATGATTATTTTATAATTTTTTTTTTTTTTTGTAACTTTTATTTGAGCAGCCGGTTATAAAAACAGCAATTATTTTAAGAGCGAATAAAAGTGAATAAAATTTAAAACATATCCGTAAAAACGAGATAGGTTAGGTTGAACTGGCCGATCCATGAGGGCCACTAAACAATATACAAGAACAAGTTCAGCAAAAATGGAACTTTCATGTTGAGTTTTTTCGCTTGTCACGACTGTCGGTTCTATGTACTTTTTCGGCTCGGGATTCATTTCAGTATTATCCCATTTAATTTGTTGTGTCCCATCCACAAATTGTCATTCTCTGCGCTGCTTATTGCAGCTGAACTGCTCCATATCCTCCAGCTTCGGTCCTAGGAAATAGTTTTGCCGTTTTTGCCAGAAAGTGGTTCACTTAAAACGGTCATACTCCTATCAGTGTGTCACGTACAGAGGATGGTTGCATCGTTCGGGATGTTCTGGGCTAGATCCCAATATTTGTCAACCCCTAATTTTTTATAAAACTTTTGTGGATACCTGTTGTTTGTGTCCAAAGACGTCCCACGGTTCACGCTTAAGCGTACCTCCGCCACCTTTTAACAGCAACGCTGCTCAGCTGGCCACATCAACTGCCCGTTGTTGCTTACGCCAAACAGCGCTTACAGCTCAGACGGCCGCCCCAATCACTCACTACAATATACATAGCATGTATAGATCCAAAACGGAGTACCAGCCTCTGCACTCGTCTCGCTCCTCTTACTCCGGAACACGCACTCGCGTAAGGAGTCAACAACTCCTGGTCACCCACAGCACTTGCACCGTATGCCAACTGGGAAAATGTATGATTGCGACATCAGTCCAATGCAGTGCATGCCTTGGTCGCTATGAATCTAACGAATATTTTTTGTTGCTAGTTTACCTGTGTCATTAATGCGGTTCACCACTTCAGAGCTAATGTGATTTAAAAAATGAGTTTCGATCATGGATCGTAAAACGCACAGGTACACTAGCAGCAGTCGGACAGCACGAACGACAAAGCCTAAGGCTATTAAGGCGTGTCCTCCCAACACTAACCGTCAGAGTGCCGACTGCCTATAGGAAATATAGCGTAAGGGGTAATGGTGGAATGGAATGGTAGTGGTGCGGTGAATGGCAGCCCGTGTTTACCTTAGCATCTGACCACCTGCTCATAGACCGCTCACTACAACGATCACCAAATTTAAGCAACTCTGAGCAGAAAAGCGAGCGCGAAAAGTCATCACCATACCTCAAATCACACCACATTTTCCGGCCGAAGCTGCAACCCTAGCAAGAGAACTTCACCTAGCGAGGCAGCTCGGCCCTAGAGACCCTCACATTAGAAAACTCAACTTGGATTTTATGCGGCTGGTAAATGAACACAAACGTACCAGATAGGAAGAGCATCTAAAGAACTGTAACCTCTCTGCACGTGTCAGTAAACTGCGATCAAACGTCAAATTCTTGTCTAACACGACAACGTACAAAGATAAAATATCCATCTCTTTTGGCGATAAAACTCTGTCGGACTCAAAGAAATGCGCGAGCGCTTTCTGCCGGAAATTTTTAAAGCATCCTTCAATAGACAAGGCTAGCCGTCGTGCAAACAGACGGAGAGATAAACACAAACACGACGTGACTCTCATTACCACCACTCTCATAGAGGTTAGAGAAGCCATTAAAAAGGATCAGCCTTCCAAGTAAATAGGCCCAAGCTGTATAGCCATGCCAATGCTGAAACACCTTGGCGATGAAGGAATCAGACAGCTGACGCATGTTTTCAACTTGTCGTTGAAGTTCTTTGTGATTCCAGATCAATGGGAAATGACAAGGATAATTCCTGGAAAGCTACCTAACGGAGGTGAGTCATATCGACCGATATGACTAATTTCGGCTGGCAGTCAAAAAGACGGACCGAAAATTATCTGAGCGGTCGGCAATCATCGGCTCAATTTAGGGACGGAACCTCAAAACCACAGGCTGGTGTTCTCTCCCCACTTCTATTCAGTTTCTACATTTCAAACCTGCTTGGCCACCAGGAGTTACTATCATTTCCTATGCCGACGACTGCACGATAATGGCATCAGCATCTGGCCCTACAATTAGTGCGAAATAGTTCCTAAAAGAAAACGCCATCTCTCCAGTCTTATTGTTTTCTTCACCTCGCCGACCAAATCCACTGTTTACGACGTGAAAGGAGCAGATGACGCTGATATTGGGCGTCCAAGTCGATGACCTTATGATTTCGACTATCAGTCACCCAAAGGTCTTAGGGGTAACGTTCGATAGCACGTTTACCTTCAAGGCACACGCCTTCGAAATTGTACATAAAGTACTAAGCCGTAAAAAAACCTTCAAGCCGCTCGCCGGCGAAAATGATAAAAAAAAACGCTGCTAACAACTTACAGAGCAATTGGCCGGCCGCTCATGTGCTACGCGTCGCCAGTCTGACCGACTGGCCCGACTGATCCCTACCTTACGAAGGGTGCATCGCTTTATTTTTTATATGCTATGTTTCCCTGGATGGAATTCTTGTGCTGTGAAACGGTGAAGTGAAAAAAATGCTTACATTTGAATACATTTTTGTATGAAATTTTTTGTCATTTCATCTTTTCAGACCCCTGGGGTCTTTTTCTAATCTGTTTCTTACTTCAGTGTTCGGTGGTCTGTAAAGATCTACGTCCACTTGGATCCAAATTCTAAGATGATATAGGTTAAAAAGTAGGTTGTTCAACTCTGAGCTGATCTAGGAAGTTTTCTAATGATGTTATTGTAGCGATAGACACTGGCCGAAGGTTTTAATGAGTGCTATCGATGTTGATGGTTCTTTCCCAGATATAGATCCGGTACGTTCCGGTTACCAATACCATTAAGGTGCCATCTCGGAAACAATTTAATACGACTACATTGAACCTTCTATGTCATTTTAATCCACCTCTAGTTCCTTGGGGAGCTTGGGGTCGCAAGAGCCTCACCTGCTAAATATGTGTGTGGTAAAAAGCATAGCAAGCTAACATACAAAGTATGACTGTCAAGGAATACATCTATGGAAAAGAAGGCAATTGGAAAAAGCTGTACAACAGCAAAGGCATGGCTTTAGCTGAATCTGTTTGTCAAAAGTTGAGTCATTGCCGGAGTGCGAGTTCAAATCCTACTCCAGAGAAAAAAGGCTTTAAATTTACATGATATATTCGAAACAGATGTCGCCTTGTCGGTCCTTATGTCACATTGTTTCAGTTTTTTCCAAATTATTGAATAATACAAATTCTTAATTTGAGTAAAAAGTCTGCATATTGCATATTTTAAGGCGCACAGTTCGTACATCTTACCACCATCATTGAAGGTAAGGCAGTTTTCAGAAAAAAACACATTTGCTGCTGCATCTTTTCATTTCACAGTGATGACTCATCCAGTAAAACTTCAAATGTTTCTTTTTTCTTTTATACAAACATTTTATTGTAAGTATTTAAATCTTTCAATTCCACAAATTATCAAAATCAATTTAGACATTACTATAACTAGCTCCAGAAATTACTTTCCAGCTAAGAATACTTGTATAAGAGTTTACATTTTTAGACTATACTTTTTTCCATGCATAGTGTTGTTTATTAATTAAAGTAATAATTTTCTATCCAAAATTATAATAGTTGAAATAATGAATATTCCATCAATCCATTGCATTACGGTTGTTGATTTTGCTAAGTGCGATTGAAAAAAAATTAAAACAAAAATTTAGTCCAAAGAATAACAACAAAGTCGAACGAGTGACAAAAAACGTATGACATAAAAGAAATAAAAAGCTACAACAAAAATAAATGAAGAGAAGATTTAAAAGTATAATGTTTTAAAGCGAAGTAAAAATAATAAGTAGTGATACTAGTTTTTTTTTTTTTTGAAACAGGTTTTTCTTCAATGAGAGCATAATTAGAATATCAAAAACTAAATGAATCTCTATAGGAAACTAGCAGACCCGGCAGACATTGTTCTTCCCTAAATTTTGCCTAACTACATAACTTTTAAAAAGTGTTAACCTCTAACGCTCCCTCCCCCTCTCTTCCCCTTTTCCTCGTCCTTTTATTTACTCCTCTCTCTGCCTTTCTCTTTCTCTCTCCCCATCTTTTCCTTTACTTGTTTTCCGCTCCATATATCCCTATATCTCTATCTTCGTCTAACTCTAACTCTTACTCAGTATCTTTCTCCGTTCCTCTTTTCTCTTCCCTCTAGTTCTTCTTATTCTTCCCAGCACTTATTCCCAGTCCCGGTTCCAATTCCAGTTACAGTCCAAGACTAAGCGAATGTCCCAGTCCCAGTCGGCCCCTGATCAATTTCTCTCAAAAAAGTCAAATCGAACCATGAATAGAATTTGTTCGAATAGACCGGTCCCTGGTCCATTTCAAGTAAAAAAAAGTGTCGTAAATACTAATCTAGGCAAATGGCTACCTACATATATACCCAATTTCAGGCAAATCCAACCGTGAATAGAATTTGTTCGAATAGATCGATCACTGGTCCACTTCCCGTAAAGAAACTACACAGGAACACTGTCCGGGTTGCTGTGAGGCTATACTGCAAATTTGAATAAAATTAGCGGAGTGGTTTCGGAGCTCATAAGCTGTATACAAACATACATCCTTCTTTATGTATATAGATGATAAAGTTTTAGCCAACGGAACTGAATGTCTTGATCTTCAGAGTATCACACTGTTCACAATCAAGGAATATGGAAGCATACCGTTGACGTCAACGTTGCTAAGTGCGATTGAAAAATTAAGAGTAATACAAACCTGCCAGATGCCAGATGTTATTCCTCCTCTTCCTGGCTAACCTCTTATTTCCACTTTTTCTGAAACCTTTGTTCTTATTCTGACTCTCCCTCTTTCTTTTGTTCCCTTTAATTTTCCAAAATCCCTCCAACTTTACCTACTTTTCCTTTATCTCTTCTTTCGGTTTCCGTTTTCCAGTGTGGAGATATATCGACCTGGAGTTTTTTCCGCACATTGCGTTACTAAAGAATGAAATAAGGAGCAAAATAGTACTAAAAAAGTTCCACTTACTACTATAAAAATCATGAGCGAATTGTGAAGGCGTAAAATTTTTGTTGTTGTACTACAAAAAATGTAACTGACGCGCCAAGATTTCAGTGAAGTACATTTGTCGAAAATTGCCAATCCCACTAAAATTCAAAATCTTGCTCTTAAAAACTGATGCCAACAACAACTAAAACGTAAGCACAATAGGGATAGTGATAGCTACAAATACATATGTGTGTAAGGGGGAAAAAAGCAGGGATAGTGTCAACGAATACGAGGTAAAGAAAGGATTCAAGGGGTTGTGTAGCGCAATATATAGCTTCTCCAACCTAATTGTCAACCTCACCTTCGAGCGGCGAATTCCGTTTCACTAACAGACGAGGCTCTGGCGACCCCAAGCTCCTCATGGAACTTGGGGGTGGGGAGGGAGGGATGGCCTGAAGGTTTAATGTGGCCATATAAATCGTTCCCGAGATGGTCGGGCCAGCACCTTAATGGTGCTGTGTTACCGGAGCGTATCGGATCTGTATCCGACAAAGGACCATCACATCGATAACACTCCCCAAAGCCTTCGGGGAGTAACCTAATCGCTACAACAACAACAACAACAACGAGGTAAATAAGAAACGCCAAAAACGGTTATAAATATAGGGGGGAAACATGTGATCTGCCATCTTTTAAAGGCAGCGTAAAAGCAAGACATGGCAATCAGATTTAACCTACTATTATTAGTGAGAAAATAAAGTAGATACGAAGGAGGCTGAGCCTCTTTGGGCTTATATGTTTGCCAATTATAGCTTGTGCTATACCTTTATTTTTGGTGTTATGGTAAGCCCCTGCGGTGTCAATATAAGTGCAGAGGGCTATATTTTTAGCCTTTTCAATTTTCACCGCGACGGTATGAATAACCGTCTCCTTGGATATTCCTGACTAATTTGCAAACACACTGAGGCTAATTAGTCAATACGACGAGGGCAGTTGCTCGGGGTTTCCCTGGCTTTGGTATGAATACTACCTTAACCTCTGTCCACCTGTTTGGAATGTATACGATCAAAAGAGATGCCTTATATAGGTTGAATAAGACAGTGATACACTCCATCCGGTTCTGGTAAATTGAATGGGTTGAAAATAGACAAAGGACATTGCACTAGTTTGAAAGTGGCGAACTTTGTTTTCAGATTGCCAATTACATTTCTGTAATCTCTAAGGAGGGCTTTTTGAAATCGCACCGCTATTGAAAGATCATTAATCCTCTACTAATCTAATCTAATATACTGTGGCGAATATTATAAAAAATAAATAAATGTAAGGCGCGATAACCTCCGAAGAGATCTAAGACCGAGCTTCTCTTCCAATTTGCCTCGTGCTCCTCTTGATTTTCCCTACAAATTGGCCGGACGGGACCTACATGTTTTATGCCGACTCCGAACGGCATCTGCAAGGCAGATGAGTTTCCCTTGGAGGTCTTCATGTCAGAAATACACCCGGAGCACTTGCCAAACACTGCCGAGGGGCGACCCCGCTTAGAAAAATTGTCTTCTAATTAAAAAACGTTATTTCTAAAATTTTGATGTTGCTTTGCCCGGGGTGCGAACCCAGGGTATAAGGTGTGGTAGGCGGAGAACGCTACCATCACACCGCGGTGGCGAATATTATAGTGTTGCTAATATTCTATGTTAGTAAATAATAACAACAACAAAAAAAGCAAGCAGCCACACTTATGTATATGTACACAAGCGGCCACACTTACATATATACTAGGCAACAAGGAATATTTCACACACATAGTCAACAGATAAGAGCGAAGAAGAAGGAGAAACAATCACACATTACGTTATCATCAGCTAAGAGCAGAAGTTGTTACTCACACATACACACGCATATAGATAAATAACAAAGTATTAGATACAAATGTTCCAGAAGGCATGTTGGGGAAGAGTCTAGACCTTAGGAAAAATATGCGAACGAGGCAAAAGAGTGTATAAAAGCAGCTCAAGCTGAGGAATAAAGTTTGATTTAAACACGCTATTAGTGAAATATAATTTTACTTGTGAAGTACTACTCCCAAAGTAGTCTAAATAAAGACCGTTTTGCAATACAGAATATTGAAGTTATTTAGTGGACAGTTCAACGATTCCAAAGTCAGCAGAAGATGCAGAGTAATCAGAATTCCCAAAATTCATTACAATTTTTTAATTTTCTTCTTCTGCGCCATGAGCCAATCCACTTCCAAATTTTCACCAGAAATTATCTCATTTTCTACATGGTTCGAAGATTTCGATATCAAAAATGTGGCGTTATTTTTAAAAATAAAGAAAATCGGTTCCGATGGAGTAGACATATAATCATAAAATGTTCAATATACATTTTTCAAAATAAGTGACATTTGAGTCGCTTTGACACTTATTTCAATGGGTGAGGGAGGGTCGTGAAGGGTTAATGGTATCAGTTTTTCAAAACGGCGCGCGGTGGGGTATTTGATCAACCTAGCTGGCCAAAAATCGATTTTTTTCAAAATATTCCAATTTTTTTTTTAATATACTTCCTGGCATCCTTAAATGTACACTGAATAGTATACATACCCCAAAACCATCTGCAACGTCAACGGTGCTAACAGCGCACATTTAAAGTTGTATAAAAATTATGTGCAATTCAATGTATTTTTGGATTAAAAATCAATATACCCTTCTAACCTAAATACTTGTTCAGTTGTTTAGCCTTAATCAAATCTAGTTACATTTTCTTTTAGGACAGATACATAAATGTGTTTTTAATTCATATGTTAGATTTTTTAAATCGCATGTGTTAACTGAGTTATTCTACTTGTAATGCTACTACTTTTCAATATTAAATTTTTTAATAAGCTTTCAAACAAAAAGATACATCTTTTTTTCATGGCATATCATGCCAGTAATTTTTGGCAATACATAAGCTTGTGTTTGTTGCAAAGTTTAATAACAAAAACGGCTGCGCATACCCGCGCTTTTATGAGTGGTGATCATTTTTGTAAGAGACTGATACCCTTATTCGCAAAAGGTGGCAACCTTGTGAAAACATCCTCAGTGTGGCAACACCAAGGTGAAAAGTCTTAAAATGTAATACTATATCGATGTACTAAATTTTATTCAAATCGGTTAAGCCGTTTCCGAGATGGTAGTGGATATAAAAAGAAATATAAAACCCTTCTTAAAAATGTCAATAGAAATGCGGAGTAAAATACTTTTCGTTTGATACCCATATTGACATGTAATCATTTAATTCCAAAAAACCACACCCCCTATATTAGGTGGTAAAAAAAAACTAAAGTTTACCGGTTTTAACGAAATTCCCGTGGCAACGAAAAACTATGATTGAAATAAGTCAAATCTACAATAAAGAAGATAAATGAAAATATTGAAGACACCATTCATAAACAGCCCAACACCAAAAAGAAGCTTTCCAGAGAAAAAAATAAACAAAACAACAAAGACTAAAGATAAAAAAGTAAACAAAAAATGGTAAAGTTAATTCACAAACCAGACACACTTGGGAAAAGCGAAATACATTGTTACCAGAAAAGCATTAAAGAAAATTAAAATCGAAACAAAAAATCAACTAACTACAAATATTTTTTTTTACAAAAGTTTGAAGGAAAATTGATTTTGGGTTACTTACATTATTCGCTGTGGACTGTATCCTATTTGTATTTGTTGAATTATCACTAGGCTCTCTATCCCCTTCGCCACGCTACAACATGAGTTTTCAAATCAAATTTGAACGTTTTTTTTACGAGTAAGTTGATTATGAGCCAAAAAAAAAAAGCAAATAAACGAACGAGGGTAAACGAATAATAATACAACAATAATAATTATGTAGTTATTAAAAAAATTAATATTTTTATATTAAAAATGGCAACATAAAGCTTATAGCGATAAATAAATATGTGCATGGACCTTGCATGGATTTTGCAAATGAGTAAAATATGTGAAAAGTAAAAAAATTCCATCCTTCCAAAATTTTTAATACTTTACTTTTAATTGTATTTCTTTATTTATGTACATCTTGTACTATTATATTTTTTTGATATCGCGGGTTCGAATCGAGCTCAAGGCCTAACAATAATTTTTTATCATTATTATTGTTATGATAAATTTTTTCTTAATTGAAAAAATTTTTAAATTAGAATAGAAGAAAGAAAAAATTTAGACAACTGCCAAAGCTCGTTGTATAGATCCATTTCGGGAACTGCTAAATTCCTTCATCGGCAACGTTTAGGCGCCGCTGCTATAACCATTCAGCCATCACAGCGGTTTTTTGTTTGTCTTCATTAATCCTACTTCTATTCTGGTTCGTGCCAATTGATATTCACAACACTGCGACATCTGTTGCAGAATGGATGTGAAAATTGGACTTGTTTGATGGCAATGCCGCCATAGTGTCATATTTTATTGACACTTTTTCCCCGTGCTCTGGGATAACAACAAAAATTATATTTTTTTTGTATTTTTTTTAGCTCTCTTATGTTTATCTTTTTTTATAATACTTTTAATTTTTATTTCTAACTTTGTTTAATTCTATTGTTATTTTTTTATTTTTATTTATTTATTTTTTTTATTTTATTGTTTTTTATATTTATATCTTTTATATTTATTTTGTTATTTGATGTTCTTTTGTTTTTTGTTTTTTTTTTTTTATAATTAAATTTTTTTTAATTTTTAATTTTTTTTTATTTGTTTTTGTATTTTTTTTTTATTTACTTATTTATTTATTTATTTATTTACTTATTTATTTATTTATTTATTTACTTATTTATTATTTATTTGATGTTCTTTTTTATAATTTGAATTTTTTTTGTTTTTTTTTTTATTTTTTATTTATTTTTTTATTTGTTTTTTATTATTTTTTTGTTCTTTTTTTCTTTTATTTGCTGTATTAAATTTTTTTCTTTTTATTCTATTCTTTATACATTTTTTTATACTCAGTTGAGCAGAGCTCACAGAGTATATTAACTTTGATTGGATGACGGTTGGGTGTACAGGTATAAAGGAATAGAGATAGATATAGACTTCCATATATCAAAATCATCAATACCGAAAAAAATTTGATTCCGCCATGTCCGTCCGTCCGTCTGTCCGTTAACACGATAACTTGATGAAATTTGGATATCGAAAATTTCGAAAAATCGAAAAAGCGCGATAATTCATTACCAAAGTCGGATAAAGCGATGAAACTTGGTAGGTGGGTTAAACTTATGACGGAGATTCGAAAATTAGTAAAATTTTGGACAATGGGCGTGGCACCGCCCACTTTTAAAAGAAGGTAATTTCAAAGTTTTGCAAGCTTAATTTGGCAATCGTTGAAGATATTATAATGAAATTTGGTAGGAGCATTACTCCTATTACTATATGTATGGTTAATAAAAATTCACACACAATCGGAACAATCGGATGAACAACACGCCCACTTTACAAAAAAAAATTTTTTAAAAGTCAAATTTTAAGAAAAAATTCAATATCTTTACAGCATATAAGTAAATTATGTCAACATTCAACTCTAGTAATGATATGGTGCAACAAAATACAAAAATTAAAGAAATTTTCAAAATGGGCGTGGCTCCGCCCTTTTTCATTTAATTTGTCTAGAATACTTTTAATGCCATAAGTCGAACAAAAATTTACCAACCCTTATGAAAGTTGGTAAGGGCAAATCGTCTATGGCGATAACAGTTTTCTGTGAAAATGAGCGAAATCGGTTGAAGCCACACCCAGTTTTTATACACAGTCAACCGTCTGACCTTCCGCTCGGCCGTTAACACGATAACTTGAGCAAAAATCGATATATCTTTACTAAACTTAGTTCACGTACTTATTTGAACTCGCTTTATCTTGGTGTTAAAAAGGGGCCAAATCCGACTATGACCACGCCCACTTTTTCGATATCGAAAATTTCGAAAAATTAAAAAAATGTCACAATTCTATACCAAATACGAAAAAAGGGATGAAACATGGTGATTGGATTGGTTTATTGACGCCTTCACATATACAACTAAGAGCCACTCCCTTTCAAAACCTTCATTAATACTTTTAGTTTGATACCCATATCGTACAAACAAATTGTAGAGTTACCCCTGGCCAACCTTTATGGCGATATCTCGAAAAGGCGTCCACCTATAGAACTAAGGCCCACTTCCTTTTAAAATACTCATTAACACCTTTCATTTGATTCCCATATCGTACAAACACATTCTAGAGTCACCCTTGGTCCACCTTTATGGCGATATCCCGCCCACTCCCTTTTAAAATACTCTTTAATACCTTCTATTTGATACCCATGTCATACAAACACATTCCAGGGTTACTCTAGGTTCATTTTCGTATATGGTAATTTTCCCTTATTTTGTCCCCAAAGCTCTCAGCTGAGTATGTAATGTTCGGTTACACCCGAACTTAGCCTTCCTTACTTGTTTATTCTCTGTTTAATTTCATCATTTTTTTTTTATTGTTTTAAAAGAAACTAATTTTTAACAAATTTTGTTTATTTTCTCTTCTTTAAAGTTTTTAAGTTTATACGGCGCCTGTTTTTTGAATATATAATTTGTAACCTGAAGGTTTTAGCTCTTTCATTATTCTCATTATTTCTAGATATTTTTAATTTATTGTTCTTTTAAAATTTCTTTTAATCCAAATCAGACTAATTTGGTACCAAAGCGCTCCACTCAGGCCAGAACCTACTTTTTAGAAACCGATCACTTTTGTTATTTGCTATCTGTCCCATTTGTTTTGTTATGTTTATATTATACATCATTTTTTATTTTTACTTTTTTTGCTTCTTCTAACTTCATTTTAATTTTTTTAATATATTTTTTTTATTTTTCTTAAATTTTTTATTTTTTTAAGGGTTTCTAAACATTAGTTTGGAATTTTAATTACATAATTATAAAAATCTAAAAAATTGCTAGCCTGATGCAGCTGATAATTCTCGCTAATCTATAAAATTGTTTAATTTAATTTTAGTTTTATTTAAGTAATTCATTCTTAACGTTGCATTTAATTTTTTTCATTGCCTTAAAAACAATTTTTATTTTTTATTTTTTTATTTTATATTTTTTTATATAAATTTTTTATTTTATCTAATTTTTATACATATTAAATGTTTTCTTTATTGTTTTTGTTTTGCTAAATTTTTTTTGCTTTTTATTTATTTTTTCTTTCTTTCGTTTAGATTCTTTTTTCTTTATATCATTTTCTATTTTCTTATTTCTTCTTATTCTTTATTAAATTTTGTATTTCTTTTACTTTAAAAGTTTTGATTTTCCAATCTAATTGTTTATATTTTTTATCAATTTTTTCTTTCATTTCTGTTATTTTTTTCTGTCTTTTGTTTAATTTTTTTCGTTCTTTTGTTAAATTGTTTTTATTTTTTTCTTTGTTTTGTTTAATTGTTTTTCGTTTATTTATATTTTTTCATTGAAGTCTTAATTTAAAAAAAAAATGTTTTTTTATTATTTAAAAAATGTTTTTTAGCAATATGTTTTAATTCGCCTTAGGCCACAACCTACTTTCGGAAACGCGAAATGTCGGTTATTGCTTATAACTGTTTAAGTTTTCTTAATATATTTTTTTGTTTCTTTCTTAACATTTTTTTTCTTTTTAATTTTTTTATGAAGATGTCTGGAAAGTTGTTTGGCGTGCTGCTTTAGTTTACAACATTTCTAACCGGAAGCAGCAAAAAAATTATTACTGATAGAAAATTCGAGATTTCAAAAAAAAACTTAATTTTAAATCGTCAAATTTTGAAAATTAATCAGAAAAATGTGTTCAATATTTCAGCACCAGTATATAAAACAATTAATTTGGAGTCAAAAACTACTTTAAGCTATAAACGAACTTTGATGCAACATTTTTAGGCTTCTTTACAAAATCGATGCAGATCAGTGGTATTTAAATGGTAGCAATAACTTCTCAGTGTTCAGCAGGAGCAAGAGTTGGTGTCAGGAGTAGGTGGGTGCATGTGTGATGGCAATACTTATTGGGCGCTATCCCGAAAATGGTGTTGACCAAAATGAAGGTAATGTTTTACAAGACGGTGCCCCACCTAATTTTTAACAAAAATTACAATGGTGGTATCAAAGACGCGTTTAGACCTGAATAAAATAACAGAAATAAATAAAAATTTAAAAAACGGAGCTCGGAACGCGTCTTTTGATATCATCTTTGATAATTTTTGATAAAAATTACGTGGTACACCGTCTTGTAAAACGTTACAAAATTAATATCGACCTTCTTGTAGATTTACACGGGCATTTTGTTTACTTTTAGTTCTTACATCAAAAAATGCGCTGAGATTATTACAATTTTCCAGTATGAAAAACGACCAAGCGACTCTAAAGAGAGGTCAAAAACTGCCACTTTCATCTATACTTGACTACGTGGTAGAAGGGGGTCAAATCTGCTAACACAAAGCTTGGAGGGATTGCAAAGCGGAAAACATATAAGATGTGGATAACTTATTAAATGCAGGGTGCGCTTTTCAGTTGTTGAAAAAATAAAAATTATTTACAAGCTGAGAATGAAAACTTCAAATTAAGAAGTATTAAGAAAAATAGAAGATATATGTATTGTGATTAAAAATGATCCAGGTGATATCCGCATATTGTAGCTTTTTGAATATTTTCAGACATTTTGAAAAGGCATTATTTACCTAAAATAGTAGTGGGACTATTTTCCAATAATATTCGAATAAACAATATTCGAATAAAGAAATAATGCTATTCCGTTCAAATAATTCGAATAATAGCTTACTAATCGAATATCTCATTTTGTTCGAATACCTATATTCGAATACCACTATTCTCAACCCACGATCATCACTTGTACGTATGAACATACATGTTTGCCGTACATATATTCATGTATGTGAGCAATGATGATGGTATTAGTTGTTGTAAGGTATTCAAATGATAAATTACGCATATATTGTGTTCGAATTACGAATACCTGTCAAATGAAAGTCGTTCGAATAACTGGTATTCGAATAGTCCCACCTCTACTGAAAAGTTACCTATGCGCGAGGGGTATGTGCGCTAAATATGTAGAAGGCTGACGATTTGAAGAGAACTTTCTGCAGTACAAAGGAATTAAGTTTATGAAATTGACGGGAGGTTTTTTTCTGTAATTTTAATAATACAAAGCAAAAGGGTTTTGATGATTTTCGTTGAGTGCTGTGAGGTTTGTGAATATAAAGTGTGGATATTAATATTGTTGCAAATTATTTTGTGGAAGAAGATTTTAGAATAGTTATGTGTTGTAACTGTATAAATTGCGAATACCTAAAACGTGTTTATGCTTTAAATATTTTTTATTTTTACTTATTATATAAGAATTCATGAGCTTAACACCGGCTTATAATAATTGAATATCCAATTATTATGTTTATCCAAAAGAAACTGAAAAGAAAGAAAGAAACATTTACTGACATATTGCGATGGTACCATTTCGAAAACCGCCACGTAATCATCATCAGGCAATTTCGTAATGTTATCAAAGGTTTCACCGAGATTCGAACCGGGAACAAAAAAGAAACTTTACAAAAACAAATCTGCATAACACACAAATTAATATAGAGACAGAGTGTCTCAATTGTGTTGTTAGTCTAGAAATGAGATAAACTGAATTAAGCAACGAAACAAATACAAGCAGGATAGCCTAGTGGTTAAGGCGAATCTCGGTGAAACCTTTGATAACATTACGAAATTGCCTGATGATAATTACGTGGCGGTTTTCGAAATGGTACCATCGCAATATGCCAGTAAATGTTTCTTTCTTTCTTTTCCGTTTCTCTTGGAAAAACATAATAATTGAATATTCAATTATTATAAGACGGTGTTAAGCTCATGAATTCTTAAATAATAAGTATAAATTGAACACACCATTAAACAAAAAAACATAAATTTTAAATTTTTTGAATTTGAATTTTAGTAGCGTGCAAGTTCGTTCATTTTAATGGCATGCTTAAGAAATTACTTAAAAGAACACTAAAAAGTTCGGAATATGACTTAAACCTATATTGTAAGGTGGATTTCGTCAAAGGCTGGGGTAGCATTCAGTCAATCCAGAGTCGAGAAGGCATCTATTTTCTTGCTGCTGTACAATTGGTTTATAAGTGGGTAACCTAACTTCCTTCTAATGAATGCCTTTCCAGGGCCTAATACATGAATGTATTTCTTTATGGCGTCTAAAAAGTTTCGCACGTTTAGTTACATTGAAATATATGAGATCTAGGATGGGCCCTAAAAAAATGCCTGTTGAGCATCTTTCAACCGCACACTGCTATACTTTCGTTCTCAAACGAAACGAAAAATGACTCGGAAGATTGTACAACGTCAAGCTGATTTGGGCCATGTTCCATCTTTGGGTGGCACCGAAATCCGTTTTTAAATGAAAGCAAAATACTTAATAGAGGTTGCACTGGAAAGAACCCTCACTTAAAATGCTCATCTACATGTTACCTTTAACAAAGCAACAAGACCATTATTTGCCAGCGGGTTAAGGGGTTAGTATATACCCGCGGTAGGTATGCCTGTGGTAAGAGGCGACTAAAATACCGGATTCAAGGGGTTTGTGTAGAGTAACCCTTTCAAGGGGTTGCCAGCGCAATATATAGATTATCCAACCCAGTTATCAAACTCACCTATCCGTGGCGAATCCTGTTTCATTAACAGCCGAGGCTCTGGCGACCTCGAACTCCTCATGGATCTCTGGGGGTGGGAGGGCGGTATGGCCTAGAAGGTCGCATGTGGTCATAACAAATCGTTCCCCAGATGGTCGGGCTTGGTATCGGATCTACATCCGGCGAAGGACCATCAACATCGATAACACTCCCCAAGGCCTTCGGGGTGTGTCCTTATCGCTACAACAACAACAATCATTATTCGCCTGCCCCCGACTCTATGACAAAACATGGGGCTATTTCCAAAAATGGTATACTAAGCTAATAACACTGTTGCGAAGCCAGCAGCCACCTTTACTTCCTTTGTTTGGTGGTCGAAGACCACGCAAAGAACAGCAATAACAAAACTAAGCAAAGTGCATCGGCTAGTTTCCATTAGTATAATTGATGCGATGTTTAACTTCTACATATCAAAACTTCCTTCGCCACCAGAAGGAGTTACTATCGTTTCCGACGCCGATGACTGCACAATAATGGCCACAGGCCCGGCCTCACAGATCAATGAGCTTTGCAAGAGAATAAACGGCTACCTCCCTGATCTCTCCAGTTTTTTCGCCTCGCGAAACCTGGCATTATCACCGACTAAATACTCCGCGACCTTATTTACAACATGGACGTCCTAAATGTCGACCATTTTGAAAATCTACGTCGATGAACTCCACAAACAGGTGTCGGACCTTTATGCCGGGAATTGACCGGTGAATCCAGTACTCAAAGAACAATACCCTAAGCCTGCAGAAGAGGAACGCACACTCCCTAGGGAAACGCGTGTCACTCTAGCTCAACTTCGATCTGGATACTGTAACAGGTTAAACTCTTACCTATCCAGAATCAACCCCGACATACAAAATGTATGCCCCGCTTGCACTGTGTCCCTACATGACACCAACCATCTCTTTAATTGTAATGTGGAACCAACGCCTCTAACACCCCTCTCATTATGGTCCACCCCTGTTGAAACAGCGAGTTTCCTTGGACTCCCGTTAGAGGATATTGATGACAATTTGTGATCGGTCGCACCTATTGGATGGGGCGTAGCACTGCTACAACAACAACAACAACATGCGATGAGAACGTCTCCTGCTGATGTATTTAATGCCTTAGTGGGACTACTTCCCTTCACTATTCTTACAGAGAAATAGGCAACACTCGCTGCACTAAAACTTCAAAATATATCTGAGATACATAGCGAAATATAACAGGGCATTTGAAAGTAATAAGAAAATGCATAGGCAATCCCGTATTGCAACTTCGTGATGCAATGGCACCTGCGCTCAGAATCGTACGAAATTTTGAGGCGTCCATTGTGCACAGAATTCTTTGGAAAACATGAAATCTATATACTGACCCTGACTTAGAGTTCTGGTTCACAGATGGATCCAAATTTCTTTGACGAAAAAACGGAAGCTGGCATCTATGGGCCTAACTTCAACAAATCGATACCAACGGGATGCTACCCCACTATTTTTTCAGGCAGAAATCCATGCAATAGAAGTTTGCAGTAGAGAATATCTGCGAAGAGACTGGATTGAATGCCCAGGGCAAAGGCAAGTCAAATTGTTTACACTTACAAGAGTATCAGCCAAACTCATAAATCTAAGCAGAAAGGACCCACGAACTCTCATGGCATTCAAGGTGTTGTGTAGCGCAATATATAGCTTCTCCAACCCAATTGTCAACCTCACCTTTGAGCGGCGGATACCGTTTCGCTAACAGACGAGGCTCTGGCGACCCCAAGCTCCTCACGGAACTAGGAGGTGTGGAGGGAAGGATGGCCTGAAGGTTTAATGTGGACATATAAATGGTTCCCGAGATGGTCGGGCTAGCACCTTAATGGTGATGTGTTACCGGAGCGTGCCGGATCTGTATCCGGCAAAATACCATCGCCTCGATAACACTCTCAAAAGCCTACAGGGAGAAACTTTATCGCTACAACAACAACAACAACAACGAACTCTCACTGGGTACTATACGGGACAGTGTTGTCTACGATATCACCTACATAAGTTAAATATAACCAATACACCAATCTCTCGCTTTTCTGAGCTGGAGGGTTAAACTCCGCTTAGCATTCTCTGCGAATGTGTCGCTCTGGCAAGGCAGAGACACTTCCATCTAGCTGGCGTGACTCTTAATCCCTTTGTGATATGGAGTAAAAAGTCTGAAGCGATACTCAATTGCATTAAAATGCGCCACATACAGTAATAGGTTGAAACGTCAAGCATAATAGATCTCAATAAAGGTCGCAATTCATCGAGGCATAATAATAATAATTGGCGGCCACCGTGGTGTGATGGTGGCGCGCTCCGCCTACCACACCGTATGCCCTGGGTTCACATCCCGGGCAAAGCAACATCAAAATTTTAGAAATAAGGTTTTTCAATTAGAAGAAAATTTTTCTAAGCGGGGTCGCCCCTCGGCAGTGTTTGGCCAGCGCTCCGAGTGTATCTCTGCCATGAAAAGCTCTCAGTGAAAACTCATCTGCCTTGCAGATGCGGTTCGGAGTCGGCATAAAACATGTAGGTCCCGTCCGGTCAATTTGTAGGGAAAATCAAGAGGAGCACGTCGCAAATTGGAAGAGAAGCTCGGCCTTAGATCTCTTCGAAGGTTATTGCACCTTACATTTATTTATTTATTATAATAATATTTATTATTATAATCGTTTTAATATACACTGTAAAATAAATATGGAAGAGATGGCCGTACAGGGAGTAGATTTAATTAAGCTATTCCGAACCTTTTGTGCTAAAAAACAATAGACTAAACTAATAAAGTCCAAATATGAAAGCAGTTTAACAATTTAAAACACAACTGTAAGCATTTGCCTAAGAAAATTTATTTCTATTGTTTACTTTTCCGGTTACCTGCATTGCGTTACGTCAGCACCCAGAAATTACTAAACAAAAATATGCAGTATCACACCCTGAAACGCAAATATGAGTACAGTCTACCAAACGAAAATTTAAACAAAGCCTCAATTAACGTTAGTTGAAACTAATTGCTTTTCATTCTTAAATCTTTGTGAACGTCACTTACCTGGCGCAGCTTCATTTAAATTACTTTATATAAATGTATCATACATAAGCTGGAAGAGGCAAAGAGATTGCTGATAATTCCGGTGGAAATTGATGCGAGTAAAACGCGAGTGTATGTAGGTTTTAAATTGAAATTAAAATATTTGCTGTTAATTAACTAACGTACATGCAAACTCACAGAGAAATTAATGCAATCCGTAAATAGGTAATAAAACAAGTAAAGGTGTCTAAGTTCGGGTGTAACCGAACATTATATACTCAGCGTGAGCTTCAATTGTACATTTCATTTCAGATAAATTAATTTTCTACATAACACGTGGCACAGACCGTTTAAAAAATAATTTCTCCCCATTTCCTCTTACAATAAAACTTGATAAGTGAAATATAATTGATTCAAAACTATTTGTTGCTAAGTTTTAGCTTATTATTCCAGTCTACGACCCTTTTAAACTTGTTTTATATCTAAGTTGCCGTGGTCTTTAACCGATTCCTTCCATTTTTACTAGAAATATTTTCTGCTATAAGGAAAATATGTGTACCCAATTTTATTACGATCCGTTAATTTTCTTCGAGTTATGGCTCCCGAAACATAGAAAATTGCTTAGTCATAAAAGGGGCGGTGCCACGCCCATTTTTTAAAATTTGAAGTTTTTCCTATTTATTGTTATAAGTCCACTTGGGAAATGAAATACCATTGTTATAAAGCTCTTTTTTGCAAAGATATGGCTTATTTTATTCGTCTACAACCCTTTTAAAAATCTTTTATATAAAAGTGGGCGTGGTCCTTAACCGTTTTCATAAATTTTTCTTCAAACCATTCCTTATAGTAAAGCCAACCTTTCTGACGAATTTTGTTACGATAGGTTTAACGATTTTTGATTTACGATTAATATTTGTAAAATTGATTTTATCACAAGTGGGCGGTGCCACGCCCATTTTAAAATTTTTGTTTCAAACTTTTATCAAGAACCTCAATACCAGTCCACATGTCAAATTTTAGCATTCTAGGCGTAGTATTTACTAAATATCAGGTTTTTTGTGTTTTCCAAAATATTATATATATAAAAAGTGGGCGTGGTTATCATCCGATTTCGCTCGTTTTCAATAACAATCTATTATGGGTCCAGATAAGCTCGTGTACCAAATTTGGTGAAGATATCTCAATATTTACTCAAGTTATCGTGTTAACGGACGGACGGACGGACGGACATGGCTCAATTAAATTTTTTTTCGATACTGATGATTTTGATATATGGAAGTCTATATCTATCTCGATTCCTTTATACCTGTACAACCAACCGCTATCCAATCAAAGTTAATATACTCTGTGTGCAAAACACGCTGAGTATAAAAACCAATTATATAAAATTGAGAGAAAAAAAGTAAAAAGATGAAAATAAGTAGATATTCAAAGTTACTGAATAGGCATTGGCGAGTGAGAATAACGCAAAAGCAACACAAAAATCATCAAAAGTTTAGACAAATTCCTAAAAGTGAGGGTGAGAGGCTTAAAGTGTGGAGAGAAAAAGTATTATGCGGAAGCAGTTACAGGTTGCATGAGTAAATGAGTGAATGAATGAGAATGTCAAATCACTAAAACTATGTTAATATGTACATATTATTTATAAGCGTATTTTGCGCTTAAAAACCGGCAGCGTTCTTGGATATTGAACGTAGCTTTCTTTGTGTGACTTCTAGCACAGAGTTTGTGCAGCAAAATCTATATGATTTCTTTTTATGTTATTGTTGTATGTGCATATGAAAACATACAGATGTTTGATGAGATTATCGGTAGAAGAATAAACCGTGCAGTTAGCTTTAATGAGCGAATTTAACATGTAGCGGCTGCAAGCCAAAAATGGTTGAATTCATTTCGTTTCTAATAAATACTAGCATAGTCATCAATTTGATGTTAAATACATAAATTCTGGGTTCAGTTGATTTTTCTCCATTTCTTTATTGCTTTCTAAGAACGTCAAAGTAAAATACAGGTCACGTTCGGCGCGAAAATAAAAATATACATACATATGTACTATGTAAGGAATGCATAATGAAAGCAATAACATTGACACATTTTTTGTATGCTCTTAATTCTAGTTACTTACATTCAAATGTGCATATTGATCATGTGATTCGTTCGCTGGTGGCTTAAATTTGCCACAACAGAAATTGCAGCAGCAACAACAGCAACAGCAGCAGCAACAGCCCGTCAATATAGTGCAGCATATAACAAGTGCCTGAAAATGTGTGCGAGAGAATTTAGTATACAATTTAGCGAAGAGTTATTTGAAAATACAAAACTAAAAATTACTTTCAGAGACAAGCATATGTATTTAATAAAATTCAAAACAAAAAATATTAACTTTTATATTCAAACTTTTTTTATTTTATATTTAAAAAACAGTTTTTGAAGTCATTTCTCTTTTTTTTTTAACGTATCAAATTATTTGATTCCTTTAATTTTTTAAACTTTTTAGTCTTCTTTTTCAAACGTTTTTTCATAATTATTTTTATTTTATTTTGTTGCAATTTTTTTAATACATTTTTTTTCGATCCATTATTCGTAAATTTTGTATTTAGTTTTATAACCATCCGTCTTTTTTCAACTTTTCTTTTATTTTTATTTTTACGTCTTTTATTTAAATTTTTTTACTTCTTTTATTTTATTTTTTTGTTTGCTCCTTTTACTTTCATTTTTACTTGTTTCATTTATTTAATTTTTTTTTATTTTCACGCATTTGTTGCAATTTAAAAAAAAAATTTTTTTGATCCATTGTTAGTAAATTTTGTTTTTAGTTTTATAAAAAAATTCAACTTATGAAATCTTTAATTCAAATTTGATTTTCATATATTTTCAACTTTTTTCTTTGAAATTCTTTAAATTTTTTTTGGAACTTCTTTTAATTTTATTTCTTTGAAAAATTTTTTTTAATTTTATTTCTTTGGAATTTTTTATTTCTAATGTCTTTTTTATTAATTTCAGGGAAATAGTTTTCTCCTATTTATTACTTGTTTTTTATAATTTTTTTCGTATGTTACATATTTTTTAGTTTTATATTTTGTTTTCTTTGACTTTATTTTTTATTTTATTTTTTTTTTATTTTTATTTTTTTTTTTTATTTTAAAAAGTATGCAATTTTAAGTTTTTTTGCTATTTAATTTTAATGGCTATTCTGACTTTCTTTTAAGTTTTTTTATCTTTTAGTTTAATTCTCTTTCAAATTTTGTATTTAATTTTCTTTTAAATTAATTGTTTTTTAATTTTTTGTTTAACTGTCTTTTATTTTATTTTTTCTTCTTATAACTTCTTTTATTTGGAATAATTAAAAATACTTTTTTTTAATTTTTTGTTTTTTGGTTGTATTTTAGTTTTAGTTTAATTCTCTTCCAAATTTTGTATTTAATTTTCTTTTAAATAAATTGTTTTTTTTTTTTAATTTTTTGCTAAGCTGTCTTATTTTTTTTTTCTCCTTTAAACTTTTTCTTTAGTATTTTTTTTTTATTTTTTTTTTTAATTTTTTTTCTTAAAATTTTTTTTAGTTTAGAGAAATATTTTTTTAAATCTAATTGTTTTTTTTTTTTTGTTATAAGTTGTTAAGTGTTATATAGTTTTGGTTTTACTTTGTTTATTTTTAATTGTTTTTTTTTTGCTACTTTCTTTTTAACTTTCATTTAATTTTAGTTAAATTTTGTTTTAAAATTGATATTGAACTTTCTTTTAAATGAATTGTTTTTTAAATTTTTTGTTTACCTGTCGTTTATATTTTAAAGCTTTGTTATGTTTTCCAATTTTACCATTTTTCTTTTCGCTAATTAAAAAGGGTTCACTCCTACTTTTCTCTGAAAACAACTTTTCAAGTTTTTTCTTTATTTATTAAATTATCCTCTGCTTTCGCAATGTCGCACCTTCACCGCGGGAGATGTCACCACAAAGTAGGCATTGACATTCTCTTCCCCAAATTGTTCAGCTATATAAAGACCGAGTGAACCATAATTATCGTAAATATTACGTTTCGTCTGATCGCTCAGTATGGAATGAGCACGATTGACTTCCTTGAACTACGGAAAAAAGACAATGCGTAAATAAAAGATATGGTTAAATAAATAAGAGTAATTTTATGTATCACGCAATTACCTTGCAAACCTAGTAACCATAAAGTTGACGAAATATTTACGATTTGTATTGAACTACCCTAAATGAAGACGAATATAGAGATATGTTGAGGATCTATAAACGTGAAATCACGGCAAAACGACAAGACTGAGGAGATCCAAGGGGGATGCAGTGCAGGGACTGATAAAAAGGGCGACGGGGAATGGTCACCCAGTTGCTTCGGGCGCTACTTAACTGTATTAACGATCAGGAGATTATGAGTGGTGTAACAACGTCTACACTCCACATACGGGGGTAGCGGTACCAGAATTGGTGAAAAATACCAAAATTTAATAGGCGATAAAAACTTACACCAATATCAAATCGCCGGGTCCAGGTGGAAACGATTGAAGAAAGGCTTGGAATAATATTTAAGGGTTACAAAATATTGAACCATGTCCCATAATCTTAGTCTTCATACCGAAAGCGGGAAAAACCAGACATCTGCACCCGAAAAACTACAGGTCCATTAGAATGACATCTTTTATGTTCCCTAGAGAGATTAACAGATGAATATAAAGCAAGCCCTGAAAGACCGCGAATATGCCCTAGGTGTTTTTATGGATATTGCCAGGGCTTTCGACAATCATCGACAGTCTCAACTCGATTGAAGTACAACAAACTGGATCGGTCCCATGTTAAGCTACAGAATGATCACGTAGCAATTAGGTATATACGAGGGAACAAAATCTGTAAACAGAGGAACGCCGCAGAATGTTGTATTGCCACCAATGCTATGGACGCTGCTCATCAACCAATTGATTGGCGATTAGACAAAGTACCAGTCAGACGTATGCAGATGGCATTTCAATCGTCATAAGCGGCAGATGTCTACTAACAATCAGCTCTCTGATGGATCAGGCATTTCGGAATGTGTATGCTTGGGCAAAAGAGTCGGGTTGGCCTCCAACGCGGAAATAAGTCGAGTCCCTAATTGGACTTAGCCTAAGCTTGGAGTGGTTAGTACAAGAAAAGAAAAGCCCAAATATATAAGAGTTATGCTAGATATTAAGTTGTCGTGGAAGCTCCATGTGGAAGCTGTAGCGCAACTGGAACATGGCTTAAGGCCTCGGAGCCTATGTGTTCGCAAAGGAGGATGCAGCACTCGACAAAGTGATGGTAGACGTCCCAATCGTTTGGGAGCAGTCAAAAGGAGTTGCATATGATCAATCAAGCAGAAAGGCGTAGACTCACAAAGTTGCTCACATCTCTAAAGAGAGAAGACTTAAGGCTCACGATGGGCATCCTAACTGGACACTGCCTTTTGGTCTCACATGCTTATAAGTTAGGCCCCTTCTGTAGCAGCAGATGTAGGAAGTGCGACCTGTAGAAAGACACTGTTGAATACGTTCTCTGTTCGTGTCCTGCGTTCGCGAATTCAAAGCTTCAGCTACTAGGGGCGGCAGAGTTGCTTGATCTCGAGGCAGCTATCTGGTTCTGGTTATTTTGACCGTAAAAAATGTGGTTTCCTTTTATGCCTAGTACCAAGGAGTTTTAAATAATATTGTTACAAATATTAGTAACACTAAGTGATGCTCACATCACTAATCTGAACAATAAAGCAAGCTGCCACACTTGTATGTACGTAAACAAATTAATCATCATGTACACACATACATACAAGCAGCAGAGAGATACTCACAAACGCATGTCATCTCAGCTATTACTTCGCTCACATCTACACACACATTTGGTTACACACTACAAATACAAGAGCGTATGGCTGGTGACCAGGTAGAGGATTCTAGAAGAAGAAACGTCTAGACATTTGGGCAGAGAGTATAAAAGCAGCAGAAGCTGAGTAGTCCGTAATCAGTTTCATTTAAGCACGCTATCAGTTGCGAAGTGAAGTTTAATTGTGAAGTATTTTCAAAGTAGTCTAATAAAGACCATTTTGTATTACAGAACATTGGAGTGGTTTATTCAACAGTTTAGCGACACGAACATAAGCAGAAGGTTGCAAATAGGCGGAATTTCAATAAATTCGTTACAATTGGTGTCAAAAGAGGAATTGTTGAATAAGTTCTGCAAATTTCGAATACAACTAGGACATGGCAAAGTTAAGTGAATTAAGGATCCAGCAACTGAAAAAGGAGTTGGAGAACCGTGGTTTGAATACAACCGGCAATAAGATCGAACTTCAAGTGCGGCTGCGAGAGGTAGACTGGAAGAACAGAAGACATATACAACATCTCGATTGGCTGAGCAGTTGAAAGCACAGGAGGCCCGCATATCCTCGCAGCTGGAGGCACAGGAGATAAGGGTATCATCGAAGCTGGAGGCCCAGGATACAAAAATTTTACAGTTTGAGGAAAAAATCGAGGCCGAGAGGACGTATCGAGCAGTTGCAACTTAATGGCCCGGCTGCTTCAGCGAGTAATACGAAGGTAAGAACTCCATCTTTTGACGGTTCTGTTCCTTTCCAGGTCTTTAAGCTACAGTTCGAGAAGACCGCAGCAGTGAACAACTGGAATGCTGAAGATAAAGTTGCTGCACTGTTCGTGGCAGTGAAAGAGCCTGCAGCTGAAATCTTGCAGACAATTCCAGAGTACGAACGGAACAACTGTGAAACATTGATCAGGGCTCTAGAGACGATACGGAAGGAAACACAGGAAACAGATATACCAAATTGAGTTGAAAAACCATTACTAATGAGACTTTGCAAGAGTTTGCTTCGGATGTTGGAAGGTTGGCTCATTTGGCAAATGCGGACACACCCGTGGAATACACCGAGAGGGTAAAAATCCAGAGTTTTATAAATGGCATACGGGACGTGGAAACGAAGCGAGCGAATATGCAAACCCAAAACCCACATTCGCAGAAACGGCATCACATGCATTGACTCAGGAAACTGCCTCTCTATTGAGTAAACCAGCATATAAGGCTCATCGTGTGGAAGTAGAAAGACCAGAGTGGGTAGACATAATATGGAGGCGCTGAAGGGATCACAACAGAAAAATGACGGAATTATGAAGTGTTTCAAGTGCGGTAACCCAGCTCACATTGCTCGTCATTGCAGCACCGGTCCTGATAGTTCCAACTTGGCTGGTCGTAAACGCAAAGCTGGAGGAGATAAGCAAGAGGGAGTCAGATGTAAAGATCGAAAATTTGCCCCAGCTATTGAATGGCCTGTGATATCTATCTCGCAAATTGGAAGAAAATTTAGCAGTCTTACCGTCAGAGGAAATGTCGATGGCAAGGAGCGTTTACTGACTGTAGATACGGGCGCATCTCATTCCTTAATCCGATCTGACTTGGTCAACAGGAGAGTAAAACGGTACCTGGAGGAAGATTGCGTACGGTCACTGGCGAGTATAACCAAGTTCAAGGGGAAGTGGTATGTGAGGTCTTAATTGGAAAGGTCACGATTCTACACAAATTCGTTGTGGCGAAGATCGTTGATGAAGTCATATTGGAAGTGGACTTTTTATTTGACAATAACATCAGGATCGACATGCAAAGAAGGAATATGCGCTATAAGAACCAGGATGTACCAATCAACTTTAGTTTGGAGAAAGGGTTCAGCAGTAAGCGAGTGCTGGTGGAGGCGATTGGACAAAGACCACCAAAGTCAAAGAAAGTAAATCGGGCAAAAGTGGATGGAATGAATGGGCCAAACAAATCAAAACCCAAGGTACCCGCGAGAAAAACACTGGCATTGACAAACCCTAATGGATGCACTAAAACAAACGACAGAATTTCCCAGAAAGGATGCAAAGGTGGTTTCAAGCCAGGGCGCACTACTGCTGTGAAACGTCCGAACGATACTGATTATGCGAAGCCAATCCGTCAAGCGCAAGCTCCACGAAGCAGTTCATTGACCAAACAACAGAGTGTGAGGGAACGAGTAGTAATATGAGGGCTTATGAGTAGTAATATGAAACACAGGTTTGACATTGTTGTTCTTGTCAAACCTGTGTTCGGAAGGTTTCTTGGAGGGAGATTTTGTACTGTTATACAACCCTTACTGGCGGAAAGGTGTTCCATCCAAATTTTGGTGCAGTTGGGAAGGTCCGTGCAGAGTTGTGAAGAGGATCAGTGATGTCATCTACCACATACAAACAATTGGGAAACCACGAAATAGAATGGTGGTTCATATGGAGAGGCTAGCAGCAGTTGGATCGAGAGATTTGTCTGATCGGGACGCTCAGACTTAGGTGGAGGGCAGTGGGACGAATATTAGTAACACTAAGTGATACTCACATCACTTATTGTCACGGATATTAGCATCACTAAGCTATACCATCACTAAGGCGATGCTAAGCGATATTTACGTCAATAATCAAATCATGTATACACAAATATAAGGCAGCCGAGAGATGTCACACACAGATGCATTTACTTATACGCGTATGTGTGCGCGAGAGACTGTAAACTACAAACATTCACATCAATAATTCAATCTTTATGTATCTACATAAACGAATAAATAATTGCGTCTACACATATGTACCATGTACGAATACGAGCAGCGGAGCGTCAATGCGCAAACACATGCATATATCTGAGAAGTTTGAGAGCTACTGGACTAGTAGATTCTGGAAGCAATTGTGCAACTTTAGTTATAGCTGAGAAGTTTGAGAGCTCATGGACAATGCTAGTAGATTCTAGAAAAAGGCGAACGAGGAAACCAAAGAGTATAAAAGGCGACAGATGTAGAGGCGCAAAAATTCAGTTTGAGTTGAGCTATCAGTCAGTTTGATTAAGCACGCGATCTGGCGGCCAATAGTAGAGTTTCATTTGAGTTATCAATCAGTTTGGTTATTAAGCCAGCGAGTAGCAAAGTATAAGTGTTATTGTGAAGTACTTTAATAAAGGCCATTTTTCCATTATTCAATATTGGAGTTATTTATTCAACAGTTTAGTGATTCGAACTTAGCAGAGGATTGCAAATAAGAGGATTTGCAATTCGTTACAATTGGTGTCAGAAGAGGAGTTGTTGAATAAATTCCGAAGACTTCGAATAAACTTGGACATGGCAAAGTTCAGTGAATTGAAGATCCAGCAACTAAAGGAGTTGGAGAGCCGTGGATTGAATACAAGCGGCGTTAAACTTGAACTTCAGGCACGGCTACGAGAGGCAATGGAAGCAGATGGAATTGATGTGGAAGAGTATGACTTTCATCTTGATGGCGAGCAAATAACAAAAATGGAAGAAACACCGCAGACAATGGCGAACACAGACTTGAACATGATTTTGGCTGCAATATCTGCTCAAACATCGACAGTGGCTTCTCAACTGGAATCGCAAAAGACAGATATAACATCTCAACTAGAAGAACAGAAAACGTATATGTCATCTCAACTAGAAGAACAGAAGATGTATATGGTATCCCAACTGTAATCGCAGGAAACCCGTAAAACATCACAATTGGAAGAACAGAAGACATATTTGGCATCTCAACTGGAAGCGCAAGAGGCACGTATATCTGAAATGTCGGCACAAATTTCGGAACAGGTATCATCGCAACTCTTTGTGAAACTGGAAGAGCAGGATGCAAAACTTTTACAACTCGAGGACAAAATTGATGCCGAAATAGAAGCGTTAAAAGCTCGTATGGAGCAGTTACAAATAAACCGCCCAGCTGTTTCAGCAAGCAATCCAAAGGTAAAAACACCATCATTTGACGGTTCTGTTCCTTTCCAGGTCTTCAAGCTACAGTTTGAGAAGACCGCAGCAGTGAACAACTGGAATGCGGAAGATAAAGTTGCTGCACTGTTCGTGGCATTGAAGGGGCCAGCAGCGGAAATCCTACAGACGATTCCCGAAGGAGAGCGGAACAATTTTGAAGCATTGATGGCTGCTGTAGAACGACGTTATGGAAGCGAGTATAGAAAACAGATATTCCAAATTGAGTTGCAAAACCGCTACCAAAAAGCAAATGAGACATTGCAGGAGTTTGCTTCAGATATTGAAAGATTGGCTCATCTTGCAAATGCGGACGCACCCGTGGAATACACTGAAAGGGTAAAAATCCAGAGTTTCATAAATGGCATACGGGACGTGGAAACGAAGCGAGCTATATACGCAAACCCAAAGCTGACATTTGCTGAAACGGTATCACATGCATTGACTCAGGAAACGGCCTCACTATTGAGTAAACCAGCATACAAAGCTCATCGTGTGGAAGTGGAAAGACCAGATTGGGTAGACACAATTTTGGAAGCACTGAAGGGATCACAACAGAAAAATGCCAGAGTTATTAAATGTTTCAAGTGCGGCAACCCAGGTCATATTGCACGACATTGCAGGCAGCGGTCCCAATAGCTCCAACAATGTGGGTGGTCGTAAACGCAGAGCAGAAGGTGATGAGCAAATCTCCAAGACCACTCAATCGTTAAACTAAATCGAGTCAGCCGCAAGGGGCGACAGCTGGCTCCCGCAATTGAATGCCCCATAATCTCTATCTCGCAAATTGGAAGAAGATCGAGCAATCTTACTGTTGGAGGACATGTGGACGGAAAGGAACGTTTACTGACTGTAGATACGGGTGCATCTCATTCCATCATTCGAGCGGATTTAGTCAACAAAAAGATAAGACCATTGCTTGGAGCAAGATTACGTACAGCCCAGGACACCCAGGTAATTGGAGAAGTAGAATGTGAAGTCGCAATTGGGAACGTCACGGCAGTACACAATTTTATAGTGGCAGAAATTGTTGATGAAATCATAATTGGAGTGGACTTCTTAATCAACCAAGGCATCAAGATCGACATGCAAAGCAAGACGATGCGATATAAGAACATGGATGTACCACTTAATTTCGGCTACGAGAGAGGCTATAGCAGTAATCGAGTACTGGTGGAAGAGAGTCAGCAAATACCACCAAAATCCGAAGCAGTCATCTGGGCAAAGGTTGATGGAGATTGTGGGACAATCAAATTGTGGGTTGTCGAAGCAGCAAACAAATCAGCACCGAACGTACTTATAGGATAAACCCTGGCTATGACAAAACAAGATGGACGTATTCCGGTAAGAGTACTCAATGAGTTCAAGTCACCACTCAAACTGACCAAAGGAGCTATTTTGGGAAGATGCCAAGAGGGTGAAGTAATTATTAACTGTGAACAGCTCCAGGAACACGTTTCATCTAGTAACACTGATCTTTCAAATGACATCACGGAATGGACGGAGGGGCTAGAGGAAGATTATCAGAGTAAGGCAAAGCAACTGCTCCTAAAGTACGCAAACATATTTGACCAGGATGGTTCCAAACCAGGCCGCACCAATGTTGTGAAACATCAAATTGACACTGGAGACGCGAGGCCGATACGTCAAGCTCCACGTAGTGTTCCACTGGCGAAGCGGGAAGTGGTGAGTCAAATCATACAAGAAATGAGCGACAGCGGCGTCATCGAACCATCAGCTAGTCCATGGAGCTTACCGGTAGTACTTGTAAAGAAGAAGGATGGAAAAATGAGGTTTTGCGTGGACTACCGGAAGTTGAATGACGTTACGAAAAAGGATAGCTACCGATTGCCAAGAATTGACGACACTCTGGACTCGCTATCTGGTACGAAATGGTTTTCCACACTGGACTTGAAAAGCGGCTATTGGCAAGTTGAGGTGAAGGAGGAAGATAAAGAGAAAACAGCATCAGTGTCGGTGATGGTCTGTGGCAATTTACAGTGATGCCTTTTGGACTTTGTAATGCACCAGCTACTTTTGAGAAACTCATGGACCAGGTACTGAAAGTACTACATTGGAAAACATGCTTGGTGTACCTGGACGACATCATCGTATTGGGCAAGAACTTTGATGAACATCTTAAAAACTTGGAGGAAGTTTTCCAGAGAATAGCTGGCGCCGGTCTGAAGTTAAGTCCCAAAAAGTGTGCGCTGTTTAAAAAGGAAGTCAATTATTTGGGTCACAAGGTAACGACAGAGGGCATCTGCACTGCGAACGAAAAGATAGAGGCTGTAAAGGTTTGGCCAAGACCACAGAACCTGCATGAATTGAGAAGTTTCCCTGGGCTGTGCACATATTACCGCCGATTTGTACCAAATTTTTCCAGCGTAGCCCATAGCCTCCATGAGCTTACAAGAAAAAACAAAGCTTTTGAATGGAAGAAGCAAGAAGTGGCTTTCCAAACATTGAAGGAGCGTTTGTGCACTGCTCCAATGTTAGCATATCCGATTCCAGGAGCAACATTTATTCTAGATACAGATGCGAGTGGATATGCTATAGGAGGCGTTTTATCACAACTGGTCGATGGACAGGAGAAGATAGTTGCATATTACAGCCGTTCGATTGGAAAACCAGAGAGGAACTACTGCGTTACGCGGAGAGAGCTGTTGGCATTGGTAGAGTGCATTAAACATTTTCACAAATACCTCTACGGCCAGCGATTCCGTGTCAGGACATATCACGCAGCGTTGAAATGGTTTCTGCAGTTCCGTAATCCAGAAGGACAATTGGCACGGTGGATCGAGCGACTACAAAGCTATGACTTTTCCATTAAACATCGAAAAGGTAGTACCCATGGAAATGCCGATGCAATGTCACGAAGGCCATGTAGTTTGGAATGCAAGCACTGTTCAAAGGCCGAGGCTAAAGAAGACATTATAGATGTCCGGCTAATGACTATAACGTGTACGGATGAATGGGACAAGGAACAACTAAGAAAGTGTCAGCTAGAAGATACAGATCTGTCACATGTTATGCAAGGGCTCGAACGAAACGAAAGACCAAGCAGAGAGGAGATGTCAGCAGAGAGTTCCATTGCGAAGTCATATTGGGCACAGTGGAACAGTTTGGAATTGATATCCGGTTGCTTGCATCGAGTATGGGAGAGTGAGGATGGTCAATGCAAGAAGAAACTGATAGTTGTTCCCAGAAAGAGGATTCCTGACGTGCTCAGCGAGCTGCACAATGGTCCAAGTGGAGGCCATCTTGGAATCACGAAGACACTCGAGAAAATTAAGCGGAGATTCTATTGGGTTGGTTGCCGTCAGTCGGTCACCGAGTGGATTGCCAATTGCGAGGTATGCAACAGAGCGAAAGGGCCCAAAACCCGAAGTCATGCCCAGATGAAGCAGTATATTTCAGGTGCACCATTTGAAAGGATCGCCATGGATGTCGCAGGTCCATTTCCTACTAGCAACCGCGGAAACAAATACGTACTGGTGGTTATGGATTATTTCAGTAAATGGCCAGAGGTATACCCAATCCCACACCAAGAAGCAGAAACAGTAGCAGAAGTGGTTAAAACCGAATGGGTTGCAAGGTATGGTGTACCAATGGAGTTACATTCTGACCAAGGCAGGAATTTTGAATCAGCTGTGTTCCAAGAAATGTGCAAGAAGTTGGGCATTCGAAAAACACGGACAACTGCATTGCATCCTCAGTCCGATGGTATGGTGGAACGTTTCAATAGAACATTGGAGGAGCACTTAAGGAAAGTAGTGGACAAGTACCATAAAGAATGGGATACCCGCATACCATTATTCTTGATGGCTTACCGATCAGCAGTGCATGACACAACGGGCCAAACTCCCGCAAAGGTAATTTTTGGCAATGACCTTCGACTGCCAGCTGATTTGAAGTATGGGATAGATGCCGATGCGGAGAGGAATGTCAAGAAATCCACTGGTGTCTTGGAAGAAGAGCTGAGAGAGATACACGATCTGGTAAGGCAACGAGCAAAGATTATGAGGGACAAGATGAAAGCGAGGTACGATAAAGCAATTAATTCGGAAGGGTTTCAGGAAGGAGATTTGGTGCTGCTATACAACCCACAACGAAAAAAAGGTTTGTCCCCGAAATTGCAGTGTAACTGGGAAGGCCCATACAAAGTTGTAAAACGAATCAACGATTTAGTGTACCGCATACAAACCACTACCAAACCACGAACCAAAATGAAAGTGGTTCATTTGGAGAGATTAGCAGCGTTTAGATCGAGAGATTTGTCTGATCGGGACGATCAGACTTAGGTGGAGGGCAGTGTCACGGATATTATCATCACTAAACTATACCATCACTAAGGCGATGCTAAGTGATATTTACGTCAATAATCAAATCATGTATACACATATATAAGGCAGCCGAGAGATGTCACACACAGATGCATTTACTTATACGCCTATGTGTGCGCGAGAGACTGTAAACTACAAACATTCACATCAATAATTCAATCATTATGTATCTACATAAACGAATAAATAATTGCGTCTACACATATGTACCATGTACGAATACGAGCAGCGGAGAGTTAATGCGCAAACACATGCATATATCTGAGAAGTTTGAGAGCTACTGGACTAGTAGATTCTGGAAGCGCCTAAAAGATGTATAAAATTGTGCAACTTTAGTTATAGCTGAGAAGTTTGAGAGCTCATGGACAATGCTAGTAGATTCTAGAAAAAGGCGAACGAGGAAACCAAAGAGTATAAAAGGCGACAGATGTAGAGGCGCAAAAATTCAGTTTGAGTTGAGCTATCAATCAGTTTGATTAAGCACCCGATCTGGCGGCCAATAGTAGAGTTTCATTTGAGTTATCAATCAGTTTGGTTATTAAGCCAGCGAGTAGCAAAGTATAAGTGTTATTGTGAAGTACTTTAATAAAGGCCATTTTTCCATTATTCAATATTGGAGTTATTTATTCAACAGTTTAGTGATTCGAACTTAGCAGAGGATTGCAAATAAGAGGATTTGCAGCAAATTCGTTACAATATAAAGCCACAACAACAATAAAGCAAGCTGCCACACTGGTATGTACGTAAACAAATTAATCACAAACGCATGTCATCTCAGCTCCTACTTCGCTCACATATACACACGCATTTGGTTACACACTACAAATACACGCGCGTATGGCTGGTGACCAGGTAGAGGATTCTAGAAGAAGAAACGTCTAGACATTTGGGCAGAGAGTATAAAAGCAGCAGAAGCTGAGTAGTCCGTAATCAGTTTGATTTAAGCACGCTATCAGTTGCGAAGTGAAGTTTATTTGCGAAGTACTTTCAAAGTAGTCTAATAGAGACCATTTTGTATTACAGAATATTGGAGTGGTTTATTCAACAGTTTAGCGAGAAGGACTTAAGCGGAAGGTTGCAAATAGGCGGAATTTCACATTCAATGATTAATCCCGTGAGCCCTACTACACAAAATCGATAAAAAGCACGTTCATGCTTCCGGCAAGAGGCCGACGATATATTATTTGAAAATTTCTCCAATTGTTTAACACTTTTTAGAAAAGAAAATCATTCGGCTCACCTTATCGGCGGCTTCGGTATTATTTGGATTTTTATCTGGATGGTATTTCAGTGCTAATTTCCTGTAAGTCTTCTTGATGTCGTCAGCTGTAGCTGTTTTAGGAAGTCCCAATATTTGATAAAGAGAGTCGCCCGATGTACTAAAACAGAAAGAAAATATTCATTAGCTCATATAAAATAGAAGTACACATAAATAACTTTGTTGACATCGGCCAAAATCGTCTAGATATTGGACCGCTAAGAATTTTTCCAATTTCAGCACTCATTTCGATTTTGTTTTAAAATTCTGGATAGGTTAAGGGAAGGACTTAGATAAAAATATATATTTGAAGGGGATGGAATTGGATCATATGTTCTTGAACCATTTTGAGAGACCGTTTCCTGAACATTTCGGGATTACTTCAGAATCATTTCAAGGCTATATCGGAACCAACTCGGATCAAT
Organism: Eurosta solidaginis; assembly: GCF_040869045.1. Lineage (NCBI taxonomy): Eukaryota > Metazoa > Arthropoda > Insecta > Diptera > Tephritidae > Eurosta > Eurosta solidaginis. The sequence goes on from NC_090323.1 coordinate 47,384,440, forward strand.
TTCAGAATCACTTCCAGATTATTTTTGCGCAATAGTCTCGAAATGATTCCAAAAATAGTCCCAAAGTGTACCCGAAAGGATGCTTAAACTGTGCCAAAGCTGTTCCGAAACAGAATAGAAATGCTTCTGAAGTTTTCCCGAAATGATCTTGAAGTTGTTCGGAATCGGTCCCGGAATAGTCTCCAAATTATTCCAAAGTGATCTTGTAACAGTACCAATATGGTTTCGAAATAGTCTCGAAATGATGTTGAAGTTGTGCCGAAATGATACCTAAAATAATGCCGAAGTGATTGTTCCTAATTGGTCCCGAAATATTCTCGAAATGATTCGGAATTAATTCCGAAAATATTCCGAAATGGTTTCGAAATCCTCATCATTATCATCATCATCATAATTAACTGGCGCTTAGCCGCCTAAGCGATTTTTGCGTTTCGTAACAAGTCACCCCAGCTATCCCTGTTTCGCGATGACTGATGCCATTTGGGAGCACCAAGAGAGGTCAAGTCATACTCCACCTGTTTCTCCGATCTCAGTGGAAGTCTCCACTTTCCTCTGCTTTCAAGCTGCGGAATTGGTCCCAAAAAATGCTCCAGGACTGATATTAAACTACGTGGTATGTCTTCTTCTTTTGGAAAAGAGAGATGAGTCTCTGTTGAGGCTAAGACTTCAGCTATTAGGTTAGGTTAGGTTGAACTGGCCAGTCCATGAGGACCTCACATAGACTGAATGAGTCCGTAGTGTTACCAGAAGTTAATTATAACGACCAAACTGAAAAACCTTATCAAAAACCAGGACCTATGTTATAAAATAACTCCGTCCTCTTGGTAAATACTAGAAGCTTTCTAGGACTTAAGCCACTTGCTGCTTCTAGATCCGACTGCTGTATCACTCCTAATTCTGGAGTCTTAGCCTGGCAAGCGCAGGGCACGAGCACAAAACATGCTCGATCGTTTCCTCCTCCAACCCGCACTTCCTACATCTGCTATCACTTACCAAGCCTAATTTAAAGGCATTTGACGCCAGAAGGCAGTGTCCAGTCTGGATACCCGTCATGAGTCTACAGTCCTCTCTTTTAATGATGGAAGCAACTTTGTTAGTCTAAGGTTGTAAGACCTCCACATAATCTTCGACACTTTACAGCCCGGGCTTGAACACACGCCCTCCCCGCTTTGTCGAACATGTATACCTCTGGCCTTCTCTTAATCTCGCCCAATCTAATTGGACGTATACTGAGCAAGCTTCAAGGGATGAGCCCTTTTTATCTAGTTCAGCTGCTATGGCATTCCCATCTATTCCCATATGCCCTGGGACCCAATAGAGGTGTATGCTTCTCCCTGTCCCGATTCTTTGCAGAGACTGCTTACACTCTAACACACTTTTAGATGCTGTGCTATGCGAGATTATTGCCTCAATTGCTGCTTGGCTGTCAATATAACAGATAACACGGTTGCAGTTTAAGCTATTATCTTCCAGTGTTTCTACTGCTTTGGTTACGGCTAATACTTCCGCTTGGAAAACGCTACTGTGATCTGGCAGCTTGTAGGATCTGTTTATTTCCGGATCAGCAGAGTATACCGCAGACCCTACTCCTTCCACTACTTTGGAACCATCTGTGTACACATGTATCGCCTCGTCCGCCATTTGAGCATCCTTGCGCCAAACATCCACCTCTATTGTGGCTTTAAGATGTCCCTCGAAGCGCAGATAGGGAATCAGGTAGTTTGCTCGTCCTGTAATTGATGATGCTATACTACTATCCTGCTATTAGGAGTGGCACAGCATCTTATCTAGAAACAGCAACTAGAATAGTACCTAGAAAGCTTCTAGTATTTGCCATGAGGACGAGGGTTTTTCAGTTTGACCGTTGAGCTAACTTCTGGTAACTCGATGGACTAATTGAAACTATGAGTTCCTCACGGGCCGGCCAGTTCAACTTACCCCGCTCAGAACTGTTATGCTAATTGAAACAACTTTTTCTAAGAATACCAATGAAAACTCTTAAAATAACATATTTCCGGCAACATAAGAATAAGAGTGGCTGTAGATATGACAGATATTTCTGTGACACGATCGTCATAAGAAGAAAGTAGTGAGCGCCGTGAGCGTAAGTTTCTCTTTAAAATCAGCTGATACATTTTCAAAATATTGACAGTTGTTCGCTGTTTAAATGACCAATGAAATTAGTTCTATTAACAGAAAAATCTGTTTAAGAATCTGAAATTTTTACAGAATATTGTTAACTTGAGTTCAACAGTTTCTCTTCTGTTGACATAATTAAGCAAATTTGTTATCTTGACAAAAAACTTGGTTGGATTAACCATAATACCATCAACTTTACTTCAAATTTTCTGTTAATTTAACATTCCTGATTTGTTGATTTTACTACCTTTATATATTTCGGTGCAGTATTTTTGGTGTTTGGTGTCAAAAGATGGCGCCTAATGAATGTGTGGTTATACTTGTGGCGTTTTCTTTTCTGAAAATAATGTCGCCCTGTTGGTTCTTCTGAGCAGTCTTGTTAGTAGTTTGTATGTTCCTTTCACAAAATATTTACTGCTGCATAAGAAAAGGGATATTATTGCCTACAAATTAAGCTATTTTCAGAGCACCAGGTGATTTAGTTTAAAAGTTAGAATTTGAGAGTGTAACATGAGGGTGACATTTTTCACAGAAAAGAAAACGTCATTATATACATACGCATTGTACCCCAACAAAGAGTCTATAAACCATTTGCATTTAATTGTCTTACAGCATAGCTTGCATAATGGAAAAGCATAAACACATCATCTATAAATAAATATACGCTCAGGGAATACATATGTTAATATGTAAACATAAATATATGCCCAAACATGGCTCAAATAACAATAAAAACAGGGCCGGATCAATCAAGATGAGAGCCTTGCTATTATATATCGGTATAACAGTTTTGCAAGCAAGTGTGTTACTTTTAAGTAGGCATAAGTTGTTATTTTTGTAGAGCAAATAACCACCAATCTGATAATTCAAATGACGTCCACTAATACCAATCAGCACCGTTTGAATTAGGAAAAACCTATACTCGGAATCATTGGAACTGTCAAAAATAGAAATAACTGCCAAGTTATATAGATGGTGTATGCATAGAAAATACTGTGGCGAATATAAACAGCTTCGATACAGCTACACATATGTACGTGTACACACCGAGGCAACTGAGAGTACAAAAGCAGCGCAAGCTACGGAATGTTCAATCAGTTCATTCTAAACCGGTGTAAGCGAAGTACGCGAGTAATTTAATTGTGAAGTACTACTACCATAGTAGTGTGGTAAACAAAGAACATTTTGCTTTACTGAATATTTGAGTTCTTTATTCGACAATTCAGCGATTCGGACAAAACAGAAGGTGCAGAATAATCAAAAGTTTCATAAAACTCGATCAATATAAAATTTTAAAAAATTCAGTTTTTTATAAATTATTATTGGCCTTTAATCTCTAAATCATAATCATAAAATAGTTTTAAAAAATTTTATTTTCCTCGATTTTATAAATATTAGGAACCAGTACGGAAAGTTCTACAAACTTCCTCTAAGTTTTTTCGTTATGACATAGTACGCTTTAAATAAATTGTTTCTGAGTTGATGTTTCATTACATTTTTCAAAGTATGTATATTAGTTTCCGAAGTCAAGCCTTCCACAACATGAAAAATTAATACGAACGGAGAGCTATGTAAAACATGTCGGTGCATTTGGACGAATAATCCCAAAGTAAGCTACAAAAAGTTGGCGAAACTCGAAGGAGCATCCTATGACACCTACCGAAGAATGGTTTTGCGCTTGAAAGAAGGTGGCTAAGTGAAGGACAAGCCAAGAAGTGGCCACTTGAACTCAGCAGACGTAAAGTTGAAGAAAAAGAAATTTTGTATCCCTAATTATGAAAAATCAATTCATGTCAACAAGAGATGTTGCCAAAATAGCCAAAATTAAACGAATCAAGCAGAGAATTGGTATTAAAACGTATAAAAAGAAAAAAGTTCCAAAACGAAGTGAAAACAGAGGTCAAAAAGCATTTCCCTTGCACGTGAGCACTGTGATTGTGGACAACGAAACGTATTTGAAAATGTACCTGAAAACGTTTCCAGGTACACAGTTTTACTACTTACAGTCTGGAGACAACATTGCTAATTCGGGAAGTCATCTGTATAGAAAAGTCTGGCAGATAGGTTATAGGGAAACCACCGTCACAGGTCAAACAAAGTAACATTTAATTAATTTGCAAAATTTTTGTATCAGTCCTTAAGTAAAGATTTTTGGTCTTATGGGCGGCCGCGAGCATGTTTCTACCCACTGGATCTGCAAATGTGTCAAATAATTATAAATTTAGCACAAAATACAGTTATAGTATTGTGGCGCTTATAAGCAATTCCGACACATCACTATGCCGCTAGTAAATATATGCTGCACAACTACAACAGCAATCTAAGCAGATGAGACAACAAACAACAACGCACACAAGTACACAGCTAAGAGAGCGTAGACGACATTACACACACATATACATAGAAGACAACAGCGACTATGAGATGCAGATTGATGATAGATGTAAATAAGCAACTTATCGAGAAAGCTGTTCGCGAAAAGTCTAAACCCTGGGAAGAAGAGGCAACTGAAAGCATAAAAGCAGCACAATCGAAGCAATAATCAATCTGTTTGATTTAAAAACGTTGTAGTGGAGTTAACATTTTTAAAACCGCCTGAAAATAAAAAAAAACCTCATAAGACATGATTCGAAATATTAACTTAATATTATACATTTTTTGGAATTTTTCTGAGCAAATGGCCCCACATCGAAGGAGAGCCATTAAACAGTTGCCTACACTACCTTACAAATAAACCGCTCCAAATAAAAGGTAAACAAAGTCAAAAAGCACATATGTAGAGAATCGTTATAAGGAAAAACGATGGCAAAAAACTATTTTAAGAATCAACTCAGATATGTTTTTTTGTAAATTATTTTTTTTTAGAGGAAGTAACTGACGAAGGGAAGGTTAGTTAACCGCAGCAGTCGAATAAAGTGTGGACAAAGCGCGAACAAAAATTCACACGATTGAGCTAAAACATGAATAAATCATCGTAATCGCAAGATGATGAGAACTTATGTATTTCTAACAGTTAATTGCATAAAGGTATCGACAGAAAATCTATAATATAAAAAGTCGGGGTTTCCTTCCTGACGCTATAACTCCAGAACGCACGAACCGATTTCCACGGTTTTGCATTCGTTGGAAAGGTCTCAGGGTCCGTGAGTTTTATAGCAAAGAAAATTCAGGATCGACGCACAGGGTCTCGAGATATGTGGACCAGGGTACCCCTAGAATGTGTTAATAGAATATGGATAACGGATGAAAGCTGTTGATGAGTGCTTTATTAGAGGGTAATTTTCATACCCCTGGGTGACCAGGGTCTCGAGATGTAGGCCAAAACGTGGATCAGGGTAACACTAGAATGTGTCTTTACATTATGGATATCAAAGCTGTTGATGTGTGCTTTAGTACAGAGTAAGTTTTACACCGCTGGGTGACTAGGGTCTCGAGATATAGGCCAAAACATGGACCCGGATACCCCTAGAATGTGTGTTTATTATGGATATCAAATGAAAGCTGTTGCTGAGAGCTTTAAAGTAATTTTCATTGTGATATTCGATTTAGTCGCATCAACCTGGCAAAACTGATAAATATGCATGCGAAGCCGAAATAAAGACATGAATTAATAATACCCACATACCTATTTACATACGTCCTATTCGATTTGCCTGAAATTTGGTATATAAATTGGCCTATATTAGTATTTACGATGCTTTTTTCTGGGAAGTAGACCAGAGACGGACTGGAACTGGGATTACGACTAGGACTGGGACTGAGACTGAGACTCGGAGTGGGACTGGGACTGAGACTCGGAATGGGACTGGAACAAAATACATACCACCCTCTGGGACTGGCAATAAGATATGAAGAAGAATGAGAAAAACTTGAGAGAAGAGAAAAGAGAGAAGTAGAAGGAGACTGAGAAAGGGATAGAATGAGACGAAGATGGAGATAGATGAAGCGAAAAATACGGAGGGAGGAGTGAATACAAAGATTGGGAAAAAGTGTAGAGGGGCGAGGGCAGAGTTAGACGGAAAAGCTTATTAAAATATATGCAGATAGACCAAATTTAGGGCAGAAAAACGACTGCCGGGTCTGCTAGTATGAATATAAAATTACATACGTCGGATCCCGCTTGGTTTTTCTTTGAAAAGATTTGCATCTACTGAACTAAAAACGCTTATCGATGTTTAGCGTTTGATATATTGGCTAGTTAAAGCGTTAAACTGCTTAATTTAATCGCAAACCAGCATGGAAGCAGTTGAGGCACATAAAATACTATTCACAAAGTGAAAAACAAAAATCATATAAGTACAATAGTTTGCCTTAAGTATTGTTAATAAATTGGGCTATTAACGTCAGCACATAATATAGATAATAATCGTAAATTTCTTATCGAGTATAGCTTAAGGTTAGTGGATTTAGAAATAGAGTATGTAAAATAACAGAACTTCCTTGTTTTCTTCTATTTTCTATAAGAACTTGAGATAGACTCTAGGCCATTTCCTATGCGAAAAGTAATACACTGTATTATATTCCAATCGGCAGGCAGTGGTGCAATTCAGTAACGTACATCAAAAGCCAGAAGAATTCAACAAGAGGTGCCACAGGATGGTGCCTTATCCCCATGTTTGTTTAACTGTTACATATCGAGTTCTGTTCCCCACCAGGAAGGGTTACCATTGTGTCCTGAGGCGATGACTATAAAATCACCGACTATCTCCCTAGTCTTTCCAGTTTTTCCACCTCTCGAAATCTTACACTCACCGACCAAATCCTTTGCGACCTTATTTACAACAGCTAAATCAACTAGGAGCACACAAGGAACTACTGCTGGCCTGGGTTCCTGGCCACAGGGGGGTTGAAGGTAACGAGCAGGCGGACAGGCTGGCCAGAGAGGCAGCAACGACACGACCTATTGGTCCCGAGCTGCCCCTGCAGTAGGCCCGCAGGAATTTAGGGGGCATCTATTAGTATAAGAAAGGGGAAAGAGGGAAGAACACTGGCGCGTTATGCCAGGCCTGAGACAATCTAAGTTACTGTTAGGGGGTTACAGCACAACTCGATATAGGGCATTTATAGGCCTCTCGAAAGATAACCTAAGAATCCTAACACCTATTCTTACAGGACACTGTAGACTGAACAGTCACATGCAAAAGTTGGCTATAGTATCGGACAGCACATGCCGATTTTGTGATCGATCAGCGGAGACGGCGGACCATATCCTCCTGGAGTGTGACGCAATCTCAAGACGTGGGGCTAAGTTTATGGGCTCACCATGGCCAGAGCATTCTCACATCAAGTCCCTCAAGCTAGGTGAACTGCTAGAGTTCATCAGAGATGTCGGCTTGGATGAGGTGCTGTGAAGTAGCTGAGGGCACAATAGACCAATGGTCGCAGTGCGATCCTCAATTAATTATCTATATCTATCTATCTATTTACAACATACACAAAGCAACTGTGGACCATATTGGAAACTTACGAAGTTATATCCGCAATCAATATGAAGAAGTCCGGCACTTTGGAATTTTCCAGGGAGACGTGCGTAATTCTAGCTCAAATTTTATCTGCATACTGTATCAGGTTAAACTCTAACTTGTACAGAATCAACCGCGACATACCTAATATATGTCCTGCTTGTAGCGTGTCCCGACGAACACCAACCATCTTTTCAATTGCAATGTGTAACCAACGTTTCTAACAATCTTATCTCTCTGGTCCCATCCTGTTGAAACTGCAAGTTTCCTGGGATTCCCGTTAGAGGATATTGATGACAATTTGTAAGTGGTTGCACCCATTGAATGGGGCCGATAATTTTGCCAGATTTTACAAAACAAAGGAGCTTCCGAATTATATTAAACGTGTTCTAGCTAGAGCCGCGCATTTACACAGAAAATGCTCAACAGCCTCTTTTGCAGGTACGTCTTTACAACCTCTACAGTGTTAATTGTGCGGAACATTCTTCTTTTCCGGTAGCGCGCACAAAGCCCTGATGCAGACCGCTATAAATTTATGGATGTCGACTCTAGATCTACTTAGTAGACTCCTTGTCTCCCTCTCACCCAATTTTGCTGAGCTTTATTCACGTAAAAGTTTACAAGTTCAGCGTTGGCTACCCCAAGGAGTACTCCTACTTTGGCGCTGGTTACTCCCTCACCTCCTTCCGCTCAGCCCATACATGCCAGCTCATCAGTCATCTCATTTACTTTGACTCCCCTATGTTCCGGAACCCAGATAATGGATATATCCAAAGTATCGGTTAAGGCAGATATAAGTTGCTTGCATGCCCCTACTAGTTAAGAGCTAGTGTATGGTGCAGCTAGCGCCCTTATTACTCCTTGGCTGTTAGAAAGGATTGATGCAGGTCCGCAAAATCGCGAGGATTTCTGCTTTAAACACACTACAGTATGACGGCAGTTTGAATGACGTAGAAATCTCTAGAGAATGCGAACAGGTTCCAATGGTCCGTCCCGATCAGACAAACTTTCCGATCCAAACGCCGCCAACCTTTCCTAATGAACAACTTTCATTTTGTTTCATAGTTTCTCTCAAATGGTGCACCTGAGTTGTATTGCTTCATCTGACCATGACTTCTGGTTATGAGCTCTTTTTCTCTGATACAAACGTCGCAGTTGGCTATCCATAAAGTGACTAACTGCCGGAAACCAACCCCATTAGCATATCTACTTAATTTCTCCAATACCTTCGTGATTCCAGGATGTCCTCCAAGTGGAGAGAGCATCAGATATCATTTTTCTTGGGACAAATATCAGTTTCCATCCTCACCCTCCTATATTCCATGTAAGCAGGGGGATATCAAATACAAACTGTTCCACGGGGCCGTACATCACCTAGCGACAGGACTCCCCTCCCAGCGGGTTAGGGGGTTCGAATATACCCGCGGTAGGTATGCCTGTCGTAAGAGGCGACTAAAATACCGGATTCCAGGGGTTTGTATAGCGTAGCTCTTTCAGGTTGCCAGCGCAATATATAGCTTCTCCAAACCCAATTGTCAACCTCACCTATCCGTGGCGAAACCTGTTTCTTTAACAGCCGAGGTTATGGCGACCCCGAACTCCTCATGGTCTAGGGGTGGGAGGGCGGTATGGCCTAGAAGGTCGCTTGGTACCGGAACGTACCGGATTTGCATCCGGCAAAGGACCATCAACTCGATAACACTCCCCAAGGCCTTCGGGGAGTGTCCTTATCGACAACAACATGACTCTCTGCTGACACCTCCTCTCCAATTGGTCCTTCGCTTCGTTCGAGCCCCTGCATCACATGTGCCAGATCTGCATCTTCTCTCTCACATTTCCTTAGTTTCTTCATGTCCCATTCAACTGTCGGCGTTATTGTCATCAGTTATACAGCTATTATGCCTTCTTTGGCCCTAAGCTTGCTTGCATTCTAAATTACATGGTCTTCGCGACATTGTAGGTGTGAAGTCGCTCGGTCCACCATGCCTATTGACCCTCCGGATTACGGAACTGCAAGAGCCAGTTCGACGCTGCACGATCTGTCCTTTTTTGGAATCACTAAAACACTCACCATTATGTTTTTTTAGCTAAAACAAAACATATAACCCACTTGCGATTGTCTTGACTATTTACAGTTTACGTTCGTTAACAGCATAGTTCGCTTAGTACTTATGTATCTAATCCAACGATGGAAACAAAAACAACCCAGCAAGTTAAATTTTTCTATAAATAAGCCCAACGAAGAAGCACACTCTCTTGACCTACCACTACTTGACCTCAATCATAACGATTTATGCATACTCATTCGCCTACGTACATACATAATAGGGTGAACCCATCCAAATAGAACTCATAAACTTTACAATAACAACAGCTGATTTTATACGCAATTTTTTTATTTCTAATTTATATAGGAACGTCTGCACGAGACTTATGCTTCTATGATTGTGTGTTTAAATTAGTTAAATGTAAATAAGTGAAGTCCCCAGATGACTCACTTTAGCGGCGAAATAGCAACACTGTGGTGTTTTGGAAATTGTTTATATTTGTATGTGTAAATAAACAAACAATTTTCTTATCGATAGCGAGAGAGCGGCCGGACAACAGCGTGCTTAACTATAATAATGAATATATAATGAGCGCTTGTACATAATAAAAATGCTATGAGATATGTAAAAACAAGATTAGGGTGGGTCTAATTATAAGGCGACAAATTTTCAAACTTAATTTCTATTGTATGAATAGTTGTTATGTTGGTTTAAACCGCGTTTTAATCGGCTAACCGTGCCGTGTGACATCGACTGCAGTGGCTATGTAGAGGAAGTGGGAATGTAAGTTCTTATGTTCACGGTTGTGGACAAACGTGGTTCTTCAATATTTTTTCTGCGTCTAAGTGCATGCTCCCGAGTTTGACACCAATGTGAACAAAAAGATAGGCCTTTACTTACTTACTTAATTGGCGTTTAACCGTTTAAACGGTTATGGCCGTCCAAAAAGGCTAACCCCAGCGGGTTAGGGGATCAGAATATACCGGCGGTAGGTATGCCTGTTGTAAGAGGCGACTAAAATACCAGATTCAAGGGGCTGTGTAGCGCAACCTTTCAGGTTGCCAGCGCAATATATAGCTTCTCCAAACCCAATTTGTCAACCTCACCTATTCATTTCATTCATTTCATTCATTCATTCATTTTTATTCATTATTATCTTGTGCAATCTTAAATTTATACAATTCATAAAACAGAAGTATACTTATGTATATAAAATTAGCAAAAGATAACAGTTAATGGTGTTTAGTGTCCAAATAACAGGACAGAGATAACACCATTTCCTTAAATAACTATAAATCTATGTTGTACATTGTGGGGTGCAATACAAAATCTATGTAATGAAGAAAAAATATTTACAGAAGTTGAAGAATTAAACAAATTACAATTTACAAGTGTGCTTACTATGAAAGAATTATACAGAGGTAGTGAAAGACAAAAAATATAATTAAAATACTAGTAATTATATTATATTATATTATATTTATTAATTATAAAATTTGTTAAATTTAAAAATGTTTAAAGGGAAATACTTTACGTAACAGGCCGCAACAGAACTTCTATATCATCATGATTCAAACAAAGGAGCCATAATTTCACCTCCTTCAAGAAAACGGATAGTCTCCTAATGCTTTGTATAGCTTCGGGAAGCTTATTGAAAACCATGCAGGACACTATTGTGTAGAAGTTGCGAAACACGGTGGTACGAGAAGCAGGAACTACAACATTTGACTGTGAGCTGCTTCTTAGCTTTTGTGGGGGTATATTGGACTACGTAGATACCCACACCTCATAAAAAATATTTTTAAAACTTTATAGAAATACAAGTGCCTAACAGGCAGAATATTTAACCGTTTAAAAAGGTTCATAGAGTGCGATAGGCGGATCGCGTTACATATTCTTCTTATGAGACACTTCTGCAGAATTAAGAGCGGACGAGTTTTACTATTATACGCACTTCCCCAGCAACTTATACCATATTGTAATTTAGATTGTACTAGTCCAAAATACACCATTTTCAGCACACTGCGTAAACATAGTTTTTTAAGACGATACAATGAGCGCAGAGTGGATAACAGATATTGTTTCATAGTAGAGATATGAGACGACCAACTCAAATTTTGATCTATTATAACACCCAGGTACTTAAAATTGGATACCACTTCGATCTTAAAGCATTTTCCGTCGCAGTCAAATTCAGGTGCATAGCCAACTCGAGACCCCTGATCAATACAAGTATGAGTATAAAGTTCATACCGCATACAACTTGCAGAATGAAAAGTAATATCACTGCTTGGCACTTCCTTGCCTGAGAGGCTGAAATACATCAGCTTGGTCTTATTGCTAACAATCAGCTTATGAGAAGCGAACCATTGCCTCAGCAGGTGCACATCATGATTTATATCCGCAAAAAGATTGAATGCATTGTTTGTCGCATATGCAATAGCCAAGTCATCTGCAAAAGCAGTGACTTTACCCAGGAAAGGTATTGAAAATATAGAATTTATATAAATTAAAAATAAAACTGGACCAAGGACTGAACCTTGAGAGACCCCCAAATCTATCGATCTAGCTGTGCTTAAAGAATTGTCTATTCTGACCCTTTGTATTCTTGTATTTAAATATGATTTAAACCAATCAAGAATATTTCCACGGATGCCAGCTGAATGTAGTTTACTTAGAAGAATATTATGGTCAACCATGTCAAAAGCTTTTGTTATATCAACAAAAAGACTAGCACAATACTTTCTTTCGTCCATGGACTTATACATAAAGCAACATAAGTCAAGAAGAGCATCTTCAGTAGAAGCTCCTGACCGGAAACCGAATTGCATAGGACTGAAATATTTAATTTTTTCCAAATAAGCCATGACCCTACACTTCACAGCTTTCTCAAAAACTTTCGAAATTGATGTCAAAAGAGAAATAGGTCTGTAATTGTTCTTATCTTTCCTATTTCCCTTCTTATATAGTGGTAAAACAACAGCACATTTCAGATCCTCTGGGAATACTCCTGAGACTATACTACAATTAAATAAATACTTTAAAATGTCAACAACATAGAGAGCAATCTTTTTTAACATGCGATTCGAAATATTGTCATTTCCAGATGAATTATTGTTTTTCAAAGAGTTTACTAACCTCAGGATCTCTGTGCCAGAGATAGGGTCAAAAAAGAAGCTACTTCCTGGAGAAGTATTTCCAGAATCAAAATGGTTGATGTTACATGTGCAGCTAATAGGGCTATTATTGGGCAATGAAGTTTCTCCGATTGTAGCAAAAAAGTCATTAAAGTGATAAGCAACGTCCACTGGGTGAGAAACATCCACCCCGTTGATATCCGCGGCGAATCCTGTTTCACTAACAGACGAGGCTCTGGCGACCCCAAGCTCCTCATGGAACTTGGGGGTAGGGAGGGAGGGAATGGCCTGAAGGTTTAATGTGGCCACATAAATCGTTCCCGAGATGGTCGGGCTAGCACCTTAATGGTGCTATGGTACCGGAGCGTACCGGATTTGTATCCGGCAAAGGACCATCACATCGATAACACTCCCCAAAGCCTTCGGGGAGCAACCTTATCGCTACAACAACAACAACAAGGCGCGCCAGTCGCTCCTTCTCTCTGCCAACCTGCGCCAATTGGTCACACCATGGGTGTTTAAATCGTTTTCCACCTGGTCCTTCCAACGGAGTGGGGGCCCCCCTCTACCTCTGCTTCCATAGGCGGGTTCCGAGCTGGACGGAGCGTCATCTTTCATTCGCATAACATGGCCTAGCCAACGCAGCCTCTGCGTTTTAATTCGCTGTACTATGTTGATGTCTGCATATAGCTCGTACAGCTCGTCGTTAAATCTTCTTCGGTACTCGCCATCGCCAACGCGTAGAGGTCCATAAATCTTTCGAAGAACTTTTCTCTCGAACACTCCCAGAGCTGCTTCATCTGCTCTTGTCATGGTGCATGCTTCTGTAGAGTATGATTTTCGTTTGCCGAGAGAGGACTTTACTTTTATCAAACCTATCTTTACCGCTTCTTTTCCAGTTTGGAGTAAACAGAACTAACGGCGAGGGTGTTTAGGCCGATGATATCAATGTCATCAGCATACGCCAGTAATTGCACGCTTTTATAGAATATTATTCCAGAGCAGTTAGGTTCTGCAGTTAGTATAATTTTCTCCAGCATCAAATTAAAGAAATCGCACGATAGCGGGTCACCCTATCTGAAACCTCGTTTAGTTTCGAACGGCTCGGAGACGTCCTTCCCAATTCAGACTGAGCTGGTAGTGTTGCTCAACGTCATTTTGCACAGCCGTATAAGTTTTGCGTGGAAACCAAATTCAGACATAGCGGCATATAGGCAGCTCCTTTTCGTGGTAAGCCTTTGCTGCTTACTTATTTAATGAATTTGCACTTAACCGTTTAAACGGTTCCGTCCAATATTGCGCGCCAGTAGCTTCTTCGCTGTGCTAACTGGAGCCAATGGGTAACGCCAAAAGAAAGAACTCCTGCACTTAGAACTGCCAAGGAATGTCTTCTTATGCCCCTGAACATCATCTTCATAGTGAGGAATAAGATCACACTATTAAAGACCATAAAGAAATGCTGAACAAACAGTTTTTGCTAAAGTGAAAGAAAACGAAACTCTTAGCAAACAAATGCTTAGTCTAGCCCCTCCTCCAATAAGATAAGAAAACATCTGCGTAAGCACTATGATGAGATCCGGCGCCTGCCTACGCAGCCGTTTGATCCAAGCAAGCATAACACAGAATCGGTAATCGATTTTGCCAGGTAGCGTCCAGTGAACATCGTTATCAATATACACTATCCAACCCCTGCAGGAAAATAAAGCAGACTACCAAAGGGAGACATGAGTCATCAGGCCCAACTTCTTTCTGGATACTGTAACAGGTTAAACTTTTACTTTTCCAGAATCAACACCGTCATACGTAATGTATGTCCTGCATACCAGGGTTGGGTTATTTTGAAATAAAACAAATCAAAATAAAAAATTATCCATCACTTTAAATTTTTTGATTGATGAATAAAGTAATTTTTTTTTCAAGCATTTTTGAATAATGAATAACATTTTATCGTTATTCAAAATATCCTGAGTGATGATAATCGGTAAATTTTGGGTAAAGAGTTGAGTTATTATTCCTTATTTAAAAAATATGGAATAACAATAAAATTTCAATTTTTATTCAGTTATTCAAAAATAAACAAGTAAGAACGGGACTGTCTTGGCTGTGTACCTTTCATGAATGGGGCTGAACAATAATCTTATCCCGTTCGTAATCTCCGAATAATCGGATGTATAAGATAAGAAATATATAGTGAACAGATCTACCTACCTAAACGATTTTTAAGATAAATATAAAATAAAAAACAGGTAGGTACTTTGTGTGAGTTTCAGGTTTTTTGTGGTCTGCGTGTAAAAACTATGACTACGAATCACGTATTTCAACAATATATGACGTAAACGTAACTATTTGATGAAATTTGATGAATTTTGAAGCTTCTAGCCGTAAAAAAGGGGCAAAAATTAGTTTATATGGGGTATATAATATATATACCACCTATCTCTATGATTTTTTCAGACAACAATATATGCTATACACGTAAGCATTTGGTGAAATTTGAAGCTTCTAGCTGTTAAAATGGGGAAGAAATTGCGCAAAGTTTCTTATCTGAACAATCGGTTGTATGAGATATATACTATATATACCACCGGTCTCTATGATTTTTTCAGACAACAATATATGCTATACACGTAAGCATTTGGTGAAATTTGAAGCTTCTAGCTGTTAAAATGGGGAAGAAATTGCGCAAAGTTTCTTATCTGAACAATCGGTTGTATGAGATATATACTATATATACCACCGGTCTCTATGATTTTTTCAGACAACAATATATGCTATACACGTAAGCATTTGGTGAAATTTGAAGCTTCTAGCTGTTAAAATGGGGAAGAAATTGCGCAAAGTTTCTTATCTGAACAATCGGTTGTAATAGATATATACTATATATACCACCGGTCTCTATGATTTTTTCAGACAACAATATATGCTATACACGTAAGCATTTGGTGAAATTTGAAGCTTCTAGCTGTTAAAATGGGGAAGAAATGGCGCAAAGTTTCTTATCTGAACAATCGGTTGTATGAGATATATACTATATATACCACCGGTCTCTATGATTTTTTCAGGCAACAATATATGCTATACACGTAAGCATTTGGTGAAATTTGAAGCTTCTAGCTGTTAAAATGGGGAAGAAATTGCGCAGAGTTTCTTATCTGAACAATCGGTTGTATGATATATACTATATATACCACCGGTCTCTATGATTTTTTCAGACAACAATATATGCTATACATGTAAGCATTTGGTGAAATTTGAAGCTTCTAGCTGTTAAAATGGGGAAGAAGTTGCGCAAAGTATCTTATCTGAACAATCGGTTGTATGAGATATATACTATATATACCACCGGTCTCTATGATTTTTTCAGGCAACAATATATGCTATACACGTAAGCATTTGGTGAAATTTGAAGCTTCTAGCTGTTAAAATGGGGAAGAAATTGCGCAAAGTTTCTTATCTGAACAATCGGTTGTATGAGATATATACTATATATACCACCGGTCTCTATGATTTTTTCAGGCAACAATATATGCTATACACGTAAGCATTTGGTGAAATTTGAAGCTTCTAGCTGTTAAAATGGCGAAGAAATTGCGCAAAGTTTCTTATCTGAACAATCGGTTGTATGAGATATATACTATATATACCACCGGTCTCTATGATTTTTTCAGACAACAATATATGCTATACACGTAAGCATTTGGTGAAATTTGAAGCTTCTAGCTGTTAAAATGGGGAAGAAATTGCGCAAAGTTTCTTATCTGAACAATCGGTTGTATGAGATATATACTATATATACCACCGGTCTCTATGATTTTTTCAGACAACAATATATGCTATACACGTAAGCATTTGGTGAAATTTGAAGCTTCTAGCTGTTAAAATGGGGAAGAAATTGCGCAAAGTTTCTTATCTGAACAATCGGTTGTATGAGATATATACTATATATACCACCGGTCTCTATGATTTTTTCAGACAACAATATATGCTATACACGTAAGCATTTGGTGAAATTTGAAGCTTCTAGCTGTTAAAATGGGGAAGAAATTGCGCAAAGTTTCTTATCTGAACAATCGGTTGTAATAGATATATACTATATATACCACCGGTCTCTATGATTTTTTCAGACAACAATATATGCTATACACGTAAGCATTTGGTGAAATTTGAAGCTTCTAGCTGTTAAAATGGGGAAGAAATGGCGCAAAGTTTCTTATCTGAACAATCGGTTGTATGAGATATATACTATATATACCACCGGTCTCTATGATTTTTTCAGGCAACAATATATGCTATACACGTAAGCATTTGGTGAAATTTGAAGCTTCTAGCTGTTAAAATGGGGAAGAAATTGCGCAGAGTTTCTTATCTGAACAATCGGTTGTATGATATATACTATATATACCACCGGTCTCTATGATTTTTTCAGACAACAATATATGCTATACATGTAAGCATTTGGTGAAATTTGAAGCTTCTAGCTGTTAAAATGGGGAAGAAGTTGCGCAAAGTATCTTATCTGAACAATCGGTTGTATGAGATATATACTATATATACCACCGGTCTCTATGATTTTTTCAGGCAACAATATATGCTATACACGTAAGCATTTGGTGAAATTTGAAGCTTCTAGCTGTTAAAATGGGGAAGAAATTGCGCAAAGTTTCTTATCTGAACAATCGGTTGTATGAGATATATACTATATATACCACCGGTCTCTATGATTTTTTCAGGCAACAATATATGCTATACACGTAAGCATTTGGTGAAATTTGAAGCTTCTAGCTGTTAAAATGGCGAAGAAATTGCGCAAAGTTTCTTATCTGAACAATCGGTTGTATGAGATATATACTATATATACCACCGGTCTCTATGATTTTTTCAGACAACAATATATGCTATACACGTAAGCATTTGGTGAAATTTGAAGCTTCTAGCTGTTAAAATGGGGAAGAAATTGCGCAAAGTTTCTTATCTGAACAATCGGTTGTATGAGATATATACTATATATACCACCGGTCTCTATGATTTTTTCAGACAACAATATATGCTATACACGTAAGCATTTGGTGAAATTTGAAGCTTCTAGCTGTTAAAATGGGGAAGAAATTGCGCAAAGTTTCTTATCTGAACAATCGGTTGTATGAGATATATACTATATATACCACCGGTCTCTATGATTTTTTCAGACAACAATATATGCTATACACGTAAGCATTTGGTGAAATTTGAAGCTTCTAGCTGTTAAAATGGGGAAGAAATGGCGCAAAGTTTCTTATCTGAACAATCGGTTGTATGAGATATATACTATATATACCACCGGTCTCTATGATTTTTTCAGGCAACAATATATGCTATACACGTAAGCATTTGGTGAAATTTGAAGCTTCTAGCTGTTAAAATGGGGAAGAAATTGCGCAAAGTTTCTTATCTGAACAATCGGTTGTATGATATATACTATATATACCACCGGTCTCTATGATTTTTTCAGACAACAATATATGCTATACATGTAAGCATTTGGTGAAATTTGAAGCTTCTAGCTGTTAAAATGGGGAAGAAGTTGCGCAAAGTATCTTATCTGAACAATCGGTTGTATGAGATATATACTATATATACCACCGGTCTCTATGATTTTTTCAGGCAACAATATATGCTATACACGTAAGCATTTGGTGAAATTTGAAGCTTCTAGCTGTTAAAATGGGGAAGAAGTTGCGCAAAGTTTCTTATCTGAACAATCGGTTGTATGATATATACTATATATACCACCGGTTTCTATGATTTTTTCAGACAACAATATATGTTATACACGTAAGCATTTGGTGAAATTTGAAGCTTCTAGCTGTTAAAATGGGGAAGAAGTTGCGCAAAGCTTCTTATCTGAACAATCGGTTGTATGAGATATATACTATATATACCACCGGTCTCTATGATTTCTCAGACAACAATATATGCTATACACGTAAGCATTTGGTGAAATTTGAAGCTTCTAGCTGTTAAAATGGGGAAGAAATTGCGCAAAGTTTCTTATCTGAACAATCGGTTGTATGAGATATATACTATATATACCACCGGTCTCTATGATTTTTTCAGACAACAATATATGCTATACACGTAAGCATTTGGTGAAATTTGAAGCTTCTAGCTGTTAAAATAGGGAAGAAATCGTGCCAAATTTCTTATCTGAACAATCGCTTGTATGAGATATATACTATATATACCACCGGTCTCTATGATTTTTTCAGGCAACAATATATGCTATACACGTAAGCATTTGGTGAAATTTGAAGCTTCTAGCTGTTAAAATGGGGAAGAAGTTGCGCAAAGTTTCTTATCTGAACAATCGGGTGTATGAGATATATACTATATATACCCCCGTTCTCTATGATTTTTTCAGACAACAATATATGCTATACACGTAAGCATTTGGTGAAATTTTAACAGATACCCCCGGTCTCTATGATTTTTTCAGACAACAATATATGCTATACACGTAAGCATTTGGTGAAATTTGAAGCTTCTAGCTGTTAAAATGGGGAAGAAATTGTGCAAAGTTTCTTATCTGAACAATCGGTTGTATGAGATATATAATATATATACCACCGGTCTCTATGATTTTTTCAGACAACAATATATGCTATACACGTAAGCATTTGGTGAAATTTGAAGCTTCTAGCTGTTAAAATGGGGAAGAAATTGCGCAAAGTATCTTATCTGAACAATCGGTTGTATGAGATATATACTATATATACCACCGGTCTCTATGATTTTTTCAGACAACAATATATGTTATACACGTAAGCATTTGGTGAAATTTGAAGCTTCTAGCTGTTAAAATGGGGAAGAAATTGCGCAAAGTATCTTATCTGAACAATCGGTTGTATGAGATATATACTATATATACCACCGGTCTCTATGATTTTTTCAGACAACAATATATGCTATACACGTAAGCATTTGGTGAAATTTGAAGCTTCTAGCTGTTAAAATGGGGAAGAAATTGCGCAAAGTTTCTTATCTGAACAATCGGTTGTATGAGATATATACTATATATACCACCGGTCTCTATGATTTTTTCAGACAACAATATATGCTATACACGTAAGCATTTGGTGAAATTTGAAGCTTCTAGCTGTTAAAATGGGGAAGAAATCGCGCCAAATTTCTTATCTGAACAATCGCTTGTATGAGATATATACTATATATACCACCGGTCTCTATAATTTTTTCAGGCAACAATATATGCTATACACGTAAGCATTTGGTGAAATTTGAAGCTTCTAGCTGTTAAAATGGGGAAGAAATTGCGCAAAATTTCTTATCTGAACAATCGGTTGTATGAGATATATACTATATATACCACCGGTCTCTATGATTTTTTCAGACAACAATATATGCTATACACGTAAGCATTTGGTGAAATTTGAAGCTTCTAGCTGTTAAAATGGGGAAGAAATTGCGAAAAGTTTCTTATCTGAACAATCGGTTGTATGAGATATATACTATATATACCACTGGTCTCTATGATTTCTCAGACAACAATATATGCTATACACGTAAGCATTTGGTGAAATTTGAAGCTTCTAGCTGTTAAAATGGGGAAGAAATTGCGCAAAGTTTCTTATCTGAACAATCGGTTGTATGAGATATATACTATATATACCACCGGTCTCTATGATTTTTTCAGACAACAATATATGCTATACACGTAAGCATTTGGTGAAATTTGAAGCTTCTAGCTGTTAAAATGGGGAAGAAATCGCGCCAAATTTCTTATCTGAACAATCGCTTGTATGAGATATATACTATATATACCACCGGTCTCTATGATTTTTTCAGGCAACAATATATGCTATACACGTAAGCATTTGGTGAAATTTGAAGCTTCTAGCTGTTAAAATGGGGAAGAAGTTGCGCAAAGTTTCTTATCTGAACAATCGGGTGTATGAGATATATACTATATATACCCCCGGTCTCTATGATTTTTTTAGACAACAATATATGCTATACACGTAAGCATTTGGTGAAATTTGAAGCTTCTAGCTGTTAAAATGGGGAAGAAATCGCGCCAAATTTCTTATCTGAACAATCGCTTGTATGAGATATATACTATACATACCACCGGTCTCTATGATTTTTTCAGGCAACAATATATGCTATACACGTAAGCATTTGGTGAAATTTGAAGCTTCTAGCTGTTAAAATGGGGAAGAAATTGCGCAAAGTTTCTTATCTGAACAATCGGTTGTATGAGATATATACTATATATACCACCGGTCTCTATGATTTTTTCAGACAACAATATATGCTATACACGTAAGCATTTGGTGAAATTTGAAGCTTCTAGCTGTTAAAATGGGGAAGAAATTGCGCAAAGTTTCTTATCTGAACAATCGGTTGTATGAGATATATACTATATATACCATCGGTCTCTATGATTTTTTCAGACAACAATATATGCTATACACGTAAGCATTTGGTGAAATTTGAAGCTTCTAGCTGTTAAAATGGGGAAGAAATTGCGCAAAGTTTCTTATCTGAACAATCGGTTGTATGAGATATATACTATATATACCACCGGTCTCTATGATTTTTTCAGACAACAATATATGCTATACACGTAAGCATTTGGTGAAATTTGAAGCTTCTAGCTGTTAAAATGGGGAAGAAATTGCGCAAAGTTTCTTATCTGAACAATCGGTTGTATGAGATATATACTATATATACCACCGGTCTCTATGATTTTTTCAGACAACAATATATGCTATACACGTAAGCATTTGGTGAAATTTGAAGCTTCTACCTGTTAAAATGGGGAAGAAATTGCGCAAAGTTTCTTATCTGAACAATCGGTTGTATGAGATATATACTATATATACCACCGGTCTCTATGATTTTTTCAGACAACAATATATGCTATACACGTAAGCATTTGGTGAAATTTGAAGCTTCTAGCTGTTAAAATGGGAAAGAAGTTGCGCAAAGTTTCTTATCTGAACAATCGGGTGTATAAGAGATATATACTATATATACCCCCGGTCTCTATGATTTTTTCAGACAACAATATATGCTATACACGTAAGCATTTGGTGAAATTTGAAGCTTCTAGCTGTTAAAATGGGGAAGAAATTGCGCAAAGTTTCTTATCTGAACAATCGGTTGTATGAGATATATACTATATATACCACCGGTCTCTATGATTTTTTCAGACAACAATATATGCTATACACGTAAGCATTTGGTGAAATTTGAAGCTTCTAGCTGTTAAAATGGGGAAGAAATTGCGCAAAGTTTCTTATCTGAACAATCGATTGTATGAGATATATAATATATATACCACCGGTCTCTATGATTTTTTCAGACAACAATATATGCTATACACGTAAGCATTTCGTGAAATTTGAAGCTTCTAGCTGTTAAAATCGGGAAGAAATTGCGCAAAGTTTCTTATCTGAACAATCGGTTGTATGAGATATATAATATATATACCACCGGTCTCTATGATTTTTTCAGACAACAATATATGCTATACACGTAAGCATTTGGTGAAATTTGAAGTTTCTAGCTGTTAAAATGGGGAAGAAATTGCGCAAAGTTTCTTACCTGAACAATCGATTGTATGAGATATATAATATATATACCACCGGTCTCTATGATTTTTTCAGACAACAATATATGCTATACACGTAAGCATTTGGTGAAATTTGAAGCTTCTAGCTGTTAAAATGGGGAAGAAATTGCGCAAAGTTTCTTATCTGAACAATCGGTTGTATGAGATATATAATATATATACCACCGGTCTCTATGATTTTTTCAGACAACAATATATGCTATACACGTAAGCATTTGGTGAAATTTGAAGCTTCTAGCTGTTAAAATGGGGAAGAAATTGCGCAAAGTTTCTTATCTGAACAATCGATTGTATGAGATATATAATATATATACCACCGGTCTCTATGATTTTTTTAGACAACAATATATGCTATACACGTAAGCATTTGGTGAAATTTGAAGCTTCTAGCTGTTAAAATGGGGAAGAAGTTGCGCAAAGTTTCTTATGTGAACAATCGGTTGTATGAGATATATACTATATATACCACCGGTCTCTATGATTTTTTCAGACAACAATATATGCTATACACGTAAGCATTTGGTGAAATTTGAAGCTTCTAGCTGTTAAAATGGGGAAGAAGTTGCGCAAAGTTTCTTATCTGAACAATCGGGTGTATGAGATATATACTATATATACCCCCGGTCTCTATGATTTTTTCAGACAACAATATATGCTATACACGTAAGCATTTGGTGAAATTTGAAGCTTCTAGCTGTTAAAATGGGGAAGAAATTGCGCAAAGTTTCTTATCTGAACAATCGGTTGTATGAGATATATACTATATATACAACCGGTCTCTATGATTTTTTCAGACAACAATATATGCTATACACGTAAGCATTTGGTGAAATTTGTACATATCTAAACGATTTTTAAGATAAATATAAAATAAAAAATAGGTAGGTACTTTGTGTGAGGATGCAAAGCTTCACGTTTTTTGTGGTCTGCATGTAAAAACTATGACTACGAATCACGTATTTCAAAAATATATGACGTAAACGTAACTATTTGATGAAATTTGATGAATTTTGAAGATTCTAGCCGTAAAAAAGGGGCAAAAATGACAGTTTATATGAAGTATATAATATATATACCACCAATCTCTACGATTTTTTCAGACAACAATATATGCTATATACGTAAGCATTTGGTGAAATTCGAAGCTTCTAGCTGTTAAAATGGGGCAGAAATTGCGCAGTTTCTTATCTGAACAATCGGTTGTATGAGATATATACTATATATACCAGCGATCTCAATGATTTTTTCAGACAACAATATATGCTATAAACGTAAGCATTTGGTGAAATTTGAACATATCTAAACGATTTTTAAGATAAATATAAAATAAAAAATAGGTAGGTACTTTGTGTGAGGATGCAAAGCTTCACGTTTTTTGTGGTCTGCATGTAAAAACCATGACTACGAATCACGTATTTCAAAAATATATGACGTAAACGTAACTATTTGATGAAGTTTGATGAATTTTGAAGATTCTAGCCGTAAAAAAGGGGCAAAAATGACGGTTTATATGAAGTATATAATATATATACCACCGATCTCTATGATTTTTTCAGACAACAATATATACGTAAGCATTTGGTGAAATGTTAAGCTTCTAGCTGTTAAAACGGGGCAGAAATTGCGCAAAGTGTCTTATCTGAACAATCGGTTATATGAGATATATACTATATATACAACCGATCGCTATGATTTTTTCAGACAACAATATATGCTATATACGTAAGCATTCGGTGAAATTTGAAGCTTCTAGCTGTTAAAATGGGGCCGAAATCGCAAAAAAAAATATATATATACCATATATATATATATATTGTCACGGATATTAGCATCACTAAATTATCCCATCACTAAGGCGATGCTAAGGCCATGCCAAGCAGTATTTACGTTAATAATTAAATCAAGTATACACATATATAAGGCAGCCCAGAGAGATGTCACACACAGATGCATTTACTTATATGCCTATGTGCGCGCGAGAGACTGTAAACTACAAACATTCACATCATTAATTCAATCTTTATGTATCTACATAAACGAATAAATAATTGCGTCTACACATATGTACGTATACGAGCAGCGGAGCGGCAATGCACAAACACATGCATATATCTTATCTGAGTTGTCACAAGAGAGAGCAATAATTTGTGCACGTAGTTGTGGCTGGCGATTTTGTAGCCGAAATAACTAGTAAGTTCTGGAAATCGAAGAGCCTAGAAGTATGCAGCGTCAACTATAAAAGCGCGGCAAGCGAGTAAGAAGTAATTCAGTTTGAGTTGAGCTATCAATCAGTTTGATTATTAAGCCAGCGAGTAGCAAAGTATAAGTGTTATTGTGAAGTACTTTAATAAAGGCCATTTTTCCATTATTCAATATTGGAGTTATTTATTCAACAGTTTAGTGATTCGAACTTAGCAGAGGATTGCAAATAAGAGGATTTGCAGCAAATTCGTTACAATTGGTGTCAGAAGAGGAATTGTTGAATAAATTCCAGAAGACAACAAGGATATGGCAAAGTTCAGTGAATTAAAGATCCAGCAACTGAAGAAGGAGTTGGAGAGCCGTGGATTGAATACAAGCGGCGTTAAACTCGAACTTCAGGCACGGCTACGAGAGGCAATGGAAGCAGAAGGAATTGATGTGGAAGAGTATGTCTTTCACCTTGATGGCGAGGAGACAACAAAAATTGAAGAGAAAAACGAAACATCGCAGACGGTTACCAGCACAGACTTGAACATGATTTTGGCTGCAATATCTGCTCAAACATCGACAGTGGCTTCTCAACTGGAATCGCAAAAGACAGATATAACATCTCAACTGTCATCTCAACTAGAAGAACAGAAAACGTATATGTCATCACAAATGGAATCACAAGAAACGCGTATTTCAGAAATGTCGACACAGATTACATCGAAGATTGAAGCACAAGAAACGCGTATTTCAGAAATGTCGTCGCAAATGTCATCTCAACTGGAAGAACAGAAGACATATATGGCATCGCAACTGGAAGAACAGAAGACATATATGATATCTCAGTTGGCTCAGCAGTTGAAAGCGCAAGAGGATCGCATATCATCGCAGTTGGAGGGTTTTAGTGAACGACAAGATAAAATGGAAGCTGAGATGGATGCTTTGAGAGATCGGATTCAGCAGTTACAATTAAATCGTCCAGCAGTTTCAGCGAGTAATCCAAAGGTAAAAACACCATCCTTTGAAAAACCGCTACCAAAAAGCAAATGAGGCATTGCAGGAGTTTGCTTCAGATATTGAAAGATTGGCTCATCTTGCAAATGCGGACGCACCCGTGGAATACACTGAAAGGGTAAAAATCCAGAGTTTCATAAATGGCATACGGGACGTGGAAACGAAGCGAGTTACATACGCAAACCCAAAGCTGACATTTGCTGAAACGGTATCACATGCATTGACTCAGGAAACGGCCTCACTATTGAGTAAACCAGCATACAAAGCTCATCGTGTAGAAGTGGAAAGACCAGATTGGGTAGACACTATTTTGGAAGCACTGAAGGGATCACAACATGCCGGAGTTATTAAATGTTTCAAGTGCGGCAACCCAGGTCATATTGCACGACATTGCAGCAACGGTCCCAATAGCTCCAACAATGTGGGTGGTCGTAAACGCAGAGCAGAAGGTGATGAGCAAATATCCAAGACCACTCAATCGTTAAACTAAATCGAGTCAGCCGCAAGGGGCGACAGCTGGCTCCCGCAATTGAATGCCCCATAATCTCTATCTCGCAGATTGGAAGAAGATCGAGCAATCTTACTGATGGAGGACATGTGGACGGAAAGGAACGGTTACTGACTGTAGATACGGGTGCATCTCATTCCATCATTCGAGCGGATTTAGTCAACAAAAAGATAAGACCATTGCTTGGAGCAAGATTACGTACAGCCACGGGAGAGGACACCCAGGTAATTGGAGAAGTAGAATGTGAAGTCGCAATTGGGAACGTCACGGTAGTACACAATTTTATAGTGGCAGGTATTGTTGATGAAATCATAATTGGAGTGGACTTCTTAATCAACCAAGGCATCAGGATCGATATGCAAAGCAAGACGATGCGATATAAGAACATGGATGTGCCACTTAATTTCGGCTACGAGAGAGGCTACAGCAGTAAACGAGTGCTGGTGGAAGAGAGTCAGCAAATACCACCAAAATCAGAAGCAGTCATCTGGGCTAAGATTGATGGAGATTGTGGGACAAACAAATTGTGGGTTGTCGAAGCAGCAAATAAATCAGCACTGAACATACTTGTAGGAAAAACCCTGGCTATGACAAAACAAGATGGACGTATTCCGGTAAGAGTACTCAATGAGTTCAAGTCACCATTCAATTTGACCAAAGGAGCTATTTTGGGAAGATGCCAAGAGGCCGAAGTAGTTATTAACTGTGAACAGCTCCAGGAACACGTTTCATCTGGAAATACTGATCTTTCAAATGATATCACGGCATGGACGCATGGGCTAGAGGAAGCCTATCAGAGTAAGGCAAAACAACTGCTCATAAAATATGCGAACATATTTGACCAGGATGGTTCCAAACCAGGCCGCACCAATGTTGTGAAACATCAAATTGACACTGGAGATGCGAGGCCGATCCGTCAAGCTCCACGTAGTGTTCCACTGGCGAAGCGGGAAGTTGTGAGTCAAATCATACAAGAAATGAGTGACAGCGGCGTCATCGAACCATCAGCTAGTCCATGGAGCTCACCGGTAGTACTTGTAAAGAAGAAGGATGGAACAATGAGGTTTTGCGTGGACTACCAGAAGTTGAATGACGTTACGAAAAAGGATAGCTACCCGTTACCAAGAATTGACGACACTCTGGACTCGCTATCTGGTACGAAATGGTTTTCCACACTGGACTTGAAAAGCGGCTACTGGCAAGTTGAGGTGAAGGAGAAAGATAAAGAGAAAACAGCCTTCAGTGTCGGTGATGGTCTTTGGCAATTTACAGTGATGCCTTTTGGACTTTGTAATGCACCAGCTACTTTTGAGAGACTCATGGACCAGGTACTGAAAGGACTAAATTGGAAAACATGCTTGGTGTACCTGGATGACATCATCGTATTGGGCAAGAGTTTTGATGAACATCTTAAGAACTTGGAGGAAGTTTTCCAGAGAATAGCTGGCGCTGGTCTGAAGTTAAGTCCCAAAAAGTGTACGCTGTTTAAAAAGGAAGTAAATTATTTGGGCCACAAGGTAACGACAGAAGGTGTCTGCACAGCGAATGAAAAGATAGAGGCAGTAAAGGATTGGCCAAGACCACATAATCTGCATGAATTGAGAAGTTTCCTTGGGCTGTGCACATATTACCGCCGATTTGTACAAAATTTTTCCAGCGTAGCCCATAGCCTCCATGAGCTTACAAGAAAAAATAAAGCTTTTGAATGGAAGAAGGAGCAAGAAGTGGCTTTCCAAACATTGAAGGAGCGTTTGTGCACTGCCCCAATGTTAGCATATCCGATTCCAGGAGCAACATTTATTCTAGATACAGATGCGAGTGGATATGCTATAGGAGGCGTTTTATCACAACTGGTCGATGGACAGGAGAAAGTAGTTGCATATTACAGCCGTTCGATTGGAAAACCAGAGAGGAACTACTGCGTTACGCGGAGAGAGCTGTAGGCATTGGTAGAGTGCGTTAAACATTTTCACAAATACCTCTACGGCCAGCGATTCTGTGTCAGGACAGATCACGCAGCTTTAAAATGGCTACTGCAGTTCCGTAATCCGGAAGGACAATTGGCACGGTGGATCGAGCGACTACAAAGCTATGACTTTTCCATTGAGCATCGAAAAGGTAGTACCCATGGAAATGCCGATGCAATGTCACGAAGACCATGTAGTTTGGAATGCAAGCACTGTTCAAAAGCCGAGGCTAAAGAAGACATTATAGATGTCCGGCTAATGACTATAACATGTACAGATGAATGGGACAAGGAACAGCTAAGAAAGTGCCAGCTAGAAGATGCAGATCTGTCACGTGTTATGCAAGGGCTCGAACGAAATGAAAGACCAAACAGAGAAGAGATGTCAGCAGAGAGTCCCATTGCGAAGTCATATTGGGCACAGTGGAACAGTTTAGAATTGATATCCGGTTGCCTTCATCGAGTATGGGAGAGTGAGGATGGTAAATACAAGAATAAACTGATAGTTGTTCCCAGAAAGAGGATTCCTGATGTGCTCAGCGAGCTGCATAATGGTCCAAGCGGAGGTCATCTTGGAATCACGAAGACGCTCGAGAAGATTAAACAGAGATTCTATTGGGTTGGTTGCCGTCAGTCGGTCACTGAGTGGATTGCGAACTGCGAGGTTTGCAGCAGAGCGAAAGGGCCCAGAACACGAAGTCATGGCCAGATGAAGATATAACTCAGGTGCGCCATTTGAAAGGATCGCTATGGATGTCGCCGGTCCATTTCCTACTAGCAACGGCGGAAACAAATATGTACTGGTAGTTATGGATTATTTCAGCAAATGGCCAAAGGTATACCCAATCCCAAATCAGGAAGCGGAAACGGTAGCAGAAGTGTTTATAAACAATTGGGTTGCAAGGTATGGTGTACCAATGGAGTTACATTCTGACCAAGGCAGGAATTTCGAATCAGTTGTATTCCAGGAAATGTGTAAGTCATTGGGCATTCGAAAAACACGGACAACTGCATTGCATCCTCAATCCGATGGTATGGTAGAACGATTCAATAGAACATTGGAGGAGCACTTAAGGAAAGTAGTGGACAAGTACCATAAAGAATGGGATACCCGCATACCATTATTCTTGATGGCTTACCGATCAGCAGTGCATGAGACAACGGGCCAAACCCCTGCAAAAGTAATTTTTGGCAATGACCTTAGACTGCCAGCTGATTTGAAGTTTGGGATAGATGCCAATGCGGAGAGAAATGTCAGGAAATCCACTAGTGATTTGGAAGAAGAGCTAAGAGAAATACATAATCTGATAAGGCAACGAACAAAGATTATGAGTGACAAGATGAAAGCCAGATATGATAAAGCAATTAATTCAGAAGGTTTTCAGGAAGGAGATTTGGTGCTGTTATACAACCCACAACGTAAAAAAGGTTTGTCCCCGAAATTGCAGTGTAATTGGGAAGGCCCATACAAAGTTGTAAAACGGATCAACGATGTAGTGTACCGCATACAAACCATCGGTAAACCACGAACCAAAATGAAGGTGGTCCATTTGGAAAGGCTAGCAACGTTTAGATCGAGAGATTTGTCTGATCGGGACGATCAGACTTAGGTGGAGGGCAGTGTCACGGATATTAGCATCACTAAATTATCCCATCACTAAGGCGATGCTAAGGCCATGCCAAGCAGTATTTACGTTAATAATTAAATCAAGTATACAAATATATATAAGGCAGCCCAGAGAGATGTCACACACAGATGCATTTACTTATATGCCTATGTGCGCGCGAGAGACTGTAAACTACAAACATTCACATCAATAATTCAATCTTTATGTATCTACATAAACGAATAAATAATTGCGTCTACACATATGTACGTATACGAGCAGCGGAGCGGCAATGCACAAACACATGCATATATCTTATCTGAGTTGCCACAAGAGAGAGCAATAATTTGTGCACGTAGTTGTGGATGGCGATTTTGTAGCCGAAATAACTAGTAAGTTCTGGAAATCGAAGAGCCTAGAAGTATGCAGCGTAAACTATAAAAGCGCGGCAAGCGAGTAAGAAGTAATTCAGTTTGAGTTGAGCTATCAATCAGTTTGATTATTAAGCCAGCGAGTAGCAAAGTATAAGTGTTATTGTGAAGGACTTTAATAAAGGCCATTTTTCCATTATTCAATATTGGAGTTATTTATTCAACAGTTTAGTGATTCGAACTTAGCAGAGGATTGCAAATAAGAGGATTTGCAGCAAATTCGTTACAATATACTATATATACCATCATATATATACTATATATATCACCGATCTCTATGATTTTTTGAAACAACAATATATACTATATACGTAAGCATTTGGTGAAATTTGTACATATCTAAACGATTTTTAAGATAAATATAAAATAAAAAATAGGTAGGTACTTTGTGTGAGGATGCAAAGCTTCACGTTTTTTGTGGTCTGCATGTAAAAACCATGACTACGAATCACGTATTTCAAAAATATATGACGTAAACGTAACTATTTGATGAAGTTTGATGAATTTTGAAGATTCTAGCTGTAAAAAAGGGGCAAAAATGACGGTTTATATGAAGTATATAATATATATACCACCGATCTCTATGATTTTTTCAGACAACAATATATACGTAAGCATTTGGTGAAATGTTAAGCTTCTAGCTGTTAAAACGGGCAGAAATTGCGCAAAGTGTCTTATCTGAACAATCGGTTATATGAGATATATACTATATATACAACCGATCGCTATGATTTTTTCAGACAACAATATATGCTATATACGTAAGCATTCGGTGAAATTTGAAGCTTCTAGCTGTTAAAATGGGGCCGAAATTGCAAAAAAAAAAATATATATACCATATATATATATACTATATATACCATCATATATACTATATATATCACCGATCTCTATGATTTTTTGAAACAACAATATATACTATATACGTAAGCAATCGGTGAAATTTGAAGCTTATAGCTGTTAGAATGGGGTAGAAATTGAGAAAAGTTTCTTATCTGAACAATCGGTTGTATGAGATATATACTATATATATCACCGATCTCTATGATTTTTTGAAACAACAATATATACTATACACGTAAGCATTTGGTGAAATTTGTACATATTTAAACGATTTTTAAGATAAATATAAAATAAAAAATAGGTAGGTACTTTGTGTGAGGATGCAAAGCTTCGCGTTTTTTGTGGTCTGCATGTAAAAATCATGACTACGAATCACGTATTTCAAAAATATATGACGTAAACGTAACTATTTGATGAAGTTTGATGAATTTTGAAGATTCTAGCCGTAAAAAAGGGGCAAAAATGACGGTTTATATGAAGTATATAATATATATACCACCGATCTCTATGATTTTTTCAGACAACAATATATACGTAAGCATTTGGTGAAATGTTAAGCTTCTAGCTGTTAAAACGGGCAGAAATTGCGCAAAGTGTCTTATCTGAACAATCGGTTATATGAGATATATACTATATATACAACCGATCGCTATGATTTTTTCAGACAACAATATATGCTATATACGTAAGCATTCGGTGAAATTTGAAGCTTCTAGCTGTTAAAATGGGGCCGAAATTGCAAAAAAAAAAATATATATACCATATATATATACTATATATACCATCATATATACTATATATATCACCGATCTCTATGATTTTTTGAAACAACAATATATACTATATACGTAAGCAATCGGTGAAATTTGAAGCTTATAGCTGTTAGAATGGGGTAGAAATTGAGAAAAGTTTCTTATCTGAACAATCGGTTGTATGAGATATATACTATATATACAACCGATCGCTATGATTTTTTCAGACAACAATATATGCTATATACGTAAGCATTCGGTGAAATTTGAAGCTTCTAGATGTTAAAATGGGGCTAAAATTGCGAAAATATATATATATACTATATACATATACCACCGATCTTTATGATTTTCTCAGACAACAATATATGGTAAGCATTCGTTGAAATTTTAAGCCTCTAGCTCTTAAAATAGGGCAGTAATTACGAAAAATTTCTTATCTGAACAATCGGTTGTGGGGGATATATACTATATATACGACCGATCTTATAAATTTTTTCAGGCAACAATATGTGCAATATACGAAATTATATGGTGAAGTTTGAAGCTTCAATCTGTTAAATTGAGTAAGATATGACAAAAATCCTCTTTTTCTGAAAAATCGGTTGTATGGAGGATATATGCTATAGTGGTCCGATCCGGCCGGTTCCAACAAATGTCTAATCGGACAGCCAAATACACCCGCTCACCAAATTTTATCATGATATCTCAAAAATTGAGGGACTAGTTTGCATACAAGCAGACAGACGGACATGGCTAAATCAACTCAGCTCTTCATCCTGATTATGTCGGTATACTTAATGGTGGGTCTATCTATTTTCCTTTCAGGACTTACAATTTTGGGTTTCGTGACGAAATTAATATACCATTTCATTTTCATGAAAGGTATAAAAATAACCCCTCCAGGAGCTCTGAAAATATACCCATATGCGTAACAAGTTCGCTTGTAGTTCTAATGCTTCTTAGGCTAATATTGAGATGATTTTGGGGAGTATTGCAGGGTCTTTGGGGTAATTTCGGGGACTTTAAGGGGTAATTTTGGGATGGTTTTGGGGACTCCCTCGGGATCATTTGGGGGTCATTCCGGGATTGTTTTGGGGACTCCCTCGAGGACCTCCCGGGTCATTTGGGGGTCTTTCCGGGATGGTTTTGGGGACTCCAACGGGGTCGATTGGGGGTCATTCAGGATGGTTTTGGGGACACCATCTGGGTCCTCCTGGGGTCATTTGGGGGTTGTTCCGGGATCTTTTTGGGGACTCTCTCAGGGTAATTCCGGGATGGTTTTGGGGACTCCATCGGGGTCCTCCCGGGGTCTTTTGGGTGTCGTTCCGGGATGTTTTTGGGGACTCCCTTGGGGTCATTTGGGGGTCATTCCGGGATGGTTTTGGGACTCCCTCGGGGACCTCCATAGTTCATTTGGGGGTTATTCCGGGATGGCTTTGGGGACTCCCTCTGGGTCCTTTGGGGGTCATTCAGAGATGGTTTTGGGGACTCCATCGGGGTCCTTCGGAATCAGGGGGTGATTTTACATAGGAATTTCATAATGGCGTCTCTGGTGCATTTTGGCTGTAAACTAGTGTAATTTAATTTTTTCTTTAAAATTGAATGATAACAGATATTTATTGTAGTAAAATGTATTTATATACATTCGCCCTCTTTCAAAAGCCTGAATGTCTACTTTTTCTTGTTTTGAGGTATTAAGAGCAGCCTCCGTTTATCGCGCTGCATCATGACCAGGCGTACAAGTGAGTAGCCGAACAATCACCTTCGAGCTGTTAGCACTGGAAAGAAGAAGGTCATGGGGCAACAAAAAAACAGACGGATCAAGAACGCATGCACTTCGTTAGCAAAGTGATCAGGGACGAAATGTTAAGGATGTGGCAAGAACGATGTGAAAATAGACAACGAGGCAGATAGACAACGAACTAATCACTGATGTTGAAAAATGAAGCACCAGAAGTTTTGGTGAAGTAAATTAATTAGCCAAATGCTCTCTGGGTACTTCAAAAAATACCTGCATAGAATAAGGAAGGCCGAAGATCCTAAGTGCGTACTTCAAAGAGTTCGTATACCCTTTGTAGCAGGAGCAACCCCCTTTGAGGCAGGGACAACCCTCGTCTATACACTTTTTATGCCCTTACAACATTGGCATGTCTTTGGAGATGACATCTTGCCACACCTTGAGACCTCGAGAAATATAGCACCCTTGTCTTTGCAGCAAGGCGTCCTCCCTCCACACCACAGACTTTATGCTACATTTTTTCTCAACATGCCACAGACTGCAGACTTTGGGGTGTACTTCTTCTCAATACCGCCTACATTGTAAACTAAATGCCTTGAGAAATATCCACCGTGGAGGCTTGATAATACGTATAGTAACAGGGCCATGATAAAGTGCTTGACGAATTGTAATAGTTTGTCAAATGTTCTGATGTATCTCTGCTATGAAAAGCTCCTTTGGAAAATTTCGTCTTGTTAACATTCCCTAGTTGCTTTGGGAGAAAACCATTGTATCTTTATAACATTTGTCATCCTTTGTTGTGTGATTTCCTGTTTCTGTAAAGAGTTCAGGTCCTCTGTCCATACCAGAACCAATGGAACTTAATCTCAGTCGAGGGAGTTACCTTGAGTGCTATAAATAATAAATGGTCGATAATTTGCAATTTTAGCAATCCAATGATCCTGAGTCTTCTCGTGACTACGTTGCATTCGAGCAGCATTCAAGGGCTGTGTAGAGCAACCGTTCAGGTTGCCAGCGCAATATATAGCTTCTCCAAACCCAATTGTCCACCTCACCTATCCGCGGCGAATCCTGTTTCACTAACAGACGAGGGTCTGGCGACCCCAAGCTCCTCATGGAACTTGGGGGTGGGGAGGGAGGGAATGGCCGGAAGGCTTAATGTGGCCACATAAATCGTTCCCGAGATGGTCGGGCTAGCACCGGATCTGTATCCGGCAAAGGACTATCACATTGATAACACTCCCCAAAGCCTTCGGGGAGCAACCTTATCGCTACAACAACAACAGCAGCATCCAGTTTCATCCTCGCAGGCACAGAATCGACAGAGGCTATTAGACCATATACCCATATGTGTGTCTTTTAGTCTGCAATGACCTGTGAGTCAAAATTCTTTAGCTGCTTTTTGGGAGATTAATTATGGCTTTATAAAGCTTTGAGTTGCATCCTCCAATTAGTATTTTCCTGCCACAGTGCTGGACTTTCACCCAAGCCAAACGAATAGTGTTATTAGCCCCTGAACGATTTAGCCTCTCAGCGCACACTGGCGGCCACCGTGGTGTGATGGTAGCGTGCTCGACCTACCACACCGTATGCCCTGGGTTCGAACCCCGGGCAAAGCAACATCAAAATTTTAGAAATAAGGTTTTTCAATTAGAAGAAAATTTTTCTAAGCGGGGTCGCCCCTCGGCAGTGTTTGGCAAGCGCTCCGAGTGTATTTGTGCCATGAAAAGCTCTCAGTGAAAACTCATCTGCCTTGCAGATGCCGTTCGGAGTTGGCATAAAAAATGTAGGTCCCGTCCGGCTAATTTTTAGGGAAAATCAAGAGGAGCACGACGCAAATTGGAAGAGAAGCCCGGCCTTAGATCTCTTAGGAGGTTATCGAGCCTTACATTTATTTTTATTTTATTATTTATATATACTGTCGGAAAATCAATGAAACCAAATGAAGCAGTTATTGATTTACTTTAAAGTGACCCACCCTAATATACTTACAAATATACATAGACTTATTAAGTAAAATAATGCATTGCGCAGAATGAAAATAATGTGGCGTTGCTCGCGCTTACAAGCAATCATAGTACATGTTCATATGTAAATCATAAATTTCACATGCGATGTGGCAGCAAAGTAGCAAAAGCGACGACAGCAGCGATAACAGCAACTGAGAAGCCACAAAGGCAAATCAAGTGCATTTATATTCTTTCTTTTTTTTTCAATCACACACTAGTGTATGTTGTGTAGCCCTTGGTGATAACATTGATGGTAATGACCAAATTGGCACCGCCTTCTTTTCCTTGTCTTCTAATCCTCTAAACCAACTCTCTTGTGTTTTTGGAGCATTGGCAATGAAATGGGCGCGGTTGCTATGTATGTGATGAAGGTCTTTACGTTGACTACAAATTCCATGTGAATTATTTTCCAGCAAAGGGGGCAATTTAGTGTCTTCATACTTGCGATCGTGATCTTATATGCTTGATCTTATACAACAAATAAATAAATTTGCAAATGATAAACAATTTTTGTAATTTTTGTTAAGTATTAAATTTTTTTACTTAAAGGTGTAGCTTCTGTCGGACTTTCACTAAAACAAAGAGTAACCCCGCTCAACCATGTTACGTCTAGTCAGAGCCTTGAAAAGTTATAGCTGCACAAGTTATCTGAGTGGTCATAAGACTTAAGTCGATTTCAGTACCGAAGCAGCAAACCGAAGAAGAATTAAATAATGGGTGCATCAGGAAAGTGTATTGCTTCAACATTTTTTGCTGATGGGTGTTCGAGAATGCCGTCTGGTACCAGTATTGTTAAAATTTTGCCCAAAATTAACCATAACTCTACAGTATATGTGAGTTCTTTACTGACCGGCCAGTTCAAACTTTAATTTATTATTATTATAAATTCCACGGTCAATGCATTAACGAGAGTTAATAACACCATTTGGTATACACATTGACGACACTTTGCTAGAAGACTTGAGTTACCTAGAACTCCCCCAGCGGGTTAGGGGGTCAGAATATACCCGCGGTAGATATGACTGTCCTAAGAGGTGACTAAAATACCAGATTCAAGGGGTTGTGTAGGGCAACCCTTTCAGGCTGCCAGCGCAATATATAACTTCTCGAACCCAATTTGTCAACCTCACCTATCCGTGACCAATCCTGTTTCGTTGACAGCCGAGGCTCTGGCGACCCCGAACTCCTCATGGTTCTAGGGGTGGGAGGGTGGGATGGGTAAGAGTTGCACGTGGTCATAACAAATCGTTCCCGATATGGTCGGGCTTGGTACCGGAACGTACCGGATCTGCATCCGGCAAGGGTCATCAACATGATGTCACTCCCCAGGGCCTTCGGGGAGTGTCCTTATCGCTACAACAACAACAACAACAGTACCTAGCACCTCTTTCGAGACCATATATGTGTGTTAACCAAATGAAATGTCCTTAAGTGTTCGATGTGATCGATCAATAGTTAAGTTAGTATATAAGCATTGTATTCATATCCGACCAAAACTCAGAGGCAACAAGCGTTTAAAATGCCGGCATTACGACAGACCATTGCGAAAATTAATCTGAAAATTGTTTTCCGCTGAATGCTATTACTCTATGCGGTCGTTCATATGAAGAACGCTAGATGCAGCAATATGAAAATAAAGAAGGAAAGGATGTAAGCGAAGACATTGTTGTTGTTGAAGCGATAAAGACATCCCGCCCCCGCCCCGTAAATTCACGTGGGGTGAGGTTGACAATTGGGTTAAAGAAGCTTTAAATTGCACTACACAACGCCTTGTTGTATCATTTGGGTGTTGTTGTTGTTGTTGTATTAACGATAACGATGTTGATGGTCCTTTGCCGGATATAGATACAGTGCGTTCCGGTAACAAAGCACCATTAAGGTACTAGCCCGACCGTCTGGGGAACGATTAATATGACCCCGTTAAACCTTCTAGGCCATTCCCCTCGCGTAGGTGAGGTTGACAATTGGGTTGCGGAAGCGTTGAAGCTATAAAGCTTTGTATTGCGCTCGTCAGCCCCTTGAATCCCTATCATTTGAGTATTTTAGTCTTACGGCAGGCATACTTGCCGCGGGTATATTCTAAGCCACCTAAGCCGCTGGAGGCCCAATGTATAGCCTAAGCTTAAAACTGAGCAACGCTTTTTAAGTTTTGTTTTTAAACAATTTATTTAGAAGATATGTGTGTCCAGTTTGGTGTTTCTATACAGGTGAAATGCACCTCCTAGTAAATAAACAAATTAATTAACAAATTGAAATTTACCAAACCAGCAACAGGTGGAATACCATTGTTTGGGCAAAAAAAAAAAAAATAGTTGTAGACCTAAAATCAAACAATAGCATGTAAAAAATACACATATAAATATGCGTATTTTTATCTAATCTCTCTTTATCAAAGGTCGCATGACATAATAAAGCCTTTCTTATGGGGAAATGCTGCTGAATGCCATGGGTAAACCACTTCAAACAAATACATGATAATGTATTATAATTATTAGCATAAAAATTTATTACTAAGCTGCATATAGTTCAGTTTGACAAGTCCTGTAGATCTATGCGGTTGCTCTACGATTATTTAGCGTAGCCGAAATGTATATGTATTTTTGAATCGTTAATGGTAATGATGCGATGATTCGACATGTGGGTTGGGTATCAGGCAATATGTTAACTTGGGACTAAAATTTCAGTGTAGAAACATATATATGTATGTAGAGGAATACATGTTGTTTGTTGGAACAAATTTGAAAAGTTATTCAAATTATTAGATCTGCATACTAAATAGCGATAAGACAATACAGTACAACAATTGTTTAGACGCTAATCTTGCCAAGTCTATTTCATTGTTTTGTTACACATACCGTAAAACATTGACACGAATATATTGAGCCAGAACTTGTAATAAAACGAGTACAAATAAGTAAGTAAAGAAAAATTGTTATCTAGAATGTATATACTAACAATTTTTATGTTAACTTAAATATATTGCAAATTTTTATTTACGATTAGCAGTTGCGCAGAAATAAAAAAATTGATGAATTTTAATAAGGCGTGATAACCCCCGAAGAGATTTTAGACCGATCTTCTCTTCCAATTTGCGTCGTGCTCCTTTTTAATTTTTCCTACAAATTGGCGGGACGGGACCTACTTGTTTTATGCCGTCTCCGAACGGCATCTGCGAGGCAGATGAGTTTTCACTGAGAGCTTTTCATTGCAGAAATACACTCGGAGTGCTTGCCAAACACTGCCGAGGGGCGACCCCGCTTAGACAAATTTTCTTCTAATTGAAAAACCTTATTTCTAAAAGTTTGATGGTGCGGTGTGGTAGGCGGAGCATGCTACCATCACACCACGGTGGCCGCGACTCTGAATAACCAAGTCCGAAATAATTTCGTCTATATCTGCACAGGCGCGTCATTCAAGACAAAGTTCCACTCTATGACTCTACTTCATCATTCTCAAATTGAGAATCTCAATGCTCCAGCTGGGTGCTTTCAGCAGATTGCAATTATAAATGTGGTTTAGTGAGCTGGACGATTTCGGTAGACCGCCTGCTCGAAATTACGGTCGAAAAGATTTCGCTACAGTACAAGAAGTGTTTTACCCAGCGTTGGCATAGCTGAATCGTTCCTAATAGAGATGACAGGTTACCGGGGGAAAACTCGAATTTCCCAGAGTCTTTCACGACCGGCTCAATTTTACTCATTAGGGTACAGTTGCCTGAGATATTACTTTCACTTGAAATTGGAAAAATGCCTCTAGATATCACTAAATGAGCAATAAATATTGGCTGTGTGCATTTTTTGGAATCTCAGAAGACCAGCAGTTTTTAATCTAAGATGATGTGGCGATTTTTTTTCATTCAAAAAAGCAAAAAAAAAGATCTAAAAATAATAAGTGTGGAATAATAATTAAACTGTGTGAAACCAATATTTGAGCACAACATTTGACACCCTTAATATTATGCATGTATGTATGTTAGTACATGTTGATGGGTGTAGATACCCTAGCCACGATTTTTACAAATGGCAAGGTTGCTTATCGCTACTGTTTCTTGTTTCCGCCACGGGCTACAACAGGCATTAATGAGCTCGATATCTTGCTTTACTAATATTTGACTCATTTGTTACGTTTCTCTCGCAATTATTTCGGAGTAACTAAACCAGTACCGGCTACTAGAGGCATATTACTATTATATCAAAGAATCCTTCAGAATTTTTAAATTTACTAATATACTTGTTCATTATAGGTACCATCACTGCCAATCAGTCATCAAACCATTCACCCACTCATCCACTTCGGCCTTTTTAAAATTCCAGCTAAAAAATATACAGCCAGCGCCCGCTTGCAGTCATCTGCTGCCAACAAACGCATGGAAAATCAATTATACGTCGACTTCGCTGCTTACGATCGATTATTTCGCTGCTAGCAGCGACGCCATATCTGCGTATGGCAGCTGCAAATGGTAAGCATATTCACTTTTATCATAATTTTTTTCAGGCTTTTTCCTCTATTACACATTTTAAACTGCTGCGCTATCGCCTCGCACCATTCGCTTATTTGTATTGAATAAATTAAATACATGATTACTTTCTAACATATTAAAGATTTTTTCCTTCTCAAGCTGCTGC
Source organism: Eurosta solidaginis (assembly GCF_040869045.1). Classification (NCBI taxonomy): domain Eukaryota; kingdom Metazoa; phylum Arthropoda; class Insecta; order Diptera; family Tephritidae; genus Eurosta; species Eurosta solidaginis. The sequence goes on from NC_090323.1 coordinate 47,424,543, forward strand.
TGCGTTCACTGCCGCTACCATTGTAGCCACTTCCCTATTTCTTTACTTACGACAATTTTCTTTTCTCTCCAATGCCACCAGTACTCATTTTGTTCGGTCGTTAAGATTTTTCTTCAGCGCTTGCGAAAACTTTATATGCACTTATTTTAAACAATCCGTTTTATGTTTGTTATGTTTTAATGTAATTCGATTGCCAGTTTAAATATGGTTCTCGCGAATTTTCTGTCTTAATTCTGATTCTTTTCTATATTTTCTGCACTAATTACTGACAGCAGCTGGTGATTCTACTTTTTTCATTCGCGTGCGCCCTACGACATTACATTTGTCAAAAAAGTGTAACCAGACTGTTTAGTTTTTGAAAAGTCAAAAAATTGTTGCAGTTGTATCACCTATACCAGTGAAAGCGGTGACGTATTGACGGAAATTAATTCGCGTTTCCAGTTAGAGATTATACTCTAGCGGAGGTATTTTTTCTATAAAAACCGGCATCTCTAAAATTTTTTCTTAATTACATATTATCAAAGGGAAAATTAATGATAAGGAGTTAAGTACGAAAATAAAGATAGCCTCGTGTTATGGATTCGCATCTTCGGTGGAAGCAGTAAGGAAGGCGGTCGGCATGATGTGGTGGTGCACAGTGGCTAGTCATTGTCGGCTGGGCGGGTCCTTGCCAACCTTACTGTTCCTGCGCCATAATCAGAAAAAAATGTCATATCATGCCTTTCAAACTCAGCTGTCAAATTTAAAATAAACCGACAGAAGCGCAGAGACCGACTCAAAACGCTTATAACTTCAAAATTAAAACGACATCCGGCCGAACCGGATGCCACGGACAGACCGTTAACATTCAAAAATTCAAAAAAAAAACGAAGGAAAAGAAATTGATGCAGAAAAAAAATTACCGAACCGGAAATGACCGGTTACCACAAGTACAAAATGAAAATCAAAAAAAAAAAAAAAACGGCTGAAAAATAAAAATACAATTACAAGGGCCGAATAAACTTGGGGGCGCCGCGGGTATTGCTGCGACGCCCGGTGCTTATCCCACCCTCAAAAACCATTGCCACTGACGCACCTGATTTTCAGTGGCCACTTACCTGTATAAAGAAATGCAGGCTCCGGCTAGAGCCAAACTTTTCTAAATTTCGAAATTGCGGTAAATTTAGGGAAATTTTATAAAGTGGTGGTTGATCATGAGCTTGGCGAACCACTTTTCAAATACAATCTGGCCTTGACTTTAAAACCCACCGTTCACGGTTTGGATTAAATTTCTTAATTTTTGGCAAACCTTTTTTTCATGATTTTACAATTTTTAACAATCACAAAATGGAAAAATTCTTAAATAGAGCTTTTACTAAAGCACTAGCTCATACAACGTACTTGCACAAGGGCCTTATAATTAAGCGCAATTGTTAACTAAGGTTACCAACTTCAAGCAAGTGGTTTTGAAAAAAAATTTTCTTTTGAAGAAAAGGTTGATGGTTCCATAGTCTTAGGACGTTTGCCTCTTTCGCTCTTATTTACTAAGCTAGATAAATTGGAAAAGGGTTACAATTATTTTCTAATTCCCCAGCTTACAACCACAAATTCATGGAAAGATATATAAAAAAAATTATTCCGACAGAAATTCGCCTTTGATAATTTCCCTTCATCGAGGCAATTCAAAAGTTTTCCAATAGGGTATCATTAAGTCAGAATAATAGCCGGAGTCATTGGTGCCGTATGTCGTATCGCTGTATCCGTATAGCTGGAGTCATTGGTGCCGTATGTCGTATCGCTGTATACGTATAGCTGGAGTCATTGGTGCCGTATGTCGTATCGCTGTATCCGTATCCCTAACGTAATCAGCTGGTTATCGTTACGACGGTAAACCAAAACCCAATTGGTTGGCTACGATACGGTTACGACTTTAGCGGCACCAATAATCGATTGCATTGATTTTCATAAGTTTGGTCGAATCAGCTGTTAAAAGGTTACCGATACGGTTACCGATAAAGCACCAATGTCTCCAGCTAATATAAGATATAAGGGCAGTGTCAGATGAAATTTTACGCCATACCTTTACTTCTACAGTCAGTGCCGTAGGAATTTACTGGTTTCACTTTTTTTTCTATCAGGTACTATTGTTGTCAAAGTAAAGTAGGACGTACAGTTTTATCTGTTATCAGACTGAATTGTATACCTTATTGGCTGCGCTTGTTGTAGCCATGTATTTTAATTTAATCTTATTTTATTTCAAATTGATTTAGATAAATTTTAACCACTACTTTTCTTTTATATCTATTAATTTATAATCTTTACTATTTCTTAAACCTCGTTTTATTGTAGTTCATTTACTTTTGGTATTTTTAGTGAAATTTTATTGTAATTGATTTGATCTAATGTTATCTTAGTTTACTTCATTTTATATTTTTATTATTAATATCTATGATCGTTATTATTTTATCGAATTTTGTTTTACCTATGTCTATGAATGTGTCTACATATTTATATTAATATATATATTTTTGCAAAGAAAACTTAAATATTTGTTTTTATGGTTCAATTATTTCCCCATATAAAATCATTTAAAATCTTAGTTTCTAATTCTAAATTTTTTCTCTGGAAAAAGATTTATTTTCCAACACAAAAACAACGCCACGTGGGAGTGCCTGCGAGCAAAAAAAAAAGCTATCTAGCAGCAATGATTTGCAATTCTACCAATTATTTCGTTCATTTAAAAAAAAAAAATACAGATTTGTATAATGAATATACTCGTTTCGAAAATGATTTCCAAACCAAATATCCAGAATGCTGGAATTTCAAAAAAAACCTTACTGAAAATTTCCGAATTAATTGGTTCAGGTATGCAGTTTTTTGCTTCATTTTAGTCCAATAAATAATTCGTATTGGTTTTTGAAGGGGCTTTACATTATAACTGTTAAATTGGTTGTTTTTTTTTCTCACTTAATTTTACGACAAGCCAAAAATTAAGAACCCAACTAATGAATTTTGGAAATAATTTTTGCTGCTTTTTTTGTTCTCGCAGATGTATATATATAATTGAAAATGTATAAATACGTACGTAGAAAATCGTCAAAATGGAGCGACAATTATGCAAATTTAATGTAAGTATGTAATTCTTATACCTGAAATTTCAGCTATTGGCGGCTATTTTTAGCTAATCCAAAACCGTAATACATAACGCTAAATATACTCGTGTTTTTCTTTGTTTCTTTTTCAAAGTTTGTGGTCTTATTGTAATTGGAGCAGACTCACCGCTGTGCCGTAGTGGCTATTCCTGTGGTGGTGGCCGCGGTTGCAGCGTGCCTATACTGGGTTCGTTGCAGCAGGCCTCTGGATGGAGTCCGGCAGTGGTTGTCTTTGCCAGTGGTTGGTGGTTGTTGGCGCTGCCGGAGGACTCAGCCGATGATGATGGCGCGCTGGTGGTTTTCGCGCAGTGGGTGGTGGTTGCCGTCGTGGGGTAGTTGGCGCCACGCTACTGGTTGCGCGCGCCGTTGATGGTGGTTGTGAGCGGTTTTGTCGGCGCTGTTGTTAAGGGTACCGCGCGGCTTAGCGTGCGATTTTGAGCGCTATTGGCGGTGGTTGTGCGCTTGGTGTTGTTATGGCCGCCCGTTTTAGGGGGCGGAATCGTGAGGTAATCGCCTGCTTTTTAGGGCGTTGGTGGTGGTTATTGTGGTCGCCAGTTATTGCAGATTCTATCCCTTCTGCAATGGTTTATAAGCAGTACGGCTTAGTGATCTCGATTTCGTGTTTCAAAATTTTCTGACTTTCCATGCGAACTGTGTGGAACGTGATGCGCAGTTTTGGAGTACCTTGCCACAAAAACCAGATGCATGTCTTACTAAACGACCGTCACAAACAAAGTAGTCACATCCATTGCCTAATTTGCGTACAATTTCAAATGGCTTACACTCATTTTCGCAACTTATTGAATGGTATAGTGGTTGTCTTTTTCAGGCCTTTTTGAGCGGACTTCTGCTTCGACTTTTTTCATTCGAAGGTGGTCACAAAATGTCAAACTTTGTTTATGTTAACATTTTTTGTTTATTTACTTTTGATGTGAATATTTATTAGGTTATTCTTTACTTTAGCTCACAACTACTAAAACTCGTCCAAAAATATCGGGAGAGGTGTCAAAAGACGCGCTTTGGACCCAGGACCACGAATCCGAAAACGGAAATTTAAAATTTTATTTCTTTCCAGATATATTTACAAAGTTGAAAATTTTCATGTGGCTGTTGTAATTTTGATGGTGTTGTGTACCCACAAAAAAAACTGTGGGTAAAAGTGTTTTGCGCGGATATAGATTTGTTCTCCCATGGTAATTTTTTATAACCGCGGCCGAAGGCCGCCAACGCAGAAAGGTGCTCTACGCAAAATTACTATGGATCCCACCCCCGGTTTCGGAGGTACCCGCGGGTATTTTTTTCGGTTTTTCGTTAATATCTTTTGAACGAATTAAAATTTTTATTTTCCGCCTTCGGATTATTAATACTGATGTCAAGACGCGTCGTTTGACACCTCTCTCGATATTTTTGGTAGCGTATTAGCAATCGATCCGTCAACTAGACTATTACCTGCCCAAAAATATTATGGATTCCACCCCCGGTTTCGGAGCGCTCCGTTGCCAATTTTCAGTTTTTTGGGAATATTTTTGGACAGAAATAAAATTTTTAATTTACGCTTTCGGATTCGTCGTCCTGAGTCCAGAGCGCATTTTTTTGACACCTCTCCCGATAATTTTGCACGAGTTTTTGCAGTTGTGAGCTAAAGTAAAGAATAACCCCGCAAGATCAAGGAAGAGGAAAAATTGGGAAAAAGCTTGCGGCGTTATCTTCCTTAAAATGGCTTAATTTTTTTGCACCATTTTCAGGCCTGTGACCTTATTGTGGGAGCCCAGAGAGTAAATTTGATGCCCAACTCCACTCCATCGCTATATTTACCGTCTTTGATGTAAATATTGTTTCCCGAATGTTGTAAAATAAAAAATATAATATAATTTTATGTATGAATTAGCAGTGCTAATCAAGAGTTTGCAAAAAGCGGAAGTTGTATCATCGTCCCCAACGGTCATTCCTACAGTTATCTACCAAAATATCGGACAATACTTTCGCCGCTACAACGTGAAGGAAGGACGAAGGATAAAGTCCCTTCTACATGTTCGCTTTTTTTTCAGTGACACCGTTGGAGCGAAAGGTCAATACTTCGCACGGAACAGCTGCAGCACACAAACGGATAAGCATGATGTACCACGAATAAGCCGCAGTAACCTCCCCTAGTTTCAGGGCCACCATTAGTTTACAAAGAGCGCAAATATGCTATACAAGTATACGCAAAACGGCCCTTATCAGGGCCACCACTAGTCAACAAAGAGAAAAAAAAATGCTAAACAATTACACCTACGAAAAGCGGCCCTTATCAGGGCCACAAACAGTTTACGAAGAGAAAATATTGCTAGACAATTATGTTTTACATGCTATAGATTTACTTTTGGATTATTTATATCATCCATATGATGACTACAAAAAAACTGGAGTATAACCGATACTGGAGTTGAAAACGGAAGCACAGTTGAAAACGGTACCGTAGCAGGTACCGATACCAGATCCAACCTAAACCCGAAATTGCTACAAAAGCCTCCTGGCTATAGCAAGAAGGAAAATCCGGAACCGTAATTGAAGTCAGTACTACAACCGAACTAGTATCCAAAAATTAAACCGAACAGAGAAGCCAAAAGAAAAATTGGATCAAAACAACCATGCAATGGCGCTGAACCCGAAAGTTCTGTGGCAAAGCGACTCATTTGAAATTTTCAACACACCCGTTCTTTTTTTAATTAAAAAAGATTACATCTAAAGACATGGAGTATATATCCTTCAAAGAAATCTGCTCCTCAAATACCGACACGACGAGTTTCCAACGTTAAACGTTATTATGTATATATGTATCTGCGATATTTATTAGGTTACTAAATTACTTAATTTTTACTTTACAAAATACATGAAATTTTAAAATAAATCAGTACTTATTCATGAACATACTATTAACTCAGCATTTTATATACAATCTCATCCCAAATTTTCAACATCTCTTGAAGGCAGTAACGTTAGCACTCATACATACATGTATTGAAAATAAGGTCCACTACAAAAAACATTTAGCAATAGCATTTCCCAATATAATTTTAATACTATAAAATAACGACCTAGGGGCAGATAAAGTAGGAACAATATAATTCCTAAAAAGTTGTATCTCACTTTACATTAAACTGCTTTGGAATATAAATACATTCACTAAGAGATGCATACAATACAAAACGGTCCCTTATTTATATATCATAAACAAAATTAATGTTGCGACAATTGGATATTTTTCAAATCAATTGCTTCTAGCACTATCTCCCATAATGGAGACATTTCACGTAAACGTTCGACATGTTTGATGCAGGTATCGGTAATATAATCAACCTCTTCAATGGTGGTAAAACAACCAATACCAAATCTATAAAAATTTAACAATAAATTACTTTTAAATTAACTAAACAATTCAGTACGGTAAACTCGTATACCTTATTCAACTATGTGCCAAATCCTCATCAGTTCCAATCGCACGTAGGTTCCAGTGATGCAGAAGTACATGCTGAGGCACTAGACAACGCCACATCTTTTAAGGCCATAAGTAATGATATATTTAATAAACCACTATACCTTTGCTCTGGATCACCATTAGATATACCATGTGATAATCTGGAAGTGAAGCGATCATATAAACGTTTCGACAGAAAATCTATAAATTTCTTATCATACTCCATTTCTTTGAGTGCAAGATAACATGCAGCACCAAATCCAATAGCAATAATCCAAAGGCGGAAAAGAAAAATTTTAGCTCGTTCAAAAGATATTCCCAAAAAACCGAAAAATGACCCCGGAGTGCTTCGTGACCGGGGTGGGATCCAGAGTATTTTTGCGCTGGCGGCCTTCGGCCGCGCTTATAAAATATTAATCTGGGTGGGTCCAACACCGATTTGGAGACCAAAACTATATCTGCGCAAAACACTTATGTCCACAATTTTTTTGTGGGTACTAAATATCATCAACATTACAACGCGCACATGAAAATTTTCAATTGAAAATTTTCAACTTCTTTTACAAATATCTCTTGTCCAACACAAAATATTTTACCTCCGCCTTCTGATTATTGTTTTCGAGGTCAATGCGCGTCTTTTAACACCTCTATCGATATTTATGGACGCATATTATCAGTGTCATGCTGTCGTATAGAATTACCAAGAGTTGATGCGCTGGAAACGTTGAAGAAGTGATTAAAATTTTAAATTTTTTAAATTTTCAAATTTATTTTAAGATTGTTTTTATATATTCACAATTTTAATATAAATTTTTTAAATTTATTATTTTTTTTTTACATAAATAAAAAATAAATATTTTATTTAAATTATTAACTCCCTTTCCAAAAAAATTCTTAAATATTTTCTAATTTTCAAATTATTAATTTTTTTTTTCATATGGTTCTACGTTCACCGATACGAACTCGTAATTTTACAAATTCAGAAAATCAAAATAACAACTATACAAATAACACAATGACTCACAATACAACTCAAAATTCTAACATTAGCCGTGTTTTTTTATACACGCATATACGTTTACATTTGCGCGTGAAAAAAAGCCTATCTGCGCTTAGATAATGCTTAGGAGACCCATCTAGCGGCAGTGGTTAAATAACTAGCTACAGCCACAGGGTGTACCGAAAAGCGGAGACACAATCCTCTGATGGCCATAGGGTATAACATATAGCTAAATCAGTTGCGATGAATTGTGGACACACATAGAATACATAGAATTAGTGTAGAGGGTGAAACAAAGAAACATATTTCAGTTACATCTGAGTATAATGCGTATTGAAATTTAGTAGGACAAATTTTATGCGCAGCAATTTCAGAGGTGTATTTAAAGTTTGTCGCTTAGCAGTCCATATAAAGGTTAAGCGTATAGACGTTTACGTGTAAAAAAAAACACGGTTATTAACACAACACAAAACAACATCTCTAATACAACACAAGATACTTCAACACAAGATAACTTTACAAATTTTCCTTCTACTAAATCTATTAAATTACCACCATTTTGGCAAGATTGTCCTGATGTCTGGTTTTTACTTGTTGAAGGACAATTTGAAATTAATAATATCATTGATGATAATTTAAAATTTCAAAATGTTCTAGTTACCCTTCAACGAGATACTATTTCTAAAATTTTTGACGTTATTAACCTTTCTCCCCTTTTCAATAAATATGATACAATCACAAAAATTTTATGTGAAAGATTTTCTCTTAGCGAAGATAAACGACTGGAACAATTATTTTCAAAAACTGAACTTGGTGATCGTTCACTATCTGAATTATTCAGATTTATGAAATCACTTATAGGTACTGACTCCATTGTAAGTCAAGAATTACTTTTCAAATTATGGATTCGTAAATTACCACAAGAAATACAAATCCATTTAACTTCTATTAACAATCGAAATAAAGATGAAGTAATTATTTTAGCTGACAAACTTTTTGATTTAATCAACAAACCTCATTCTTCCAAATCTCCTATGGTTTCGAGTATAAATAATAATATTTTAGAACAATGCGTTAAAAATTTAACTGAATTAACTACGGCGATTTATCAAAATTTGAATAAAATTTCTGATGATATTAATCAATTACAAATCCGTTCATGATCTAAAGACAGAAATAAATCTAAATCTCGAAATTTTTCAAGATACAGAAATTTTTCAAACAATCGTAATTTTAATTCACAAACAAATATTTGTTGGTATCACAAAAAATTTAAGAATAACGCTCTTAAATGTATACCCCCATGCAACTTTAATCAAAATCATATTTCAAATTCCGAACAAAATTTAAACTGAAACAATCCATTATGACGGTGACTGATAATGGAACTATTATTAAACCAACTCGTCGCCTATTCATATTTGATAAATTCAATAAACTTAATTTTCTTATCGATACCGACGCAGTTGTATCAGTTATTCCTTTTTCTAAATTTAAAATTTATAAAAGAAATTCGGATCTTACTTTGACTGCAGCAAACGGTTCTTCAATTGAAACTTTTGGTACAAAACTACTTAAAATTGATTTAGGTTTAAGAAGAGATTTTGAATTTCCATTCATTATTGCGAACATTGATACACCAATTTTAGGAGCAAACTTTTTAGAAAAATTCGGAATTATTGTCAATATTAAAAACAAAGAAATAGTGGATTCTACTACAAAAATTAAAGTAGCTGGATCTTCTGGATTTTCTGATATTTTCTCACTCAAAATTCCTATTGTCGAAAATAAGTTTTCAAAATTACTTAATGAATTTCCATCTATTACCTGTGAACCAGATTGTACTAAAAAAGTTAAACACCATACGGTTCACAGGATAGAAACAAAAGGTATTTTACCATTTTCGAAGCCCAGACGTCTTGATCCAATCAAACTTAAAATTGCTAAAACTGAATTTGAATTTTTAGTTAAAATGGGTATATGCACACCCTCAAATTCTTCTATTGCATCTCCACTTCATCTCGTTCCTGAAAAAGAACCAAATTATTGGTGACTTTGCGGAGACTATCGAAGACTTAGTTTTATTACTACACCAGATCGGTATCCTTTACCACATATCCACGATTTAACAATTGATTTAAAAAACAAACAATTTTTTTTCCAAAATTGATCTTGAGCGTGCTTACCACCAAATTCCAATGGTAGAAGAAGACATTCATAAAACTGCAATAACTACCCCTTTTGGAATGTTTGAATTCGTAAGACTGCCTTTCGGTTTACGAAACAGTGCTCAAACTTTCCAACGCTTTATTAATGAAGTATTTTCTGATTTCCATTTTGTATTTACATACATTGATGACATTCTTATTGCCAGTGATGACGAAGATCAACATATAAATCCTTTAAAATCAGTTTTCAAAAGACTTGAAGAATATAATTTAAATATTGAACCTTCAAAATGTACTCTCGGTGTAATAAATTAAATTTCTTAAGTTACGAAATATCAGGCGAAGGTATTAAACCATCTTTAGATAGAATTGAAATCATAACAAATTTTGAAAAACCAATTTCTATAAATAAATTACAAAAATTGTTAGGTATGATAAATTACTATCACAGATATATTAAAATTTTAGCAACAGAACTTAGTCCTCTGCATGAAATGTTAACACATGCAATTAAAAACAAACTTAAACAATTAAATTGGACAAATGAAACCACAACGGCTTTCGAAAATGTTAAAAAACTTTTTGCTAAAAATACTTTACTTACACATTTCGACAAAAATGGTACTTTATCATTAGCAGTAGATGCATCAAATGTTGCTATTGGAGCAGTTCTTCAACAAACTAGCAATAATATACTAGAACCCTTAGCTTATTTTTCAAGAAAATTAACTACAACAGAAACTAAATATTCAACATTTGATCGTGAACTTTTGGCAATTTATAATTCAATTAAACATTTTAAACATTTTCTTGAAGGTAGAACTTTTACAATTTATACTGATCATAAACCTTTAATTCGTGTTCTAAATTCTAAAGTAGATAGATCTCCTCGTCAACTACGTCATCTTGAATATATTGCTCAATTTACAAATGATATTCAATATATACGCGGAAAAGACAACATAGTTGCCGACACACTTTCCCGTATTCCAGAAATAAATGCAATTTCAACTCAAGATATAACTTTAGAAACTTTATATAAAGAACAACAAACTGATACATTTTTACAAAAAACCATTTCTGATCAAAATTCTAAAAATAATTTAAAAGAAATCCATATTCCAGTTATTAATTTAAATATATGATGTGATGTTTCTCTACAAACTTTTCGACCTTATGTTCCACATTCTATGAGAATAATTATATTTGACAAAATTCACTCATTATCTCATCCAAGTATAAGAACAACTAGAAAATTAATTCAAAATAAATATTATTGGCCTAACATGCGTAAAGAAATTAACGATTGGACTTCATCTTGCATCAATTTTCAAAAGTCGAAAATTTCAAGACATACTAAATCTCCTATTCAAAAAATTCAAATGCCATCAGGTCGTTTTGAACATATTCATATGGATATTTGCTTCTTTTAATTTTCTGACCAGTTTTTAATTATTTGAATGTTTACAGGCTTTCCTGATCTTTTCGATTTGAAATGAAAACACTAAAAAACTTTTTACCCTATGCATATTGTTGGACCTCTTCCAGTTTCAAATGAAAATTGTTATATTTTAACAATTATTGATAGATTTTCACGTTGGCCTGTAGCTTATCCACTTAAAGATATTTCAATAAATACTATAGTAAAAACTTTTATTCAAAATTATATACCACGATTTGGTATACCATTAAATATTACAGTAGATCAAGGTTCACAATTCACTTCAAATTTTTTTAAGGAATTAACTAAACTTTTAGGTTCTCATAAAATTCATACATCTCCTTACCATCCCCAAGCAAATGGCATGATAGAGAGATTTCATCGAACTTTAAGAGCAGCAAATATAGCATCAAACGACTCGGTTCATTGGTCTGACATTTTGCCATTCATTCTTCTTGGTTTACGCACTTCTATTAAAGAAGATTTAAAATAATCATCTGCTGAGCTTGTTTATGTCCAAACACTTAGAATACCTGGTGAATTAATTATTTCAAATAGTAATAAAGAACAGGATTTTTCTAATGACGCTCTTCATAAAATAAGAGAATATTTTTCGCTTGTTCGTTCTAAAGTTTTTCATCATAACAAAGAAAATTTTTTCGTTCCTAAAAAATTAGAAAATTGTGAGTATGTTTTTGTTAAAGTTCTTCGTAAATCTAATTTAGAATCACCTTATGAAGGACCTTTTAAAGTTATCTCTAAGAAACATAAAACATTTACAATTCAATACAAAAATACTATTAAAAATATTTCAATTGATTTACTTAAACCAGCAAACATACTTATTAACACCAATTTAAATACAATTACATTAAACAACAAAAACAAAAAGGGTTACATTTAATATTAATTAAAAATTTGTTTGTTTTAAATTTTCTTGGAGGGGGAGTAAATATAATGTTAACTACTTTGTATTCTTTACTTTAATTTTTAAAATAATTTTTAATTGAGTTTTCGTGTTAACTTAAAATTTTTGAATAACTTCAAAAAAAGAAAATTCTAACTAGTTGGAAAATATTTAAACTCAAAAATAAATAAAAATAAATTTTATATTTCAAACCGAAAATAAAAGAGTTTTTTTAAATATCAACCTGAATGTTTATATAGCGGTATCTACAAATTATCTAGATAATAAAAAAGCAATGTTGCTGCACAAAACAGCATACCACAACGACGCCCTTAAACTGTGACTGAAAAACTGCTCAGTAGTTTAACTGGAGTTTAAGTTTGACTAGAGTTTGAGCAAGCTTAATTTGAGCTTAGCTTAACCAACCACTGATAAACCGGGCATAACTGTCCCAAGACAAGAAACGCTTACCTCGCAAAGCGTAAAAGATATCGCATCCTCATACCGCATCCCTCATACTTTGCCAATTTTATACTTTCAACACACGATAGCCACTTTACATACATATGTGGCATTTTATTTTTCGCCATTTATAATACGCGGGCAAAGAGGATAAATATAATAAGAGCCACCAGTCTGCTACTAGTAGCGAGTAACTCGCTGGAAATAAAAAAAATGATGCCTAATGTTTTCTAAGAGGGAAACTTTTAATTGTCTTGCATTTAGCCATTCCGTGTAGGCACCTTGTGCAACTGTGATTTTTGGAAAGAGAATTAATTAATTAAATACAGTCGGAAAAATAAACACAAATGTCCCACGAAAATGTACAGAACACATTCTATGCACATCTCGCCTAAAAAAAACCAGCGACTACCTCGAAGAAAACATTTAACAAATGGCTTCAAATAACGAGTGGCGCCTCTTATTATATTTATCCTCTTTGGTAGCAGTTCTAAAACCTGAATGTCAAATAACGAGGTTACAACAGCTGTTAAAGAAATAACGAAATCCCTTTATATGAACAATCAGTTATAATGGATCATTTTCATAATCAATTGACGCTAAACTGTTTAAGCAATTTCGGTTCTTTCGTAACGTATCACGCCAACTATCCCTGCTTCGCGACTCATGCAAGCACACTGTGAAATTTAAAGCTTCTACCTGTTCAAGTGTCAAATAATATTAGCCGTGTTTTTTTACACGCGTATATGTTTACGTTTACGCGTAAAAAAATGCTTATGCTCACTTAAATATGCTTAGGAGACCCATCTAGCGGCAGTGGTTAAACAACTAGCTACAGCACAGGGTGTACCGAAAAGCCTAGACGCAACCCTCTGATGGCCATGGAGTATAACATATAGCTGAATCAGTTGCGATGAATTGTGGACACGCACCATTTTTAGAGGTGATACATAGAATTAGTGTAGAGGTGAAACATAGACACATACTTCAGTTACATCTGAGTATAATGCTTATTGAAATTTAGTAGTAATTTTATGCGCAGCAATTTCAGAGGTGTATTTAAGGTTTGACACTTAGCAGTCAATGTAAAGTTTAAGCGTAAACGGCTATAGATGTAAAAAAAACTCAGCTATTAAAACATAGTACCAATCAGCTGATTTCGACCATCACCTATTTGGTTTCGCCATGGTTGCAACTCTATGAGCATATCGAAACTCAACGGCGTTCTTTTTACAACATCCAGCGTTGCTTTCATTTATCAAACTGTCAAATCCTTCACGTGTTTACGCTAACATTTATAAACATTCATTGCGGCGTTTTAAGTACAAAATTTGCATAAAAATGGGTAAAATTAAGACAGAACCTATCGATCCCGATACTGCTGTAATTTCCACAGCAAATGTAACCGTAAAAGAGGAAGAGAGCTATGAGGATAAATTAAAATATGTGAACAGCATTTCTCAACCAATGGCGTCCAGGAAAATAGCTAAGAAATGTTATAAACTTATTAAAAAGGCGATGAAACATAAGACATACCTACGCAATGGTTTAAAGGATGTGCAAACGCGCTTACGTAAGGGAGAAACTGGGTAAGTGCAATTAAAATATATGCAAAACGACACACTAATCAACATTGATTCTTTCGAAAGAATTTGCATATTTGCCGGCGACGTAACACCGATCGACATTATATGCCACCTGCCTGCTGTTTGTGAAGAAAAAGGCATACCATATACGTATACGCCAAGTCGTGCTGATTTAGGTGCAGCTATGGGTGTGAAACGTGGCACAGTGGCATTGTTGGTACGCGAACATCAAGATTATAAAGAGCTATATGATGAACTGAAAAATGATATATCCTTCCTGGGTGTGCCTGTGTGAGGGCGTACATTTTTAAGGATAGGGTGGTCCATATAGTGTTTTTTTTAAGATAATAAGTATACTTTTCAGTCATGCCTTGATTGGTTTGTGAGAAAAGTAACAAGATGGATGTTAGATCGCAGCTCCGAAATGGCCAAATGATGTTGAAAAGCCGATTGTTAATATGGGTGGATGTGCCAAATATCTTCCGTGTCACTGTACATTTATGTAGATCATCTCAGAATAACGAACGGAAGCAGTGTATATCAATATATCCAACGAGAAAGATTTGCTGCCGTCAGAAAAACCACTCAATGGACTACCCGTGAATTAATGGATGTATGCAAATGTAGTTGTAGTGATTTTTTTATTTAATTTTTTTTTCATTCAAAAAATATTTGCTATAAGATTAATAAAAAATAAAGGCAAAGATGTATTTTTTCTTAAAAACAGGAGGTTCCCCTAAAATAACCAAACGCATAAATTTTTTTTGGTTGTCCCATCGGGATCTTTTTTATTTGCAAAATTTGCGTTTTTTCTTACTTCTTTCTTTAAATTTTCTTATAATTCTATTTTTCTTTTATTAAAATTACAGAAATCCATATAAATAGTATTTTGTAGCTATTCTTAATCATTTAATCGTTATTTTCTTTAATGTAGGTATGTTGATATTTCGTAATGTTATACATAAGTCAATGGATTTTAAGGGTTTTTTATTACTGTTTTTTTTTTGTTTGTTTGTTAAATACTAATATACTTTATTGGTCTAACACTTTTTACATGTACACTTTGTGGTATATTTACTGGTTTTGTTGTTTTAAAAGCGTTAACTCAAAATTTTTTCTTCTAGACACTGTTTTTTTTTTTGTATTTTTGCTTGAATTTTTTAGCTTTTCTAAAGCATTTAATATATTTTTAAGATTTTATGGTACGAAAGATTGGGATGAATTTAAAAATAAAATGTTTGAGGCTTATTTAAGTTGTTCACTATGGTTCCAGTTTTGTTATCCTGGAAACCCAAATTAAATTTCCAGAAGTAAGAGACATTTTTTCATCCGGAATAAAGCAGTAGGATCTTAAAAAATTGTAAAAACAAAAATACAGGATGTGGATGTAATAGTTCCTGCACAAACTTCCAAACTAATAAGGAAATCACTCGTTTTAGAAACTTATTTAAATTACTTTTTTTTTGTTTAGAATTAAAAAAAAATTTGTGTAATAAGTTTTATAATCCTGACATGCCTGACATTGATAGAATTTTTGAGTAAAGTGAAATTCATTCGCTTTCTATCAACTGGTACTATTAAATTGTTAGACCTTCGATAAGAACTATGGATTTGGGAGGGGGGGGGGGGGGGTGTGTGGCTTTGCGTAAATGGAGATCGGAATACTGATCGCATTCCTATGATTGGATGTACCGACTAAACAGCAACAAAGGCCGCGATCCTATTACTCTAGAGAAAAGTTATCCGAATATTCGGAAAGCTTTACAATCAGGAAATATTCGTGGAGCATATGTATGTATGGAAATTAGCGCAATTAGCCCCAACATCTCGGCAACAGTTGGATGCGACCCCGAAGATGTTTCTAGGTCATCTTACGCCCTTCTACCAAAAAAGCTAAAGATATTAAGACAAGCCAAAACAAGACTAGACACTATACCCCAGCGGGTTAGTGGATCAGAATATACCCGCGGTAGGTATTGCCTGTCGTAAGAGGCGACTAAAATACCAAATTCAAGGGGCTGTGTAGCGCAACCTTCCAGGTTGCCAGCGCAATATATAGCTTCTCCAAACCCAATTGTCAACCTCACCTATCCGCGGCGAATCCTGTTTAACTAACAGACGCGGCTCTGGCGACCCCAAGCTCCTCATGGAACTTGGGGTGGGGAGGGAGGGAATGGCCTGAAGGTTTAATGTGGCCACATAAATCGTTCCCGAGATGGTCGGGCTAGCACCTTAATGGTGCTATGGTACCGGAGCGTACCGGATTTGTATCCGGCAAAGGACCATCACATCGATAACACTCCCCAAAGCCTTCGGGGAGCAACCTTATCGCTACAACAACAACAACTAGACACTATAATAAAAAATGTACAGAACCGAATATTAAGCAGAAGTGCCGGCCACGTAAATGTTACTAGAAAAAGCTCTGAAACGGATAAAAGATTGGTAGGAAATGCGGTTCAGGTGAACAAAACCTAAAGACTGAATTATTGAAGCCAAGGCAACCTACAAATGCAATATATTTTTCACATTAACATTTTGCTTAGGGGAGCCATCCATGAGTTTGGTGGGGTGAAAGAAATCGTCGTCTCGATAGTTGAGGTACTAATGGATCTATATCCCTCCAAGAACTGTCCACATTGGTTATACTACCCTAAATCCTCGAACTGCGGCCTTAACGCTTAACTCGATACGAAATTAAATCTGCTCATATCCAAATTCATAGCTTTTTCGCATTCGAATTTCAAGTAGTAAAACTGGGAAAAAATTTAAATGAATTCAGCCACGGGTAATTCTTTTTTTATTTTAAGGATGGAGCCATGTGTAGAAGTTCACGCAAGTGGGGAAAGCTTCTGATCATTATTCATACCAGGGAATGAGCAGTTCGAATCTTTTGCATGCGGTTTAAGCAGCTCACTACTGCCGGTCGCTTGCGACCAAGTATACTCTAAGTAGTCACTGAACATCCGTTTAGTGTTGAGCTTATGTGAGAAGGCGATAACCTGTCCAGGCCACCCCTCGCTTTAAGGGTAAGCTGGGGGACTTCATCGGCAGCGTCTGACCATCATTAAGATGCGGCTACAAGCGCGCGTCTTTTTTGAACCGACCATCTCGGTATAAAAAGGTGTAAGTAATGGTTTCATTTCCGCTTCGAGTGTTGTGTTGGGCTTTGGACGCGCCATATAAAACTATACTCCCATGAAAAGACTTTACAGGCCTGAGAACAAACCCTTTACTGATGACGACCAATGCAAAAGTTTAAAGGAAAATGGTTTGAGGACCTTAATGGGATTGATGCTGATTCCCGGCTGGTTGACGTCCTCGTGAAGGCAAAAGCTGATATCTCCGCCATTCAAGAGATGCTATGGTCGAAGCAAGGAAAAAAGACAGTCAAAACTTGTGAATTTTACTGGAGTGGCCATTTAAAAAAGCAGTTTCGGCGTTGGACTCTTGGTGAGAGAGATACATAGTTCGTTGTTGTTGTTGTAGCGATAAGGTAGCTCCCCGAAGGATTTGGGGAGTGTTATCGATGTGATGGTCCTTTGTCAGATACAGATCCGGTACCACAGCACCATTAAGGTGCTGGCCCGACCATCTCGGGAGCGATTTATGTGGCCACATTAAACCTTCAGGCCATTCCCTCCCTCCCCACCCCAAGTTCCATGAGGAGCTTGGGGTCGCCAGAGCCTCGTCTGTTAGTTAAACAGGATTCGCCGCGGATAGGTGAGGTTGACAATTGGGTTTGGAGAAGCTATATATTGCGCTGGCAACCTGAAGGTTTGCGGTACACGGCCCCTTGAATCTGGTATTTTAGTCGCCTCGTACGACAGGCATACCTACCGCGGGTATATTCTGATCCCCTAACCCGATACATACATATACATACTTCGTCGCCAGGGACTGTTGTTCACGCATTTGGACTAAGGACTTCAATATTTCATTCATCTGCGCTTGTGCACCCGACTTAGGAGACATATGACGAGGTGAAGGATGCATTCTACGAGCGCTGCCCCGTCATGCTATACAAGTCGTGCTTGGTGACTTTAACGCCAGGGTGGGCAAGGGAGGTGTTGTTGGCCGCACGGTTGTTGTTGTTGTAGCAGTGTTTCGCCCCATCCAATAGGTGTGACCATCACAAATTGTCATCAATATCCTCTAACGGGAGTCCAAGGAAACTTGCTGTTTCAACAGGGGTGGCCATAATGAGAGAGGTGTTAGAGGCGTTGGTTCCACATTACACATAAAGAGATGGTTGGTGTCATGTGGGGATACATTGCAAGCAGGGCATACATTTTGTATGTATGGATTGATTCTGGATAGGTAAGAGTTTAACCTGTTACATCACATTTCCCTAAGGAGTGTGCATCCCTCTTCTGCAAATTTAGGGTATTGCTCTTTAAGTACAGGATTCACCGGACATAGAGGTCCGATGCCTGTTCGTGGGGTTCACTGAGGACCTGCTTGTGTTTTTTGGCTTCATACGGCTGTGTTCTTCGGTGCCGTATTTCCTCATAATGCTTACGGAGATGACTCCTTAAGCCCCTGGGCGGTGTTGGCTCATCAATCAGATGTCTGTTGGGATGTCCAGGGTTCTGGGTATTCAACAGGAACTGTTTGGTTAGCATTTTATGATGGGGAGTATTCTCGCCTCATTATGTAGATCGTGTTCTGGGGACATAAGAAGACAACCCATGGCGGTTACGAGGGCAGTATTTTAACAGGCCTGTAGTTTCTTCCAACGAGTAGTGCCATTGACGAAAAGGTCAGCCTATACAATTAAAGCTACGCTAAATGTTTTAGATGTATGTACGATTCGAGGACCTAAGATAGACTCACTATCTTGTCTCATCCAAAATACACGGCCGCCTTTGTGCGACTAAAATCAAGAAGCAAGACACAATGATAGTTAGACGTCGAAAGCCTGCAATCGCAACAGGCAGCCAAGCCTTCGCAACTCGACTCTCACGCCTGCTCTCTGAGAGTACAAGTCAACCCGACGGAATGCAGGAGCAGTGGGAACAAAATTCTAAAGCACTTCGTGCTGCCGCCGAGGAAAAAGTTGATTTCCTGCCGGCCATTATATGGTACGGTGAGAATACGACGTTGCAACCGAAAAAAACCAAACACGACAAGAGTGTGTTATTGCTGCCGCGAAGGAGGAAATAAGCAGAGGCAGAGAGACGTGAGTTCAAGGAGCTTCATCTACCAGCGTCAGAAATAACGCCCGCCACTTTAACCAAAAGGTTCGAGGACTGACAGAAGGTTTTAAGCCCCGGGCGAAAATGGCGACTTGGTAACCGATGTCCTGAGAGTGCAAAGATTATTATATCCCTGTGCTCCAAAATGGACAGAGTGATAAAACACTCAGGGAAGATGATGAACCACAGCCCGCAATGGATGATGATGGAATTAATGTTCCCCCATCCGACTATAACGAAGTCAGAAAAGCAAAAACAAAAAAAAAGCCTTCTATGCAATATATAGTTGGACGAGTGCATGTCTGACGATTGGAATCTAAGTAATTCTGCAAACTGCGAAAACTAACGCGGAATCAGCTTTCTCAGCATCGCATATAAGGTCCTGTCAAACGTATTGTACGAATCCGTGAATCGCCTGATTGGGCCTTATCAGTTCGGCTTCAGTCCTGGTAAATCTACCATCGGCCAGATTTTCACTATACGCGAAATCTTGGAAAAAAACCGCGAAAATGGAATTGACACACACCACCTCTTCGTCGATTTCGCCCGTTTTCGACAGCACGAAAAGGAGATGCCGCTATATCTGAATGGAATTTCACTGCAAATCTTATACGGGTGGTGTGCAAAATGATGTTGACCAACAACAGCTCAATCCGAATTGGGTGCGAACTAAACGAGATTTCAGACAGGGTGACCCGCTACGTGCGATTGCTTTTATTTGATGCTGGAGAAAATAATACATGCTGAAGAACTTAACCGCTTTGGAACAATATCACTATTGCCAATAAATGTTATTTTGGACTAAGTAGGCCTCTAAAGACCTCTCTCACCAACGCAAACGAAAATCATGCTCTATAAGTCACTTGTCGTACCCGTCCCAATATATGGCGCAGAAGCATGGACACTGACAACATCTGATGAGGCGATTCTGGGAGTGTTTGAGAGAAAAGCCGCCAGTACCGCCGATTTATTCATGAGCTGTACGAGCTTTGCGCAGATATCAACATAGTCCAGCGAAATAAAACACAGAGGTTACGCTAGCTAGGTCATGTTATGCTTATGAAATATGTTGCTCCGGTTAAGAAAGTATTTTTATTGGAACACGCCCACGAACGTAGTGGAACCGCTGGAAGGACCTGATGGAAAACAATTTAAATTCCTTTGTTGTTACCAATTGGTGCCAATTAGCCCAACGAAGAAGGTACTGGCGTTCAACGGTTCTTGCCGGTCAAAAAGGTCGAGCATTTATACATGAATACCGCTTTTATAAAAATAAAACAAAATTTATCAACACTTTAAGTGGTTAGGTAAAACCAAAGCCAATTTAGTACCAGGTGGTGTTATCCCATCATTATTATAATTTCCTTCATGGTTGAATTAGTCTTGTCTTAGCCTTATATAGATACGCGTTGGGTAGAGCCTTAATTTGGATTAAGTTGCATTTCTATATTTCTTCTTAGGCGGTCGCCATGGTGTGATGGTAGCGTGCTCCGCCTAGCACACCGAGGATCCTGGGTTCACGCCCCGGGCAAAGCAATATCAAAATTTTATAAACAAGTTTTTTCAATTAGAAGAAAATTTGTCTAAGCGGGGTCGCCCTTCGGCAGTGTTTGGCAAAGCACTCCGAGTGTATTCCTGCCATGAAAAGCTCTTAGTGAAAACTCATCTGCCTTACAGATGCCGTTCGGAGTCGGCATAAAACAAGTAGGTCCCGTCCCGCCTTTTTGTAGGAAAAATTAAAAGGAGCACGACGCAAATTGGAAGAGAAGCTCGGCCTTAAATCTCTTCGGAGGTCATCGCGCCTTTCATTTATTTTATTTTTTGCATTTCTATAACTCAAAATATTTTTCTGAGATTATTTTTTTTTTCAATTTCAATATTTGAATATAGCAAAAGTAAAAAAAAGCAAAGCAAAACGGTTTTCTGAAATTGGGTCACCTTTGAGCCAAACAAACATCTTAAGTATAAAATAAATTTTTTTGCATAACTCAAATATAAATTTGCATTTAACATTTTCTGTTTTTTATTTCAGTATTTTTTTTTAAGTTTTTTTTTTAATACACTTTTTAGTGTTTTTTACTTGAAGCAAATGACAATAATTTAAGTGTTTTTTTTTTTTAAATTAATTTCTGTATTTTCGCTTTTAATAATAATAATATTAATAATAATAGTAGTAATAATAAAGAATTATAATTTTTTATAATTAATTAATTATTTTACATATAAGAAATATTAATAAGCAGCGCATTTTAATAAGAATAATGCAGTGGTAAAAAAACATTATAAATCGTATTTATATGTACGTATGTATGTATTAAATGTTACTAATTTTTAATTAATTATAATCAATGCATGTGTTGGTGTTGTTGCTACAAATATGTATATAAGCTCGTAAAATTATTATAAATATATGTATATTGTATATACACCACTGAGTAATTCCATGTCAATTTGACCAATGACTGGTATATTTAGCGCGACTGCTGTTACAACGCCAACATTGGGCGTAAAAGGTAAAGATGCGTATTTCATATGTATAATAATATAATAAATATTAATTCAAAAAAAATCCATTCGTGAAAATAGTTTCTGAAAAAAAAAATTGTGTACTTCTTTTCGAGGCAGCATTCATTGAAAAGCAAGGATTTGCGATACCAATCATTTGGTCGGTTTGACATGGAATTAACCAAATATAATAAGAAAAAGTGTATGCTTTTTATATAACAGTGCATTAGATCGTGCAAAAAAAAAAAAAAACAAAAATCGCGACAGCTCCCAACATTTTTTGGTTGCCTTTTGAAAATTTGTTTCAAGTCTATTTAAGTGTTTCGCGTAATTATAACACCACTCATATAACATGTTTCAGCCATTTACATATATCTTGGCGTTTTAAGTTTAATAATTTTCTTAAATTAAGATCCGAATAAGTCTATGCTCTAAATTGGATAAAATTTCTTTAAAAATAAAAAATTAAAAACAAATGTCCACATATTTAAATTTAAAGTAATGCAAATACAGTTTTGTAGTTCACCAAACTTTAGACAAAGTGTAACTATAAAGGGTCTTAAAAATTATCTTAATTTTTTTTGGGTGAACTTTTTTCGAAATAATCATGAACAACATTCATTACACTGTCTAGCAACTCGTGGCGGATCCTGTTTCTTTAGCTGCCATGCTCTGGCGATTCCAAGTTTCTCAAGAAACAGAGGTTGGTTGAGTCCTAGAAAGGTGAATTTGGTCATTAGGGTGGGTCGATTTATTAACCGATATCGCGCCATCGATTTTTCGATAGGATTTGGACTCAGGGAAAAAAAGTTCCACTACGCACAAATTTAATTTTTTTACTTTTTTCGACTTTGATTTTTAAGGTTTTTTTCATGACCTACTAAACAAATTATCTTTTGGGCATGCGTAGTGGACATTTTTTTTCCTGAGCCCAAATCTTATCGAAAAATCGATGGCGCGACATCGGTTAATGGTGCTTGTTACCGGTACGTATCTGATCTATATCCGGCAAAGGACCATTAACATCGATAACACTCCCCTAATATCTTCGGGTAGTGTCTTCAGCGCGACAACAAAAACAATAGCGGGTACCGGTTCGTATAACGTTAACGTTACAAATTAATAAAAAGAAAATGTCAGAAATTTTTAAATTAAATTTTCAGAACGAATAGGGAGAGCCGTTATATCTTTAAGCCATTTAAAACAATATTTTCGAAATTAGAAATGTATTATAACAGCTCAATTCTAAACCAAAATTCCTTGCTATTTTTTCCCTTCTGCCATTTCTTGTATATCTTAATATATAAAAACACGTGTCACAACATTTTTGGCCGCGATGGACTCCTAAACTACTGAACCGATTTTGAATTTGTTTTGTACCCCGTGTGTAGTTTGATCTAACTTGAGAGATAGGATAGGTTATATCTCAGTTTATAGTCTCAATATTATTTTATTGTAAATTTTTTATTTGTTTATACGTAATAATAAAATGTTACATATAGGCAGTGGCACTCATATTTTCAGGTGGTGCGGATATACTTCCGTGTAATTGCTTGGTGTTTAATTAAACAATCTGCTTATCAATAAAAAATATTATAGCGAATTATATCAAGTACAGCACATCACCAGACCCGCTGAGAAGGTGGGGGGGGGGGGGTTCTGAGGGGCCCGCGATTTAGAGGTACTATGAAATTTTTTTTTAATTCAGGAGTCTTTAGTTGTGTAGAGAGTAAGAATGAGAAGAAATTGAGAGGAGATTGAGAAAGAGATAGAATGAGACGAGGATGGAGATATGTGAAGCGAAAAAGACGGAGGGAGGAGTGATAAAAGGATTAAGAAAAAGTGAAGAGGGGGGAGGGCAGAGTCAGACGGAAAAAGCTTATTAAAATGTAAGATAGGCCAAATATAGGGCAAGACAACGTCTGCCGGGTTTTCTAGTTAAATAAATAATCTTTAGGAGTTTTTCACAACTCACTTTCCTCTCATTCTGAACAATGTTCGAAAAGGGTAAAAACCGTTTAAGGGAGAAAAGTAGGAATTACAAATGTGATTTAAGAAGTTTTAACAAGATTTTGGTGTATGAAGAGGAGTTGAACTTGGCCGCCAGAAAATTGCACTCCAGTGGATTTGTGTTATCGCGCAGTCTTCTTATGCTTCTATGTTGATCTTGCTGTGGCACGAATTCATTATTCATTTCGTCCATTACCTGAAATGCAATCCTGTTCATTGTTAATATTTTATTTCTCAATTTTAAACAAATTCGCCACAATTAAACTTTTCAGTTTCTTAAACAAAAATAGAAATGAGCAACAAAATGAAACCTTGCAAAACAGCTGACTTCGAAAATTCGAAATTCCTACTCCCCAATTATTATGCTTCCTAGAAGAAAAGAAAAATATTCCGACGACATATTTATAGTTTGGCTGTATATGTTTTGGGGGCTAACTTCGCAAGGTACTTTTTTTTATTTTTGGTTAAGTTTCACAATGAAAAATGGGTCAACAGTGTTATTACAACAAATAAAAGAAATTCTAAAAAATCAAGGTGATTTTTAAACTAATAAAGCGTAATATACTTTCTGGCACTAAAATTTACTAAGCTACAAAACTGTATTATTGGTCTTTCGATTTATAATATTTCAACATTTTTCGAACTGGAAAAAAAAACATTCACAATGTTTAGAACTTACATTTGTAGCTCCTAATTAGAAAAATACTAAAATTCAAACAAAAATGACACTATGAAAAGCAAATTCATGTCAAAAACAGTGATCTACGTTTTATTTTCGAAACAGGCTTGCAAAAATATTATTGAGAGCCGTAAAGCGAAGTTTTTTATTTTTGTTTGGTAACGAACTGTTGTGCATGTTAAATATGTGTTTGTGTGTGTGTGTCTGTGGTTTGTGGTATAAAAAAGTTTGCGCCGAAAATTTGCGCTTTTAAAAATAATTTTACATTTACAATTATATTTTATGTAGGCATAAAGAACATATATTTATTTATTTTTTTTTTCTTTTTGCAAATGAATTTATCTTTGCGTGTATGCTGTCACATAAATGTATGTATATATATATATATTTTTTTTTTGTTTGTTTACGATTTTTTATTATTTGCTTATATATTTTGTTGTTTCGTTTACAAATATTATTTTACAATAACTTTTTTGTTTGGTATTTCATTATAAATTTTTATGCATTGTTTGTTTGTTGAAAACGTTTATGAAAATTTATGCTAATTTATATTTTTAATAATTTTTAAATTTTACAGCTTTTTTTTATATGTATTTTTCTTTGTTTGGGCGTTAAATTGTTTTAGCATTCTTTCACAATGTTTTGCGTGTTTTGTTTTTAATTTTACACTTTTTTGTTTAGTTAATTTTTTCTTTTTTGTTTTTTTTTTTTTGCTATTTACTACAATTTTTTATTCAAGTAACGACACGTTAAAAACTTACATTTATTTATAGTTCTTTATATATGCATTTATATATAAGTATATATATATATATATATTTTTATGTATGTATATGTATATACGTAAAACGTAAATATTATCATTTGTTATTAATTTAATGTTATAATGTAAGCATGTATTTCAAATAGTTTTATTTTTATTTTTTCTATGTATACATATTTTTCTATATATGTAAGCTTAAAAATTATGAATTTTTATATATATTACACACTTAGCAATTTCAAGATATTTTTTTTAGAGTTATACAATATTTGAAATAATTTGTTCTACGCCTAAGAAATATCGATCTTTTTATTTATGTCCACTACTTTTTACAAATTTTTATTTTTATTTTTTGAAATTTTTAAAATTTTTTTTTAATTTATGAATTTTTTTTGCAGTTTTTTTTTACATTTGCATGTATCGTATTTTGTGTTACCATATGCAGTGTAATTACCTTCAAATACATAATAAAATAAAGTTTGCTAATTTTAGTTAAAATTTAAATACAAATATTTTCTCTTTATTTTTATTCACAATTGAGGGTTTTGCAATTTATTAGCTTAATTTTAGGAAATATTTTTAATTTTTTCTTTGTATTTTTTTTTTCATTGCATGAATATTTTAGTTGCCAGGCAGGACCTGCAAAGCGTTAGGCGAAAGCTACAATACGCAGAGTAGTAGGAGGAGTGATGAAATCGCCGGCGGGTTAGAGCGCTCAGAATATACCCGCGGCAGGTATGCCTGTCGTAAGAGAATAAAATACCAAAATGATTTAAAGTGTTGTGTGGCGCAACTCTTTCAAGCGGATGGCAACGCAATATATAGCATCTTGAACCCAATAGTCAACCTGACCTACCAGTAGCGAATTCTGTTTCTTTAGTAGCCGAGACTGACGCCCACAAGTTCCTCATGGAACTACGGGTTGGGGGCGGGATGACCTAGAAGGATCATTGTGGTCTTATTTAATCGTTCCACAAAATCTTCCGGGAGTGTCTTTATAGCTACAACAACAATAACAACAACAGGTAGACAAAAGTTACCTCGAAAATTTTCAGAAATAATTGCGAAATTCTTTTGAAATAAGCCTGAGATGCTAAAGAACTCGTATCTATATTGTTCCAATATAAAAAAAAATAATAATAATTCCGAAAATGTCGCAAGTAATAAAAAATTTTTTTTGGAAAATAAATCTGAACCTGTTAAATGCGTTACATCTCATGTTTGAATGGATGAGCCGCCGACTAACCAGGAAGAGGCACTGCTATAACAGAAACAAAAACAAGAGGTTATGAAAATATCCCGAGATCAAATATAACAAGTGCTGAAAGTTTTTTGCAAATAAAATGCGGTGTCGACTTAACTCTAATTTCGCTTTTTTGAAACCAATATACAAGCTTAAGAATAAAATTTAAAAAAATAACATTAAAAACAAGAAAAAAATTTTAAAAAGAGAAAAGAAATTATTTAAAAAAAAAATTCAAAAGAAGGAAAAAGCCATAAGGGTTATTTTATGATGAATGTACTAAAAACCAGTTATACATACTTGCATAGCATTGCATGACCTACACCCAAATTCCAAAATTCGCTACAGCTCCATCGCTAAAAATATCTAGAACAGTACACAGAAAAGTATGCAACACTTAGTACCATATGATCATGAGGAATAACCGCCTATGTAAAAGTATTTAAGCAAGGCCGTTATTCCCTGTAATCATTTGCTACTAAATGTTGCATACTTTTCTGCGCACTTATTATTGTTTTAGATATTTTGAGTTCTAGCTTTAGCTTAGGTTGGAATTCGGGGGCTGATTATAGTTTACATAGCTACATCAGTGGTCACCAAAGTTGAAACTATGGCTGTGTTGATACCATTAAAATCAACGTAGTGGTAGTGGTTTAGTCGTTGATTGACGAGCAACGAGGCATCACGTCTGCACCCATGTTATTTTACACTCAAAAAGGAAAGTATCGCGTTTATTCATTCCTCTGTAGTGCAACCCTATGGTATTTCTGAGCACTTGATACTGTTTTAGATAATTTTGGCGATAGAGTTTTAGCGTTAGCGAAGGTTGGAATTCGGGGACAGTTTGCACTACGCTAAAACTCCTTCGACAAAAATCTCTAAAACAGTATCAAGCGCGTAGGAAAGGCATGCAAGATTTAGTACAATGTTGTCATAAGTCATAAGCGCCTACGTTGTATGTAAAATTATAAGAAAGTTAGACTGTTATTGTACGTGACCAATATGGTACGAAATGTTGCATACTTTTTTGGGCACTTGTTTGTACACAACATGTTTTCCTATGTACAACAGCATTACAAAAACCACATGAAAATTGCCAACTCTAACTGTAAATATCGCCGGACAGAGATACAATTTTTCTTTTCCACCTTCGGATCATTGTTGCCGAGGTTAAAGCGTACCGTGTGACACCGCTCCCCCGATATTTTTGGACGTGTATTAGCAGACGACCGCTGTTCTAGACTTTTATCGCCAAATATGTGAGACTTAGGCCCGGTTTTTCAGTACAAGTTCAACGCAGTTTGTCAGTTAAACATCGCTTAAACTTATTCTGAAGTTTTTCAGTCTATTTTAACTAAAGTTTAAGCTGAGCTTAAGCGGCCGATCTGACAGGGTTAAACTCTAGTTAACCTATCAGTTATTTGCGTTTGTTGGCAATGACGTCGAAAATACCCAACACGCATTTGGGCTTAAGTACCACTACATCTCATGTTGATAACAAGGCAAAAGTTGTTTCGAAACAGGACTTAACTTGAGAATCATAACGTTCTGATCAAAAAATGCTATTACTTAAGTTAAAAAAAATATAGTTCCCAACTTCTATTTATGTGTGGTTCTCTCACTGTACTCGAATGTAAGATTACAATGCTACAGTATTTTCAAGAAAATAAAATATGTATAATTTATTTTTAATTAATAGCGCTTCTTTGTTGCTATCATCCAGGTGATTATTTCTTACAATAAACAACTGTTGACTTTGGTGGTACCACCTTGGCGAAGATTTTTTTCAACCCACCTCAACTCGATATCCAAAGTAGGATATAAACTGGGGAAATGTATTGGATATGCATTTGAAAGCTGTGCATTTCACAAAATCTCTCAAAGGTCGGAAAATAATTTGAGAATGGCGTTGGAGGTCAACTCGAGATAGAGATATACGCCGCCGCCGCCGCCGACTTTGGTCGTTTTTCGCACGCCGCCGCCGAATGTCAAAAATATCGGCTCGGCAGCGGCGTCCGGCGTGATACTATATTTTCTCGTTTAAGACTGTTTAGGCCATTTATTGTTCATGTCGAAAATTGGTCGGATATGGTCGAAAACGGTATCAACGGATGCGCATCACTGCCAGTTATAAGAAACTAATTGCGAAATTTAACTCTTTCCAACTGTTCAAAAGTTATTTAAAAAAAAAGGCGTTTTCGCTGTCAGCTTAACACGCACTTTGCATCGCCCAATTTACCAAGTTATTAAAACAAAACACTAAAAGGAAAGTTTAATAATAAATTTATATGCGCACTTTGCACATTTTTATTTTATTTTTTCAAAAATTATAATGAACAATGAATTCAAATAAAATGACCCTCAAGTTTTTAAAAAAAGCAATTTACCCAAAAAGGTGCCGATTTTAATACAAATTTTATATTGCGATTGGTTGAAAGAATAAGCGAAATTAGTGATGCAAAATCATTTATCCTTAATCCTGATTCTTACTTCATACTTAAGTTGAGGATATATGTACGTATGAGAAGGGTTTGAAAAATCACTTGGGCTTACATTCAAACATCTGTTGTTTATTTGCAAAACTATACAATAGCGTCTGAAATGTTAATTTTGATTTTCACACTTCATCCTTCAACACCCAAGTCGCCCGGTTTGACATTTCCTAAAGTTGGCGGCCCTATCCAAAACTTGTGCTTTGAAGTGAATCACATTGATTATAGCCTATCAACCAAGTTTAAATATCTCCTACACGTTACGGCTCCTTTTACAAATGTGAATACGTAGGTACATATATTTACCAGGTGTGGCTTTATCCTTCGCAAGAACACTCAGAGTGGTGAAGTAAAAGCTTTCCCAAGACAGTCGAACTAATGACCGTGTGTGCTACTACCCTAACGTAGCGGACAATCGAACTAGTCTGAAAACTGAAGCTACGCGGTCATCCATAAAGAGCTCTAATATCATAAGGCCGGAAAACCACAGTTAACATCTTTCAACTTAAAATCGGTCAACTTTCATTCTAAAATATCGGTTTGGTTTAACGAAGACTATTGAAATCAATGTTGTGAAGACAAACGTCTGCAAACTTTGGTCTACATTTTAAAAAATTTTCTCCAGGGTCCTTGTAAAATTTTAATTATGTAGATGTGCCGAGGATTATACGATTTTCACCCATTCCGCAATGACATCCACTTATACTGCTTATCATTTCTAGGGCGGCATCCTTGGCCGAATAGATACTCCCTAACGTTTCAAGGTGTTTCTCTGGTGTAGCTCGGCAGCATAGCGCGACAAAAACAACCGTTAGAAAGTCTTCCGAGCAACACCTAGAGCTTCTAGGAAAGTGACGTCGACAAAAGTATGAGTTCGAAGTCGCAGTCCTATAGCTTCTGTGCTGGCATATTGTGTGAGGGTCAGGAGGCGTGGTAGCGACTGGTCGTCGGGATTGCTACTGTTCGCACATCGGGAATTGTAGCTCTTAAAAACAGCCGAAAAACCTGGAGGCGCCCTGTGCCACGAGGGTCATGAGTATTTATAGATCATTAATAGCAACCGTAAGTCGCCTTTGTGCATGACCGCCAAGGAGCCACAAATGATTTAAAGAAATTGTGTTCGCGATGATTATTAGGTTTTAACCCTAGGTGTGAAACTACGCTTTGCACGAGATATACAGACAAAAGTGTGACTATTTTATGTATCTCCATTTCTTCCCAGCAGACGCAGCAGTACCAATTCCAAAGACCGGGGTTAGGTTCGAAGCCCCTCTGGAGGAAGTGAATGAGGGACAATCCCTCGGCAAGGAGCTATTCCTGAAAAATTTTGAACGGTCTGCGAGATCTTGAGGCAAAAACTCCGGATCTTTCCGAAATGGCCAACACGTTGCTTTCCTTAAATACATACAAACAAAACCTTTCCTAAATATTATATTTTTAAATAGAAAAATCAAGCTTTTTAAAGTAAGAACACCGGCGTACACCGGCGCGCCGCTCACGCCGCCGCCGCCGATAAAGTGATCGGCGTAAACCTCTAACTCGAGAACTATACATTTTACAAAATTTCGCAAAGGTTGGATTGGATTGGAGAATGAAATTGGATAACAACTTGATAACTATCTGGTTTAAGAATAATTATAGCATTATGTTGGATATCAGCTCTGGAACTAGATATATATATTTCTCTAAGGCTGGAGAAATTTTTTTTCCATGTTTGTTGGGTAAACAAAATCCAACTGTTGCCGTATCTACAAATTATCTAGATAATAAAAAACCAATGTTGCCGCACAAAAAGCCTAGCCCAAAGGCGGCCCTAAACTGTGACAGAAAAACTGCTCAGTAGTTTAACTGGAGTTTAAATTTGACTAGAGTTTAAGCAAAATTAGTTTAAGCTTAGCTTAACGAACTACTGGAAAACCGGGCCTTAATATAAAGTTTAATTTAAATAGTATAAAAAGTTTACAAAAAAGGGCAAACAATTGTTTAAGGACATTTCGCAATTTGGTTACCAAACGCAGCAAAAAAGTAAACAAATAATGAACAGCTGATTGCATTTTAGAGAACTATTCACAATGGGACCATTTCTGTTCGATCCAGATCGACAAAAGTATTTTCTACGGCTAATCGCCACTCGCCATAGGGGTGTTCTTTTTTTTTTGTTCGCAGGTGGAAAAGAACTCAAAAACTTGTCACGCTGTAGATAGATTCAATATAGGGATATTTCATTTAAAACTATTATTTTTAACGTGTTCGAAACTAGTGACATATTCACTAATCAAAGTCTAATCTAAAGCAATATAACACAGCGAATATCTAGAACGTCAGCTCATTGCCGCACTGAAGCCCCTCCACACTAAAAATGCTTATATATGCACACATACATAACGGCTAGCCTGCTACTGCCCGGCGCACAAAAGAGTTTTTGAAGAAACTTGTACCAAAAAATTGCCAAACGAAAAACATTTGAGAGTACACATAATAGCTTATATGAAAAAGATCGAACTTGTATATGCAAAGTGAGTTTTTATAAAGCGATATTAAGTTTTTTCTTCGGCTTTTATTGTTAAAAAATAAAATCCAACATGAAATACTCAAATTCTGTAACAACTGAGATTTTCAGCTTAGCACAATATTTTTTTTTGTTACAAAATACAAAGCGCAACAAAATTTCTCAAAAACTTAATTCAATACTGGGCCCGCATCGTGTTATACGAAGACGTATCTAAAAGCAAATTTCACTGAAACGATAAATATGAAACTGTGAAAGGATTTGTAAAAATGATAACAAGGTATAGATCTAATGAGCACTGGTAGCCATCATTTCACATATTTTCCTAATTCGACTAAACATTTCAGAGCTATTGTGATTTAAAAAATGGAATGCAATTTATTTCCTAATTATCAAATATGTGTACTATAGAAATGTTAATTTACACTGTGCAACAGCCGACTGGGTATTGGACCAAACCCACTTTTTTGTAGCGATTGAGGCTTAAGTAGACAAAGTACAATCTATGTTTTTCGAAGTTAGGCTCCAAAAACCGATATTGGCTTTCGAAGTTCGAAATTCTACATTTCGAAATTTTGTTTTCTTTGCTAACGCATTCAGCAAATTAAAAAAGGAAAAATGTGGTCGTGGTCCGCATTTTTCTTTTATTTGAATGGCTGAATTCTTTTTTTAATTTGCTGAACGTATTAACAAAAAAAAAATAAAATTTCGAAATGTAGAATTTCGAACTTCGAAAGCCGATATCTATTTTTTGGAGGCTAACTTCGAAAAACGGAGATAGAACTTTGTCTACTTAAGCCTCAATCGGTACAAAAAGGTGGGTTTGGTCCAATACCCGCAAAAAAAGTTGATTTTGTGGCACAGTGTTATTGATCGTTAGTGTGAATATAGATTTTGGAACATTATTTTTCAAAATACCCCCTATGCGTACTCTTCTTTGTTGTATGTGGCCGTCATTATGTTGAACATAATAAGTTAATTTTAATTTTACTTATTTATAGTCTTATATAAAATACATACATATACACTATAATATACTATGTATATTTCATATTACACAATATCTATAAAGTTATAAATACATCGAATCATTTCTATAAATAATTGTTTACATATACATACATTATATATATATATATATAGATATATATATATATATATATATATAAGTTAACATACATTGCGTTAGTAACATACATACTAGCAAGTTTAGTGCGAGATATACATATATGTATGTTTAACAAAACGTTGTGAGAGAGAGAGAGCGCGCAAAAAGAGCATCAAAATTACGCTCTCAACTCACATCTCTCAATTTGCTTGATTTCCTAAAATTTAATTCTTTCATTGCGTTTTACTTTCTTGTTGTTGTTTCATGTATTACATATGTATAATATATTTATATTGGATTTATTTTTGTAAAATTTTAAACTATAAACTAAAAATTATGTATGTTATTTTTTATTTTTTATAATTAAAAGTGCTGCCTATGGGTGTATGCGCAATGTCATAGGGCAGCAGTGCGGGGTACAAGGTGTTGCCCTAAATAGAAAACCGAGTTTTCGAAGATACCAGTTCGAAAAAATCTACAAATTACACAACCATTAGTGTGGAGTTTTACTTTAAGCCTTGCCAACAAATTTTGAAAAGGTAGCTTATAAAATTAAAATATTTTAAAATTTTTATGTCTAGTAATTTTAATTGCAATATATGTATGTAAAAGTGAAAAACAAAAAATTTAAAACTTTTGTGTTCTAGGGTCAAGGCGAATTCATACCAGGTGGTGGCAAAGCGAATTCAACCAATTCGCCGTGCAGAAGAATGTCAACTCAAAAGAAAATTTTCATTGATTCCGATTAACTGACATATTAAAGTACGAGGCGTTGTATGGGAAATAATCAAGAAGAAGCAATCAGCTGTTGGGATAACAACACCTGGTACTGAATTTGCCTTGTCTAGGGTCAAGCATATTTTTATTAATTAGATTTTGTAGTATTTGGAGTGGCCTTTTTCTGTAACTCTATTAGAAAGAAAGATAAAATAAATGGGCTGTACCGGTTTTCAAAAAAGTTTCGAAACGATTTTGAGTATACAAGGTATGATTCGGTTTTCGTTGTTTCAGTAAATAAATTTTTTTTAATTTTTTTCAATTCACTTTAAAAAATCAGAACAGCTTTTTAAATCGTATTTATAGAATTTTCAGGAATTCGAATATCGAAACACGTCTATATAATCTAATTTAATATTGAATTTGATTTTGCAAATTTCTACTATTCGATGTAGCTTAAAATGCGAAATGGTGGTAGAAAATACAAAATATACGTTTTCTAAAAAAAATTTTTGTTGTTGTTATGTAAACAGTGTTCGCTCCATTCGATAGGTGCGACCGCTCACAAATTTGCTTGCAAATCGAGTTACAGAATATGGTGCCAGGGTAACCTGTCAATTACTCACATTTAAACTTAAACATATGTATATAGCTTGGTAATCGATTTTACTACATTTTAACAAAAAAAAGTAGTTTCTTAGATAAAAGTCGCATTTTTGGAAAACCAGAAAAGAACTTCTTAATGGAAATCTTGTGCTCAAACTACACAATTCAGCAAGAGCAAGGCGCATGCGTACGGAAGCCATGTGATAAGCTATTTAGGTGGAGCCATTTCTTACTAAATCTTTCTAATAATCAGAGGTTCGAACGGGTATTATTGTCGTTGAAGCAGTCTTTGCTTATATAAAGGAATGAACATACATAATTCGCATGTAACTTGAAATTTTCTTTTTGTATGGCTTCATGTTTTGTGGCACATGATCGACAATATAATATAAAATAAGGATGCGTATTTTATGAGATATGTCGACCGATACCGCCTATTTTTCAATTAACAAAAAAAAAAAAAAAAAATGTAAGGCGCGATAACCTCCGACTCCGTACGACATCTGCAAAGCAGTTGAATTTTCACTGAGAAGCTTTTCATGGCAGAAAAAACACTCTGAGTGTTTGACAATTCACTGTCGAGGTGCGATCGCCCTTAGAAAAATTTTCGTTCAATTGAAAAAACTTGTTTCTTAAATTATGATGTTGCTTTGTTTGGGGCGTGAACGCAGGATCTGCGGTGTGGTAGGCGGAACACGCTACTACCACACCACGGCGAGTGCCCAATAATATGTATGTAATTAGTCCCCGTTGTTCGATGAGCTTTTGGTATGCTCATCTTTAGCCAAAATTTGGATATGACCGTGTATAAAGAAGACTGTTTAGTTTTTTAAGTAAGAAGGTGATAGTAAGTAATTGTAGCTTAAGAAACTGGAGTATGTAAAATTTGTTGAATGATGATATTTGCCAAACCAATAAAAGCTTACAACTTTAAAATAGTTATACTTTTTTTTTTTGCATACAGTTTGTACTTTTTATTTTTTTAATTTTTTTCGTCTTTCTTTGTTATTTTTATGCTTGTGTTTGTTTCATTCTATTTTTTTTGCAGTCGCTTTTATTGCAAATAATTTAACAACAAATCTGGGGACGAGTAAGAAAAAAATATTTGTTCAAATTTCCGGATGAAAAGCCAATTTTCTTTATTTATTGAATTTTTTTGTTTAGTTTTTTTCGTTTTTTTTTTTACTTTTTTTTTGATTTTTTCTATTCATATTTAAAAATAAACAAAATATTTTTAATTTTTTCATAATTTTTTTTTAATTTCATAATTTTTTTCCTACACAAAATATTAATCAAACTATGCATCTTCAGCTTAAATTAACATACTTTTATTTTCAAAATAAATAAATAATTAAACTTAACACACGTATTGATTAAAAGGCAATAAGCTTAACTTAAAATAAGTAAAAAATTAAGACCTAAATTGTTATGAGGTGGCAGCAGGAGGGAGCGCACACACGCTAAAAGAATAGAGTCGAGTAAAGTCATAATTATTCAAAGTGAGGTTAGTTAGGAATACAAATTTTGCACTCAATTTCTAACTTCAACAGACACGAGCGTCATATTTGGCTTTCAAAGAAAATTTTGCAGCAACAAATTGTAAGTTACCTATGGTTCTTTGTCACATTTTCAATTGTTTAAATATTTATTTTGGAATTCAATTTGTTAACTTCTTATTTTTACAGAGGCCACTAAATGGTACGAATGACTGTCACAAACTTCACACCTTATAACGATGTTGTTTGTTAAAGCGGCTTTATGAAAACTATAAAACCGCTCTCGTTCACTGGTTTACCATATAAACTTATCATATGTGACCCGGTCTATGAAAAGGTGGCTTATTACTCAAAAATACCAGCTCTTAACAGCTGTTTCTCGCAAAAAACGAAACAGCTGTTAAAAGCTTTCTCGCAATTTCTTCTTTGATCATAAGCCACCTTTTCATAGACCGGGTCACATATTAGAAAGTCTTCTTTCAGAATATTTATTATTTTCTACACTTAAAAGAAAAAAACCCATACAAGTTTTTCAAAATTAACAGAAGAAGATTTGAACAATGTGGCTATGTTGTTGCTCCAAAAATTTAGTGAATACATTAACATTATTTGAATGAATATGCCTTAAAACACTTCCACTAAAGATCAAACATACATATGTGACCCGGCCTATAAACAGGTGGCTTATGGCTGAAAAAAGAAATTTCGAGAAACAGCTGCTAACAGCTGTTTGTTTTTTAGTCAGCCACCTTTTCATAGACATAAAAAATCAAACCTAAAACAAGTACATATGTAAAATGTGAATATGTATGTAAGTAGCACTTAGCAAATTTTTTAAAAATTTTATGTGGTATTAGGAAATGCGTATAGACTTTATAACCTTAAAAGTTCTGCATAAAATTAAATTTTTTTTTTGTATTTTAAGCTGGCATAACAACCCAACCTTGTAAAGGGACTTAGAATATTCACGCGGTATGCATGCCTGTCCTAAAAGGCGGCAAATTTCCACAAACCTAGCCAGGCTTGATGTGGTCATAACAAAACCTTTCCGAGTTGATGGCTAGTACTTTAAATGGTGCTAATTACCGAAACCTACCGAATCAGCAACCGCCAAAGGGCCATCATCGTCGATAAAACTTTTCATCTTTGGCAAGCGTCTTTAACGCTACAAGCAGAAAAAATTTACATAAGAAGTACAAATTTGTGATATATGTGACCCGGCCTATGAAAAGGTGGCTTATGACTAAAAAAACAGCTGTTAGCAGCTGTTTCTCGAAATTTCTTTTTTGAGTCATAAGCCACGTTTTCATAGACCGGGACACATATTGTTTTTAAAATTTGTAGTTAGCGCGAAAGTAAGGGTTGCACAGTTTTTTAAAAGTTTGACTTAAATTTAATTACAATTAATTTTTCAAAACTAAATAAATGTATGCTTTTCAAATAACACAAATAAAAAACGTTAATATTCGTAAGCTTTATTGAGTAGAGATAAATCTGTATTTTTTTCAACACAAAGAATCTGCCTTAAAAGTTGTCTGATAATTCGTAGAATCTAGAATATTTTTAGACGAGTTTTATTTGTAACCAATTAGCTTTTGGGACTTTTATGATTTCAAAATTCAGCGCCTAAAAGTTCTTGCCCCTTGTATAATTTATGAAGTTATTTTGCTGGCAGACACATTATGCGATAAAGTAAACGTTTTCATCAAAATTTAATAACGACTATGCCATGTGTAGGTCGAATGGCGACTATACTCATGGTTACTGCTTTGAATTTCTGTATTGCATTTAAACATAAAAACTTAATCGGTCGGTAAAACATATTCAATTGTTTCCTGAGGATGATCAGAATGAGATCGAAATATCGACCAAATAAAATTGAGATATAAAAATTTAAACTGTGTTTCAATTTTTTAAACTGCCTCGAGCTCATTAAAATTTAATAAATTATAAAAACTTAATATAATAATGCTAGCTTAGCTCTGGAGATCTTTTGTTCTAAGTTGGCATCTTTGCACTACTAAAAATCAGTGCAATTTTCTATTACAAATATCATTGTGATCTGCATCACCACCAACAACACACTCTTTGAAATAATTAATTTTCATAGCATCACCTAGCCACCGCACTAACTGACCTTTAAATATGTACATATGTATGCGCATTATCACAAAACGCTCACTCTATACATACCCACATTCAGCACGATAGCACAGCATAACATAGCTAGTGCTGTGTGCAACGAACAACGCTTACAGCTTATGGCGCTTTTACAACTTACTAACAAACCAAATCTTTAAACACACACACAAAACAGCAGCAAAATTTAAAGATAAAATATTTACCAGATTACCATCACCACAACAGCATTTCAAATAGCATAAAAGAAAGGCATCTTATTGAAAATAATTATAGAATCCGTTCGTGCCTTGACCCAGTTCACGTATAGCTGCAAAGAGGTCCTTTTCCACTTCAATACCACCACTACTACCAGCGCTAGTACCACCACCACCACCACCGCCACTATTACCAGAGCCAGGTGCTGCAGATGTTGTTACACCAGCGCTAGTATGTGGTTCGGCATGATGTGCTGTATGATGAGGATGATGATGAAAATTATTGTGATGTTGCTGTACGGCATGGTGCTGTTGTTGCTGATGATGATGTTGCTGTTGTTGGTGCTGCTGATGATGTTGTTGCTGCTGTTGCTGCTGCTGTTGATGATGTTGCCCTTGGCTAAGCACTGCTGCATACGTTGTGCTATTACGATTTTCCACACTATTGTTGTTGAGATAATGCGCTTGATGATTATTGGCAATTGGTGCATCGCCAGCTCCGCTACTACCACCACTTATATTGTTAGTAGGACCACCACCTACACCAACACCTAACGTATGATCACGCATAAACAAGTCCAATTCATATTTCTTTGCCGTCGCTGTAGGAGCGCTACCATAAATATCATAATTATTAAACATCTTTTGAAATGTACTGCCAGTATTGTTGCCACTATTCGTTTGCTGTTGTTGTTGTGGTTGATGGTGTGCGGTAGGCGCTTGTTGTTGCTGATCTACTAATCCTGTGCTCGTTGTAATTGTGCTGTTGGATATTGAGCTTGGTGCAGTACTGTTTGTAGTTGTGGAATTTGTCTGAAAAAGGGCCTCGATTAAATTACTTGCACTCGTATTCAGTCCGGCTAGAATATCAGTGGTGCCACCGGTAAGTATATTATCAGGTGGTGGTAGTAGATGATTTGCAGTATTGTTTCCTGCACTATGCCCATCAACACTATTGTAGCTGTTGTGGTGGTTGCTATTATGACTGTGGCTATTTATTCCACTGTTGTTGCCGCTACTCCCACTCACATTGCTGCTATTGTTTAACGTGCTATTTAGACTACCGTTACCCATTGCTTGACGTCGATAGAGTGGTACGCTTGCGCTGCTACTCAATATGCTATCATCGCTGCCTAGCAAATAGTCTTTACTGTTCAATAGGGAATCTGAAAGTATTAAAAAAAAATTGAGTAAAACAAAACAGAATGGCTCGTCGTCCGGAAAAAAGTAGTATTTTGTACCATCCGTATACCGAAATAATGCAAAGCAGCAATAATATAAATATAAAGAGTGGCTACGAATTCGTATAAAACAAAAAAAAAAGTTCTGTTATTTAATTTTCAGGACAGCCATACAAAAACAAATAAAAGGCCGAAAGTTTGCGAAAACCAGTTTTAAAAATACAAAGTGATTCCGTCACTTCCATCTTTCAATAATGAGAAAACAAATGAAAAGCAATCAATTTCGAAAACATAGGTTAGGTTAGGTTGAACTGGCCGGTCCATGAGGACCTCACATAGACTGAATAAGTCCGTAGTGTTACCAGAAGTTTGTTTTAACGACCAAATTGAAAAACCCTATCAAAAACCTATGTTATAAAATAACTCCGTCCTCTTGGCAAATACTAGAAGCTTCCTAAGACTTAAGCCAGTGCTGTGCGCCTCCCTACGGAGAGTGCGTTCCTCTTCTGCGAGTTCTGGGTATTTTTAGTTGAGAACTTGGTTCGATGGGCAATTCCTGCCATAAAGGGCCGACGCTGGTGGCGAAGGTCTTCGATATGTAGAAGTTAAACAAAAGCGGGGATAGGACAGCACCCTGTGCTACCCCTTGGGTTTAGATTTTACGTTCCTGAACTGTTTACCGGCCGAGAGATAATTTGCGGTCGACTTTTGTAGACTTGGAGGAAGGGAGGACCCCTCCAAGTCTTACAGTAACGTGCCGTGGTTGACTGTATCAAAAGCTTTTGATAGGATATTTTGTCGTTGTGCTTAGTCGGGTTCGATTGGGACTTTACGGTTGACCATATCTTACCCACACCGGCAGAGAGGTTACAATTCTTTAAGTGCTCCTCCCATTTCGACCGCTTGTCTTTATCCACAAGCTGTCTGATGCGTTGGTTGATGTTCCTTAAGTTCTCTCGCTGAGTTGCGGCCCCCGCTGGAAAATGCGGGCGGATTCTTCCAGCGGAAATAAAAGGAGCCAACACGTATTCAATAGCCTTGCGGCTACCACGCTCCCCTTGACGGGCATCAATTGGGAGGGCAGCAATTCGATTGTTTGTATATGTTTTGTAGTCTTCCCGCTTTCCTTTTTTTGAAGCTTATGAAAGTGAGTTTTTCAGTAATGATAAATTCGGCTGATCGCCCGAGCAAAGGGAGTATGGGTAGGCGGTCGGATGCTAATGTTACCATCGGCTGCCAGTTGACAAAATTAACAAGTCCTGCGGAGGGATGTATATGTTGATTATTACTAAAGTTGCATCGACTGACCGGACGGATATGCCTTGATGTTCCAGAACACTGTCCCTACGACCGATGTCGGAATCAAATATATTATATTGCACTAAGTGGTGATAAATGCGAGTCCGCCTCTATTTCGGCTCTCGCGATCTTTTCTGTGAACGTTGTACCCAAAGCAGGTTTGGATCGCAGCAATGCGGATGTAGTGACGCTTCATAAAATAGACTATCTCCGTGAACTTCCCAGTTATCCCATTACAGTTTAACTGCAGTATTCTGAAGTGCAACGGGGAAGACGTCGTCACTCCCATTATCCCATTACAGTTTAACTGCAGTATTCTGAAGTGCAACGGTGAAGACGTCCACTCTCGGGGAAAGTGTCGGGTGACTGCACTTGGGTTGAGGGAGGCTGTTGTCGCAATTGCTGTTGTGGCCCCGCAGCAAAAGATTTGTAAAAATAACGGGATCGACGGGATTTGGAATATAGCCCAGAACATCCATTGCAATGTAACCATCTCTTACGTGACACACTGGCAAGAGTGTGACCGCCCTAAAAAGATTATTTTCCGGCACACGCAGCAAAACCATTTCTGGTGCTGGTCCTGGATTCGGTTCGATATCTTTCCTGAGTAGGAGAATATGTCGCAGTCCCGTTGCAAGGATCTGTTGGGAGGATAACAATTTGTGGGAGGGACGCAACAAATTAAATGGGGTTACACTGAAATGACAGCCCTTGGTCAGGAATATTCCCGAGTCGCACCGGTTTATAGAACCGTCTGCCTTGGGAAGGTTGTTTTCTATCTGTTTTTGTTTTAAAGTGAAAGTTACGGGTTTTTACAATACAAGTGACAAGATCCACTACATGCACTATGCGATGGCATTAAAATGCATTCGATCATTTTGATTTGCTTGAAAATAAGCCAATCATTTGCACATGATCGTGAACACTCTTAAGGCCTAAACATATTCGACTTTTTCGTCGTTTTGGGGCTTAAGTTGCGTCAGCAGCTGACTTTGAACCCTCACGTCTCCATTGCCATTGCAACGGCAACGTTACCATTACGCAAAAAGAATTCAAAAGCGTTTGTTTTGTTATCATTGTCAATTAGTTCTTGAAACGTTTTGCTATTCGTGAAAAATCTTCGAAAATCTAAAGGCGTTCAAATGGTATATTAACTTTGGGCCGATGTTTGTAAAGTTGAGAAATATAGAAGATAGACTCACCATTAAATATACCGAATTGATCAGGGCGACGAACTGAGTTGATATAGCCATGTCCGTCTGCCCGTCCGTCCGTCTGTCTGTTTGAACGCAAACTAGTCCCTAAAATTTTGATATTTCTCAATGAAATTTGGCACCCACCGTGGTGTGATGGTAGCGTGCTCCGCCTATCACACCGTATGCCCTGGGTTCAACTCCCGGGCAAAGCAACATCAAAATTTTAGAAATAAGATTTTTCAATTAGAAGAAAATTTTTCTAAGCGGGGTCGCCCCTCGGCAGTGTCTGGCAAGCGCTCCGATTGTATTTCTGCCATGAAAAGCTCTCAGTGAAAACTCATCTGCCTTGCAGATGCCGTTCGGAGTCGGCATAAAACATGTAGGTCCCGTCCGGCCAATTTGTAGGGAAAAATCAAGAGGAGCACGACGCAAATTGGAAGAGAAGCTCGGCCTTAGATCTCTTCGGAGGTTATCGCGCCTTACATTTATTTATTTTATTTGGCACAAGGATGTAGTTTTGTATTATATTAGACATTTGTCGGATCCGATAGGATCGGACCACTATAACATATATCTCCCATACAACCGATCGTTCAGATCAGACGATTTTGGTCATTCCTGCCGCAATTTAGAAAGTATAAACGTGAAACTCGGTGATATACATTCTAGTATATCATAGAAGATATCCTGTAAAAATCACTTTGATCGGAGCTATATATAGTTATATCCCATACAACCGATCGTTCAGATAGAAAGATTTTTGGCCATTTCTCCCTTAATTTAGAAAGTATAAACGTGAAACTCGGTGATATACATTCTAATATATCATAGAAGATATCCTGAAAAAATCACTTTGATCGGAGCTATATATAGTTATATCCCACACAACCGATCGTTCAGATAGAAAGATTTTTGGCCATTTCTCCCTTAATTTAGAAAGTATAAACGTGAAACTCGGTGATATATATTTTAATATATCATAGAATATT
The DNA here is from genome assembly GCF_040869045.1 of Eurosta solidaginis. NCBI lineage: Eukaryota > Metazoa > Arthropoda > Insecta > Diptera > Tephritidae > Eurosta > Eurosta solidaginis. The sequence goes on from NC_090323.1 coordinate 47,467,022, forward strand.
TTCTGAAAAAATCACTTTGATCGGAGCAATATATAGTATACATATATCCCATACAACCGATCGTTCAGATAGAAAGATTTTTGGCAATTTCTCCATTAATTTCCAATATAAAAACGTTAAACTTGGTGATATTTATTCTAATATATCATAGAAGATTTCATAAAAAAATCATTTCGATCGGAGCTAAATATAATATATATCCCATACAACCGATCGTTCAGATAGAAAGATTTTTAGCCAATATAAAAACGTTAAACTTGGTGGTATTTATTCTAATATATCATAGAAGATTTCTTGAAAAAATCTCTTTGATCGGAGCTATATGTATATAGTACAATCGATCGTTCAGATAGAAAGATTTTTGCCCATTTCTCCCTTAGTTTCCAATATAAAACGTGAAACTTGGTGATATATATTCTAATATATCATAGAAGATTTCCTGTAAAAATCATTTCGATCGGAGCTATATATAATATATATTCCATACAACCGATCGTTCAGATAAGGGGGTTTTTTGCCATTTTTTTATATTTATCTTAAAATCGTTTAGGTATGTACATCTGTTCACTATATATTTCTTATCTTATACAGCGCATTATTTGGAGATTACGAATGGGATAAGATTATTTTTCAGCCTCATTCATGAAAGGTATGAAGTCTTCGGCACAGCCGAAGACAGTCCCGTCCTTACTTGTTTTATATTCATTTTAAAACAAAATTTTGTTTTTTATTTTTCACAAAGGCAAAAAATTTAAATTTGAGTTTTTCTTTTGCGTTCGTTGTGACAGGGAAGCTTTTAATGTGCGTTATTTCAAAATGACGCGAGCGCCAAAATGACGCATAAGTCGAATGTGTTTGGGTCTTTACTATACGAATACTTTAATAAACTTACGACATAAACCAATTCGCTGTGCAGAAGAATGTCAAATCAAAGGAAATTTTGTTTTGAATCGATTAACTGACATATTAAAGTACAAGGCGCTGTGTGGAAAATAATCAAGAAGAAGCAACCGGCTGTTGGGATAACAACACCTGGTACTGAATTCATCTTGTGTTGTTCCAAGGCGTTGCTTGGAAATTAGCAAGCAGCAATCAGCTGGTGGGATAAAACCACCTTGATTTCAATCATAAAATTTTTTTTCGACAAGAGTTTCACTAGATTTTATACATATGTACATTAGACTGGGTCGAAAAAAAAAGTTGCTAATGTCCGCCCCTAAATTTGAAGATTATGTTGAGAGGGTTTCGGACATTTTTTTAAATTTTTTTGATCCTTCGAAATACAGCCGAAACGGGTTTTTCGTTGTAACTTGGTTATTTGACGTCCAATTTTTAAAATTGATATGTCATTATTTTGGCCTTGAGAAGCTTCACATTTCCGTTTAATGTCCCTTTAAGCTATGAAGTCGTTTTCACATTATTAGGTCAGCTAACAAAATTTTACACTCCCTAAGGTATGTTTTTTTCCTTACCAAACGAAAGTACTTGAAAATTCAAGAAAATGTTGCTTTGAAACCATATTACTAAAATAATAAACAAAGAAGTTATAGCACTTTCAATATTTATTGCAACTGTTATTTTACCTGATTCTTATTATAATTAGACCTGAAACTCATGATATTTTTGGAGCAAAAATTGCAGGGTTTGCATTGAAAAGTTAATAAAGATATGCCAAATATCATGAATAAGGGAAGTCAAAGTAAATAAGTGAGTCAAACCTGTTGTTTCGTATTCATAATAATAACACTATGCGACAAAATCAACTTTTTTTCTGGGTATTGGACAAAACCCATTTTTTCGTAGATATTGAGGCTTAAGTAAACAAAGTACTATCTCCGTTTTTCGAACTTAGCCTCCAAAAAATAGATATCGGCTTACGAAGTTTGAAGTTCGAAATTCTACATTTCGATATTTTAATTAAATTTTTTTGTTAACGCGTTCAGGAAATTGAAAAAGTAAAAATGAGGGCGTGGTCCACTCTGGGCTGGATTCTTTTTTTGAGAAATTTAGTATAACAGCTGTTATACGAGGTGAAAAGTCAGACTCTGACTTCTGAATACAGTCAGACTCTGACTTCTGACTTTTCACCTTTGCTTTTTCAATTTGCTGAACGCGTTAAGAAAAAAATAAAATAAAATTTCGAAATGTAGAATTTCGAACTTCAAACTTCGTAAGCCGATATCTATTTTTTGGGGGCTAAGTTCAAAAAACGGAGATAGTACTTTGTTTACTTAAGCCTCAATCTCTACGAAAAAATGTGTTTTGTCCAATACCCAGAAAAAAAGTTGATTTTGTCGCATAGTGTTATTATTACTCGGCAAAAAAAGAAAAACAAAAAAAAAAAGCTTTATATCAATGGTATTTCATTTCCTCATGTGGAGTTATAACAATAAATAGGAAAAACTTCAAATTTAAAAAAATGGGCGTGGCACCGCCCATTTTATGACTACGCAATTTTCTACCTTTCGGGATCCATAACTCGAAGAAAAATTAACGGATCGTAATAAAATTGGGTACATAAATTTTCCTTATAGCAGGAAATATTTGTAGAAAAAATGGACGATATCGGTTAAAGGCCACGCCCACTTTTATATAAAAGATTTTTAAAAGGGTCGTAGACGAAAATAATAAGCTATATCTTAGCGAAAAAGAGCTTTGTATCAATAGAATTTTACTTTCTAAATTGAATTATAACATTAAATTGCAGAACACTAAAATTTGTTAAAATGGGTGTGGCACCGCCCCTTTTTTGTCTATGCAACTTTCAATGTTTCGTGAGCCATAACTCGAAGAAAAATTTACTTATCGTAACAAAATTGGGTACACATATTTTCCTTATAGCTGGAAATATTTCTAGTAAAAATGGATACGATTGGTTAAGGACCGCGCCCACTTTCATATAAATGACTTTAAAAAGGGTCGTAGGCAAAAATAATAAGTTATATCTTAGCGAAAAATAGTTTTGTACCAATCGTATTTTGTGCCATTATAACAAGAAATGGGAAAAAATTCAAATCTTGAAAAATGGGCGTGGCACTGCCCCTTTCTTACAATGCATTTCCCCACGTTTCTGGAGCCATAACTCGACGAAAAACTTTGTGTTTAACAGGAAATATTTTCAGTAAAAATGGACTAAATCGGTTAAATCGCCTTCTTTTATATACACGATTTTATAAAAGTGCGTAGATGCAGGTAATAAGCTATTTCAAGTAAAGGTTGGACAATTTCGTTAATAAATAAAAAAAAAAAATGTAAGGCGCGATAACCTCGGAAGAGATCTAAGGCCGAGCTTCTCTTCCAATTTGCGTCGTGCTCCTCTTGATTTTCCCTACAAATTGGCCGGACGGGACCTACATGTTTTATGCCGACTCCGAACGGCATCTGCAAGGCAGATGTGTTTTCACTGAGAGCTTTTCATGGCAGAAATACACCCGGAGCGCTTGCCAAACACTGCCGAGGGGCGACCCCGCTTAGACAAATTTTCTTCTAATTTAAAAACCTTATTTCTAAAATTTTGATGTTGCTTTGCCCGGGATGCGAACTCAGGGCATACGGTGTGGTTTCGTTAATAACCCTGCCCTTTTTTTGTAATAACGCTTTTTAGTACAATGGCACTTGTGTGTTTATGTTTATTGTTCTGTTATATCTTTATTTTAAAATAAACAGTAGGGAAATCCCCATATCTGAAGGAAAACTGCATTATTACCCGCTCAAGGTGGTGTTAGCCTCTGTATCCTTTTTACTTCTTTTAAACGAAAATTAGTTCAGAATAGAACCATACGATATGTATTATTGCACAGCCTTGTAACACTATTAAGCACACAAAACAAACAAGAACAGCATTTCAAGTGTACAGCTGGGTATGTAATGTTCGGTTTCACCCGAACTTAGACTTCCTTACTTGTTTGTTTTGTTATAGTTTAATTTATGGAATAGCAATTTGGAGCTTCGAATGTCCACAACTATGTTTTGGTGCCTAACTTAGAAAAATAAAGGAATCATTGTTCGGTCCTTTAAAAATAAATATCGGTGCTTTAGCGGGAAATAAGATGTTTACATACATTCAAAGTACAGACGGACTGACCTAAATCTACTCGATGCATTTGTTAATGGGTCTACAGAGTATTCGTATGCTTAAAGATATTGAAGTGGACCAAATTAAAAATACAATATCATTTTTATGTAAGTTAAAACCCTTAATTAAACGTAAAAATACTGAATTTTCATTCGTACTGAAATCAATATAAAATAATAAAATGTTAATCAAAAAGGTTTACTCACTTCCGCCTAAGAAATTACCACCCAATGGTTGCTGCTGTTGCGCCGTTTGACCGTGCATATGCTGTTGTTGTTGGTGCTGCTGGTGTTGCATAGGCGCAAACATCGGACCCTTTTGTATATTGTTTAACAATGGCTGCTGCAAAGCTGAGACCAAAATATTGCCACTACCCAAATCACCAGAGCCACCACCTAAACCCGGGAACAGTTTCATTTGTTGTTGCGACTGTGATGTATCGAGATGAGCACCCAATCCACCCGTTGCCGATGAGGTGGTGCTAACCAAAGACGATGTTGATGTGCTGGATGCAAGTAAAAAATCACCGCCATTTATAAGACTGTTGCTATTAGCTCCGCGATTGCCTGTATTGCTGAAGAGGTTACGTAATATCGGTTGCGTATTGTTACCACCATTTAAGAGCGTATTGAAAGCCAAATCAATTTGCTGATTGAAATTTATGCCATCCAGCGGAGGCGTTTCATCCGTGGGCGGTGGCAATAAGGAAGGTGGTGGGGGCTGTGTTGGTCCTTGTTGATTACCTAAAGCAGCGGATGCCAATGGATTCAATGGATAAGAATGATGTATATTGCCACTACCGATTAGATTATTGCGCTGTTGTTGCTGCTGCTGTTGCATTTGTGCTTGCGGTCCTACTCCACCACCACCACCACCACCAGCGGCGCCGTTAGTGCCCATTAAAGCAGGTAGCATATATTGTTGCATAAGATCTCGAGGCAGCAATTGATTAACATTCACATGGGGAGGCGGTGGAGGAGGTGGCTGCATAGGTGGCCCACGTGCATTCAATTGTTGTTGAGCATGCTGTTGTTGTTGTTGTTGATTCAGCATATTTAATACTTGTCCCAAACCTTCGGTGAACTTGTGAACTGCTTCTTGCCCATGTGTTTCAAGCAACTTCAGGCACCACTTATACTGTGAATCTTTGGATTCGAATGCCATATCGTAGATGGTCATATTGGGTGGCAGTAGCGCAGCATATTCCTGCGGTTGTGGGAAGCGACCTGCTGAAGGCGATTGTTGTTTGTTATTACCTGGTGGTGCTGGCGGCTGCAATGTGCCCGGCGGCGGGAAGAGATTATTAACACCCCCACTGCCTCCTCCACTTCCGCTGCTGACTCCTAAATTCAGTTGCGGCATATGTACATTATTGAGAAACTGAAATTCCTTGTTATCTTTACTCAGTGCTGAGATATTATTTACGCCACCGCCAAAGAAATTAGCTGTAGATTGAGGCGCGCCCGTTTGACCGCCGGTGCCACTTTGTGGTGCGCGCTGCATGTACGGATCGAGTGGGCTTATAGGTCCGTTGGGCATTCCGCCACCTAAATTGCGTTGATTCATTAGCTGTAATTGATTAGGCGGCGGCGGTGGCGCATTACCTCCAACATACGCTCCAAATGTGCCATGCGGTGGCGGTTGTTGCTGTTGTGGGGCGACTGGTGCAGTATGTGGTCCATAGCCCTTTTTTGGCATATAGTTACCCATATCATTTGAATTTGCTCGTAGTTGTTGTGCATTGGGTGGTGGTGGGGGTTGTAAAGGAACGCTGCCACCACGCATTCCGGCACTCGTTTGCTGTTGTTGTTGCGCGTTTGGTGGCGGGGGACCAAGAGGTGGGCGCACTCCACCACTGCCACCCCCTACACTATTTGCTGGTGGTTGTGGAGGCATTTGTTGTTGTTTGTTGGGCAGCGCGCTCCATGGGTTCGACTGCGGTGGCGGTCCCCAAAGGTTTGCGTTGGGATTTTGCGATTGTTGCAGAGCGCCCGGTGGTGGTGGATAATTGCCACCAGCGCCACTACCACCACCCGGTGGGCCACGTAGTTGTTGCTGTGCTTGCTGCCATGGCATATACTGCGCAGCGAATTGTGATGGCGCACCACCAGTACCAGGCGGTGGTGGAGGTTGTCCTAAATGTACGGCCGACGGTGGCGGCGGTGGACCACGCATATTATACTGCTGTCCCATTGCTCCTGGCGGTGGTCCTGGACCCGGTTGTTGTGGTCCACCTGGCGGATGTGGTCCTAACGCTCGCATATTCATATGATTAGGTCCATGTGTAGGACCAGGAAAATGATGTCCACCGCCGCCGCCTTTTCCAGAAACCATACTTTGGTTCATCATAGCTGCAGCTGCGGCTGCTGCATTGTAAGCTGCTGCAGCTGCTGGATGTTGGGCATACATTTGCATTTGCATTTGTTGTTGATGATTGGCAGCGGCTGCCATGGCGGCATGATGTTGCATTTGCGCACCACCTTGCTGTCCAGCTGTTGCAGCAGCCGCCAACATTCCAGCGGCGTGAGGCGGTAATGGCCCACCTGGATGATGCGGTCCTACGCCGGGGTGAGGTCCACCGTGATGATTGTTTGCATTACCACCGGCTGCACCCATTAAATACATAGCTGTTTGGTCGCGTAAATACGCCTCTGGTTGCATGGCGCGCGGTATAAATTCTGGTGCCAACGGATTTAACACATAGCCGCGCTTAAGTTCCACACCATCCAATTGTGAACGCAAGTATGACCAAGTGATGCCAAACAACGATTTATTTTCGTCACATATTTCAATGAAGCGTTCCCATACCTTGCGACAGCGTCCGATTGAACAAAGCGCCACTGGGTCACCAACCACAGCTACTAAACTCTGTGCGCGCGTAATCGCTGTATTTAGCAATTTGGAGTTACTTAAAAAACCAAAATCGGCATCTTCGCCTGGTGCACCTCCAGGCGCACCCATACCATGTTGCATCATTCCACCGGGTCCCAGCATGGCGTTCATCATTTGCGGCAAGCAAGTTGCACGCGTGCGCACAGTCGACAGAAACACAGCACGAAATTGTTTACCTTGTACATTGAGCACTCGCTCCACCGAAATTCCGCCCATACGACGTTTGCGTAACTCCGAACGTATACGAAATACTTGGTCAGCGTATGGTGTCATTATACCGATGCTGGCATCGTTAACTTTACCCCAAGAAATTGGCCATTTACGTCGCAGTTCGGATACACGTTCCACCACCTCGTACACTTCGGCGTTATTATAAAATGCTGTAGAATTCTTATCTTGTACATCTTCACCGCGCGTCGTGAAAAAGGTAAGCGGATAGAAGCGTTCATGACGTGGCTGTTTGCCAGAAGCAATCAATTTTTGCTCGTAAAACAATTCGGATGTAAATTTTATAATCGCTTCATGTGCGCGATAGTTTTCACAAAGTAATATTTTACAGGGAAAGTTCGAGGGATAATGATCGTAAAGACGTTCCAGCAGTGATATATGTAATTTGCGTTCCTTTGCAAAGGCGGAAAATAACTCAGGGCTCATTTGCATATGATCACCAGCTAGGACGATGCGTGTACTATCATTAGCCAATGCAAGTGGCATAATTGCTTCACATTCCATAGCCTGTGCAGCTTCGTCGAGAAAGATGTGTGTGAAATAACCCTTGGGTAGACCGAGATTAGCCAACTCCATTGAGATACTTAATGTGACTACAACGATTCGATGTTTTTTGATGTCCTCAACTGTAGGACGCCGAAAATTGCCAGCGCCATCCGTTATACAGTACTGCAAGATAGGAGTTAAGATATTAAATCTTTATAGAAAATTATATAGTTGTTTATTTATAATGTAAAACAAAAACGTATATTGCAAAATTGATAAATGTTAAGTTTATCGCAAACTGGATCAAAAGCCTCCTCCTTGTGTCAAATATCGGGTTCCGTTTGTTTTGCTATAAGATGCAAAAATAGTCTTATGTTCATAACTTTTTTTATATTGACTGACTCGGTAGTAAAACACTTAAGCCCGCTTGCAGAACGGCAGGTTATTTTTTTAGCTCAGTTAATTTAAAAAATTTGTCAAAAAAACATATAACTCCTCATGGCAGGTTAACTCTGAGTAAAAAATTTAACTCGCCGTTCTGCAAGTAGACCCACTCGCTAGCGTCGAACGCTTTTATTTAATTGTCTGATCAACGCCCTAGATTGATGAGGAGTGTGATGACTAGTACCTAGGACCTACCTAATTATTTTCTAGCTTTTAGTATTATTATTACTTAATGTAATTATTGTTTTCAATGAAACCGTTTAACTAAACATTTTTTTTTAATTATTTTATTCTCAAGTTTTTAGTCTTTATTTAATTGCCTATTATTTCTCATTCTATTTAGTTCATTTAGTGACTCATTATTACAAAGACTCTTTCCTGACAATTTGTTACAATCTAAGTCCTCAATACACAATCCTTCCAAAGACTTTACTCGACTATGCGCCACGTATGCTTGTCCCTCCTCTAACTCCAAAGTATTTTGATGTCACTTCTACCGGACTGTATGTTTCAAGTATGAGCCAAATCGGGCATCATAGGTCGCTTTCTATTCATGTATGTATGTGTTATGTGTTCCAAATATGAGCCAAATCTGAGCACAAATACGGTTTTTTGAATACCTTGATCCTTGCGCCACCTGGCTGCGATTTTTTTCATAAGTCGCTTTCTATTCATGTTTGTATTATGTGTTCCAAATATGAGCCAAATCTGAGCACAAATGCAATTTTTTTGAATACCTCGATCCTTGCGCCACCCAGCGGCGATTTTTTTCACAGGTCGTTTTCTATTCATGTATGTATTATGTGTTCCAAATATGAACCAAATCGGACCACATATACGATTTTTTGGAATATTTTGATCCATACGCCACCTATCGGAGTTTTTTTCTTAGTATTGCATTGCCATCGTGTTCTGAACTATATTCCAAGTTTCAAGCTTGTAGCTTATCGGGAAGTTACTTAAATTTTAATTACAAAATTCGTAAACAACGGTTGGCCGCTACACAGAGTCAAGCTAAATAAAACCGTTTAAAAATCGTCTAAAAAAAAAAAGGGGCACGAAGAGTGTCTACATTGTTGTTTTGTTGGACGTATAGCGCGAGAATCAGCAAATTTAAGCAAATTTTAAATTCAAAGTGTTCACAAACAAAAAAAACATGTTGCAGCTACAAATATTTTTGTTGAATTTTTCGCTGGTTGTTGAAAAATATCTGTTTGAGATTCCAAGGGTGATTGTATGTGTTCATAAAAAAAAGGAAATGCAAGGCGCGATATACCTCGGAAGAAAATTCAGGCGAAGCTTCTCTTCCAATTTGTGTCATGTACGCTTGGAAAAAAATGTTTCTCATTGAAAAAACTTGGTTATAAATTACTGATGTTTCTCTGCCCCGGGCTTGAATCCGTGGCGGAGCACGCTACCATGACACCACGGCAGCCGCCACGCATATGGTCTCACTGCAGAAAATAGCCATCATCCAGTGAGCTTTCTAGCTCTGTATCACGCTCAATTCTAACGGGAATGCTCTGGATCATTGGGAGACTTGAGAAGCAGAGGTCGTGATATTTTTGTACACATGCGTTGCGATAGGCAGATGTCGCCGCTGTGTCTTATTTTACTCACACGGCTAAAGGTCAAGCAGCCACATCTATTTTTGGAAAAGTAGGTTTATTAAAGGCATCGTTGCCAAACTAAAGACAAAACTCACAAATTGAACCAGACTTTTCTATCTGGATTTATCGGGCTCACATCGTTGTTGTTGCATTTACATGCAAAATTATTTATCTGACTCAGTATCTTTGCGACGGGATGATGGCTAATTATTATTGTAACGAATTTAGGGAAATTCCGCTTATTTGCAACCTTCTGATAACGTTCGTATCGCTGAACCATCGAATAAATAACTCCAATATTCTGTATAATTTTGTTACGAAAAGCATCGGTCTCAACGTGCTTCAACTGTTTGAACCTCGGATCAAGACAACTCGCCATATGTGCAATAACGATATTTTCCAGAGATGGATCCTCAATGTATTGAAAAAAAAATGTCTTCTCAAGTCTGCAGCTACTTTTTCTTTGAATATTTTGTGATTTTAGTATCAGTGTTTTTATATTTCAGATGCTTATTAATAATTTTATGAATGATGGGTTTCACTTTAGAAATTGTAATCTCGCTGTCACTGCTAAGCGCATTTGTCGCAATTTCGAAAGCGGTGAGTAAATCTATTAGAACATTAACTGCATCCCAGTCACTGCCCGAAATTGCGATATTTTGAGCGGCCTTGTTGTTGAAAATTGAACGATCTGCAATTACTGTAAGAATAGAAGATCTAAGCTCTTTTTTAACTCTTTCCAACATAAAAAGAACTGAATTCCATCTAGTTGGACAACTTTGTATTAGTTTTTTAACTGTCTTTTCAGTTTTATTAAATGTTCCTCGAGAGCATATGTACGTTTACTCGAATGATTGAAACTCATCACCAGTTTGAAACCTTTTAGATGACCCCACGACATTCCGGTAGCTTCATTTCTAAATTAACACTCAGTTGAAGTGTATGTGCACTGCATGGATGACTGGTTGTCAGGGCTCAAACCACGGACAGCATTTGCGTCCATACCATTCTCTTGAAGATGGAAAACTCGATAGTGGCTCCAAAGACTTGATGTCGATCATTTGTTTTGCAGCGTTTTTTCACAATATAAACAAATGGCACTGTTATTATTTTCACTTGTTTGTAAGATTGTAGCTTTTAATTTTTGACGTTAATTTAATAATCTACAAACATATTCTGTGAATAATTTTTCGATGTTTGCTTCGTTCAATTCTGATATGCAGATATTCAACTTTTATATTCCAGTATCCGGACATACGGATATGCGGATTTTCCGTTTACGTATCCGGATATCCGAACAGCGGATATCCGGATTTTCCATTTATGAATTCGGATAGCCGGATTTTTTGCTTAGCTATCCGGTTATTCGAATATCCGGTTTATCCGGATAGTTGAAAAATCCGAATGCAGTTCACAGCCCTAGTCACAACTAATAGCGTGTTTAAATCAAAACTGATCAGTCATGCCTCAGCTTGCGCTGCTTTTATACCATCAGTTTCCTCGTTGACCCATTTCTCCTAAGGTCTAGTAATTTCGCGAATTTCATGCTTGGTTACCAGCCATATACATGTATATTTGTAGTTTGTAGCCATATGCGTGTGTATATGTGAGTACTACTTCGGCTGATGATTACATGTGTTTGTATCTATTCGTTGCCTTGTATGTATGTGTGTAAATGATGATTGATTTGTTTAGAGTGGCAGCTTGCTTTATTATTGTTGTATCTTTATTTACTTAGTATCAGCTTCGTGATGCTCATATTCGTCACATTATTATTCTCTCTAGCTAGCACTTGAATAAGTGTATTTATATGAATTATTAAAAGGCATCTTTCGCGTTCATTTCATTATTAGACACGTTGGTCCAAAAGAAAATGTCTCCATAATACTAGCCTCTTCTTCGAATACTAGAAACATCCATATCTCCTCGCCACATATCAGGGCAGGTATCATAAAATTATATCATCGCTGCTTTAGGTCTCTTTTCCAAAATTAATTTAATAAAATCTCAAGTAGGATTCATCTTGTCCGAAACCTAGTTTCGTTTCCAATGACTCAGAAAATCATTCTTATAGGCTGACGATTTTACGCGGGCACTTTGAATGTTAAGTTCCTATACGATGACCGAAATAAAAAATTAAGTTTGAATTTTGCATCCATTCATCCGCCTACCCGTCCTGTTAGGCATTCTCACATGCACCTTTGTAATAACTTTCATTTAAATGAAGGTATGTATTGTAATGAAGTTTGGTATACTGCTTCTTTGGACAAAGAGTAATGTTCCCAAAAAATAGGGGTTGCAATTGGAAAACAATCACGTCCCCTTTTTATACTCAGCCTAGCAGAGCTCACAGAATATATTAATTTTGTTCGCATAACGGTACCCCGCACAGTGGGCTGGATTTGGCTTTCAGTGGACTTGGGGAAATGAAAAAAATATTAGTTAATAACGCAAAAACTTTGATGGGGATCGATTTTAAGTCTCATTACAAGACGTTTTTATATATGAGTATTTTTTCATAAAGTCTTAAACAAAAAAGTTACAGCAAATAAAAAAAATTTTATGTATGGGAAAAATCACATTTTTACCATTAACTCATTTTCCTCACATTTCCTCAAAACTTCATTAATTTATTTATATAGTTAGGATTATATACTATGCAATGTTATAGAGGCGGTAGTTTTAATGTCAACGAAAAATCGTCTAGCGGTATTTACATCATTCGTTGTACCGTGCCCTTGCTTTACCACGTCTACCAATAAATCAGGCTGAATAGTAAACATGATTTTAGTGAAGCCAAAATTGCTGGAAATTGGAAAAAATACCTAGATGTACACAAGGCCGGGTCGATTTGTGGGGAGGCAAAAAAATCGCCCATTGCTCTGTGAAAATCATATTCTAGGGATCAAAATAAGAAACTTTGCCGAAGGAGCTATACCTCTAAAACGAATTCTGATGTCCCGGGTCGTAGAGGCAAATTTTGAAAAATCCCACTTTGAAATGCTTATGTTTTTTCTTTTTGGAGTTTATATTTCTCTTTAGAAATTTATTTAGTCAGAACATATGTAAATGAAAAAATGAATTTCACTTAGTAATAGAAAAGAAATTAAAAAAAAAATATTAGAAATTAGCGTTTTTACAACCCCCTTTTAAAACCAAGGCATCACTGTGATGCATTTGCATGTCGTAAAATTGCTTGTGTTGTTATTTTAAGCCACCACAAGACACAGCAGGTAGAATTGAAATTTCCCCTACCCAAAAGTTCGACCCAAAGGGGGGACATCAGAATTCGTTTTAGAGGTATGGTTCCTTCGGCAAAGTTTCTTATTTTGATCCCTCGAATACGATTTTCACAGAGCAATGAGCGATTTTTAAATCGACCCGCCACGACCCGTACACATATGCTCGTTAGAGTATGTCGATATGAAACCCGGTTACTAAAAGTGTCAACTTTTTGAAATTAGGTTTTACGAAAAAATGTTATATAACAATAAATTATGGAAAAAGATCACAGAATACGAAAATGTACATTTAAAGTCCTAAGTCCCAAATTTTCAATTTCGTTCCACTGTGCCCCGTAACAGCATAAGCTAATCGAGATAGATATAGACTTCTATACATCTAAATGATCTGGGCGAAAAAAGAAATTCAATTAGCCATGTCCGTCCGTCTGTTAGTACGTCTGTCCGTAAACACGATAACTTGAGTAAATTTTGAGGTATCTTAATGAAATTTGGTGTGTAAGTTCCTGGGCACTCATCTCAGATCGCTATTTAAAATGAATAAAATCGGACTATAACCACGCCCACTTTTTCAATATCGAAAATTTCGAAAAACCGAAAAAGTGCGATAATTCATTACCAAAGACGGATAAAGCGATGAAACTTGGTAGGTGCGTTGACCTTATGACGCAGAATAGAAAATTAGTAAAATTTTGGACAGTGGGCGTGGCACCGCCCACTTTTAAAAGAAGGTAATTTAAAAGTTTTGCAAGCTGTAATTTTGGCAGCTGAGTATGTAATGTTCGGTTACACCCGAACTTAGCCTTCCTTGCTTGTTTTGTATCAAATATCCTTCTATTACATAAAAAAGTTTATTTCCTTCCGGGAATATTTTATTTCAGTGGTAGGATCTTTCTATAGTATGTACTGTTTTTTTTTTAATTTATAGAAAGAAGTGGGTAAAGGAAAGGAGAGGAAAAGAGAGGAAAAGAAAGGAAAGGAAAGCAAAGGGCCCCACTGGAGATAGCCAAGCTATCGGAAGATGGGATGGGGGTTGGCGAGTGAAGCGAGAAAGGGGCAAAGCTCCCTAGTTTCCTATAAATAAAATTCTTCGATATTTCAGCAGCAAAAAGAGCTTTTCTATTTAAACCTGTCACACTTACATCTTGGGTAGAGCTGACTCGATCTGCATAACAAATTAAAAAAATCGGCGTGGCGTGTATCTCTTTGGTATAGGGAAAATATTGTTCAGGACATTTAAAAAGATAGCCTGTGCAAATTTCAACTTTTAGTTTAAATACTGAGAGGTGCCTAAGCGCAGCTTTAGCTTTTTTCAAGTTTTTATAAAAAGGGTACCAAAACTCTCTAGCTTTAGATATTCTTATAGGAAATTGAAGGGTCAAAGCAGGTCCGAACAGTTTTTTTTCTAACTTGACTGGTTTACTAGTTATTGGAGGTTAAAGCTAAACCTCAGATTGTATGCGATTCACATTAAAATTAAAAGCTGAAATGTTTACAGTCTTTCTTTTCAGATGTCTCAACAAAATTTTTACCGTAACAAAAGGTGGAAGTAGAATCCCTCTCCCCCCAAAAAAAAGTCTGGAAACTCGGTTTAAAACCACACCCAATATATGTATAAAATAAAAAAACACGCATAGCGAAAATATACATGTAAATATGTATAAGAACGGAGTACTTTTTAAGGCCCGACTTAAGGTGATTTTTCAGGACTGTTTTTTCTTTTAAGCAGGAAGACGCATACCAAATTTCATCACTTAAGTTTTAACGCTGCTCGAGATATCCCTAGGACGTGGCGAAGCTTTTCTAAAATATTTGCGCTGCATTACCAGGCGTTGCCGCGCCCACTTGTTTAATAAGTATTTTTAATCGTCCTTCCGAGATAGTGCCTTTAAAATTGTTTGCATTGTATCTTTATAATTTACGAAGATATTACGTAAGACCACGTTTACACATTTCCTAATCTATAATAAATTCACAATAAATAACCTAGGCGTTCACCTACATATGTCCCAACCCTAGGAACTAGATAAGTAGCTGTCAAATTTTCACGTTTGTTTTATTTCGTGCTTCCATTTAGAGGCGACCGCCGGCCGCCGTGGTATAATGTTAGCGTGCTCCGCTTAGCACACCGACGATCCTGGGTTCACGCCCCGGGCACAGCAACATCAAAATTCTAGAAAAGTGTTTTCAATTAGAAAACATTTTTTTCTAACGGTGTCGCCGCACGGCAGTGTTTAGAAAGCACTCCGAGTGTACTTCTGCCATGAAAAGCGCTCAGTGAAAACTCATCTGCCTTGCAGATGCCGTTCGGAGCCGGCATAAAACAAGTAGTACCCGTCCCGCCAATTTGTAAGAAAAATTAAAAGTAGCACGACGCAAATTGGTAGAGAAGCTCAGCCTAAAATCTCTTCGGAGGTTATCGCGCCTTAATTTATTTATTTTATTTATATAAAAAAAAAAAAACGATTAGAAGTTAAGTACAAAAATGAAGATAATCTCGTTATATGTAAACTAAGTCTGAGATGTGTCTAAAAAAACGTTTTTAATTGGTATAAAAAACAAACATTTGTCGTAACTTTATCCACTGGACATTATCTTTAAATTAAGAAGGCAAATACCAAATTTTATCACTATATCTCTAAACGTTTTCAAGATATCGCTACCGTAAGCCGATTTGAACCTTTTTTAATAAGTCGGCCTTGCCACCTTAATTTAACAGACGGAGTGAGCTCTACACAGAGAACAAGTTCGCAAAATTTGAAGAGAATAGCTCTTTATACTACTGAAATATCAAGGAACTATTTTATAGGAAATATTTGATACATAAAAAGGGGACGTGGTTATATTCCGATGACACCCGTTTTTTGTAGGAACATTATTAATTATTAAAATAAGCAGCGTGCCAAATTTCATGACGACACCTTTATTCAAATGAAAATTATTGCAAAAATACAGGTGAGGATGACTTTATGTTTCGTCTCAATACATGAGTTAACACAATAAACGTTGCAATAACAAAATTATTGCATCACAGCAATATCAAGTGACAATGCGAACATTTAACCTGATTGTCTCCCATGGGCAAACGACACCACACGTGCTACCAAAATATGATGACGCTGCTACAACAAACCCGGCAAATATTGCCAGCACATGCAAGTGCAACGTGACCTTACAAACATACAAATGTAGAATTAGCCGTAAAGTAGAATTAAGAATAATTGTAAAATCAGTTCTAATTTGAACGTGAACGAATAAAGTCGGACTTCGTGTCCACAAAAAATATATTTTTTTAAGGATTTAATGTAGTAAAACCCTAACTGGCGCCCGAGCGGTAATAATCGGGTGAAAACGCGCAATAAAATCGTTGTGGCAAAGACACCTCAAGCAGCTGCAAGCCACCGTGAGTTTAATCGGAAATCAGTTAAAGTGCTTAATCAACCGATAAAAAAAACAAGCGCCAACCCGGAACGATCGCGCCAACCCGATAAAGGACCAAGTGCAGGAAAAGAGGCCCCCCAGTAGCGAAATCAAAAAGGAAATACACAGATATTAGCCACCTGCCCAGAAGACGGGGATGTTCCTGATTATAGCGTAAGGAAATTAGAATTTTAAGGAAAACCTGTGAATCAAGTGAAAATTTTTAAAGAAAAGTGAAAATAAGAAAGAAAATTAATTTAAAGAAAATTTAATAGTATAAAAATATTTAAAACAAGTAATTTTATAGGAAAATCCATGAATTAAGCGGAAATTGTTTTAAAGGAAAGTGGAAATAAGAAAAGAAAATTTATTTAAAGAAAATTTAATAGTATAAAAATATTTAAAACAAGTAATTTTATAGGAAAATCTATGAATTAAGCGGAAATTTTTTTTAAAGAAAAGTGAAAGTAAGAAAAGAAAATTAATTTAAAGGAAATTTAATAGGAAAAAATCTTAAGTGAGATAATTTTTAAAGAAAAGTGAATTTAGAAAAGAAACTAATTTAGAGAAAATTTAATAGTATAAGAACATTCAAAATAGGAAAACAAAACTAACAGTAGGACATAGGATAGGATTTAACAATCAAATTCTAAACTACAATACTAGGTTGTGCGAAAAAAAAAGGAAAAAATCTGCGATTCGCCACCCATAATATAAAAATATTATTATTATATTGACGTTAATTTAGGAAAAGCTAAGAAATAAACAATAGCAACAAATAGCCATTAACAAAAGTACAAACGCTCATAAAACTATCCGACCAAGTGTGCTGAACCCCCAAGCTAATCAAGCTCCCCAACCCGCCCAACGCTTACCTCAAACATCAAATAGCCAAAGCAACTCCACTACCGAATTAGAAGCCCTAATTACTTCAGTTGTCACTAGAATACTTAGGAACAAAGGACGACAACATTTCCAAGCCCTACTTAACCCCAACGCCGACTTAACCAACGCTACTGAACTATTAGACCAGAGCTCAGACATAGTACGCAGTATCCGAGATTTCAACGGAAACCCAGGTGAATACAGTTCCTGGAAGAAAAGCGTCGATAGGGTCTTAAAAATTTACGATTCATTAAGAGGAACCCCTAAATATTTTGCCATTCTATCCGTTATTAGAAATAAAATTGTCGGCAGTGCAGACATTGCCTTAGAATCATACAGTACGCCCCTTGACTGGAAAGCAATTTCCAGATGTTTATCACTACACTATGCGGATAAGAGAGATGTTACCATTCTCGAATGCCAACTCACATCCTTGTTGCAAGGAAATTGTACGATCCAAAGATTCTACCAAAACGTTTACACTCACCTGTCCTTAATACTAAACAAATTAACAAGTCTGAAAATGAGCCAGGAGTCACTCTCGCTCCTTACACAGACTTATAGGCACAAAGCCCTTGACACATTTATTAGAGGCTTAAAAGGCGATATTCCCCGACTCCTAGGGATGAAAGAGCCCGAGGATCTCCCACAAGCCCTACACTTATGTCTCAAACTCGAAAACCAAGCTGCCCGTAGCAGCTATTCCTTTACACAACCAAGCACGACTCGAAAAGCCAATCCCATTATCACACCTCCACTGCCACCAAGGAACCCGCAGTACAAACCTCAACCATTCTATCCGCAACTCTCGTATATCCCAGGACCGCACATGCAACCTCGACACCAACATTTGCCCCAATATTACCAACAAGTCACCCAACCAAACAACCAACTTCAACAACCTTGGCAAAACTATCGCCAAACCCAACCACCTAGACCAACGGCTCCGAAGCCGCAACCTCGTCCAGAGCCTATGGACATCGATCGCTCCACCCAGTCGAGAGCACTAAACTACATGAATAGGCCAAATTTCAATAAACCAGTCGAAAAAAGGACGTCAAACCTTTCGCAACAAATTCCACTTAAACAGCAACGGAATTTTCACATAGACACAGCCGCACAAGATGAACAATATTACCAGGAAGACCAGCACCATCACCAAAACTGGACGGAATACGAGAGATACGTGGCCAATGCAGAGCACGAAGATTTACTCCAAGAACACCCTGACGATAATCAAACAGATTATATTGACGTTAATTTCTTAGGATGAAGAGTTCCTCGTTACCCTACGTTGAGTTTAGAACGAGGAACGGGAAAATTCTTAAAATATTAATAGACACCGGTTCAAGTAAAAACTATATACAACCTCAATTTGTCTCGAAACCCATCCCCAACGAAAAACCCTTTTTCGCAAATTCAATAGCGGGTCAAATTAAGATCACCCACCACACAATAATAAATCTTTTTGGAAAAGATAATGCAAATTTAAAACTTTTTTTTTTTGCCAGAATTAAAATCCTTTGACGGGATCATCGGCAACGATAGTCTCAAAGATCTCCATGCAACCATTAAAGTTCGTGATGATATAATCAAGTTCGGTAATGGTAAAGAAGTTAAAATTAAACAAATGCTTTCCCCTGCCGTAAACAAAATTGAAGTTAGGACCGAACATATGACACCCTCTCAAAAATTTTATATGCAACAACTTGTAAAATTATTTACTGAGCCAAACGACAAGCTAACCTACACCACTACGGTAGTAGGCGAAATAAAGACGTCTTCCGACACGCCCGTATACACTAGATATTACCTATACCCTGTTGGAATGAGAGAATTTGTCACCAACGAAATTCAATGCTTACTTAATGATGGCATAATAAGGCCATCGCGTTCCTCATACAACTCACCTGTATGGGTAGTCCCAAAAAAACTAGATGCCTCGTAATCGACTACAGGAAATTGAACAACGTAACTGTGGCCGATAGGTATCCAATTCCCGAGATTAACGAAATAATTGCGCAACTAGGAAATAATAAATACTTTTCCGTACTGGACTTAAAAAGCGGATTCCATCAGATACCTTTAAAGGAATCTGACATCGAAAAAACAGCATTTTCTGTCAACAATGGCAAGTATTAGTTTACACGACTCCCTTTTGGGCTGAAAAACGCGCCATCCATATTTCAAAGGGCCTTAGATGACATTCTAAGGATATACATAGGTAAAACCTGTTATGTCTATATCGACGACATAATAGTTTTCGGCGACAATGAAGAAAACCACCTCCAAAATATCGAACAAATATTTCATACTCTACAAGAAGCGAATATGAAGGTACAATTAGATAAATGTGAATTCTTTCGAAAAGAAGTATAATTCTTAGGATTCATTATTTCACCTGACGGCATCAGAACCAACCCTTCAAAAGTCGAAGCAATTCAAAAATTCCCATGTCCAAAAACTTTGAAAGATTTAAGATCTTTCCTTGGACTATCCGGATACTACCGCCGCTTTATCAGGAATTACGCTAAGTTAGCGAAACGCCTGACCGCGCTTTTAAGAGGGGAGGAGGGACGCATTTCGAAGAATGCATCCAGTAAAAAACAAATAACTCTCGACAGCACAGCATTAGACGCCTTCAGCAAATTAAAATATTCACTTGTGTCAAAGGAAGTAGTTTTAGCATATCCTGACTTTACTCAGGACTTTCATCTCACCACCGACGCCTCCAACTATGCGATCGGCGCCGTTCTCGAACAATCAGGCAAACCAATAGCCTACATATCCCGTTCGTTAACAAAAGCCGAAGACGCATACGATGCAAACGAAAAAGAGATGCTAGCGATAATTTGGGCAGTCAATAGTTTCAGAAATTATTTATACCAGGGATGCACCTTAACGTTAAGCTAATCGTTTATCAAAAAATTTCCACCGTTTCCGTTGAAACACTTCGAAATATTATCGATAAAGAAATTATCAAGATAAATTGTATCTCGTTTTTAACCGAAACGAAAAGCTTTCGTTAACGTTAAAAACGTTAACAAAAACGTGATACTTTATGTTTGAATTGTGCTGGCAATGCTATAGCCATGGTGAAGCCGTAAGGTGGTAACAGCGAGCGAACATACACACAAACTCCATGTACTTTGTGTAATTCGTTGGTGGTAATGTCAAAAATACTCTGAGATATGTTCGTACTGTCAAAATTCATGAGAAAAGTTGAAATCAGCTTGGCTAATGCTTTCACCTTAATGACTCCGTCATCAATCAGCTTTGCCAGCATAGTTTGAAATTAATAATCAACATAAACGATTTGATTTCGTTTTGATATGGCAGAAAACGAAACAAAATCATTTCGTTAATTTGACGTTCTTAACGTTAATAAACGAAACGAAATGACATTGTTTCGTTTATTAACATTAATTATCGTAACGAAATGATATCGGTTCGTTGGTTAAGCATGCCTGATTTATACGGTTCACCTAAAGTGGTAATCTTTACGGACCAACAACCCTTGACTTTCGCTTTGAGCAACAAAAACTACAATGGCAAGATGAAGAGGAGGAAGTGCATCCTGGAAGAGTATAACTATGAACTACAATATAAACCAGGAAGAACCAATGTGGTTGCCGATGCACTCTCTAGGCCTCCTAGAACAGAAAACAATAGCCTTTCAACTGCCACTTGTCACAGCAGCGATAGTTCCTCACACGACTTAATACCCAGTTTGGAAACACCCATTAACGTATTCAAAAACCAAATCCTCTTAAAATCAGGCCGATATCAACATATCAATTCAAAATAGTTTTCCCGACTTATCATAGACACATTGTAGAGGAACCAGACTAAGATACTACCCGACTCATTAATATCCTTAAAAGATATTTGAATCCATCCGTTATAAACTGTATAAAAAAAAGAAGAATCAGTAATGGGGAAAATCTAAGAAATCTACCCGATCCATTTTAGATCTTACAAAATAAGGTTCACCCAAAAACAAGTACAGGACATCATAAGTGAACAGCAGCAAGAGGAAATGATTATAAAGACTCCTCGAAGAGCACACCGAAACCATTGTGAAAATAAAACCCAAATTTTAGAAAACTACTTTTTTCCAGCCATGTCCAGAAAAATAAAAAATACAATTAAAAACTGTTTGGTATGCAGCGAGAATAAATACGATCGCCATCCCAATAACCCCGAATTGAAAAAAACGCCATTACCACAGTACCCAGGACACATCCTTCACATCGATATATACGCAACAGAAAACCTAGTACTAACGGCAATCGATAAGTTCTCAAAATATGTTCAAACGAAAATTATAAAATCCAGAGCAATAGAACACGTGAAAGAGCCCTTGCGTGAACTTTTATTCCAATTTGGCGTCCCAAAACTCATAGTCATAGACAATGAGACAAGCCTCAATTCCGCATCCATTACCCTTATGCTCGAGGACACCCTCGGCATCCGAATATACAAAACTCCTCCATATAAAAGTTCGGTTAACGGACAAATAGAACGCTTTCATTCCACCCTTACAGAATTAATTCGTTGCCTAAAAGCTGAACGAAATTTCTCATCATTCCCCGACCTTTGGACAGAGCAGTTTCCGAGTACAACTATACAGTACATTCCACAACAGGACGAAGACCAATTGAAGTATTTTTCGGAGGAAACGTTAGTACAAACCCAAGCCAATTTGAACAAGCTAGGAGAGAAGTTACAGAAAAACTCAGGGAAAAACAGAATAAACACCTTACCCAACACAACAAGAAACGCACACCCACAAAGACATACATGCCAGGAGATATTGTCTTAGAAATCGACAACGATTAGGATCCAAGATATCCCCAAAATACAGAAAAGAAATAGTAAAAGAAGATAAAAGCACAACAATTATAACCGAATCAGGAAAGACGGTACATAAAAGTAATATTAAAAGTTAACAATTCTTACATTTACAGACTCCATCTCCTCCTACCGATTAACGGAGACGTAGAAATTTTGGACTACACGCATTTAGTGACCATAAACAATGGACTCGCCAAAATTCAGGACGGTACCTTTAGACTTATTCACGTAATTGACCTTAATAAGTACGAAGCACTTTTGACGGACATTCACACTCACATATCAGAGCGACTACCTAAGGACAGTTTTCTTTATCCTTAAACATGAAACAAACCAAACCCTCGAAATCCTTGAATCCCTTAAACCAATAAAGAAACTACGTAAGGAAAGAGCTATTAATATCTAAGGCACTGCGTGGAAATATCTGGCTGGATCACCGGACTACGATGGCCTAGAAATCATTAACAACAACCTGATGAACCTAAACGAAAATAACAATAAACAAACGATAATAAATGAACTTTTTAGTAAAAGGTTAAGCAATATTACCACAATGACATTCAGTTTTAAATGCAATAAGAAAGGATAATAGTATAATCGATGAAATTGTAGTAGATTTGCAAAATAAAATAAGGTTAATAAAAGATGAATTAATAAATATAAAATACGCCATACAATGGGCTAAAGGAATTATCCTTAATACTGTAATACTTAACAAAAAGGTAGTAAAGGTAGCATTAGAAAAATTAAAGGCAGAAGAAATGCCATTTAACAACGCAGAAGAAGCGTTAGAATTTTCAAAAATAAATGTTTTATGTAAAGAAATGATAATTATCTATATGGTAAAAATTCCACTTACAAGTAATGAAACTTTTAGAAAAGTAATATTAAGGCCAGTAAAAAACAAAATAATATTGCAATAAATATTCAATACGATGAAATTTTGAAATGTAAAAATAAAACATACGGCATTCGTAAAGCCGGAGTCATTGGTGCCGTATGTCGTATCGCTGTATCCGTATCCCTAACGTAATCAGCTGTTTATCGTTACGACGGTAAACCAAAACCCAATTGGTTGGCTACGATACGGTTACGACCTTAGCGGCACCAATAATCGATTGCATTGATTCTCATAAGGTTGGTCGAATCAGCTGCTATAAGGTTACCGATACGGTTACCGATAAAGCACCAATGTCTCCAGCTTAAGCTATGCGAAATTTACAATGAAATATTAATATGTAATAGAAATAATTTAGTGGACTTTTGTGAAGATCAATGTATACCTAGATCAATAAAAAGTTTGAATTCGAGTTGCTCTACGATGTCAGGTCAGCACATATCTGCGGTAGAAGAAGTACAACCAGGCATTATCCTGCTAAACAACTTCAATGGTCAGATAGAAGTTAACGAGGCACCACAAGAAATTAACGGGACACACCTTATACAATTTTATAATTCAACAGTAAAAATAAATAATCAGTTGTACAGAAATATTGCATCCCCACCATTTAAAGCCATAACTTCAGTCCTGCAGCTAGCCCCAGCTGAAAAAGGTCATATGGACATTTTATCATTAGAAGTTCTGTAAGAACTACACATCAACAACACAAAGCGAATTGATTTTTTGAGAAAAACAACATTTTCTATTGGGAGACTGACAATCGTAACCATCATAACGCTGGTGGGTATATTAATTATCATCCGTACACGTAAATCAATTAGTATTGAATACATTGAAAAAAGCCAAGCAGCTCAAGCTGAAATTCCTACAGGGGTTTTACCCAGCCATACAAATAAAATCCCGACCTACATCAAGTTCAATGATCTTCCTTTCTTCTAATGACCGAGGACGTTCATTCTTGAGTGGGGGATAGTTAACACAACAAACGTTGCAATAACAAAATTATTGCATCACAGCAATATCAAGTGACAATGCGAACATGGGCAAACGACACCACACGCGCTACCAAAATATGATGACGCTGCTACAACAAACCCGGCAAATATTCCCAGCACATGCAAGTGCAACGTGACCTGACAAACATACAAATGTAGAATTAGCCGTAAAGTAGAATTAAGAATAATTGTAAAATCAGTTCTAATTTGAAAGTGAACGAATAAAGTCGGACTTCGTGTCCACAAAAAATATATTTTTTTAAGGATTTAATGTAGTAAAATCCTAACTCATATATTATTCGAATCATGAACGCTATCAGAAGCTGATGGGATGATCCTTAAAATGTACGAGAAAAAGGTTTTTCGGAATAACTTTTTATTGGGCCAAAACTTCAGTTTTTTTATACTGAGTTGGAACTTTACGGCCCTTAAATATAAGGCATACAATTAAATTTTCCCTTTTCCCCCTATGCGTTTCGATGCTTCCGCATCTTCTTAAGAGAGTTTAGTTTTTATAAAAAAAGTCACTAGTTTACAACAATACACATAACTCCTTGAAGAGGATGCGGAAGCATTGAAACGTGTAGGAGGAAAAAGAAAAATTGAATTTTTTGCCTTATAATTACCGGCCGTTTTTCGGAATATTTATCGTGTTTTGTTATACCAACTGCAGGTTTTAAAGAAAAGTTAGGTGTGTCGTGTTCATATAGCCAGAAGCCTTTGCCAGCGGAGGAAACAGGACCTGAATTAACTTTAAAATGGCAAGTACTTTAACAATACCTTTTAAGAATGGAGTGGGCCCCCAGCGGATTAGAGGGCTTAGTATATACCCGCGGCAGGTATGCCTGTCGTAAGAGGCGACTAAAATACCAAAATGATTCAATGGGTTGTATATCGCAACACTTTCAAGTGGTTGTCAGCGCAATAGCTTCCCCAACCCAATTGCCAACCTCACCTACCCATGGCGAATCCCGTTCCCTTAACAGCCGAGGCTCTGGTGACCCCAAGCTCTTCATGGATGTTGGGGGTGGGAGGGCGTTATGGCCTTGAAGGTTTCATGTGGTCATACTTAATCGTTCCCGAGATCGTCGGGCTAGTTACCTTAATGGTGCTTGTTACCGAAACGTACCGGATGTGCATCCGGTAAAGAACCATCAACATCGATAACACTCCCCAAGACCTTCGGGGAGTGTCCTTATCGCTACAACAACAACAACGGCAGCAATGGAATGGGGAAATTCGAAAGTACATGCATACAAATACAAAATTACATTTCCAAGAACTCAAGTTAATATTATTTGTTAATAAAAAGTCCAGCCTTATTTGCAAAGAGGAAGATGCGCTTCTAAAACGCTCCTTTTCTGATTGTGAAAGTAATGATTTCTTAAAGTTTTCAAATTTTCATTGTGAAAATTAGTGTATGGCCTGGATGCGAATGAACCCAGTTAGAAAAGTGTAATATGCGCTTCGGGTTCGACTTAACACTGTTGTTTGATCGTGCACTTGTACTTATGTACTTCATTCGCCCTTAACTGCTTAAACGATGTTGGCCAAGGCGAATCTATACAAGGCGATGGCAAAGCAAATTCAACCCAATTCACCGTGCAGCAGAATGTCAAATCAAAAGAAAATGTACATTGATTTCGGTTAACTGACATCTTGCTGTACCAAATATTGCCAGCAAAAGTCCCTATAACAGGCAATCAACTTGTACTGAATTGGCTTTGTTTTTGGCTGTATAACAAGTTACGCCAGTCCCTTCTTCGATCGGCTAACTGGCAATAGAACTCGAAGAAAATTTTAAATCGATTTCCAACTGTTCTCTTCAGCTAAGTTTCTACGTTGTAGTAATAAACAATGCTTAACATGTGCTTTCTAAGACTGAGCAGCTAATAAAGAAGTAAAGCCTTCTGTCTCTGTTTTTTATAGCTCTTCTAAATGCACAAATGAATTTGCGAACTCCACCACTTAGAAAATTCAACCACATTGCAATATTGTAGTGTCATGTAGTTGCGTTCCAATGAAACCTGATCCAGATACCGATAAAAATTTAACATGCAAACGCAAGAACAACGCTGTGATCCTGATATCTATCTGGATCAATTTCGGATCAACAGGGTGGCTCTGTACTTGGTAGCGCTTACAGACATATGCACTGAGGTATCCGATGTTTAACATATTTTTTTCACTCGACAACCCATAAATTTTAACTTTTAAGTCTGAAAACAAATTAAGGCCATAAATAATAACAATAACAACAGGGGCGGATCCAGCACGATTTGGGAGGGGGCCGAATTAAGTCAACTTTTTAAGCAAGATAAAGTGACCTTAAAATTTTTCATACAAACACACATACATACATATCTACACTCATCTACAAAAGTCATCATCACTCAGATTTTTCCAGTTTTTACTAAGTTTTGCTTCGACCTTCATTATTTTCGCAGTGTTGCCCTTGTGTAGCTTTGCGGAGATTTCAGCCTTTTTAGAACATTTTGCTCCTTTGAAAACTATTTCAAATATTTTTAGAACTATTTTGTGGCTCAATATTTTACCCTGTTATAAACATCAAAATTAAAAATGCACTTGATTATTTTAAGCAGTATCTATAGAAATGTGATTCAGAAATTATATCCTTTCGAATTTATAAGAAATCCATAACTTAAAAATAAAGGTGCGCATTCAAAGTCGAAATATAGTTACATATATGTACTTCAAATTCGGTCATATATGACCTTAGTTTTTGGGTATTTTAATGTAGAGAAGGATTTTTATTAGTCCTTTTAAATTGATTTACAGCTTTTAGCTGTTCAAAATTTCAATTAAAAGCTGCATTGTTAAGAGCTTGACTTTAACGGATCAATTCAATGTATAATTTTGGTGCGGTCTTCCTACACAAAGTTTGTGGCACGCTTCTGTGTGTAAGTGTAGCATAAAAGTAAAATCCCTATTGACCGCTTTTTGAAAATTCTCAACGACAACACTGTTCACAGCAGATTCGAAGAACGGTACTTTTGACATAGCGGCTACGGTTACCAATTCGATCCATTTATACAAAACTGGTGCTTTTTGTTTAGGTTTGGTCTGATGGCCACTTTTCCTCCAATCTGGTCACTAGAGACCCCTCCCCCCGCTGGATCCGCCATTGAATAACAATATTTTTATTTGAAAAATACAAGAATCACAACATAATTTGTAATTGCTTTTTGCACAAAGCTCCTGAAAGAGGTAACATTTTTATTATTAGCCTTAGGACGAGTTATTTAGTTCAAAACTCTTCTATGGGTACCTCTAACGTCATTTTCGGACGGGTTTTAACTACCGACCAATTTGTTAAGCACTAGTACTCTAGCTTTTTTAAGTGCAAAATCGCATACAATTTTATATGGAGAATATATCGCATTGGTTTACAGAACTTATAATACTAGTAATTAGTTTGATAATTTGTCTTAACTTTTTAAGTATTCGGGGGAAAAAGGTTGAAAATAACAGACACCCTATTATGTGTACACATTAGTTGAGTGCTGCCAACTCTCATAGTATTGATCCGGATCGTTCCAATGAGATTTGATTGTGTTCCAGAGCTCGATGACTCAATGGGACGCTACTAATATATTCACATCTGGTGTGTTTTCTCTTAAAAATATGCAACATTTTTTTCACCCCACTACCAAATATGTTCCAGATTCACTTCACATTCCAATATAATTTCATCATAATGTAATAAATTGCCGTTTGTCAAGGTTCAACCATTTACTTGCATTAATAGCATTTAGTACAAATGAACTCTTCCTGTTTTTAAAGCTGGAAGTCCCGAAGCGAATAATAGATTAGATGACTCTTGAACCATTTGAGAGGTAAGGTATATTTAATATTTGTGCTTCTCACCACTACGCTAACGGTGCGTAAGAGAGGGAACGGGATACGCATACTGAGTTGAGGAAAACAGCTGGAGGATGAGTGGCATGCAAATACTAAATCATCTCTAATTACAGGGCCTTCTACAAAACTTTGAAATTTGGTTCCAACAAGGCATGTGATTGTTAAAGCGATTTATCGATCTCTTTTGATTTTATTTTATAGTTCCAAATCTTTTAATGGGGTTGCATGTTTAAATCCAATAATCGATGGCCATCGTGGTGTTGCGGTAGCGTGCAGTGATGCCAAGTCAAGGCATTTTCGCCTTTTTGTGGAATTTTTAAATAAAAAATTTCCTGAAAGAATAAAACGAATTTAAGCAGGCTTACAACATAAAAACCGAATTTCGGTAGTTTTCTGCCAAAAATGTCTCATGCCCATACCACTTGTTTGAGAGCAACCGAAATTGAACATGCAACTCGATTTCCAATTTTTCTTTGGCGCAACATTTCGGTTTGACGCTTGCACACATGTTTTACGTTGTTGCAACGCATGCTTATATCGGATCGGGTGAAAAACGTCGAGCTTTTCTTCGTAATCCTTTTAATTTTTCCTACAAATTGAGATGGGATCGAACTGCATCTGCAAGGCAGATGAGTTTTAAATGAGAAGCTTTTCATGGCAGAAATATGTACACTCGGTAGTGTTTGCCAAATCACAGTCGAGGGTCGAGCCCGCTTAGAAAGACTTTTTTCTAATTAAAAAAACTTGTTTCTGAATATTTGATGTTGCTTTGGCTGGGAATCGAATCCAAAATATTCGGTGTGGTAGGCGGAGCACAGCACGACGGCCGCCATTTAGCCCAGTAAAATCGGACGTGGATCTTGGCCAAGGAAAGTGTTTCGACTCTATATTTGGATGAATGGCTGATGCCGCGCTATACTAGTGAAACTTTAGGGAAAAGCTCTGGCAAATATGACAAAATTAGAAACATTCGCAAGTTATCCTACACTAAAAATTGAAGAAATATGTGTTATTTACTGGGTTATACTGAAAGGAGACGTTGTTGTTGTTGCATTAACGATAAAGAAACTCCCCTAGGATTTTGGGGAGGCCAGGACGCAATAACTGTTGTGGCCCTAGAAGTGGACGTCCCTGGTTAAGCATTGGGGTACCCGGTGTAGTTGGGTTTGCGGCCTGACAGCATGGCGCGATGAAACCCGTCGGGGGTTTGCCCCCGCTAAGACAGAAGAAAGAAAGAAAGTTGCACCGTCAAAGGCAGGAGCTGCATTGGGCAGATGTCGCAAACATATATATTCAGTGCTGGTAAACGGTGCAAAAGCTGGTAAGGACTAGGAGTCTGTTTCCCTGAACTAATCGAATGCTAGTGCCGTAAAGAGGGGGTGAGAAGACGGGGACGGGGACGGGGCTGATGCTCGGCATTGGTACCGACTCTACTATGGAGATTGTTGTTATGAGGAGCGGCCGTATAAGCTGGTGGCGCCATGGGGCGCGACATGCAACCATCCCTTGCACGCGACAAGCTGACAAGTGTTTGACAGTCCTAAAAAGATTATTTTCCAGCAAACGCAGCAAAGCCAATTCTCTGGACCGGGGTCAGGTACAGGTCCCGCATTCCCGCTGCAAGGATCTGCTGGGAGGATGACAATTTGTGGGTGGGACGCAACAAATTAAATGGGGTTACACTGAAATGACAGCACTTGGTCGGGAAAAATCCAGAGTTGCTCCGGTACATAGAACCGACTGCTTTGGGAAGCGGAGGGCATTGCATATTTTATGACCGTAGAGACTCTGCAGACTTTCGTCACTTATACCTGATTACCGGTACCATTACTTGTAAATCCCTGAAATTATCTCATTCGAACTGCCAGTTTAGTATTTTCGCTGGTATTTTTTTCGTTGTATGTCCTTTTATCTTACAAATATAAATATGTTTTCAAACAACTCACCTTCTGTACCACACTATTCACCGTAGCCACCCATCTTTTGTGGTAGTATACACGCAATGGAGTTGCTTCATCTAAACCTTGTTCGATCCATGGATGTAGATATTCTTTAATATATAAATCTGCTGCCGAATTTGAATGTGTACAAATTAAAATTTTCGCTTCAGGCTGTGTTAACAGTTGTTTGATCGCTTGTGCTAAAGTATAGGTTTTTCCAGTACCGAATGGACCGATTAGCAATATTGGTGGTAACTTAATATTGAGCGACGTGGTAATAGCATTTACTGCCTCACGTTGTTTCGCATTCAACTTCGGCTCACACGCATCAGACCATTGTTTTTTCGGTGTCCACGGTATATTCGGTTCGATTTCGGTGGCAGGAAATATAATTTTAAAATCAGTTATTTTGTCAACTGAATTATGCCATTCACAGTATGGTAAACGATTTAACTGGAATTGTATGTCAACTTCTATTTCGGTTTCAGCAGTCAAGCTCATACCCTCTACACATTTAGCAGATAATTTTAAATAAATAACGTTTTTGCCTTTATCCTCAATTGTTGCTTCGTATACATTGCGTTTTCTATCCTTTAGGGAGTGTAGCTCGTCTGGTGCACTTATATATACGCTGGAACAGTTTGAAAGAATTAAGCGCCCAGCTGATGTATCTTCGGAAATATCTTTTCCTAGACGCATTAATGCAAAAAGTTCTCCGGTTAAAGAAAACTTCGCTGTACTAGTTGCCATACCCGCCGGTGTGAGTATATAATTTGATGTAACAGTCAATTTAGTGCGAACATTATAGCGTGCTATTTGCTCGTAACGTGCAATTTCTTCCACATACAATAGCTCATGTATGCGCGAACGGTAATTATGTTGGGTTAAACGTTTCTCAACAATTGTCGATTGCGTTAGTGTAAAAGTTTGGGCGCGTGGGCAGGGATAACGTTCGAGCATTTCTTTTTCATGCTTCAAATCATTCAAATAAGCTTCAGTCTTCAAATGTGTGCCAATTGTAGTTTCGAATTTTACTAAATTCGTATTAGATATATCCCAACGTGTCACTGAACTATGTATGATATCACGCTTTATTTCTTCTATCCTTTCAGCGTCACCAACGGGCACCACATCCACACAAAGTTGTTGTACAAGTAATGGTTCGGTACCCAAATCAAAGCATACTGTCTGTCGGAAAGTTCCATAGATATCTGTATGAAATTCTATTGTGACTCTATGCTCTTGCAGCTGTGTTTGTCCATCAACTGTTGATGCGGACGCTGTTTCGGAAGTAGAGTTCTTACCAGCTGTTGACACTTTATGTGTCGCAGATACCCATTCTTGATTGGATTTCAAATCGAATATTGGCGCTGTACCATCTACTTTAATGCCTGTAATAGCAAAATGGTTGCGATGCGCATCCTGTAGTAATGCAACAGCGCGCAACACACGACTTGATTTTAATACGAAAACCCATTCACGTTTAGAGCTTTTCGAACTGATACTTGTGACTAATTCTTGTTCGCAACGAACCTCCACACCTTCGACTTTTTCACACATAATACGTTCGGGCGCTGTAGCTTGTATCCAGCGGTCTAAAATTTGTTCGGTATAGGATTTACCATAGAGCTCTTTTTCACTTGCTTTTTGTAGACGCATGCGTCTGTACTCGAAACGTTCCTTCCACTCATTTAATTCGTCATGTCCATGTGCTTCAACGCATTGATTGCCATAGTGGCAAGTGTGCGATTCTTGATATGCTTCGCATAAGCCATACGAATCTAAGGTAAAGCCGCGTGGTGGGGGACGCCACTTCCAATCACGACCTATGCACAAAAAATATAC
The DNA here is from genome assembly GCF_040869045.1 of Eurosta solidaginis. Classification (NCBI taxonomy): domain Eukaryota; kingdom Metazoa; phylum Arthropoda; class Insecta; order Diptera; family Tephritidae; genus Eurosta; species Eurosta solidaginis. Next base: position 47,498,724 of record NC_090323.1, read on the forward strand.
GTTAGGATTGTTTACTAAAGATGTTTTTTTTGTTATTGTGGTGGAAAATGTTAAGCTTCTAAATTTGAATTGCCATCGAGATCATCTAACGGCAGGCTCATGAAACATACAAAGTTTGCTATTTTATAGCAACCGTGGCATAATGTTGTTGTTGTTGTTGTAGCAATGCTCGCCCCCACCTAATAGCCGCGACCGATCACAAATTGTCATCAATATCCTCTAACGGGAGTCCAAGGAAACTTGCCGTTTCAACAGGGGTGGACCATAAGGAAAGGGGTGTTAGAGGCGTTGGTTCCACATTACAATTAAAGAGATGGTTGGTGTCATGTGGGGACACATTGCAAGCAGGGCATACATTTTGTATGTCGGGGTTGATTCTGGATAGGTAAGAGTTTAACCTGTTACAGTATCCAGAACGAAGTTGAGCAAGAGTGACACGCGTTTCCCTGGGGAGTATGCGTTCCTCTTCTGCGAGTTCTGGATATTTTTCTTCAAGTACTGGATTCATCGGGCAATTCCCGACATAAAGGTCCGACGCCTGTCTATGGAGTTCACCAAGGACCTGCTTGTGTTTTTCCGCTTCATACGGCTGGGTTCTCAGGTGCCGTATTTCCTCAAAATGCTTACGGAGATGACTCCTTAGGCCCCTAGGCGGTGCTGGTTCGTCAATCAGATGTCTGTTGGGATGCCCAGGTTTCTGGGTATTCAACAGAAACTGTTTGGTCAGCATCTCATTTCTCTCCCTGATGGGGAGTATTCTCGCCTCATTATGCAGATGGTGTTCTGGGGACATAAGAAGACAGCCCGTGGCGATTCTGAGAGCAGTATTTTGGCAGGCCTGTAGTTTCTTCCAGTGGGTGGTTTTTAGGCTTGGCGACCATATGGGTGACCCGTAGCACGTAATCGGCTGGCTAATTGCTTTGTATGTGGTCAAGAGCGTTTCTTTATCTTTTCCCCAGGTACTGCCAGCAAGGGATTTGAGGATTTTATTACGGCTCTGAATTCTTGGAACAATTGCGGTTGCGTGCGCACCAAAATGTAGATCCTGATCAAACGTCACACCCAAGATTTTGGGGTGTAGGACAGTCGGTAGCGTAGTGCCATCGACGTGGATGTTCAATATGGTCGACAATTGGGGCGTCCATGTTGTAAATAAGGTCGCGGAAGATTTAGTCGGTGACAATGCCAGGTTTCGCGAGGAGAGGTCAGGGAGATAGCCGTTTATTTTATTGCATAGCTCATCGATCTTTGGGCCTGGGCCTGTGGCCATTATTGTGCAGTCATCGGCGTAGGAAACGATTGTGACTCCTTCCGGTGGTGAAGGTAGCTTAGATATGTAGAAATTAAACAAAAGCTGGGATAGGACACCACCCTGTGGCACCCTTGTTTAATTCTCCTTTGTTTTGATGTTTCGTTTCTGAATTGCACCGATGCCTGCCGACCACCCAGATAATTTGCGGTCCACCTTTTAAGACATGGGGGAAGGGTAGACCCTTCCAGGTCTTGCAGTAACGAGCCATGGTTGACCGTATCAAAAGCTTTTGATAGCATAATGTCTTATCTCGCGGTAACTCTTGTTGTTTCTTAGCTTAATCGATTTCCGTACAAAAGAGCAAGTGCTTACTACAAATCAGACAATTCGCAAGCTACTTGCTTAATTTCGGCAACAGTTGTGATGGAAGGTAGACGCCATACAACATAGTGCTAGTGGTCATGCCTCACATCAAGATCTAAAGAGAGTGAGTTCAAAAAGATTAAAGTTTGAAGTTATGCTAATTATCCCACCCCCCCTCGATAATAAGAGAGGTTGTTTGTCGGATCCAACAGCCACATTCGCTAGGAATCAATTGACTGTGGATCATGTTTTTAAGTTAAGTTACGCCGCCCTTTGTTGTAACGTTTTAAAGGGCTAAATTAACCTTTGACCTTTGTTGACAACAGTGGAGAAGTTTTAGGTCGTGTGGTTGATAATTCCTAAGTTATACGACTATATGTCGCTACGATTGAAAGGGTTGGATAAAACTACTGGCTTGCTTGACCTTGGCTCCGCTCTCTTCAGCGGAAAAATTTTGGTTGATAAGTGCTTTTCTTAAGGAGTACGCTAAAGATTACAATTTATAAGCTTATGTATGTATTTTAACCCACCTTCATATGACATGATAACATTTTGATGTCGTTCAGTCTGGCAATGTTGCCGCAACTCGTTACGTGTTTCAAAATTAATAGCACAATATGAGCAATAGGTGGCATTATCATTCTCATCAGCAGCAATACCAGCAGTTGGCATACCATGCTTGCCACCAGTGACTTTTATCGCTGCTAATAGGTCTGTTGTTTTTTGCAGAATTGTTGTAGAACTGCCACTTCCACTACTGCTACTACTACTTATGCTACTGCTGCCGCCACCACCGCTACTGCTGCCAACAGAGCCATTATGTTGAATGCTATTACTTGTACCAATGTTTCCACCATTGCTACGACCATCACCATTACCGCCACCGCGATCGTTACCGCTGCCACCTCCTTCGCGCGTTTTCTTCAGTCCTTTATTACTCAGCAATTTACTATATTTATCTAATGGCAAATTATTTGTGGCCCAATGATCAAGTTTTGTATCCAATATGGACATTTCATCTTCCAGACGCGATTGTGAGATCTTTTGCGTGGACTTGTGTCCATTTATCATTTGTATAATAGATTTATAGCGTTCCAATGTTTTGGAAATATCTAAAAAACTTTGTTGACCGCTCAATTCACTAATCCACTCGCGCAATAGTTGCTCGGCTTCCTGTTCAAATAAAGAAAAATTACAGTTACTGAGTATAAAAATATATATATTTGTAAGAAAGTGTGATTTTACTTACGGCATATTTTTTCAGCTTACAAAGCGCATGCACAAGCCAGCGGCGCGCACGTGATACACTTGCTAAACAATCTGTTGATTGATCTGCAAGCAATGCTAGCACCTTGCGCGCATCAGCGAGGCATTGCTCATAGCGACTCAGCTCGAGCATACATTCGCAACGGCCTAAAAGACAGGCGATTTGTCGATCTTTTTGCGCACGCGCCAATGCTATATTGTTACCATTACTTCCAGCAGAATTGTTGTTACTATTGGCGGCAGAGACAATTGTAGCAGCTGTTGAGATTTGCGCTAATATTTGGTCGTAAAGCGAAACGGCACGCGACCAATTGCGCCGTCGCACCATATCATGCGCTTGCATTTCTTTTTCGGTCATTTTTTGTCTTCAATTTTTATGGTGTCTTTTTTTCTGTAATTTTTATGAATTTTTTTGTTTTTGTTTACAATGCTGTTATTTGTAGTGTCTTTGTAATTGTGTACACTGACGTGTTTTAAAAGATATAGAGTATATTTATATGAATGTAGTTGATGAGTGTTGAATATGTTACAAATCTATTTTACAACGTTTTTAAATTTATTGTTATCGAATTAAAATATATACGTTCTGGCTCTGCTTTCATCTCTTACTTAATTACGACATATTGAAATGCTTATTTTTACACTGAAAATACAAGAAAGAAAATGTTATTAATTAATTTAAGTTAGATGTCGTTGGTTGCATAACATATCGCCTTATATCGGACATAAGCAATTATAAGCACTACGCAGCCTAGAAAAACAACATTTTTTAGAATTTGATTGTAGAAAACTTCTCATGGACCGGCTCATGGACTTCTCATCAACCTAACCTAACCTAACCTCTCACAAATCCAGCACTTATTTTTGCGGACACGATCTACTTAGATTCAGTAAATCACCTCTCTTTTCCAACAGAGAGAATAAGGCGTTTTATCATTCGGTATTCGATTTGTAAAGATAACTTTTTTAATAGGTATAAATGCAATAACAATCCGTAGAAAAAGAGAAAGCTCCATATGTCCACGTAGGCATCAGTGCTCTTGTTTTCAAAAGCTCTTCTAAGACGATCTTCTATAAAATGCCTAACACTGCTTTGATTCTCATATTTTTTAGGTAAATATGACAAGTCCAATTAATGATTTGTTGGATTAACCATATTATTATTAATTATTTATTAGGCGTTTTAAGCCTAAAACTTAGATTATTACAAATTATAAATACATTTTAATAATAGGATTTCTAGAATTTGGGGTGTCGGAATGCATGAGATTCCGATCAGCACGGGAACTGGTGGCCCCAACGGGCGAGTCTTGGAGTCATTTCATTGGGGGGTTGGAAGGATGTGTTCTCAATCCTGCCCTACTCCAAGACGTATGATTACACAGTTTTATTCTTTATGCTGTCGGAATGCATTTGATTCCGTTCAACCCAAAAGCTAGCAGCTCAGCAGAATGAGCCACTCTTATCGGACGGTTGGAAAGGACGTGTTTCCAATTCTCCCTGTACCAGCTTTTATACAAACATAATTAATTATATTATTTTTGTAGGAATATACGTGATTCACATGAGCACTCCAACTGTTTGCCTGGGACGATATTTTAAGGAACTCTTTCCCAATTTGATTGCGAGCGATATATGTATTTGACCTGATGCATAAAGTTCCTCTGTGTCTATTTGGATTGCCATTACGCTCAAGGAGCAGTAACGTGAATTACAGATACAAAATATTTTATCTTATTGGGAGGGTTTTGCAATATTCTAATAAACTCTTTTTGAAGGTGTTTAAGTTTTCACAATTTTTAACATGATTAGGTAGTTCATTAAAACATTCCAAGCCTTTGTAAATCATATTTTGCTTGTCTTTGCTTTCTGTTTTGAAAAGAGGTAATCTAAAATTATTATTTTCCCTGATTATGTTAGAGTGGGTTTCATTCACATAAACAAGTTCTTCACTTAGGTAGGCTGGTAATTTACCAAATACAAATTTCATACTATGGTAAAATATCAGCTGTATCACACTCAACCAGTTTAGTGCATCAATCATACTCTTTATGGAAGTGTCGTACCACACTTTCATTATTAATCTCATAGCTTTGTTTTGCATAATTTGTAACCTGTCTACTTGTGTTTCATTGGCAATAAAGAAAATTTTAGGGCAATATAAGAAGTGCGGTTCTATGATGGATCTATAAACTTTCAACTTATATTTCTTACTAATAAGTTTACATAATCTTTCAAAATCCAATTTTTTTGCCAATTTTGGCAACAATATAATCAATATGATCCGTTAACCTCAGTTTATTGTCAATCACCCTAAGTACTTAAATATTTTGACATTCTCAATGCTCGTATTCATTATTTTTAGATCTAAATTAAGTGATTCTTGGTCGTCCTAGATAAAACCATGAACTTAGTTTTGTTAACGTCAAGCTTGAGTTTATTAATGCAAAGCCATCTATACAATGAGTCCATTTCTTCTTGCATTTTGCTCCTTGCTATTGAAATTTCCATTTCATTTACTTCAAGTAGCGCATCATCTGCAAACAACCTTATTTTACTATATTTCAGTTCATCGTTTATGTAAATGTTCAACAGGATTGGTGCTAATACCGACCCTTGTGGTAAAGCTATGTCCACTTGTACCTCGGATGAGACTACTGATTCGATGGTTGTTCTTTGTTTCCGGTCTGATAAGAAGCTTCTAAGCCACTGCAATTCATTTTCCCTAATACCAATTTTTTGTAGTTTATCGAGCATTATATTCCTATCAATTGTTTCGAACGCTCTTTTCAGGTCAATGAAAACTGCTACTATATGTTTTTTAGGCTCAGCTCTACCTTCAAGCTAGATATGACGTACTTTAACGCCGTCTCGCAAGAGTGCCTTTCTCGGAAACCGGATTGTTCCTTTATAAGGACTTTATTATTTTCTAGGAAATTAAGCAGTTGATTTTTTATTACAATTTCCAGAATTGTTTCTCTGTTCGGCAATGTATTTATCGGCCTTATTTCTTCTGTCATTATTACTTTCCTAATTGGTACTATTGTCGAAATTTTCCACATGTCTGGCACTATTCCAGTAGTCATGGATTTGTTTATAGCGGTTGCATAGAAGAAACCCATGTACGATACCGAATCTTTATCGCCTTCTGAAAGTAAATTCTCCCCCCCCCCCCCCCCCCCCCCCAGTTTTATTTTTGAACCTTTTTGCTATAAGTATAACATCCTCAACCGTAATTTCTTCGAATTTTAAACATGAATTAGTTGTAAATTGGAAGTCGTTCTGACTCTGAACAACTTCAATTTCCCTGTTTATATCAACAACGCTATCTATAAAGGAGTTCAATGCTTCAGCAATATCGCGTGGTGTATCATATGTCACACTTTTTACGATCACCGTCAAGATCTTTGGCCGATTAGAAATACGGAATGACATGTCTTCGCATACCGTTATTCGCTTTTCCTCGGAAGCAGGAAACCAGTTTATAACATAAGTACGCCATAGTATGGTTAAGCGCAAATAACAGTTTGATTGATTACGGTGTTGCACTTTTAACAGCGAAAGCATTGCCCAAAGGTTACGGGACATACATAAACCGTCCATTGTAAGCTATCATACTGTACATTCAGGTACTACCACCATCTTGTACTGGCCCTACTGTCGGTGGACGACTTCTAGTCCTCGAAACTTTGGGGCTGTCGATTTTTGTCGCATCTTAACTACCTCAGGAGTATACTAACCAACCCTAACCTGGTATTGTATAAGATTTAAATATATTTTGATGTTCGTTCTAGTAGTAGTATGTACTTGTTTGGTTGTTGTTCTTGTTGTAAAAACAACAAACAGTGCTACACATTTTTTTTAGCAATTAAATAAGTGTCGTCCATATCATTCAACGGAGTTCATTTGATAATTTCTTTTTAAAGAGTTTAAGATCATAGTATGTTTGTTTAGCAAGCGATTACATGTATTTGTACTTTAACAGCCAACATACATACATATGTATATATAATTTATGGTTGAGTCTGGATGAAAGTCTCCTTGGGCAAGTCATATTCTTGCCCAGCTATAATAGGAAATCCGCAAGTAAGGCTTTCGTCGGGCACATGTATTAGTATTGTTATGTTCACATGTTGTTCATTTTTGAGGAATTAGGTTGCTTAGATTAGAGGTTGTAAGATTTGTTTCGTTTTTATTAAATTTTCAAGTGTGCTTTTCTGACTTATTTGTTTGTATAACTTTCCTATATTTATTCATAATTCATTTCTTATAAATTTCAAACTTTTTATGCAACATGTTTAGTCATAGTGCCGCCGAACCTTAATTTATATATTGTATATAAGACCATAGAAGTTTTGTAATTTTTATTTTTTGTTATTTTGAGTTTTTGCAGCAACAACTTGACTCAGACCGGCGCAGTAATATTCACTTTTCTACATCGCAAAGCGGCAAGTGAAGGCCGCCGGATGATTTAATGGTGAAATACGCACTTTTTCTTCTCATCCACTTAGCAGGCGTTAAAACTATATAATTTAACATTTCAATTTTCACTGGTTTATGTCTAGAAAATACATTCCAAGGACTCTTGTCATATGCAAAAAAGAGTTTGTAATTTTTATCATCTTTTCTTTTTAAATAAAAATAGATTCATGTTTGACCTCCTTAAGCCTCGAGTGTGTGGTATTTCTTCGCAATCTAATCGTTTACTGGCACAAATACTTATACAAATAACCAACGCATTTACAATTGTAATTCAATTAATTTGCTAAAGAGTTTTTTGACTACATTTATCACTGGAAATATATACACTTTTATTGAATCACTATAGTGCAACATAATTTTTTCATCTACTGATTTGTCTTTTGTGATCACCATTCTCCATATTTGCATAGTTCACTATTTTCTACACTCCCAATCATTCATCATTTTTATTTTGTAGTGGCATTCGTAGTGTTGTTTTTTATCGTTTCCCCTTCCAATTTTTTTATATTCTTCTTTATACATGAGTTTGTTGATTTGTCTTTTTGTTTTTCTTTTCGATGTAGACGATTTCTCTAATTTTCTTTCTTCCTCGCTCCTACGTTTTAAGGTCTCATCTGCTTACGGTATTTCGTCTCATTTTCTGTCTGAACTTTTTGCATGTTCACTTCCCCAAGGCGACCTTATTTTCACTATTTCAACAGAATTTCACATTTTTCTTACAACTTTATACGTTCATTGCCTTCAGCACAGCTTCAATTAAGTTTAAATATAGATTTTTAATATTTTTTACAACTTTTAAATGTGAAAATTCAGATTAATTCATACCGTTCCTTGTACGTGAACTTTTCGCAGCAGTCGTTCGGTGTCGTGTGAAAGCGAAATGTGCTGCCAGATTGCGTGCATTTTTATATATAATTTAATGATCGAACAAGCAGTCGTAAAGTTGAATTAGCTCACCACACATAAGCAAAGAGGATCCAAATAATAGCCGTTTTTTTTTAACGCGTATCCGTTTACGCTTAAACTTTATATGGACTGCTAAGCGTCAAACTTTAAATACATCTCTGAAATTACTGCGCATAAAATTAGTACTACTAATTTTTAATACGAATTATACTTAGATGAACCTGAAATATGTGTCTATGTTTCACCTCAACACTATTTCTATGTTTCACCGCTAAAAATGGTGTGTATCCACAATTCATCGAAATTGATTCAGCTATATGTTATACCCAGACATACACCAGAGGGTTGTGTCTCCGCTTTTCGGTACACCCTGTGCTGTAGCTAGTTATTTAACCACTGCCGCTAGATGGGTCTTCTAAGCATTATTTAAGCGAGGATATCCGTTTTTTTACGCGCAAACGTAAACGTATACGCGTGTAAAAAAAAAACACGGCCAATAATAGGCGTAAGTTCGATATTTATTTGTAATGTACCAACTTGGCGGGTATTAGAAAATTACCTTCTACACATTTTTAACATGTTTATATTATTATATATTGTGATTGTTGGAAAGAGGAGGAATTGTTTAATTAATACAATCCCTTAAAACAAACAAAAATAAATACCTCATGAAAATGTGTAGCAGCAATTAAAATTACCCCGCAAATGGGACATTACAAATGTATTTCGCAAAAAGTACGAACTGACGTCTCTTATCATTTCTATCCTCTTTGACTTAGCAAAAATTATGGATAAGAGTTGGTAGAGGAGGCTAATGTTATTTGTTCGTAGAGGCTATCCTCAATTTGCATTTCAATTTCAAAATTTTGTATTTCAAGTTCAGGAAACACCACCTAGTAGTTTTGCTTTCTGTTTGCTCAAAAATTATGAAGATTGGAAAAATAAAAAAAGATTACAAAAAACTAAAGAAGATATGCGACCTAAGTTGGACGAACTTTACAACAAAGCGGTGCCGGCAATAACGCTGATCACCGCGTTGGCAATGTTGCGGTCGTAATACAGCGGCACTGCCTTTCGAGGAAACCAAGCCTTAAGTGGAGTGTAGTATAGTAAGCTTTTATACGATCGTTCTAACCATCAGAACAAATTAAATATCAATTTGAAAATAGTGCGCTTTTTTAGTATTAACAACTTAAAATAAAAGAAAAAAGTGCAAAAGAAAAGAGATAGTGACGGGCAATCTAAAATTAGGCGTGTTTGTACAACAAAAACACTTATCATCATTTAATATTTAAGAGACCCATTCAGCGGCAATTAATGAAGACTCGCGACAGTGGTTAAATACATTTTTCAATCATAAAAGTGGAGAGAGGTGTAGAGAAAAAATGTAGATACACATTTCGGTTGCACCTAAGAATATGCATGCTGAAAATTAGCAGTACTAATTCTCTGCGCAACAATTTCAAAGTGCAGATAAAGTTATGCACTTGGAAGTACATATGTATTTAGATGTTAAAAAAGAAACACATCTATAATTTTTAGTATCGAAATCGTCTAAACGTCAATAAAAAAGCATGGCTCGCTCAACTATATGGCTGGCGCACCTCTACAGCAAAAACATATCTTTGTTCAAATTGTCAAAATCTGCGTGTTGGTGTTAGGCGAATGGAATGAAATAAAAATGAATAAAAAACTTAGCAGTTTTTGTGAGTTGTAAAAAAATGTTGTCAATAGCTGTTTTTTTACATCTATGTACGTTTACACTTAAACTTTATATGGACTGCTAAACGTCAAACTTTAAATACACCTCTGAAATTGCTGCGCATAAAATTAGGACTACTAAATTTCAATACGCATTATATTCAGATGTAACTGAAATATGTGCCTATGTTTCACCTCTAAAAATGGTGTGTATCCACTATTCATCGCAACCGATTCAGCTATATGTTATACATTATGGCCACACGAGGTTTGTGTCTCCGATTTTAGGTACACCCTGTTCTGTAGTTAATTACTTAACCACTGCCGCTAGATGGGTCTCCTAAGCATTATCTAAGCGACGATAAGTGTTTTTTTTACGCGCAAAGGTAAACGTATATGCGTATAAAAAAACACGACTAATGTGTTGGTTTCATTTTGAGTTTATCATCTCCTTTTGACAATCCCTACTCCAGTGAAACGAAAAAAATAAAATCAGCTGATGAGATGAGTCAACCATATAGTTGAGCCATGATGAAAAGGATGCAAACCAAAACAATCAATGTTGCCGTTTCAGTTGACTTTTACCCAATTTAGCTACTTTGATTTCGGTCCGTTTCCACCATCTCCAGTTAACCATCTGACTGGTATAGCAACTGTTCGGTTTTAAATGAGATAAAATGCTTGTTAGCGTTAACCGTGAGGAATGTGGTCCCTAATTCGGTGGTTAGTTTCTGCTCAATCGGGTACCTTTTACTGAAATATCTTACTCTACTTACCCTAAAGCCTTTGTCTTAACACATTTCACTCATTTACTTTAACGGGGTCATAACTAAAAAACACAATTTTCCGAAGAGAGGAAAATATTAGAAGGTAGAAGCAGTTTCTCAATTCATGTATGATAGACGTTTTTTTGAAGATTTTTAAGTTCAGATTTTTATGGCCAAATGTGAGTAAAATAAAAAAATGTACGAAGATAGAATATTAAGACACGTTTTTGCTACGAAAATCTATGTGATTAATTCGAAAATGTTAAATTTGATTGTGGCAGAAAACTTCACAAAAGTTGAAACCGTGCACGGGGCCTCACTTTATAGTTTTTATTAATACGAAAAAATAAAACGTCAAATAAAACTATAGGGCTAAGCTCGAGGTGGAGATAAGCTGCAGCGGAATGAGGGAAAATGGGAGAACCAAACGCAATTCGTGGGATTTTTTTCTCTCTATGGCATTACTGAACCGGAGAACCATTCTCTTTTGTACAATTCCTTTTCGCTTTTATTTATCACAAGATATGCTTCATTCGGCAGACATATGCGAAAAGCTAGCAAAAGGCATGTCAGAAATATTTCCCCCCCCTCCCCCCCCTTATTTTTTCCTGCCTTATAGCACCTAAATTTCTGCTATTTTAACCATATTATAATCACAATCACCACTCAAACGACTTCATTTGTTAAATATATTACTAATTTTTTTGCTCAAATGTACATCTTATAGTCACAATTTTTTTCACACATACGCACCAAATTTTTTCACAGGCGAGCCGCTAACATTACAGCTGCTTTTCCATACATAAAGCGCATTTTGATGAATATTTGTATAAAACTTTTAAAACAAAGCTATTATATAGATATTTCTTACCTTTTCAACTCAAAATAATTGGTTTTTAAAAAATATTTTTACATTTTTATTGGATGAAACAAATTGCAAATCTCTACTACGAAGAGTGAACGAGCAGAACGTAAAATGCGCGGAGTTGCCAGAGCAGTTAAAGTGGAACGGAAAGTGCATTTAGAAAAGTTTTTTTACATGCCAATCTAATAAAACCGCACTGCGTTTTTTTAGCGCACGCAAGCAACCGGCGTTCTTTGCCCGAACCCAAATAAGCATGCGTTGCGACAATGTAAAGCATGTGTGCAAACGTCAAATTTAAATGTCACGCAGAACAAAAATTGGAAATCGAGTTAGGTTTTCACGCAGCAAATTCAATTTGGGTTGCTCGCATACAAGTTGTATGTGCATGAGACATTTTTCACAGGAAATTACTTGCGTGCGTTTATATTAGGTTGGCATGTTAAACACTGATACGAGTTCAATGTAAACTAAGAATTAAATGAATCTATGTTATAAGAATTTTCTCGTATATGAAAAAGTTAAAAAGTCATGTTCAAGTATGCAAGTTTTAAATTGCAAACCCGCTGTCCGCAAAACTTGATTGCAGCTCGTTAAACAGCTGTCGATGCTGTCAGCATCGGCCCCTAATCGTTTTCTATGGCAACTGTCAAAAGGTAAGAGAAAGTAGGTGAAAAATTAAGTCATACAAATTGTTATTTTGGGATCGTGCTTCCCCCACTGCATTTAGCTCAAGAGCAACGGCTTCCCATACACTGCGGCTCAAGAAGGCACTATTGAAACCGCTAAAAGTCCCCATTGCCACTTTTGTATTTGCCTTCATAATTTCCACCAATTTCACCTTCTGATTTTTCGAAAATTTTCCACTTCTGCGTTTTTTCTATAAAATAAAAAATTAATTAGAATACAAAAAATTCAAATTAGTTACAAACAAACGAATTTCACTCATTTTCTTTTCAACGTATGTAACTATCACGACCTTCAGAGCTAGTGATATGAATATCGCAAGAAATATCGAAAATACATACTCACCACTCTTACAGAAACACTACCTTGCGATATCAATGAATCAGGGTTGCATTTTGCGATATAATTCGTATCGAAAGGATACAGAAACGGGCTACAGATAAACAATTTTGCATGTAAAGGCACTTTATGAACACTGCCTTTGTCAATACTGCCTTAAATAAACCTACTTTTTCAAAAATAGATGTCGGCGATGAGTGGAATATATGGCAGGATCAGGACCGTAGAGAGAAAATACGGGCCCGGGACTAAACAATTTACGGGCCCTCTATAAAAAATTCACTAATACATTTGATTAATTTGAATTCATGACGTCCCATTCATGAATCACTATTGATGGATTACATCAAAAAAAATTTTTGCCACATCAACTAAATGATTTTTGGACTAAGAGCTTAAAATAAAATTAACACAGAATATTTACTATTTTTACTGTTTTATTGTAACGTAGAAATTAAATTCTCTTTTAACAGCCACATATTGTTTCAAATAATCTTTTCTAGTTATTTGGTAACATTTAAGTGCATTTCTGATAAATATAATGATGATTATAAATTTTAATTATTCAATATAGAAGGTTCGGATATCAAAGAGTGGCTTTTCTTGCTCTTTTTTATAATAATATCAAAATTTAACTGTCTTGCCAAAACGGATTCAACACAAAGCGTGGCAAGTCCTGAAAATCGCTCTTGAGATGAAGTTTTTGATTCTTGCAAAGACGCTGAAAGAACGTTCTGCACTAGCTACAGTGACAGGTATAGTGCAAAAGATATTGTTACGAATATTAGCAAAACTAAGGGGTGCTGCTATCTCTAAGCCGATGCTAAGCAGTGATGTGGATTCACATCAATAATTCAATCATTATGTATCTACATAAACGAATCAATAATTGCGTCTACACATATGTACCATGTACGTATACGAGCAGCGGAGAATCAATGCACAAACACATGCATATATCTGAGATACTCCTGAAAGTATGCAATGAGAGAAGCTATAAAATCGTGCAATTGTAGTTACAGCTGAGAAGTTTGAGAGCTGATGGCAGCTAGTAAATTCTGGAAATGGAAGCGCCTAGAAGATGCGAACGTTGAAATCAGAGAGTATAAAAGGCAGCAAATGTAGAGGCGCTGGAACTCAGTTTGATTTGAGCTATCAAGCAGTTTCGATTAAGACGCTCTCTAGCGAGCAATAGCGGTATTATTTTGATAGTAGAGTTTCATTTAAGCTATCAGTTTGGTTATTAAGCCAGCTAGTTGCAAAGTATAAGTGTTATTGTGAAGTAGTTTAATAAAGGCCATTTTTCCATTATTCAATATTGGAGTTATTTATTCAACAGTTTAGCGATACGAACTTGGCAGAAGATTGCAAATAAGGGGTTTGCAGCAAATTCGTTACAATTGGTGTCAGAAGAGGAATTGTTGAAGATTGCAATAAAGGGGTTTTGCAGCAAATTCGTTACAATATGTAATGCAACACAAATGTTGTGGAAAATTGTATACAGTTTTTGAACATAGATGGCACTTAGCAATTCCAAGGGTGACAGACCTTTATCATAATTTGCTTCGGAAATGTGCTCCAAGTGATTTATTTCGCAGTCTAAGCTTTGAGAAACGTCCGACTTGTTGTGCTGCACTCGCCCGAACCGTAGTTTCATCCATGTCTTCAAATTGCCACAAAAAGGCAACGATCAACGATCACCAAGAATGTATTGTTTTTAAAATCAGACTCTGGGTCATCCGTAATCATCTCATTTCCATTATCTTCAAAACGTTTTTGGGGTTTCTCTTTCCAATGTCCGGAAACTTTGGTAAGATGTTCAATTGAAAAGCAACTGTTTTGCATTCGTTCAAAATTGTTCCCATTGGTTCTTGATCAACCTCAAATCAGGTAATAAGGCATCCCCCATAATTCAGAAAACAAAAATTCAGAAACACATAAAGTAAGTAAAAATTCAGGAAGTAATCAGACGACAGAAAAAACATTAAATTTTTCAGAAACGTTTATTTATTTGGAAGGAATTATGTATAAAGAAAAAGTAGTAAAATCTAAAATTTTAAATTGTGTGCAATAGCAAGCATATAATTAATTAAATCTTTTCGCGTTTATCTTTTTCAAATGAATTTATAATATTAAAAAACGAAGTCTTTATATTTTATCTTGCGTTTCCGATATGGCTCGCCTCCAGCTGAAAATTGCTGCAGTTTTGTTTCTGTTATTGCATGTTTGTTTTTTATTTTATTTATAAAATTAAATATGTCAGCGTGTGTCCCAAACGCACTTCGAATGACGTTGTGCCACCTTTCGATAGAATTTTTTGTACGGACTTCACCCAATTTGGTGATATTATACATATTCCATAATTCGATAGGATAAAACGCCTTCTTTTGACGTTGCTCTGTTCCAGGCTGAAAAAAATTACAGAAGTTAAAATTCAGAAAGTAATCAGACAGCAAAAAACATTGAAATTTGACTTCTGAAATTTGACGTCTTAATGTTGATTTCTGAATTTTTACTTCTGAATTTTGGCTTTCTGAAAAAAGGCTTCTGATTTTCGGGATTATCTAGAGATGGCTATCTTTGAATCTTGATTCAGTACTAAAGGCTTGGTTTCCTCGAAAAGCGGTGCCGCTATATTACGACCGCTAAAGAACACCCGGTATACTCACCGTTTTCAGTGGCACCGCTTTGTTGGAAACTGTGAATACTTACAGCAGACGACCCACAAAATTTCCTTACTTTCCTTTTATTTTTTTAACTGCACATACAAAAATAAAACGTGTTCAAAAAAATTAAAATTCAAAAATATTGTTTATTTTATAAATATTTGGCAAAATGTTCTCCGCTTTGACAATTGCGGTGGGAAAAAACGGTGATGAACGAGTTTCTATCGTCATGACGGCCGTAATATTTTATGCCTTGCCGCTATTTTACGTTACGGTGAACTTCCCCGTCTTCTTAGTTTACACATGATTACTTTTACACTGAAACATTTTTGACAGCATACTCTACCGCTATGTAATGACCGCTAAATAGAGGCACCGCTTTCGAGGAAACCAAGCCTTAAGACCTAGTTTACATTTACGATTGACTATTTATTATAGATCAAAGCATGTGTAACGTGGTCTAAGCAAAGAGGATAAATATTGTGACGAATATTAGCAACACTAAGGGATACTATCATCTCTAAGCCGATGCTAAGCAGTGACTTTTATGCATATCAATAGATCAATCATTATGTCTACACATATGTACGTACACGCGACGGAGAAGAGACGCACAAACACATACAAATAACTTATCTGAGATGCTCCCAAAAGTATGCAATTATAATTGTGGAAGCGTCGCTCACAAATACATGCGCATATGAGTAGCTGTACACGTGCATCTGTAGTTATAATTTTATAGTTGATAACTAACTAGTAAGTTCTGGAATTGGAAGCGCCTAGAAATATGTGAACGAGGAAACCGCACAGTATAAAAGCAGCAACAGTAGAGGCGCGACAATCAGTTTGATTTAAGACGCTATCTGGCGAGCAATAGTAGTGTTATAAAGGCCATTTTGCATTATTGAATAGTGGAGTTATTTGTTCAACAGTTTAGTGATTCGAGCGTTAGCAGAAGATTTGGAATAAGCGGAATTTCAGTAAATTCGTTACAATATAATAAGAGACGGCACTCCTTATTTTGCATAATATTTTTGGTTAGAGTAATCGCAGTTTTTTTTTGCGCTAGATGTGCATAAATGTTTTTACACATTTTCGTGGGGTATTTTGAGCATCTTAGGTCCTCTTCTTTTCATTTTATTCATCAATGATATAGGAAATTGTTTTGTGTCATCGGAGTTCTTACTTTACGCTGATGACCTAAAAGTTTTCTCCAGTTTTAAAAATAGTGATGACGCCCAGCGTCTGCAAGAAGACTTAGATAGATTAGCAATTTGGAGCCGTAATTCGCGTCTATCTCTCAATCTCAATAAGTGCTTTCATGTCACATTTTCCAAAATTCGCAATGTTTTACCAACGATATATACGATCTCGGGTACTCCCCTTCACCTTCTTGATGAGATTAAAGATTTAGGGGTCATCTTTGACTCCTCGTTCTCTTTCAATAACCATATTAACTATGTAATTTCAAACGCGTATGCTTCCCTAGGTTTTGTGAGGCGTAATAGCACCAACTTCTCAGATCCCTATACTCATCGTTTGTTCGTTCCAAACTGGAATATTCTGCATTTATTTGGAGACCTTATCACAAGTTTGCAATCGACAGGATTGAGCGAGTACAAAAGATATTCCTAAAATTTTGCCTAAGATCCTTACATTTCTCAGACGCAGTCCCTTCTTATCATTCCCGCTTGCTGCTAATTTACTTGAAACCATTAGAGCTCAGAAGGTCAACCCTTTCCTTGTCTTTCATTTTCGGAGTTGTTAATGGAGATATTGATTGCTCCTCTTTACTGCACGCGATTCATTTACTTATTCCAACGAGGTCTCTTCGATCTCATAACCCTTTTATATTAAATATAAGTCTACTAACTATGCGATAAATGCTCCATTGTCACGCTCTCTACGTGAACTTAATGAGATCTCGAATTCTATTGTTACGAATATTAGCAAAACTAAGGAGTGCTGCCATCTCCAGGCCGATGCTAAGCAGTGACGTGAATTCACATCAATAATTCAATCATTATGTATCTACATAAACGAATCAATAATTGCGTCTACACATATGTACACATTCCGACGAGCAACATTTACATACAAGGCAGCGAGAGATGGGATGTCACACACAGATGAATTTACTTATACGCTTATGTGTGTGCGGGACACTGTAAACTACAAACTCGCATATGTACATCTGAGAAGCGCTAAAAATTAGACAATTGTAAACAAGTAGGAACTATATGAGAACTATACACACACGAATATAGTTGGTAAGTTCTGGAAATGGAAGAGCCTAGAAGTATGCAGCGTAAACTATAAAAGCGGGGCAGGCGAGTAAGAAGTATTTCAGTTTGAGTTGAGCTATCAATCAGTTTGATTAAGCACGTGATCTGGCGGCCAATAGTAGAGTTTCATTTGAGTTATCAATCAGTTTGGTTATTAAGCCAGCGAGTAGCAAAGTATAAGTGTATTGTGAAGTACTTTAATAAAGGCCATTTTTCCATTATTCAATATTGGAGTTATTTATTCAACCGTTTAGTGATTCGAACTTAGCAGAGGATTGCAAATAAGAGGATTTGCAAGCAATTTCGTTACAATTGGTGTCAGAAGAGGAATTGTTGAATAAATTCCAGAGGAAAACAAGGACATGGCAAAGTTCAGTGAATTGAAGATCCAGCAACTAAAGAAGGAGTTGGAGAGCCGTGGATTGAATACAAGCGGCGTTAAACTTGAACTTCAGGCACGGCTACGAGAGGCAATGGAAGCAGAAGGAATTGATGTGGACGAGTATGTCTTTTATCCTGATGGGGACGAGACAACAACAAAAATTGAAGAGAAAAACGAAACATCGCAGACAATTGCCAGCACAGACTTGAACATGATATTGGCTGCAATAACTGCTCAAACATCGACAGTAACATCCAAGATGGAAGCGCAAGAGGCACGTATAACAGAAATGTCATCACAAATATCCACCAACATGTCATCACAACTAGAAGGACCGAAAACGATATGTCATCTCAACTAGAAGAACAGAAAACGTATATGTCATCTCAACTAGAAGAACAGAAAACTTATATGTCATCACAGATGGAATCCCAAGAGACACGAATAACATCGAAGATTGAAGCACAAGAAACGCGTATGTCAGAAATGTCGACACAGATTACATCGAAGATGGAAGCACAAGAGGCACGGATATCCGAAATGTCGGCTCAAATTTCAGCACAGATATCATCGCAGATCTCTGCTCAACTGGAAGAGCAAGAAGGACGTATTTCCTCGAAGTTGGAGGCGCAAGATACAAAAATTTTACAGTTTGAAGAAAAAATCGAGGCCGAGGTGGATGCTTTGAGAGGACGTATCGAGCAGTTGCACCTAAATCGCCCAGCAGTTTCAACTAGTAATCCAAAGGTAAAGACACCATCCTTTGACGGTTCTGTTCCTTTTCAGGTCTTTAAGCTACAGTTTGAGAAGACCGCAGCAGTGAACCAATGGAATGCTGAAGATAAAGCTGCAGCTCTGTTCGTGGCACTGAAAGGGCCTGCCGCGGAAATCTTACAGACTATTCCAGAGTACGAACGGAACAGTTATGACGCATTGATGGCTGCTGTAGAACGGCGATACGGAAGCGAACACAGGAAACAGATATTTCAAATAGAATTGCAAAACCGCTACCAAAAAGCTAACGAGACTTTGCAGGAGTTTGCTTGGAACATTGAAAGATTGGCTCATCTTGCAAATGCGGATGCACCCGTGGAATACACGGAAAGAGTGAAGATTCAGAGCTTTATAAATGGCATACGGGACGTCGAAACGAAGCGAGCTACATACGCAAACCCAAAGCCAACATTCGCAGAAACGGTGTCACAAGCTCTGATTCAGGAAACAGCGTCGCTTCTGTGTAAGCCAGTTTTCAAAGCACGCCGTGTGGAAGTAGAAAGGCCAGAGTGGGTAGACGCAATATTGGAGGTGCTGAAAGGATCGCAAAAGCGGAGTGAAAAAGTTATCAAATGCTTCAAATGCGAGAAGTCCGGTCACATTGCACGTCATTGCGATCTTGGTCCTAATAGTTCCAACAATGTGGGTGGCCGTAAACGCAAAGCTGGAGGAGATGAGCAAGAGCGAGTAAGAGATAAAGAACGAAAACTTGCCCCGGCTATTGAATGTCCTGTGATATCTGTATCGCAAATTGGAAGGAAATCAAGCAGTCTTACCGTCAGAGGGAATGTGGATGGCAAGGAGCGTGTACTGACTGTAGATACGGGCGCATCTCATTCCTTGATTCCATCTGATTTGGTCTACAAGAGAGTAAAGTCATTACCTAGAGCGAGGTTGCGTACGGTCACAGGCGAATATAACCAAGTCCAGGGAGAAGTAATATGTGAAGTCCTAATTGGTTCTACACAAATTCGTTGTGGCGGAGATCGTTGATGAAGTTATATTGGGAGTGGATTTCTTGGTTGACCATGACATCAAGATCGATATGCAGAGAAGGGTGATGCATTATGAGAACCAAGATGTGCCACTTAACTTCAGTTTGGAAAAAGCGTTCATCAGTAAGCGAGTGCTGGTGGAGGAGATTCGACAGAGACCACGAAAGTCAAGGAAAGTAGATCGAGCAAAGGTTGATGGATCGAATGTGACAAATAAAGCGAAATTAAAAGTACCTGCGAGGAAAAGACCGGCATCAACAAACCCTAATGGGCGCACTAAAATGACTGAAAGAATTTTTCAGAAAGAATGCAAGGATGGTTTCAAGCCAGCGCGCACTTTTGTTGGGAAACGTCGGAACGATACTGAGTATGTGAAGCCAATCCGTCAAGAACAAGCTCTACAAAGTAGTTCTTTATTGGCCAAGCAACAGAGTGCGAGAGAACGATCCAGAATAATCAGTAGTAAGATGGAACACAGGTACGACAGGGAAAATAATTCGGAAGGTTTCCGGAATGGAGATTTGGTACTTTAAAGAACCCTCACCGGCGGAAAGGTGTTCCAGCCCAATTTCGGTGCAGTTGGGAAGGCCCGTACAAAGTTGTGAAGAAGATCAGTGATACCATCTACCGCATACAAACCACTGGGAAACCACGGATTAGAAGGGTGGTACATTTGGAGATGCTAGCGGCGTTTAGATTGGGAGATTTGTCTGATCGGGGCGATCAGACTTAAGTGGAGGGAAGTGTTACGAATATTAGCAAAACTAAGGAGTGCTGCCATCTCCAGGCCGATGCTAAGCAGTGACGTGAATTCACATCAATAATTCAATCATTATGTATCTACATAAACGAATCAATAATTGCGTCTACACATATGTACACATTCCGACGAGCAACATTTACATAGAAGCCAGCGAGAGATGGGATGTCACACACAGATGAATTTACTTATACGCTTATGTGTGTGCGGGAGACTGTAAACTACAAACTCGCATATGTGCATCTGAGAAGCGCTAAAAAGTAGACAATTGTAAACAAGTAGGAACTATATGAGAACTATACACACACGAATATAGTTGGTAAGTTCTGGAAATGGAAGAGCCTAGAAGTATGCAGCGTAAACTATAAAAGCGGGGCAGGCGAGTAAGAAGTAATTCAATTTGAGTTGAGCTATCAATCAGTTTGATTAAGCACGCGATCTGGCGGCCAATAGTAGAGTTTCATTTGAGTTATCAATCAGTTTGGTTATTAAGCCAGCGAGTAGCAAAGTATAAGTGTATTGTGAACTACTTTAATAAAGGCCATTTTCCATTATTCAATATTGGAGTTATTTATTCAACCGTTTAGTGATTCGAACTTAGCAGAGGATTGCAAATAAGAGGATTTGCAAACAATTTCGTTACACTATTATGCTTGATTTTTCTTATCCAAAGTCTATTTTTCTTAATTTACTTAACTCTGTTTGGTAGCTAGGCTTAGTTATTCGTTTTAGTCAGTAATAACCATTGTTGTTTTTGACTTTTCGAAAAATATAAATAAAATAAAATAAAATTAAATTAAATTAAATTTACCCGACTGTATTTAATTAATTAATTAATTCTCTTTCCAAAAATCACATTTGCATAAGATGCCTACACGACATGGATAAATGCGAGACAATTAAAAACGTCCCTCATAGAAAATATTAGGCATCAATTTTTTTAGTTCCTAGCACATCAATTTTGACAAATTATTTAACAGTGCTAGTCATGAATAGCATGAGCTATACAAATTGAACATTTATAATAATAATAAATTAGATTAATCAAATTAAATTAAATATAACGGATAATAGTGAAATATTTATGTATGTAAATGTAAATCTTAAAACTAAAGAAAAGTAATTAATAAATGTTAAAAGACAGCAGTAGTGATGATAACCTTTGGCTGGTTATAGATCGAATAGTATTTAACAAATAAAGAAAGAAGACACAGAGAAAGGAAAAAGACTTAGAAATGAACATTTTAACAACAACAATTTGAGATCCAGTTTAAGAGTCGTTAAAAAATGATGTTAGCTCTTTTATGAAGTGAAGAGCATTACTTAAGAGTCGAAGACTTGTAGGTAGGGAGTTCCAAAGACGTATTGCAGTAACAAAGAATTGGCGCTCAGAGGTTAGCGTGCGGTATCTAATGTGCTTAAGAAGAAGCACCGATCTTGATGATTGCAGAAAAATAAGCTTACGATATAGATAGTCAGGTTCCTTCATGTGTATCTATTTATGGAGGAAGGACAGTGTTTTGACTTTTAAAAGATTTTCGAAAGAAATTTTTAGCAACCTTTCAGCATGTTGTGATAAGTGGTCAAGTCTTTTCAACCCATAAACATATCTAGCAATGTTGTTATAAACAACATTTAGTTTGTTCTTGCACAGATAGTCACAGTTTGAGTAAATCACACAACCATGGAGTAGCGTAGGTATTAAGTACGCTTTAGCCAGAAGTAGTCTTATGTGCAAAGGCGTGAAATACTGTGTTAACCATAGTGTACGAAGTATTCCATACACTTTTCCAACCGTTCTAAAAATATGGTCTTTCCATGCCAATGTTTTGTTAAAAATTACACTTAAGTTTTTCGCCGTATCTACGTATTCTATAACGGAATTGTCGAACACTACATTCTCTAAATCATTAGTGGGAAAAGACCTTCTATGAATAACAATACATTTTGACTTATTCGGGTTTATACATAAGCCATTCATAGTAGCCCATGAAAATATTTGATTCAAATCGTGGTTTAAGTTACTTATGCACAAGCTAGTTTGATCACGAGGACAACACGTAAACAACTGCACATCATCAGCGTAGATATGAACATTACAATACTTAAGGACATCGTGTAAGTCATTGGGTGGCTCTTATTATATTTATCCTCTTTGTAACGAGCGACTACCTCGCAAAAAATGTTAAGCAAATGGCTACAACCCTTCAAAAAACGCGAGTACTCCATAGATAATGTGAGGAATACTTCTTTGGGAGTATAGGAGTATTCCAAAACTAATCTGTATTCATACAAAAGATGTGCTCCAATTAACATTGCGATGTCCTAGGAGAGGAGTAGGTGATCCCACTCTCGCTTTTTTTGTGAGTATTCCATAGAGTACTTTCCAAAGTACTTTCACTGTAGTACTCCATGGAGCACCCACAGAGGATCATATGCCAAAGTACTAAAGAGGAATTGTGTCGGAAAGAATTATCGAAGTGAATTTAATTTAAAATGAAAGTAAATGAAGAGGGGCAATACAACTTTTATATTTTATACTACGAATATTCTTATGTTATTTAGCATTTGCGTGAATAAAGAAACTAATATTTCTCTATACATACTTTAGTATGTATACATAAAACCAGTGCGCTGTTGCATTTTATCAGTTGCCAAAGTAAAATTTTATTATTAGTTATTTACATGCAATATTTTACTTTTGGCAACTCTGTTCGATCGTCATCGTGTCGTGATCAATAACAATGTAAGGCGCGATAACCTCCGAAGAGATCTAAGGCCGAGCTTCTCTTCCAATTTGCGTCGTGCTCCTCTTGATTTTCCCTACAAATTGGCCGGAGGGGACCTACATGTTTTATGCCGACTCCGAACGGCATCTGCAAGGCAGATGAGTTTTCACTGAGAGCTTTTCATGGCAGAAATACACCCGGAGCGCTTGCCAAACACTGCCGAGGGGCGACCCCGCTTAGAAAAATTTTCTTCTAATTGAAAAACCTTATTTCTAAAATTTTGATGTTGCTTTGCCCGGGAGTTGAACCCAGGGCATACGGTGTGATAGGCGGAGCACGCTACCATCACACCACGGTGGCGTTAAAAAACGAGCAATGATCGGCTGATGGTGGTCCGCAAACGCATTGCAAAGGAATATTGTTAGAGTACTCCAACATGAAGAAAATGGAAAACGTAATCCAACAATTTTTGCAGGGAAGTAACGAGTGACGTCTCTTATTATATTTATCCTCTTTGGTGTCAGTATTTATTTACTTTTCAAATAAACTTATAATATATCTTTAAGTGGAAATTTATTTAGCATTAGCTACTTAGGCTATCGGCTAACTAAAACATTAGATTCAGCTCAACGTTTTAAAAATATTTCAGTAAAACATTTATGAACAAATAAAAAATGGCTTTCGTTTTAAAAAACTAAGTTAACTTGTGCTGTACGCTTTAACACATGTATAGCATATGAAAGTACAACCAATTCAAAACCCACCCCTTGATAATCCCTAATAATCATGGGACCCCGCGACTGTTATTTTTATATCCCGAAATCCTGGTTCGGAAATGTCTTTGGGACGCGATGCCTTAGTACCCAATAATAAAGGGCTAATTAAACTCCCTTAACTCTAAAGCCATAGTCGCAACCATACCCATATCCATAAACATCTCCAATGTGATCGATTAATGGCGCCTTAACCTAAAAATCGTGAAAATTTCATAAAAATGAAGAAAACGCAAAAAATTACAAACATATTCCACAAACAATAAGCCTCTTAGTCATAACGTATCCAAAACAATGAATAAAATCCACTAAAAGTTATTAAATTCACCAACTCAAATATTTTTAGGTTATGGATATGGCGAGAAACCAAAAACCAACTGGTTGGTGATGGTATGGTTATGGCGTTAGCGTTATGGTATGGTACGATTAATCGATTACATTGATTTCCATAAGGTAGGTTTATCTGATTATGGTTATATGGTTATATGTCACCATTAATTGGACCTTAGGGAAGTTTAATTCGCCCTTTAAACGATTTGTTTCCTAAAAAGTATCGATTAAATATCGAACCAAAGCCCAGCACTAATAGTCACTATAAATAACTGTAAATTAAATTAAAAAAATTCAGATGTCAAATTAGTTTAATTGATTGCTCAAAAAGTGTATTATAACTTTTTTTTTTTTAGAAATTTTCCATGCTTATCGTTTCATGATTATCGTTCATTTATCGAAAATCTTCTTAACTCCATCGAGATATAAATTAAATCCTATCCAATGAACTTAACGTGTAAATCGTGTCGAATAAGTAGAAAAAAACATATTTAATAAGAAACGATTACCAAGAATGGATTACAACTCTCAAACCCCTTTTACACCAATTATAATCAAAGAATGTGCTTATGATTTTGATGTAAACGGTGATTTTGAAGAACCCGATGACAACAATACTCTAACACCACTGCTCCGGCGCATCACTGCATCGCCAAGGCTATTGAGCCCCAAATCAATACTACTGAGTCCCACATTTTCACCGGCAGATGTATCAACTTTTCCAACAACACCAACAATTATTAAAGGCAGACTTGCACCACCTCAATTACAGCAACATCAACATTACCTGAAGTCACCTCAACGTCGTGGCTCACCTATTGCTGGTTTTAGACGTTTACGTTCTCCACGTATATCATCGCCTCATATACAATCTAATATATCTATACGTCTTGAACTACAAACAAAGTATTGTCATGTTGCAGGCAACAAAAGTGCGGTTTGTAATAATAAAATCGGAGCCAGCAAAGGAGATTGCAAGTCGAGCAACTTAGCTGAACGGCGTCGATGCCGACAATTGCGTTTAAAAGAACTACAACGTCGCTATGCAGTACCAATTGAGATTCATGCTGTGGCAATGCCGTTAAGTCCGCGGGTTGATTATTTATTGAGACGCGTCGGTATGATACGTTATAGATCCTTATTTCAAATAGAAGAAGTTGATTTTGTGGTGTTTCGTACGTTAACACAAAATGATTTACAACTGTTGGGTATTGGCAATGCTGAAGATCGCGAAGAAATTTATAAAGCAGTATTAATGGCAGACTTGCTAGTTCTGGAAAGGTTCTAAAATAGGAAGAAAAGACGGTTTGTGAGAAGAATGGCAATGCTATTAAATAAATTGAGTTGTAGTATTTTGAAAATAATAAGCAAACTTGTATTTAAAGTTTTAAATTAAGTGTTGAGCGAAATATTAGTAATGTTGTTAAGGTTAGAAAGATACAAATATAATGTTAATAAAGATCAATGTGATTATATGTAGAAAAGAGTAAGACTTGTTTGTTTTACTTATTTGTTTGTTTTTCAACGTTTATGGCTCTGTTCGTGCCGACAGCGAGTATCGACGGAGGTATAGTCATGGATAAAACCCCAAAGGTTTCGCTGGCTTACGACTACTAGCTTTACCCGGCGTACGTTGTAACGCCCGGGATCGAATGAATGTTGCGTAATTTTTTCTGTTTTGTTTGCTGATAATTTAGTTTATTGTTCTGTAAATTGAAATGAATTATGTACGCGTATGTGAAATTTTCGTTTAAAACGTTTTATTATTGTATCTTATTGTAATGCAAGATGTTTTTGGTTTTTTAGTTTGGTGCAAAGATAAACAAATTTGTTGGCGTTCCAGCTCTAGAGCAAGCGACATATAGCTGACCATGGGAAACGCATGAACTCTCTAAATTTAATCCTGCAACAGTAAGCGATTGTCCTTGTGCTTTGTTGAAATCTGTAGGCATCATTGGGATCCGTGGTATGAGCACATGTTGTTGTTGTTGTTGTAGCGATAAGGTTGGTCCCCAAAGGCTTTGGGGTGTGTTATCGATGTGATGGTCCTTTGCCGGATACAGATCCGGTACGCTCCGGTACCACAGCACCATTAAGGTGCTGGCCCGACCATCTCGTGAACGATTTATGTGGCCACATTAAATCTTCAGGCCATCCCCTCCCTCCTCAACCCCATGTTCAATAAGGAGCTTAGGGTCACCAGAGCATCGTCTGTTAGTGAAATAGGATTCGCCGCTGATAGGTGAGGTTGACAATTGGGTTTGGAGAAGCTATATATTGCGCTGGCAACCTGCAGGGTTGCGCTACACAGCCCCTTGAATCTGGTATTTTAGTCGCCTCTTACGACAGGCATACTTACCGCGGGTATATTCTGACCCCCTCACCCGCTGGGGTCCTTCGTGTTGATCGAAGCCAAAATTTGGTGATTATTGAAGTGTGGGAATACGTTTCCATAACGAACACACACACAGAATTTGATTTTTATATATATAGAAGATCTAAAAATTACAATAAGTTATGGATCTAACAAGTACGCTTTGTCGCTAAATGTCATTAATCAGATCCAACGTTTCAGAGCTATTGTGATTTAAAAATGAGTTTCGATCACGGATCGTAAAACGTAATATGGGCCCTATTTGGTTGATTTTACCAGCTTGGTTTCTTGCGGTGTAGGCGAAGATCTGGGTTCATTTGTGCTATTCTTTTAATGGTTAAATGCTTACAATCATTATTCATAATTTCTCCAATCTAACTACTTGAATGCTTATAAGCACGAATTTCTATTTTCCCCTTAGGATAGAATATCGATAAGAAAATACATAAAAATTGTGTAGAAAGTAAAAAAAAAAAAAATACGGGCTAAGAAAAAAAAACAATTTGATGATATATCTTAAATTTTTGTTTTTGGCTGCGAGCTAAACGAAAAGAGATAATAAAACGCAGTAAAGTTGGAAAACATGTTTTAGCAAATAAATTTTTGTTTTTCAGCTTGTATTTTTTTTAAATTTCTACATAATATTATGTATTTCTTGACCTTTTATTAAGTATATTTACCTGTCGCGATATTCAAGAACTTCATTCCTTGGCGGCCGCCGTGGTGTGATGTTAGCGTGCTCCGCCTAACACACCGAGCATCCAGGGTTCGCGCCCCGGACAAAGTAACATCAAAATTTGAGAAACATTTTTTTTCAATTAGAAGAAAATTTTTCTAAGCGAGGTCGCCCCTCTGCAGTGTTTGGCAAGCACTCCGAGTGTATTTCTGCCATGTAAAGCTCTCAGTAAAAACTCATCGCCTTGCAGAAGCCGTTTGGACTCGGCATAAAACGAGTTGTAAGAAAAATTAAAAAGGAGTACCATGCAAATTGGAAGAGAAGCTCGGCCTAAAATATCTTCGGAGGTTATCGCGCCTTACATATTTTATTTTTTTCATTCCTTAATTTGCTAATTTATTCTGTTATCAAATGTTAAACGTTTCAACCGTTTCTCTACTTTAACAAAGAACAAATTGTGTAAAAAGAAAAAAAAAAAAAAACCAAGTAAGGACGGGACTGTCTCCGGCTGTGCCGAAAACTTCATACCTTTCATGAATGGGGCTGAACAATAATCTTATCCCATTCGTAATATTCAAATAATCGGCTGAATAAGATATGAAATATATAGTGAACAGATGTATGTACATACCTAAACGATTTTTAAGATAAATAAAAAACAAGTAAGGCTAAGTTCGGTTGTAACCGAACATTACATACTCAGCTGAGAGCTTAGTTGCATTGGTTTCGTAGGGTTTCGTAGGGTTTCGTAGATGGTTTATAAGTTGTTTTTATTTCCATATCACATACGTTTGGGAAATATCGACCAAATTGTAGACCAATGGTGACGTTTTCTGGAACGATTTTCCTTCATCCTTTGTCAAATAAGGGAAAATCACCATGTAGCAAAAATGAACCTAGGGTAACCCTGGAATGTGTCTGTATGACATGGGTATCAAATTAAAGGTATTAATGAGAGTTTAAAAGGGAGTGGCCCTTAGTTGTATATGTGAAGGAGTTTTCGAGATATCGACCAAAATGTGGACCAGGGTGACTCCGAACATCTTCTGTCGGGTACCGCTAATTTATTTATATATGTAATACCACGAACAATATTCCTGCCAAGATTCCAATGGCTTTTGATTTCGCCCTGCAGAACTTTTTCATTTTCTTCTACTTAGGTGTCACACCCATTTTACGAAGTTTTTTCTAAAGTTATATTTTGCGTCAATAAACCAATGCAATCACCATGTTTCATCCCTTTTTCGTATTTGGTAAAGAATTATGGCATTTTTTTCATTTTTCGTAATTTTCGATATCGAAAAAGTGGGCGTGGTCATAGTCGGATTTCGGCCATTTTTTATAACAAGATAAAGTGAGTTCAGATAAGTACGAAAACTGAGTTTAGTAAAGATATATCGATTTTCCACGCCCATTTTGAAATTTTCTGTGTTATTTTTTTATTTTACTGAACCATATCATTACTGGAGTTGAATGTTGACATAATTTACTTATATACTGTAAAGATTATAAATTTTTTGTTAAAATTTGACTTAAATTTTTTTTTTTTAAGTGGGCGTGTTCGTCATCCGATTTTGCTCGTTTTTATTCAAAACACATACTCCTATTACTAGTAATGTTCCTGCCAAATTTCATCATGATATCTTCAACGACTGCCAAATTACAGCTTGCAAAACTTTTAAATTACCTTCTTTTAAAAGTGGGCGGTGCCACGCCCATTGTCCAAAATTTTACTTATTTTCTTTTGTGCGTTATAAGGTCAACCCACCTACCAAGTTCCATCGCTTTATCCGTTTTTGGTAATGAATTATCGCCCTTTTTCGGTTTTTCGAAATTTCCGATATCGAAAAAGTGGGCGTGGTTATAGTCCGATTTCGATCATTTTGAATAGCGTTCTGGGATGAGTGCCCAGGAACCTACATACCAAATTTCATCAAGATACCTCAAAATTTACTCAAGTTATCGTGTTAACGGACAGACGGACGGACGGACGGGCATGGCTAAATTAATTTCTTTTTTCGCCCAGATCATTTTGATATATAGAAGTCTATATCTATCTCGATTAGTTTATGCCGTTACGGATTACCGTTATGCGAACAAAATTAAATTACTCTGCGAGCTCCGCTCAGAATAGGTAGGTCCTTTGTGGTCTGAATGAAAAATCCATGACTACAAATCACTTATCTCAACAATATATGACGTAAACGTAAGTATTTGATGAAATTTGAAGCTTCCATCTGTTAAAATGGGGTAGTAATTACGAAAAGCTTATCTGAGCAATCGGTTGTGGGGATATATCTACAAATCTTATAAAATAAAGTCGCTAAATGCCATGTATGCACATAACTTCACACAGAATGCTCCGATTTTAAAACAGTTTTTTGCATTTGAAAGCTTGCCTACGTGAGATGGTACAGTTAATATAATTTGAAGGTATATATTATAGGGGCGTGGCAAAGTGCCAAAATGTAGTAAAAAATCATGAAATTTTTGTTTACACAGCTATAACTCATACACGCAAGGATGGATTTGAAAAATTCTACTTTTCAGTAAAACTTTGAAATATTTACCTTCGTTTTGCATCAAAAAAAATACTTGATCCCTTTCTTATATCAGCCAAATTGTTTAAAGAAAAGTAACATTTTTACCAAAAAATTCGTGTGTGTGATTGTTCGATGTCAACTGTACGAGCAAATTACTTTTGAGTGGAGCATGATGCGACACATGCATATGAACATACATAGCATTCGCTTCGGTGTTTAACTTCGCCCGTAGGTTTATAGGTATGTATGTGTTTTCATATCACCTTGACATACATATGTATGCACATACACAATACACAAATAATAATAAATGGTTAAGAATGCATACATATCTTGGAAAATCCTCTTTCGTTAAAAATATTGAACATTTCCTTAAAATTCTTAAACAAAAGTTTTATTTTTTGGTATTTTCGCATGTATCACTATCACTACGTAGTATAAAACAGAGTCGCTTTTTCTGTCCCTATGTCCCTTTGAATGCTCAAACCTTTAAAACTACGCAGCGGATTTTGATGCGCTTTTTTTTAGTAGATAGATGGATTGAAGAGGAAGGTTTATATGTATAATAACATCCATTAAATAGTGGAGAAATGCTGTTATTTTTGAAGTTTCTTATGTGATGTATATATATAAAAGAAAGTGGTGTTAGTTACACTATTTATAACTCAAGAACGGATGAACAGATTTGGCTGAAAATTGGTGGAGGGGTCGCTTAGAACCAGGAGACAGACATAGGATAATTTGTATCCCATTCTGGCTAGGGTCTTGAAATTAAAACGTGAACCTGGGTAATCCTGGCATAGGTTTGTACAATATGGGTATCAAAAGGAAGCTGTTTATGAGTACTTTGATACGGAGTATTTTTCGTACCCGCGGGTAACTAGCGTCTCGAGATATAAGCGAAAACGTGGATGCGGGTACCCTAGAATGTGTTTATAGAATATGGATAACAAATGAAAGCTGTTGATGAGTGCTTTAGTACAGGGTAGTTTTCATACATATTGGTGAAGGGTCTCGAGATTGAGGCCGAAACGTGAACACGGGTACCCCTAGAAAATGTTTATACAATATGGCTAACAAATGAAAACTGTTGATGAGTGCTTTAGTACAGGGAAGTTTTCATACCTATTTGTGAAGGGTCTCGAGATATAGGCCAAAACGTGGATCACGGTAACACTAGGATGTGTTTTTACATTATAGTTATCAAATTGAAGCTGTTGATGAGTGCTTTAGTACAGAGTAATTTTTAAACCGCTGGGTGACTAGGGTCTCAAGATATAGGCCAAAACCTGGACGCGGATACCCCTAGAATGTGTGTGTAATAGGGATATCAAATGGAAGCTGTTGCTGAGAGCTTTAAAGTAATTTTCATTGTGATATTCGATTTAGTCGCATCAATCTGGCAAAAGTGATAAATATGCATGCGAAGCCGAAATAAAGACAGAATTAATAATACCCACATAACTATTTACATACTGTCCCTATTCGATTTGCCTGGCAATAAGAGATGAAGAAGATTGGGAGAAACTTGAGAGAAGATAATAGATGGAAGGAGAAGGAGACTGAGAAAGAGATAGATTGAAACGAAAATAGAGATAGATGAAGCGAAAAGACGTAGGGAAGAGTGAATAAAAGGATTAAGAATAAGTGAGGGGTGGTGGGGCGCAGAGATAGACGGAAAAAGGTTATTAAAATCTATGTAGATAGACCAACTTAAGGGCAGAACAACGTCCGACGGGTCTGCTAGTATTATATATATACGACCGTTCTCATCCATTTTTTCAGACAACAATACGTGCAATATACAAAAGCATATAGTGAAGTTTGAAGCTCCAATCAGATAAATTGAGCAATATATGGCAAAAATCGTCTTTTCTGAAAAATCGGTTGTATGGGGGATATATGCTATAGTGGTCCAATCTGGCCGGTTCCTACTAATGTCTAATCGGACACCTAAATACACCCGCTCACCAAATTTTATCAAGATATCTCAAAAATTGAGGGACTAGTTTGCATACAAACAGACAGACGGACAGACGGACATGGCTAAATCAACTCAGCTCTTCATCCTGATTATTTCGGTATACTTAATGGTGGGTCTATCTATTTTCCTTTAAGGACTTACAATTTTGAGATTCGTGCCAAAGTTAATACACCATTTCATTTTCATGAAAGGTATAAAAATCGGAAAAATATAAAAATTAAAGCCTAAATAATGAATAAAATAAATTTGTACATACATTAACAAAATTACAAAAAGCGTGTTAAACAAGTTTTATGGCGTCGATGCATGCGAGGTCTTTTGGGATTCAAATCCGTCAGATACGCTGACGCCATGAAATTATCTACATACATATTTACTTACATACATAGCACCCTACATATTTTTATTAGTGTGGTCCCTAAATGTAGAAGGAACCTTTTCGAGGGTGTGTAGGTGCAAGGAAAGAAATAGGAGGGGAATAATGGTAGCATACAAAGAAAATATGAATGGGTTAATAAGCTTAAAAGATGTTACGTCGAGACTCCAGCTTACTTACTTGGAGATGCACATAGTGATAAAGCAGTCTCTGACTGTACTGTTCCTGGCCGGTGAATCCAGTACTCAAAGAACAGTACCCAAAACTTGCGGAAGAGGAACGCACAGTCGCCAGGGAAACACGAGTCACTCCAGCTCAACTTCGATCTGGATACTGTAACAGGTTAAACTCTTACCTATCCAGAATCAACCCCGACATACAAAATGTATGCCCTGCTTGCAATGTGTCCCCACATGACACCAACCACCTCTTTAATTGTAATGTGGAACTAACGCCTCTAACACCCCTCTAATTATGGTCCACCCCTGTTGAAACAGCAAGTTTCCTTGGACACCCGTTAGAGGATATTGATGACAATTTGTGATCGGTCGCACCTATTGGATGGGGCGAAGCACTGCTACAACAACAACAACAACAGTCCCTGAATGTGACCTATTATATTGTAGTAACCCCCATGAAAAGGAACTTTGAAAATAAATTAATGAAAGCTCTGGCAGCATACTACGCCTGCAAACAAGTTTTCAGGAGGTACTAGGAACTGTCACCACATATCAGCGATGGCATGTACAAGACAGTCAATCGACCTAACGTGTGCAGCTCTTGTGGTGGAAGGCGCTTGACAAAAAGAGAAATGAACATATGGGAAAGTGCTAAGGCTAGCATGCCTGGGTATGTCAGGCGCAGTGAGCAACGTACCACAGGAAGAGTTAAACGTATTTTTCACTTGAAGCCTCTACAGGTGCTCGTGCAGGTATTGGCCGCGAAAGAGGATCTACGATTAAAAGAATCCAACATGGGAATCATATCACAAAGGTTTTTGACTTCAGGTGCAGAAGATATACATCAGGGAAGGAAGGCCTAGACAATGGTAGGGGCATCACAGTCTACACAGACGGCTTGAAAATGGAAAAAACTCGAGCTGAAATGTACTCAAAGAAACTGCAGCCTTCCAGCCGGAGGTCTATGCCACAGAGAGAGCATCCAGACTGCTCCAAGGCAGCACGGTTCCAGGCATCAATGTAACGATCTTTGTCGACGGCCAGACCGACGAGGTGTCGAGTCTCGCTGGAGTCCATAAGGCACCAAAATGTCTCCCTTTGATGGGTCCCAAGCCAGGAAAGGCTCCAAAATGGACATAAGCGAGCCGGAAAGCTTCGCACGACCACCTCCTGAGGAAAATTGAGGAATATGAGAACAATCGGGATGATAACGATGTCTCACTGCCATTATGGTCTTCTTCTCAAACTAAAGATATCTGCAGAGAGAGTACCTACGGTTATCATCACTGGTCATTGCCCTCGGCAGAAGCTGCCTTGATAAGGAGGAGTCGATACACCACTTTCTCGGCCGAAGTCCACGACTTCAAACAAGACGACTCAAATTTCTGGGCGCACTCCTACTTAAGTTCATCACAGAAACAAGTGGCTCGATGAGGGCCATTAGGAAGTAGTCTTGTTGAACGAATGTGCCGCCATCCGGTACTCACAGTGGAAAAATTATTTCCGCGTGGAAGTGGAGAAAGCACACCCCTTAACCTAATATAAGCAAAGCCCCATGAACACGAATCTAGGATACTGTAATAATTTAAGCTCTTACTTATCCAAAATCAACCTTGCATACCCAATATATGTCCCGCTTGTAATGTGCCCTCACATGACCAACCATATTTTCAATTGCAGTGTGGAACCAACGCCTCTGACATCCAAATCTCTTTGGCCCAACCTTGTAAAACTGAAAGTTTTCTCGGACTCCATTTAGAGGATAGAGTTTGTGAGTGATCACACTTATTGGATAGGCGGAAGTACTGCTACAACAACAACAATAATATATATCTACCGAAACGAGGTCAGCTGATTAGTATCATAATGTAGAATGAACCAAATAACCCGCTACGATCTTTGGTAGCAGCGGCAAGTTACAATTGGGGTTAAGCTGATGACCTGCAGCAATAAAGTGACTTTAGAATAGCTCAAGGTAGTTGCGTTAGACCTTTCAAAGCAAGACACAGGCGCACGGTTTGAGGTGGTGGATAGAGCACTGATCTTCACGATACCAAAAGCTCACAAAAGCCAAACTATGGAATCGAGGATATGTTGTACCCAGAGCGTAGGCCTCTGACAGGGGTGTTGGAGGAGGACAAAAAGCTAAGTGGCGACGCTTGTCTTACAGATAGACCTCCAACACAGTGGCGTGGAGCAAGCACCTTTTGACTTTTGAGAAGGGCTTCATCGATGTGGCGCTGATACAGAGATCATTTGGTGGAAAGGTTTCTGGACTCAGCGCGCTTGGATTTGAGGAAAAACCTAAACTACTGTATGCCATTTAACTTCAACACAGAATATCTAGCGGTGATAACACTAGAGCGGTAAAAAGAACAGTCCCACCAATTAAGCTGGGTCCTGGAAAATTTTCAGTACATGCACTGGGTTTGGTGGCAAACTAATTCTAGCAAGACTATGAACACATTCAGTTCATGTAAGGTTGTTGGAGGTTTTAGGGAATGTTATCGATGTTGATCGTCTTTTGCCGGATATGCATCCGGTACGTTCCGGTAACAAGCACCATTAAGCTACTAGCCCGATCATCTCGGGAACCATTTAGTATGGCCACATGAAACCTTCCAGGACGTACCGCCTTCGCAACCCCTAGATTCATGAGCAACTTTGTGTCGACAGAACCTCGGCTGCTAAAGAAACAGGATTCGCCGCGGGTAGGTGAGGTTGACCATTGGGTTGGGAAAATTATAAATTGCGCTACACAACTCCATGAATCAATTTAATATTTTAGTCACCTCTTACGACAGGCATACCTGCCGCGGGTATATTCTAACCAGCTGGGGGGTTTGGTCTTATAGACGGTCGGTTAATCCTAAACAAATTCGCTAAATGCCAACTCATATGCGATGCTGTTACGGCCTGAACTATGGCCTGCAAATATTGTTGTGCGCCCGTTTAAAATCAAGCCAAAAAACGACGAAAACCAACCGATGTCCGACGGCAATCGGTTGGGTTAGATGGAGGAAATAATCACCTAAGATTATATATGCAGAATATGGCTGGTGTTGTCTTCATTGAGACGTGGCTAAATGAAAACTTTTTGAGCGAGGAATATTTTGATCCTATGTTATACAATGTTTTTCGCAAAGATAGAAATTCAAACCTTACTGGTTGTGCACGAGGTGGTGGAGTTCTCATTGTGGTACATTCCAAACATCATGCTTCTGAAATCATACTGGAAAATAATAGTGCGCTACTTGACCAGCTATGTGTATGCATTCGAGGCTCATCAGACCCTGTTTTTGTTTGTGCTTCATATATACCGCCCAATAGTAGCTACGACTTATACACTGCACATGTCGATAATATTACGTCACTGGCATTGAACAAAGTTGGTGGTGATCATCTCTGCGTGCTGGGTGATTTTAATCTGAGTAATGTTAAATGGTCACAGACTCTATCAAATTCGGCTTTAATAGCATGTGAGGTTATTGGCTCCAGTGAAATATATTTAATAGATAGTTTTTTAAGTATTGATATTAAACAAATTAATCGTTTTTGAAACAGACTAGGTCGTACTTTGGATTTGATATTTTTATCTAATAATCTAAATTTTTCACTTTTTGAATGTATTTCTTCTATTAAAAAATCCGATTTGCATCATGTTCCATTAGTTCTTGATCTTGAGTTTTATAAATTTGCCGAAGCGAGTACTACCAGCTCTAATTTTTCTTTTAATTTTAAGAGATGTGATTTTTCGAACTTGAACAATCTTTTGCTGGAAATAAATTGGGATAATTTGTTTTGCAGTCTTGATTCCACTAAAAGGTTTGAGATATTTAAGTATACTGTTCTGCAAATTTGTAGAAATGTCATTCCCTTGGTTTCCAAAAAGAAGTACAAGGTGCCGTGGCATAATAGAGCCTTGATGAAACTCCGGAATTTGAAAAATAAATTTTTCCGTAAATTTAAAAGAACTCAAAATCCAACGTTTTTCAACTTGTATAAAGAGTATGATAAGAAATTCGCGTGTCTGGATAAATTCTTACACAGAAATTATATTTTAAATTTTGAGGAAAATCTTAAATCTAACCCAAAATCATTTTGGAACTTTGTCAACTCGAAGAAATCAGTTTCGAATATTCCGTCCTCTCTTTTTCTTGCTGAAGAAGCTGTCGATACTCCGGAGGGCGCTGCAAATCTTTTTGCTGAATACTTTATGAACAATTTCACTTCTGACTCTGTCAATCATGATAATATTACTTTTAATATTCAGGCTTCTATTGACTTCGGTAATGTAGTACTGTCTAAGGAAGATGTTCTTAATGGGCTTATTCGGCTTAAGACGTCGACGAGTACCGATATCGATGGGTTCTCTGCAATTTTGTTTAAACAATGTGATTCCCTAGTCTATCCGCTGTTGTTAATTTTTAATAATTCGTTATCTACAGGTACTTTTATTGATGCGTTTCCAGTAGCGTTCATTACACCTATTTTCAAGAGCGGCAATAAAAATGATATTACTAATTATAGGCCTATTTCAAAACTTTCCACCATTGCGAAGCTCTTTGAATGTATCATCCAAGATAAATTACGTTTCTGTGTAAAGAATTTTGTGTGTCCAGAGCAGCATGGATTTTTTCCAGGACGTTCAACTGTGTCTAATCTGATTATTTTCTCGGATGACTGCCTCGCAGCTTTTCAGGCAGGATATCAGGTTGACGCTGTGTATACTGACTTTTCCAAGGCATTCGGTCGGGTCTCCCATGTTATTTTGATAAAAAAGTTAGCCTGTTTGGACTTTCACTCAGTATTTTTGAGTTGGATTGAATCCTACTTATTTAATCGTCGTTGCATGGTTGTAGTTGATGGTGTTAGGTCTCGTCCATTCGTTGCTTCCTCCGGTGTTCCACAGGGTAGTATCCCGGGTCTACTGTTTTTTGTCATGTTTATTAATGATATTCGCTCTTGCTTCTCTAAAGTAAGATTCTTGCTGTATGCAGATGACCTTAAGATATACTTGCCCATTCATAGCCTTCATGATGCGGTATTGTTGCAAGAAGCTTTGGATAAACTTAGTAACTGGTATAATAATAATCAGTTATCACTTAACCTAAAAAAGTGCTTTCAAATAACTTTTACGAAGCGTGTCAACTTGATTGAAACCGTTTATCAAATATCAAACTCGCCCCTGTTGCGGGTTAGTGAAATTAAGGACTTGGGAGTAATATTTGACTCGAAGTTTTCGTTTTCAAGTCATATTAATGTGTGCATTGCTAAGTCGTATGCCATGCTAGCTTTTGTTAGGCGTCATAGCTTGGATTTCAGTGACCCGTATACGCTAAAGCTTTAATATTCTGCGTTTGTGCGATGCAAACTTGAGTACGCTTGTTTCATCTGGTCTCCGTATTATTCCTGCCATGTTGCAAGAATTGAACGAATCCAAAAAGTATTCGTACGCTTTGCATTACGCAGTCTGCGCTTCTCGGATCCTATCCCGACTTATAAAGCTCGTTGCTTATTGATTAATTTAAAAACATTGCAGGACAGGAGGACAATTTTATCGCTGTCGTTCGTTTTCGATTTGTTACGTGGGGTTGTTGATTGCCCTGTGCTTTTGGACAGGATTTTCATTAATATACCGGCTAGAGCTCTTCGTGCTTCTGAGTTTTTTCATATTGGTGTTCTCAGGGCTCTTTATGCGCGGAATGCTCCAATTACTAGAGCCTTAATTGAGTTCAACAGAATTTCTAAATTTTGTGAGATAAATTTTTCTTGTTCGAAAGATGCCTTTCTGAGTATTTTAAATACTTTTTATAAGTAAGGTAATTTATATTATTATACATTGTTAACTACTTTACACTTTTATAATTAGCCTATAAGATTCTTTTTTAATTGGCTTAAATAAATAAATAAATAAATAAATATCGAACCCTACTTCGTACCTCGATACATTTTAGACAGTGACATATCTACATTATAATGCCAGCAATAATTTTGCCAAGGTGGACCCAGGTGTCGTTTACTTTGCAATTTGTGAGTGCTGAATCCTGTTCATAACATTACTCTTCGTCTACATCGATCCTACAGAGTACATCGCTCTCAGTTGTGCTATTAGCTTCAGCAATTCCTATTTATGAATTTATGAATGAGCAGCTTCTCGCTTTCCTGATACCTCAGGGCACATTCCACACGACATGTGAGCTTTTTGGCAGCTACAACATGGTGGCGCTTGTCAATATTGGGACCTGGGATCAAGTGCTGCCGTGACCACCATTGCATGTATTATATTCTAAGGGCAAAGGTAGATACAGATATGAGATAGGTTGTTTAGATACTGCAGTTATTGACAACTTTTAGTGTAGTTGTTGTAGCAGTTGAACACCGTAGTTCGCTACTTTACATGGCCACTGAAGTAGACGTCGTAATGCCCGCTGCACTTCCTGT
Source organism: Eurosta solidaginis (assembly GCF_040869045.1). Lineage (NCBI taxonomy): Eukaryota > Metazoa > Arthropoda > Insecta > Diptera > Tephritidae > Eurosta > Eurosta solidaginis. Next base: position 47,537,619 of record NC_090323.1, read on the forward strand.
CTTGTCCTGTCTTGAATTTCTCTACATTGCTGAAAGCTTTTGCCGAGTAAATCTCCATAGAACCGGTTGTATATGGAGCTTAGAATATTTCCAGCGGTAATCATGGTTTAATAGTCACATCTAAGAAGGTTCGGCGTGATCATATCAAATCGTTCCCGAGATGGTCGAGTTAGTACCTTAATGATACAAATTTCTGGAACGTACGGGATCAATATTCGGAACAAAAAACCTTCGCGGAGCATCTTTATCGCTACAGAAAAATTATGAAGTGAATAAAATCTTTCACCTAACTTTATGAACTACCCTAATATTTATAAATCTATGTAGATTTGATTGGTTTTTAATATAATTTTCAAACGATTGCAATTGGTAAATTTCATTTTGTTTTTTGTTGTTTGTATTGTAATTTTGTATATTTGAGAAAATCAATGACAAGGTAAGAAATCAATTAGAATGAGAATTAGCGAATTAGATGTCACGAACTTATTAATATAGAATGCTAAAAACCCGTGATGCTGGGCTCAAAATAAATGCAAAAAATCAATACTGAAATTTACCACAACAAATATTGGTTATTTATTTACTTACGGCTCCAGTTGATTTTCTGTTTGATTGACGCTTGAATTTCTGGGTCATGTGGAAGCGAGCTTCAGTTACTTAATTGGCGCTGAATCGCTTAAAGGGCTGCGCCAGTCGCTTCTTCGTTGGGCTAATGGCGCTAATTGGTCACACTAAAAGAATTTAAATCGTTTTCCAAATGGCCCCGCCAGCGTAGTGGGAGCAGCCCTCTTTCTCTGCATCCACTGTCTGGTTCCGATAATAAGACATACTTTTTTGGACTTAGCATCATCCATCATTCTCATAACATGACCTAGCTAGCGTAGCCGATTTGTTTTAATTCACTGGCCTATGATGGTGTGTGCATAAAGCTCGAACAGCGAATCGTTAAATGTTTTTCGATATCCAATAAATCTTTCAAAGCACTTTTCCCTCGAGCAATCGCAGAGCCGCCTCATCTGATGTTGTCATGCTTCCTTACCATATAGCAGAACGATCACGATAAGTCACTTGTAGAGTATGATCTTCATTTGCCGAGAGAGGATTTTACTTTTCAATTGCCTTCTCAGACCAAAGTAGTTTAAAGAGTGACGTTCGCTGCATTCGTTGTTTGTGTTAATCCTGGTTCCCAAGTTAACGAAGTCCTTTACTACTGCCAAATTATAGCTACCAACAGTGACGTGGTTTGCCAAGGAACAAATGCGGCAACTCAATGCTTGATGATAGCAGTTACTTCGATTTGTCCTTATTCACCATCAAATCCATCTTTTCCATTTCTTTTTCCTGTTTAGAGTAAGGAGAACTTACGGCGCGCATGTTTGGGCTGATATTGTCAATATCGTAGGCATACGCCAGTAATTGTTTTTGTTCAGGTTATATAATTTTCTCCAACATCAAATCAAAGAAATCGCATGATAGAGAACACCTTGTCTGAAACGTCGTCGGCGAGGCCCTTCCCAATTCTGACTGAGCTAATGGTGTTGCTCAACGTAATTTTGCACAGTCGTATATGTTTTGCGGGAAAATCAAATTTAAACATAGTGGCATATAGGTAACCCATTTTTGTGCTGTTGAAGGCTGCTATAAAATCGACAGCTTTAAAATCGCCGAAGAGATGATGTGTTTTTATTTTTTCGTAGGTTTTCGCCGGTTTCGTTTTTACTGCGGCCGTTATTCCTGGTGGCTAGCATCCCAATCTCATCGCACTCACGCCTTTATAACCTGCTTTTTTCCTGCAAAGGCCTATCGCTCCCCTCTCCAACTCGCGGTAGCATTCGCATACTCTTCTTGTTGCATTCGCTTTTTTCGTAGCCCTTTCCTTCGGATGTAACTCGACATTCTTCATCGTACCAATTATTTTACCATGGTGGCGATCTCGGTGGCGATACGAAATGCTTTAGAAATCTCTACTCTGCCAAACTGCTTCTGCTTTCCGTAGGGTTGACTTGTCCTCTCATCGAGCAGGTGTGAGAATTGAGATGCGATATCATGGGCAGTCTGTTGCGATTGCAGTCTTTCGAAGTCTAGTTTTCCCTCTGTTTTTTTTTTCTAAGTTATAGCTGCGCTGACGCCGTCATGTATTTCAGCTGTGACTAGATAATGAACCGAGTCATTTTTGGAGCACTGGCAAAGTCAACCAGCCTGGACTGAGGCAAGAGAGAATTCAAAAGAAATTATTAAAATAATATGGAACAATACAAAATAAAATAAAATACAATGAATGAAATAAAACAAAATAAATAAAATAAAATAAAATAGCATAAAAAGAGATAAATTAAAAAAATAAAATAAAATAAAATAATATAAAACGAAATTAAAAACATTAGGCTACATTCAAACGATTTTTAATCGATGAGTTATCAGTTTGTTATCGACAAGTTTTGGATTTGTCATTGAAAATTATCGATATGTTATCGGATTGTTATCGAAAACATATCGTTTTGCTATCAAAAAGTTACAGATTACTTACCGAAACGATATCAATTTGTTTTGGGCTTCTTTTAGATTTGTTATCGGAATGTTACCAATTTGTTATATTATCGGCGTCTTATGAAAAAGTTATCGATTTCATTTTTAAAAATGTATCGATTTGCTTTCTACTCATCCGCTTGTTATGATACAGGTACCTAATCATAAAAATATACTATAAAATTGATGACAACCCTTCAATGACACACCGATAAGAAATCAACAGGAAATCGATGACTCGGCAATAACAAACCGATTAGTTGACGATAATTATTCGTTATCGATAACAAGCCGATTATAAAACCACAAGTGTTCTTACCAATAAGAGGCTGATGAAGTTCTTCTCAAAACTCCCGGAACTATTTGATTCTGGTAAAGCTACCTCTGCACAGTGGTCGGTCTTATATGGAGTTCCAATAGAGATATCAGCGTGAAACTTTGGTCACGGCTTTACAAATATGTGAGAATTATTTTTTCATAAAATTGGTGCAGGTGGTACCTTTATACCGACCCACAACCACCCACTTTCACCGCATGCATACAAAAAGTAAGTAGATGTGGGGGGAGGGGGTGGGGGGAGGGGGGAGTGGTAAGATGTGTCTATCGCAAATACAATGTTTGATAGGATTAAATAAAAAAATTTAAGTTATTAAAAGATCTTGCATACATAACAATAACAAAATAACAAAGACACACAGAAGTTTACATTTGCATATCGTCGACTGGATAAAATAATGTCGTATTTTACATGTGAGCACTTATAACATACGACAATAATTTATCACGTGACGCTATCAGAAAACTGTCGCAAAACATAGTTAGTGGCAGAAAGTGGCAGCTGATATTAACACTTTAGAATTTTAAAACTTTTACTAATAATTAGATATAAGTGCCAACGTGAGGATCGGTGAGGAACCCAACTAAAATTGTGCAAATAAACACCAATAAAGGCACTGGTGAAATTTTAAATAACAAAAAAAAAAAACGTATCAAGCTAAAGATACTAAAACTATTTCAAAATAAAGCAAGTACCTTTGACTTCAATATTCATTTCCATTTATTTCAATACAATGATATTTCATGTATTTTTAAATAGCTTAAACTTGCACTTTATTTTTAACTTGCTCACACTGCAAAAAACAACCATAACCTCGCTTTTGAAGTTAGTCTTAAAGAGTACAGATCGAATATGTACATCAAAAACAAATATACCTTTTAAAAGGTTGTTCTAATAAGAGATACTAACGACACATTTGGTGATAAACTTTTCACTTTGATTTTTTTTATACTCAGTTGAGCAGAGCTCACAGAGTATATTAAGTTTGATTGGATGTTGTACATATATAAAGGAATCGAGATAGATATAGACTTCCATATATCAAAATAATCAGGATCGAAAAAAAATTTGATTGAGCCATGTCCGTCCGTCCGTCCGTCCGTCCGTCCGTTAACACGATAACTTGAGTAAATTTTGAGGTATCTTGATGAAATTTGGTATGTAGGTTCCTGAGCACTCATCTCAGATCGCTATTTAAAATGAACGATATCGGACTATAACCACGCCCACTTTGTCGATATCGAAAATTTCGAAAAACCGAAAAAGTGCGATAATTCATTACAAAAGACCGATAAAGCGACGAAGCTTGGTAGATGAGTTGAACTTATGACGCAAAATAGAAAATTAGTAAAATTTTGGACAATGGGCGTGGCACCGCCCACTTTTAAAAGAAGGTAATTTAAAATTTTACAAGCTGTAATTTGGCAGTCGTTGAAGATATCATGATGAAATTTGGCAGGAACGTTACTCTTATTACTGTATGTACGCTTAATAAAAATTAGCAAAATCGGAGAAGGACCACGCCCACTTTTAAAAAAAAATTTTTTTAAAAGTAAAATTTTAACAAAAAATTTAATATCTTTACAGTATATAAGTAAATTATAAATTATATGTAAATTATGATATGGTGCAACAAAATACAAAAATAAAAGAAAATTTAAAAATGGGCGTGGCTCCGCCCTTTTTAATTTAATTTGTCTAGGATACTTTTAACGCCATAAGTCGAACAAAAATTAACCAATCCTTTTGAAATTTGGTAGGGGCATAGATTTTATGTCGTTAACTGTTTTCTGTGAAAATGGGCGAAATCGGTTGATGCCACGCCCAGTTTTTATACACAGTCGTCCGTCTGTCCTTCCGCATGGCCGTTAACACGATAACTTGAGCAAAAATCGATACATCTTTACTAAACTCAGTTCACGTACTTATCTGAACTCACTTTATCTTGGTATGAAAAATGAACGAAATCCGAGTATGACCACGCCCACTTTTTCCATATGGAAAATTACGAAAAATGAAAAAAATGCCATAATTCTATACCAAATACGAAAAAAGGGATGAAATATGGTAAGGTAATTGGATTGTTTTATTGACGCGAAATATAACTTTAGAAAAAACTTTATAAAATGGTTGTGACACCTACCATATTAAGTAGAAGAAAATGAAAAAGTTCTGCAGGGCGAAATAAAAAACTCTTGAAATATTATATACATTGCATATATAAATAAATTAGCGGTACCCGACAAATGATGTTCTGGGTCACCCTGGTCCACATTTTGGTCGATATCTGGAAAACGCCTTCACATATACAACTACCACCACTCCCTTTTAAAACTCTCATTAATACCTTTAATTTGATACCCATATCGTACAAACTCATTCTAGAGTCACCCCTGGTCCACCTTTATGGCGATATTTCGAAAAGGCGAACACCTATAGAACGAAGGCCCACTCCCTTTTAAAAATACTCACTAACACCTTTCATTTGATACCCATATCGTACAAACAAAGTCTAGAGTCACCCCTGGTCCAGAAAGGCCCACTCCCTTTTAAAATACTCATTAACTCCTTTCGTTTGATACCCATATTGCACAAACGAATTCTAGGGTCACCCCTGGTCCACCTTTATGGCGATATCTCGAAACGGCGTCCACCTATGGAACTAAGGATTACTCCCTTTTAAAATACTCATTAACACCTTTCATTTGATACCCATATCGTACAAACGCATTCTAGAGTCACACCTGGTCCATCTTTATGGCGATATCTCGAAAAGGCGTCCACCTATAGAACTAAGGCCCACTCCCTCTTAAAATACTCATTAACTCCTTTCGTTTGATACCCATATTGCACAAACGAATTCTAGAGTCACCCCTGGCCCACCTTTATGGCGATATCTCGAAACGGCGTCCACCTATAGAACTAAGGCCCACTCCCTTTTAAAATACTCATTAACACCTTTCGTTTGATGCCCATATTGTGCAAACAAATTCTGGGGTCACCCCTGGTCCACCTTTATGGCGATATCTCGAAACGGCGTCCACCTATGGAACTAAGGATTACTCCCTTTTAAAATGCTCATTAACACCTTTCATTTGATACCCATATCGTACAAACGCATTCTAGAGTCACCCCTGGTCCATCTTTACGGCGATATCTCGAAAAGGCGTCCATCTATAGAACTTAGGTCCACGCCCTTTTAAAATACTCATTAATACCTTTCATTTGATACCCATATCGTACAAACGCATTCTAGAGTCACCCCTGGTCCATCTTTACGGCGATATCTCGAAAAGGCGTCCATCTATAGAACTTAGGTCCACGCCCTTTTAAAATACTCATTAATACCTTTCATTTGATACCCATATCGTACAAACGCATTCTAGAGTCAACCCTGATCCACCTTTATGGCTATATCCCTAAATGGCGTCCACCTATAGAACTATGGCCCACTCCCTCATAAAATACTCTTTAATGCCCTTCATTTGATACACATGTCATACAAACACATTCCAGGGTTTCCCTCGGTTCATTTTCCTACATAGTTATTTTCCCTTATGTTGTCACCATAGCTCTCAACTGAGTATGTAATGTTCGGTTACACCCGAACTTAACCTTCCTTACTTGTTATTTTTGGCCTATGGAGCCGACCACTGTGCTCTGTGAGTTAACTTCAACCGCTGGGCGTGCTCTAGCTAACGTGAAAAAATTAGTTTCCAGACGTACACTTGTATGTGTTCACATCGAATTTCACGAGTACTTGATACCCACGCTTTTTCGCTGTAATCAAGATGCACTTCGTAATTGCTTTTTTTTCTCCTTCAAATTCAGGTCGTATATATGCCTCTAAGTTCATTGTATTACTTAGTATTCAAATCAGTTAACAATTGATATATTTAAATATTTTACATATTTTTTGTGACCACTGTATTACACTCCGTCGATATGTTTAAGAGATGACCTTGACCATGGCATTGAGTTAATTTCAATTGCGATTCACTTTATTGTAATTGCAACCAGTTTTCAAATGTTTTGTAAGTAAAACAAAAAAGTAAATAAAATACAGTATTCTGATTGTTGAAAAGTTTAGCAAAAAAAAATGTTTATGCATTTACAGACTGGCATGCGTACTTATATATAAATTTGCGCTTAAAATGCGTACTTGTTAAATTCTAAATCATTAGAAATACTTAGCCTTCGATGCATTTGAAATGGAAAAAACTGGTTTTAATTGAATTTTCATGAATTTTTTGGGTCATTGCCTTCACATTTAGATTGAGGGGGTTTTTTTTGAAAATTGTAAGCATTCATTTCTTTTTTAAATTAATAAATGAAGTACATACAAGGCTTTACCAGCGACTTTGCTAGGAAGGAAAAAATAAAATAATCAATCACCTAAGTTGTTATATACTTGCCTAAGTATTCCGGGAAAGTCGGCCTGGCCCGGTCGTTAGTCAGGCTCCGTGAAATGGGCTATGGGATTTCTGACTTCGGACACTCTAGCCTTCTTACAAGTTTGTACTTTATCCCGGACAGCACGGACTATTATATGCCGATAACTGCTCCCTATACAACCTTCACAAGAGGCATTCCACCGAGAGAGGAGTGGGGGAGAGGAATTATCTGAGGCATGGGACCGGTTAACTTGTTCACGGACGGATCGAAGCTGGACGGAAAGGTTGGTGGGGGGGGGGGGGGGTGGGTCTTTTGTCAAGAGCCAAATGTAAGGCGCAAGTTTAAGTTTGCGAATCATTGCAGTGTGCTGCTTTGAAGGATGCGGTGGGTGAAATGCTATCCAGTGCTATTACGGTCAGGGAATTTAACATCTACTCTTATAGTCAAGCGGCTATCAAGGCGTTGAGCTGAACTACAGTGCAATCGAGGGTGGTCTGGGAGTGCCTGACCACGGTTGAGATTGCATCGAATTATTTTACAATTAAGATTATCTGGGTCCCGGGCCATAGTGATATCTCGGGTAACTGTCAAGCGGATCTCTTAGCCCGCATCGGTAGAACTGAACCGGATGAAGATGGCTGTAGGGATTTCGGGATTCCGCTGGCCACCTGTGGATTGCTCCTCCATAGCTGGGCCTCGAGTCAGCTCAGCAAACGTAGGGCGGACACCACCTCTTGCAGGGTAGTAAGATCTTTCTGGCCGAAAGTGGATGGCAGGAGGTCTGCTGAAATAATTGGGTTCACTAAGGCTCACCTATCAATTGTTATTGGGGTTCTGACAGAGCACTGTCCCATGGGTATCCATGTGGTACGTTTCAATATACTGGAAACTCCATCCTGATGCAGCTGTATAGAGGAAGATGAGGTGGAATCACCATATCCCTTTATGCTTGATTGCCCAGCTTTTGCCAGAACTAGGCGAAAGTACTTCGGTCGCGACTCACTTGGATCTCCCGAGGATTTATCCAAGATGAGATCGGTATCAATCGGAGCTCTATCGTTGCTACCCAACGATTCTCTAAGTAGCTGTATCTACGTTACCGGTATTTTATTGCATGTGATATCACAACGGACCTTCATGTTGTCTAAGGAGCTTCTCCTACCGGGGTCGCTACCGCTCAACCTGACCTGAACTAGTGGTTTACCACGCTAAAGCTTCTACTGATTCATGCTTCAACATCTGTGATTAGGCTCTGTCCATTTGCAGCGTATATCATTTCCATACGAATTGTCTTTCATGTGATGTTTATCAAATTTCATCGCTTCATTGACCGGACATTACCGGTACGGCTGGTTTTCAAGGCTTAAAGTTATGACCTTATTTCTAAGAATAAGCTTGCCTAATTTCCGCCATGGTATTTTGACAGGCGCAAACGTGATGAGCCTTCCCTCATGCGTATAAAGACTACTTAAGCCTGCGTCCAAAATTTAGAATGTGATTGAAGTTCAAGCAAGTTTGTAGCTCGAAGTAAGCTCAATGTTTCCGCTTGACCAAGCGGCATAGTTCACGGACGTATCAAAATTTGATAACAGCAAGACCGGAGCTGGCATCTATGGGCCGAACTTCAAGAAATCGATGCCAATGGATCCCTAGCTTTTAGGCAGAAATCCATGCAATAGAAATTGCGATAGCGAATGTATACGCAGAGGTTCCTCGATGAGTATCCTCATTATGTCAGACAACCAGGCAGCCTTACGTGCCTTGCAGGCTGACACAATAACTTCTACGCTTTTGGATGAATGCATTCGAGTCCTAAATGATCTGGGAGCCAAAAACAAGAATTTGTTAGAATGGATTCCCGGTCATGAAGGTAATGAACAGACCGACTGCCTAGTCAAGCAGGGTGCTTAAGCAGCATTCTTAAGTTCAGAGCCCATTTATGGACTCACAAAAGCACACACTAGGGAAACCATAAGTAACTGTAAAACAAAGCAGTTCAAACGACCTCCACTTGAATGTCCAGTGTAAAAGTAGGCCAAATTTGTTTATTCTTTCAGCAACGAGTGCATAAGCTAAACTAATTTATCTAAGCAGACAGAATTTACGAACTCTTACTGCGTACTAGACACGTACCTACAGTATACGTTATTACCTGAGTAAGTTAAATCTATGTGATATACTAGTCTGGCTTTTTTGTGATCTTGAGGCTGAAACCTCGGCTCCAAATTCGTCGCTCTGGCAAGGCAGGCACTCTTCCATTTAGGTTACGTGACTCTTAATCCCTTCATGATATGGAGTAAAAAGCTTGAAGAGATACTCAAATATGTACATTAAAGCGCTTTAGATCTTAAAAAAGGAGTACATCGCAGCCAAATAATAATAAAATAATTTAAATTATTAAGTTAAACGGTTTTATTGAAAACAATACTTACATGAAGTAACACGAGGGTTTCATTTCATATTTTGCGCCTTGACAACGCTAAATGTGATTAGCTGTAATTAGATATTTTTATCGTAAAGTTTTGTATTTTTTGGCTAAAACTTGCATATAACGTTTTCACTTACGATTTTTATTTGTGTTTATTTATAGGGAGTTTATAAATTCATATTGCCTAAAAATGGAATTAACTCGTGAACATTTTCGTGCGGTGATTTACTACGATTTTCGACGTGGATTATCGAGACAGGAGTGCATCAATCAACCTACTTCTACTTTTAGTATGGAATCACCACACTTAGCCACTGTGAAACGATGGTACAATGAGTTCCTAAGTGGCCGTCAATCTTTGCAGGACAAATTTCGTGAAGGTCGTCCAAAAATGGTGGTTGTGCCAGAAACAGTCGATGCTGTGCGTCAATTGATAATACAAGATCGTCATGTGATATATGGCGAGACAGAGGCATTCTTGGCGATTAATGGGACCAACCATTAAATATTGCATGACCATTTAGTCGATAATTTGACAATTGCTTAAAAAGGGCTCGTGTCGATTGGTGTAAAGAAATGTTGAAGAAATTTATCCGTGGTGGATCAAAGCACATAGTAACAGGTGACGAATCTTGGATCTATGCATATGAGCCGGAAACAAAGCAGCAATCGACTGTATGGGTGTTACAAGAGAAGGCTAATCCAACAAAAGTTGTTCGCGCAAGAAACAGCTCAGAGCAAATGGTCGCCTGTTTTTTCGGAAAATCTGGTCATGTCGCAACTGTTCCACTAGATAAACTTAAAACGGTCAATTCTGAGTGATATACAACCATTTTTTACCAAAAGTTTTTGTAGAATTAAGCAAACCAACCGCCGAAGAAAAATCATTCTTCACCAAGACAATGCGAGCTCTCACGTATCGATTCACACAAGAGAGTTTTTGAGGACTCAAAAGGTCGAATTGATGGGTGTAAGGCGGACAGCCCTGATTTGGCACCTAATGATTACTTCTTATACCCGAACATAAAAAAAATCGAGGTCAACGTTTTTCAACCCCTGAAGGGGCTGTAGAAGCCTTCAAACAGCTCGTTTTAGAGGTGGCTTCTGAGTGGCAAAAGTGCTTTGAAAATCGAGCGAATGCAGAAGTGTATTGACTTGGTTGGAGAAAAATATAAAAGGCGCAAAATATAAAAGGCAACCCTCGTAATAATACTAAAAGCTAGAAAATAATTAGGTAGGTCCTAGGTAGTAGTCACCACACTCCTCATCAATCTAAGGCGTTGATCAGATAATTAAATATAAGCCTTGAGCGCGTGAAATTTCTAAAATTATGAGGCGTAGCATAACCTGATTAAAGCCGGAGTTATTGGTGCCGTATGTCGTATCGCTGTATCCGTATCCCTAACGTAATCAGCTGTTTATCGTTACGACGGTAAACCAAAACCCAATTGGTTGGCTACGATACGGTTACGACCTTAGCGGCACCAATAATCGATTGCATTGATTCTCATAAGGTAGGTCGAATCAGCTGTTATAAGGTTACCGATACGGTTACCGATAAAGCACCAATGTCTCCAGCTTAAGGTTTAGTTGGTCTTACTTATGACTATCGGCCGGCCTGCCAAGTCAAGCTAGATAAAACCGTTTAATAATAAAAACAAACTTTAACAATCAAGTCTTCCGTATACAGTACGCGAGTAGTTCCCATTTTTTAACGTTTTCAAGAGACTTTTACTTTTACTCATAACAATCAGCTGTGACATGTCTAAACAAACACAAACCATCTCAATTCATTCATTCTCATTAACTTGCACGCTTAGATCTCAGCAAATACAAAGCTTGGTTATTACGTATACGTAACATAAATTTCAACTTCACCACAATGAATGGTGGCAACTCTGCTAAGGCATAACTATACTTGGTTAATAAAATCACATGCAAAACCGTGTTGAGACTTCAGTCGCAATTCGTACTTCGTCGTGGCAGCAATAGCAACACAAGCAGCTAACTACAACAATAAAAATAAGTGAATAGCAATTAAATAATAACAAAAACGCAAAGTAGGAAAAAAACGGTTAGAAAAAATCGCAATCAAAGCGGTAAAATAAAGGTGATAAATTACGAATAAGAGTAGATATTATCAAAAAAATAAATTATAACAAAAAACCCAAAGATTAACAAATCTAAAAAATGTCAAAAATAACAACAACGTGTGAAGATAATATTTATTAAATATACAAAAAACTGACAAGTGACAAACCGAAATTGGCAACTATTTAAGTGAAAAAAAAAATTTACTGAAAACTAGAATAATTTTGAATTTGTGAAAAATAACATTGAGCGAATCAAAATCTTCAAAAGCAGTTGATTTTATTGCACATACATACATATATATGTATGTATATTGTCTTATTACACTGTAATATAAAACTTATTGTTGCAACAAAAAACAACCAATACAACAAAATTGGCTCGTTCTTTGAAGGTGAGAGACTTGTGTGCCTCTTTTGGCTTGCGCCTCGCTTGTCTTAGCCACTTTCGTTCTAACTACCAGTAGATACAAAAATACACACATATATATGTATGTGTATGCGCCTGTGTGCGTTTTGTTTATTTGCATTTTGATTTGTACATTTTGCATGTATTTGTTTGGCATTGCATGTTTATGCGCTTAAGTTGTTGGTAAACACTCGATGGCATTGCAACTGCAGGTGGATTAGATCTTTTTTGTTTTTGCTTTTTTTTTAACTTTCCGTTGTTAACTTTTATTCTCTTTGTTATGGTGCGACTTTGGCTACTAAATTGACCACTCAACTAAACATTAAAGCACGAAAAAAAAATCAGTCGAATCAAGAACTGTGAATAGAAAACTTAAGATATTTTTTTTTTTTATATTTTTGTTTTCTAATTTTGTTGTTGCTGTGTTGTTAATGTCAGCTAAGTATCGATTGCAGAATTTACTGGTTTACTGTTGATGACTTTGAATAGTTCTTGTTTGGCGTGCGTTGGTGGTGATTGAAATAAGATAGGTATAAAAAGAAGAAAAAAAAACTCAAAAGCAATAAAAAATCATAAGAAAACACAATTGAAAAAACAAAAATATAATAAAATAAAAATAAACTCCAGAATTTATATAAACTCATATATTCAATATAAGTAGTTAAAATGAAAAAATATATATATATTAAAGTGGTAAACAAAATTTAAAAAAAATTTATATTGAAAAAAAAAAACTAAAACTTAAGAATTTAAATAATTTAACACTAATATTTAAATGTCCATACATACTTACATAATATCACTAATTATAAAAAACAACATCAAAAGGAATTGAAGAATAATTTATATTTCTGCAACTGAAATGTGCTAAAATATAAACTAAATATTTAAGAATTAAAATGAAAAGCAGCTGAATTTCAAAGCCAACGCAAAAAGGCTTAATATGAATTCAAGAACTTCCACAAATAAACATGATTTTAAAATCACTTCCCGATCATTTTTCGAAATTTTTCAAACGGTGGAAGTATGATGTAACTTACAAAAAAAATTAGTTCTGAAAAATTCAAATATTAAAATTCAAGTTTGCAAACGGAATAACAAAAAAAAACTTGAGAATATTTATATATTTTGGAGCTGAAAAATCGTAATTTTAGGTTTGCAAACGGAATAACAAAAAAAAAAATTTAATACATTACAAAAAAAAAAATAATAATAAATGCAAGGTGCGATAATCTCCGAAGAGATTTAAGGCTGAGCTTCTCTTCTAATTTGCGTCGTGCTCCACTTATTGTTTCCTACAAATTGGCGGGATGGCAGATGAGTTTTCACTGAGAAGATTTTTATGGCGCAAATTCACTCGTAGTGCTTTCCAAACACGGCCGAGGGGTCACCCCGCTTAGAAAAATTTTCTTCTAAGTGAAAAGACTTGTTTCTAAAATTTTTGATTTTAGTTTACGCGGGGGTTTACTCAGGATCTTCTCAGGATTCTAAATGCCTGAACTTAAATTTCCAAATTTTTCAGAACTAATTTGTTTTAAGTTTCAACCATAAGTATTTATATTATATATGCTTATCTGAAATTCTAAGATAGCATAAGGAATAAAATAATACATATGAAAAAGATCATAAAAAAAAAAACACAAAAGAGACTTAAAAAGCTTAAAGTGTACATAAATTATAATTTTAAATATGTCTGCAAATAGTTTTTAAATCAGAAAAAAAAACAATATAAAAAATTAAAAAGCAATTTAAAGAAATATATATACTAAAAATAGCCCAAAAAATTAAGAATATAAAATTTAAATAAATAAATAAATTTAAGATTTTTACACACCATTTAACATACAAACATATAATAAATAAATAAAATAAAAATTTAAAATTTAATTTAAATAAATTTGAAATTTTTGTTGTTATATCGGCCTACTGATTTGTAAGTTCGCGGGTTTGAATCGAGCTCAAGGCCTGAAAATAATTTTTTATCATTATTATTGTTATGATACATTTTTTCTTAATTGAAAAAATTTTTAAATTAGAATAGAAGAAAGAAAAAATTTAGACAACTGCCAAAGCTCGTTGTATAGATCCATTTCGGGAACTGCTAAATTCCTTCATCGGCAACGTTTAGGCGCTGCTGCTATAACCATCCAGCCATCACAGCGGTTTTTTGTTTGTCTTCATTAATCCTACTTCTATTCTGGTTCGTGCCAATTGATATTCACAACACTGCGACATCTGTTGCAGAATGGATGTGAAAATTGGACTTGTTTGATGGCAATGCTTTATTGACACTTTTTTCCCCGTGCTCTGGGATGTATTACCAATTTGAAATTAATTTTTGCAATTTCATACTGGTATTTATTTCGACCATCTCCAATCTTCAAAAAAAAAAAAAATTAAAAAAAAAATTCTTAATCAGAAATGTGCCTACATATAATAATGCTTAGAAATATTTGAGAATTTATATAAAAAGGAGCTGCAGATTGTGGACGATTAAAAGTGCTATATATGAGTTGGGATGTTAGCGTGGTATGATGTTAGCGTGCTCCGCCTACCACACCGTATTCCCTGGGTTCAAACCCCGGGCAAAGCAAGATCAACATTTTAGAAATAAGATTTTTCAATTAGAAGAAAATTGTTCTAAGCGGGCCCGCCCTTCGGCAGTGTTTGGCAAGCGCTCCGGGTGTATTTCTGCCATGAAAAGCTCTCAGTGAAAACACATCTGCCTTGCAAATGCCGTTCGGAGTCGGCATAAAACATGTAGGTCCCGTCCGGCCAATTTGTAAGGAAAATCGAGAGGAGCACGACGCAAATTGGAAGAGAAGCTCGGCCTTAGATCCTTCGGAGGTTATCGCGCCTTACATTTATTTTTTTTATATGAGTTGGGAAATTTTTAAAAACAAACATATTTTAAAAATCCAAAAAATTTGAATATTTTTCAGAAACGGTGGAAGTGAGAGTGAGCTATTGGATTTTTGATCGCATAGAAAAAAATTATCTTAAATATAAAAAATTATTTTAGATTTGAAATTTTTAAAAGGCTTTGATTTGTAAAGAAAATTTAAAAATAAAGTCTTAAATTTGTGCCAGCATAATATGAATTCAATTTAATTTCCGTAAAATTAAAAAAAAATCATAAAAATACAAAATGAAATAAAAACAAGTAAGGAAGGTTAAGTTCGGGTGTAACCGAACATTACATACTCAGTTGAGAGCTATGGTGACAACATAAGGGAAAATAACCATGTAGGAAAATGAACCGAGGGAAACCCTGGAATGTGTTTGTATGACATGTGTATCAAATGAAAGGCATTAAAGAGTATTTTATGAGGCAGTGGGCCATAGTTCTATAGGTGGACGCCATTTAGGGATATAGCCATAAAGGTGGATCAGGTTGACTCTAGAATGCGTTTGTACGATATGGGTATCAAATGAAAGGTGTTAATGAGTATTTTAAAAGGGAGTAACCCTTAGTTCCATAGGTGGACGCCTTTTCGAGATATCGCCATAAAGGTGGACCAGGGGTGACCCTAGAATTTGTTTGTACAATATGGGTATCAAAAGAAAGGTGTTAATGAGTATTTTAAAAGGGAGTGATGCTTAGTTCCACAGGTGGACGCCGTTTCGAGATATCGCCATAAAGGTGGACCAGGTGTGACCCTATAATTTGTTTGTACGATATGGGTATCAAATTAAAGGTATTAAGGAGGGTTTTAAAAGGGAGTGGTGGTAGTTGTATAGGTGGTCGCCTTTTCGAGATATCGCCATAAAGGTGGACCAGGGGTGACTCTAGAATGCGTTTGTACGATATGGGTATCAAATGAAAGGTGTTAATGAGTATTTTAAAAGGGAGTAATCCTTAGTTCCATAGGTGGACGCCGTTTCGAGATACCGCCATAAAGGTGGGCCAGGGGTGACCCTAGAATTTGTTTGTACAATATGGGTATCAAACGAAAAGTGTTAATGAGTATTTTAAAAGGGAGTAATCCTTAGTTCCATAGGTGGACGCCGTTTCGAGATATCGCCATAAAGGTGGACCAGGGGTGACCCTAGAATTTGTTTGTACAATACGGGTATCAAAAGAAAGGTGTTAATGAGTATTTTAAAAGGGAGTGGGCCTTAGTTCTATGGGTGGACGCCGTTTCGAAATATCGCCATAAAGGTGGACCAGGGTGACTCTAGAATGTGTTTGTACGATATGGGTATCAAATTAAAGGTATTAATGAGAGTTTTAAAAGGGAGTGGTGGTAGTTGTATATGTGAAGGCGTTTTCCAGATCGCGAGCAAAATGTGGACCAGGGTGACACAGAACATCATCTGTTGGATACCGCTAATTTATTTATATATGTAATACCTGCCAAAATTTTAAGGGTTTTTTATTTCGCCCTGCGGAACTTTTTCATTTTCTTCTACTTAATATGGTAGGTGTCACAACCATTTTATAAAGTTTTTTCTAAAGTTATATTTCGTGTCAATAAACCAATCCAATTACCTCACCATGTTTCATCCCTTTTTTCGTATTTGGTATAGAATTATGGCATTTTTTTCATTTTTTAATTTTCGATATCGAAAAAGTGGGCGTGGTCATTGTCGGATTTCGTTCATTTTTCATACCAAAATAAAGTGAGTTCAAGTAAGTACGTGAACTAAGTTCATTAAAGATATGTCGATTTTTGCTCAAGTTATCGTGTTAACGGCCATGCGGAAGGACAGACGAACGACTGTGTATAAAAACTGGGCGTGGCGTAAACCGATTTCGCCCGTTTTCACAAAAAAGAGTTAACATCATAAAATCTATGCCCCTACCAAATTTCAAAAGGATTGGTTAATTTTTGTTCGACTTATGGCGTTAAAAGTATCCTAGACAAATTAAATGAAAAAGGGCGGAGCCACGCCCATTTTGAAATTTTCTTTAATTTTTTATTTTGTTGCACCATGCCATTACTGGAGTTGAATGTTGACATAATTTACTTATATACTGTAAAGATATTAAATTTTTTGTTAAAATTTTACTTTAAAAAAATTTTTTTTTTAAAGTGGGCGTGGTCCTTCTCCGATTATGCTAATTTTTATTAGGCGTACATATAGTAATAGGAGTAACGTCCCTGCCAAATTTCATCATGATATCTTCAACGACTGACAAATTACAGCTTGCAAAACTTATAAATTACCTTCTTTTAAAAGTGGGCGGTGCCACGCCCATTGTCCAAAATTTTACTAATTTTCTATTCTGCGTCATAAATTCAACTCATCTACCAAGTTTCGTCGCTTTATCTATCTTTGGTAATGAATTATCGCACTTTTTCGGTTTTACGAAATTTTCGATATCGAAAAAGTGGACGTGGTTATAGTCCGATTTCGTTCATTTTAAATAGCGATCTGAGATGAGTGCTCAGAAACCTACGTACCAAATTTCATCAAGTTACCTCAAAATTTACTCAAGTTATCGTGTTAACGGACGGACGGACGGACGGACGGACGGGCATGGCTCAATCAAATTTTTTTTCGATCCTGATTATTTTGATATATGGAAGTCTATATCTATCTCGATTCCTTTATATATGTACAACCAACCGTTATCCAATCAAACTTAATATACTCTGTGAGCTCTGCTCAACTGAGTATAAAAAAAGATTTTTTATGCTGGTTTTTATTTAATAATTTAAATGTTTTCAGCAAAATATGAAATAGCATGAAATAACATTTTAAAAATTTAATTATATAAAGAAAAAATTATATCTAAAATTTATTATACTCAGTTGAGCAGAGCTCACAGAGTATATTAACTTTGATTGGATAACGGTTGGTTGTACAGGTATAAAGGAATCGAGATAGATGTAGACTTCCATATATCAAAATCATCAGTATCGAAAAAAAAATTTGATTGAGCCATGTCCGTCCATCCGTCCGTCTGTCCGTTAACACGACAACTTGAGTAAATTTTGAGATATCTTGATGAAATTTTGTATGTAGGTTCCTGGGCACTCATCTCAGATCGCTATTTAAAATGAACGATATCGGACTATAACCACGCCCACTTTTTCGATATCGAAAATATCGAAAAACCGAAAAAATGCGATAATTCATTGTCAAAGACGGGTAAAGCGATGAAACTTGTTAGATGGGTTAACCTTTTGAAGCAGAATAGAAAATTAGTAAGATTTTGGACAATGGGCGTGGCACCGCCCATTTTAAAAGAAGGTAATTTAAAAGTTTTGCAAGCTGTAATTTGGCAGTCGTTGAAGATATCATGATGAAATTTGGCAAGAACGTTAGTACTATTACTATATATGCGCTAAATAAAAATTAGCGAAATCGGAAGAACAACACGCCCACTTTTTTAAAAAACATTTTTTAAAAGTCAAATTTTAACAAAAAATTTAATATCTTTACTGTATATAAGTAAATTAAGTCAGCATTCAACTCCAGTAATGAGATGATGCAACAAAATACAAACATAAAAGAAAATTTCAAAATGGGCGTGGCTCCGCCCATTTTCATTTAGTTTGTCTAGAATACCTTTAATGCCATAAGTCGAACAAAAATTTACCAATCCTTCTTAAATTTGGTAGGGGCATAGACTCTATGACGGTAACTGTTTTCTGTGAAAATGGGAGAAATCGGTTGAAGCCACAACCAGTTTTTATACACAGTCCACCGTCTGTCGTTCCGCTCGGCCGTTAACACGATAGCTTGAGCAAAAACTGATATATCTTTACTAAACTTAGTCCACGTACTTATCTGAACTCACTTTATCTTTGTATAAAAAATGGCCGAAATCCGACTATAACCACGCCCACTTTTTCGATTCGAAAATTACGAAAAATGAAAAAAAAAAATTCCATAATTCTATACCAAATACGAAAAAAGGGATGAAACATGGTAATTTGATTGGTTTATTGACGCAAAATATAACTTTAGAAAAAACTTTGTAAAATGGGTGTGACACCATATTAAGTAGAAGAAAATGAAAAAGTTCTACAGGGCGAAATCAACAGCCCTTGGAATCTTGGCAGGAATACTGTTCGTGGTATTGCATATATAAATAAATTAGCAGTACCCGACAGATGACTTTCTGGATCACCCTGGTTCACATTTTGGTCGATTACGCGAAAACGCCTTCACATATAGATCTAAGGGCCACTCGCTTTTAAAACCGTCATTAATACCTTTAATTTGATACCCATATCGTACATACACATTCTAGAGTCACCCCTGGCCCACCTTAATGGCGATATCTCGAAAAGGGGTCCACCTATAGACTTAAGGCCCACTCCCTCTTAAAATGCTCAGTAACACCTTTCGTTTGATACCCATATCGTACAAACATTCTAGAGTCACCCTTGGTCCACCTTTATGGCGATATCTCGAAAAGGCGTTCACCTATAGGACTAAAGCCCATTCCCTTTTAAAATACCCATTAACACCTTTCATTTGATGCCCATATCGTACAAACATATTCTAGAGTCACCCCTGGTCCACCTTTATGGCGATATCTCGAAAAGGCGTTCATCTATAGAACTAAGGCCCATTCCCTTTTAAAATACTCATTACCACCTTTCATTTGATACCCATATCGTACAAACACATTCTAGAGTCACCCCTGGCCCACCTTAATGGCGATATCTCGAAAAGGCGTCCACCTATAGACCTAAGGCCCACTCCCTCTTAAAATGCCCAGTGACACCTTTCATTTGATACCCATATCGTACAAACAAATTCTAGAGTCAGCCCTGGTCCACCTTTATGGCGATATCCCTAAATGGCGTCCACCTATAGAACTATGGCCCACTCCCTCTTTAAATACTCTTTAATACTCCCCATGTGATACACATGTCATACAACCACATTCCAGGGTTACTCTAGATTCATTTTCCTACATGGCGATTTTCCCTTAGTTTGTCTCCATAGCTCTCAACTGAGTATGTAATGTTCGGTTACACCCGAACTTAGCCTTCCTTACTTGTTATTTATTGAAAATATTCATTTTTTTGGCATGCTATATATGTGGGATATATATATACCAAATAAAAAAAAAATATTCAAAATAAAAATCATAAACACATGTACATAAATTTCTACTTAAAAAAATAGCTTCAATTTAAAAATTTCAAAAATTTTTAAAATATTAAAAATTTGAAAAATTTAAGTTAATAACAAAGACTCCAGGCATATTTATCAGCCATTATGGAAGCCACCAGACGGCTATAAAATCTCTTGGCTTTTACTCGTTCAATTCTGAGCTAAAACTAAACAGTCGCTGATCTCTTCAAGAGGTTGCCCAACAAAACAGGGTACATGAAACCCTGGGCCCCTTGACACAGGGACAGCAGATGAACTCACTAGGATAAGGTACTACCAGGCAGATTCTTTATGACAAAGAACGCTTAGGTATGCCCCTTGTCACATGCAAGCGTATGCTAAAAGAGCACATCTGCAGTGAAACCGACGAAGGATGGCTACTTACACTTCCTTATAAGTGGAATCCAGAAAGGTTACTTACTTACTTACTTAATTGGCGCTTAACCGTCTAAACGGTTAGAAAGGTTAGGAGCGCCTTATTGTCGACGCTGCAGGAGTTGCAAAGAAGAGGAGGAAATGGTAGTTCACCACATCTGCAACTGCCCGGGGGTAAGCGGCCCTGCTTCCTGGAAGCCCCCTGAACCAACATGATAGCCGTTGTTAAATGCAAGTACCCTCTAACTGCTCCGCTGCCAAACCTGTGTTGAGGCTTGTGACTTAATTTGAGTGCCACTCTGTACTATTTCCATTTATTCACTTTTCTGGTTCATATATTCGATAAGATCTTTGCAATTCAATAACAAAAAACATTTATAAATATTCGAACTTCTAAAAATCGAACCAGCATTTAAAATCGTTACAAAGCGTGAGATAAAATCATATTAAAACTATCCGAAGTGTAGCAACAATTTCATATCATCAAGCAAAAAAAAAACAAAAAAACTAAAACAATAAAATAATACAAAACCAACGCCAATTACTCGATGTATTAAATTTGGTGCAATTTGCGAAGGTTTAATGTACGCTTAGCTGACCAACAATTACCCATTAAAAGCAAATAAAACAAAACTAATAATAACAATTACAATTTGAGCAGCATAAGCCGTTATTGCAAAAACAACAGCAAAAGCTACGTAGATTGCGCAAAAAAAAAATACGTGGAACATTTGGGTAAGTTCATACGCATAATACTTATTTTTTTACGGTTAGCTGAATTTCTTGCAGGGACGCTCTGGTTCAAGCAGACGTACATAAGAACAGTGGCTTCCACCTTAATAGCACACCTTTATCTTTGACAGTATTCACACCATATATATATTTTTTCTAATTGCTGTTTTTATGTACGGGTTGCTTTTTCGCTCTTATTTGGAATCCAAATCTATAAATAAAGTTTTGGTTGTAAAGATAGAGATTCGGGCTATTAGTTTAATAACCGAGATTCATCATTTGGCATTGACTTCAATAAGTAAGGCCTTGCCAAACTATTTTATTCATATTGTTGACGTTTCGATTATATAATCATATATATTATTTCTAATTGCTGTTTTTATGTAGAGGTCCCTTTTTCGCTCTTATTTGGAATCCAAATCTATAAATAAAGTTTTGGTTGCAAAGATGGAGACTCGGGCTATTAGTGAGCTTCGGGCAATTTTGGTCGTAGTGCTTTTGTTTAGCTATATTTTATTAAAATAGTTTGTTAAAAATAAAGGATTGTGAGTACGCAAAGAAATTTATTTGTACTATGGCACTATTGTGAATATATGCACTGCATTACCGGCAGTTGTTGTAAGTTTAATTGATTGGTAGAACAGCTGATATCTGTTGATATTTGATAAGAGACTTTTATATTGGTTGCGCAAAATGCGCACGGGTCCGACTCGTCTACTTTTATCTTAATTGTTGTCTTCATTTTCTTTTAAAAAAATAATGCTTTTTTTCCTTACGAGTTCAAATTCAGTAACTAAAACAAAATTCACAGCAAGTTTAAAAAGTTATACAAAAAAATTTTCAAATTTTTATTAAATTTTTTTTTATATTATTTTCGAATACACAGTTTTGTTGCTCATATCATTTGACTTTTACAATGTGCAAGTTTTGGCACTTGCACCGACTTCCTTTTTTGTCGGCTAGTTTTCTCCAATATAAAAAAAAACTTAGTATATCGATGCTATTTTCTCAACCGCCACTGTAATTATTTATTTGTACATTTGTAATTAGCTACACGCTTCAGTTCTTACTATTTATATTATAACCGTTATTTTTTATGCTATTTTATTTACCACACAATGTCTAATTAAGGCACCAAGAAACAACAACAGCAATATGAATTATGTGTAACAAATAAATGTGAAAAATAAAAGGACAAAATATGAATGATTGATTTCGTCTATTGTAACTGTACAACTAACTGTATGAATAATTAAACACTCTGTTGCGAATATTTTTTTTTTTACATTCTTCTCGATTTGATTTGCTTCCTTTGCCTTTTGTTTTTCTTTCTTATCAATTTTAAGGGCTAGTTTTTGATTCGTTAGCATTTTGAGGTCAAATGAATATTTTTATAGCTTTCATGAAAATGAAATGGTATATTAATATTGCCGCAGATCTCAAAACTGTTAGTCCTTAAAAAAGAAGAGATAGACTACATTTTTCAAACCGAATGAAACTATTTGCAAATTAACAAAATTTTTTTTTCATATCAAATGAAATAAATTTTTGTCTCATGACATCCACAGGTTTTCAGGCTTGCTCTTACTTACTTAATTGGCGCTTAACCGTATAAACGGTTATGGCCGTCCAACAAGGCCAAATTGGTCACACCAAGAGAGTTTAAATCGTTTTCCACCTGGTCATTCCAGCGGAGTGAGGGCTGTCGTCATCCTCTGCTGCCATAGGCGGGTTCTGATAAAAACACTTTCATAGCCGGAGCGTCATATTTCATTCGCCTAGCCAGCGCAGCCCCTGCGTTTTAATTCGTCGGACTATGTTGATGTCTACGTAAAGCTCGTACAGTTCATCATTAAATTTTCTTCGGTACTCGCCATCGCCAATGCGTAGAGTTCCATAAATCTTTCGAAGAACTTTTCTCTCAAACACTCCCTGAGCCGCTTCATCTGATGTTGTCATGGTCCATGCTTTTGCACCATATAACAGGACGGGTACGATAAGTGACTTAAAGAGCATGATTTTCGTCCAAATTGCATTTAGCATTTATTGGCAAGAGTGATTCTTCACAGGATTTCCTGTACGTGAGGTAGGTAATTGGGTTGCGGAAGCTTTGAAGCTATAAAGCTTTGTTTTACGCTTAGCAACTCCTTAAATCCCACGACTCTTGGCTCGATGACAGTAGGTACTTGCTCTTACACCCAAACAATATTGGGCTTTTAAAAGAAGGCTGTGGTAGCTTCATAAATGTATACATATAAAGGTGGGGCAGATAAAAAATTATTATTTCTTTTAAAGTTGAAATATTCTTCAAGATATCTAAAAAAATAGGTTGTAAAAAATTCGGCTTTTAATTTAAATTTCTAGTGCTGAGCTACTTCTATACTTGTAACCTATATCACGATGAGGCATATCTTCGTATTCAACTAAATCCCGACACTTCTACTATACGAAAAGAAACTTTTTTACTTGGTCCACCCTAATACAAATACGTACATGAACCTACCATAGTACTTTTGTAAAAGCACAATAGTTTCTATTAAAGGCAAGGTTCAAAACCTGTAGATGGCATCAGCCAAAAAAAATTATTTCATTTGATATGAAAAAGTTTAATTTTATTTGAGAAAGGTTTAATTTTAATTAAAAAAATTTTCATTTGACTTGAAAAAAGCTATATTTGATTTGATAAAAATTGAACTTAATTTGAGAAGTGTTTAATTTAATTTAAAAAAAGTTTCATTTGAATTGCAAAAAGATTCATTTGATTTGAAAAAAGTTTAATTTTATTTGAGGAATGTTTAACTTAATTTTAAAAAAGTTAATTTTACTTGAAAAAAGGTTAATTTGGTTTGAAAAGAGTAAAATTTTTTTTTAATACCTAATTTTTTATTTTTATTAAAATTTTTATACTCAGCTGAGCAGAGCTCACAGAGTGAACAAATAAATTCATTTAGCCATGTCCGTCCGTCCGTCCGTCCGTAAACACGATAACTTGAGGAAATTTTGAGGTATCTTGATGAAATTTGGTATGTAGGTTGTAGAAAATTATTAAAGTTTTGAACAAATGGGCGTGGCACCGCCCACTTTTAAAAGAAGGTAATTTAAAAGTTTTGCAAGCTGTAATTTGGCAGTCGTTGAAGATATCATGATGAAATTTGGCAGGAACGTTACTCCTATTACTATATGTGTGCTAAATAAAAATTAGAAAATCGGATGACGAGCACGCCCGCTTTTAAAAATTTTTTTTTTAAAGTCAAATTTTAACCAAAAATTTAAAAACTTTACAGTATATAATTAAATTATGCCAAAATTCAACTTCAGTAATGATATGGTGCAACAAAATACAAAAATAAAAGAAAATTTCAAAATGGGCGTGGCTCCGCCTTTTTTCATTTAATTCGTCTAGAATACTTTTAAGGCCATAAGTCGAACGAAAATTTACCAATCCTTGTGAAATTTGGTGGGTGCATAGATTATATGACGATAACTGTTTTCTGTAAAAATGGGCGAAATCGGTTGAAGCCAAGCCCAGTTTTTATACACAGTCGACCGTCTGTCCTTCCGCTCGGCTGTTAACAGGATAACTTGAGCAAAAATCGATATGTCTTAACTAAGCTTAGTTCACGTACTTATCTGAACTCGCTTTATCTTGGTATAAAATATGGCCGAAATCCGACTATGACCACGCCCATTTTTCCGATATCGAAAATTACGAAAAATGAAAAAAGAGATGATACATGGTAATTGGATTGGTTTATTGACGCAAAATATAACTTTAGAAAAAACTTTGTAAAATGGGTGTGAAACCTACCATATTAAGTAGAAGAAAATGAAAAAGTTCTGCAGGGCGAAATCAAAAGCCCTTGGAATTTTGGCAGGAATACTGTTCGTGATATGACATATATAAATAAATTAGCGGTACCTGACAGAAAATGTTCTGGGTAACCCTGGTCCACATTTTGGTCGATATCTCGAAAACGCCTTCACATATACAACTAAGGGCTACTCCCTTTTAAAACCCTCATTAATACCTTTAATTTGATACCCATATCGTACAAACATATTCTAGAGTCACCCCTGGTCCACCCTTATTGCGATATCTCGAAAAGGTGTCCACCTATAGAACTAAGGCCCACTACGTTTTAAATAATCATTAACACCTTTCATTTGATACCCATATCGAACAAAACACGTTCTAGATTCACCCCTGGTCCACCTTTATGGCGATATCCTGAAATTGCGTCCACCTATAGAACTATGGCGCGCTCCCTTTTTAAATACTCTTTAATACCTTCCATTTGGAATCCATGTCATACAAACACATTCCAGGGTTACCCAAGGTTCATTTTGCTAAATAGTGATTTTCCCTTATTTTGTCTCCAAAGCTCTCAGCTGAGTATGTAATGTTTGGTTACACCCGAACTTAGCCTTCCTTACTTGTTTTTATTCTATTTTTAAAATTAAAAAAAAAAACTACATTTGACTTGAAAAAAGCTTGATTTGATTTTTAAAAAAAGTTTAATTTGAATTGCAAAAATATCCATTTGATTTGAAAGTTTAATTTTATTTGAGGAAGGTTTAAATTAATTTTAAAAAAGTTCATTTTACTTGAAAAAAGTTAATTTGGTTTGAAAAGAGTTACATTTTTTTTAATACCAAATTTTTTATTTTTATTAAAATTTTATTTTATTATATTGTAACGAATTTACTGCAATTCCCCTTATTTGCAATCTTTTGCTAACGTTCGAATCACTAAACTGTCGAATAAATAACACCACTATTCAATAATGCAAAATGGCCTTTATTGAAGTACTTTTCAAAAATAACACTGTTACTGCTCCACAGATGAAATGCTTAAATCAAACTGATTTGTGATGCCTCAGCCTGTGCCGCTTTTATACTCTTCGGTTTCCTCGTTCACCCATTTCTCCTAAGGTCTAGTAATTTCGTGAACCTGATGCTTATTTACTAGCTATATACACGTATTTTCGCAATTTGTATCCATATGCGTGTGTATGTGTGAGCGGCTGATGTTGCCCCGCACGTATGTGTGCAGACAATGATTAATTTGTTTACGTACATACAAGTGAAACAGCTTGCTTTATTGTTGTTGTGGCTTTATTTACTTAGTATCAGATTAGTGATGGGAGTATCTCTTAGTGTCACTAATATTCGTCACAATATTTTTAAAATTTTTCTTTATTTTTATTTTTTGTTTATTTGAGAAAGGTTTAATTTAATTAAAAAAGTAAAAAAAAAAAGAAATAAGCTTCATTTTGTTTGAAAATAGTTTAAATTGATTTGAAAACGTTTAATTTAGTTTTAAAAAAATTTCGTTTGATTTGAAAAAAGTTAAATTTTTTTTGAAAAAAGTTTCATTTGGTTTTAAAAGTTGTATTTGATTTGGTAAAAAGGCATTTGGTTTGAAGAAATTTCTTTTGACTTAAAAAAGCTTCTTTTGATATAAAAAGGTTTTGTTTGAGTTAAAAAATGCATTTAATCTGACCTGAAAATGCTGTAACCTTGTATTGTAATATGCTTTTAATAATTTCTGGAGTGTTTGGTACAATTTTCGAACAATGTTACCATCAATAAGTATCAGAAGTTCTTTGCTGTTCGGCCTCATGGTTTTTTCTGCAAACCACTTTTCCCTCTTCGCGTCTCGATAACCAAAACTAGTTACCTTTTATAAAGATAGTCTCGAAACATCATAAGTAACTTGTTGTTGTCTGTAGTTATGCAAATTTTTTCCTGAAGGGAATTCTAAGAAACGTCTCAGCGTAGCTTAAACGTCAACGTCTGAGTCTATCCGGTCTTACAATTGGCGTCAATATAAAACGATGGACAAAGAACCAATTAAAATGATAATGCTTGGGCGCTAATAGAATTATTACAGTTGTGCTTTCGATCTTGTAATCTTATGCATTATTTCCTAAATTCTCAAAACCTCGTATTTAAATTTGGCTTACATTTGCATATACATTTATGTATGTAGGCTTTTAGATAATGAAATGTGATTAGCTCCAAAGCTCAAATCAGGGATCGTAACATCTTTAAGTTTAACTATATAAATCGCTTGAAATACTTTTCTTTTTATACTTAGCGTGCTTTGCACACATTTAATCAAGCCACGTCCGTGTGTCCGTCCATTAACACGATAACTTGTGCAAATATTGAGATATCTTCACCGAATTCAGTACACGCGCTTATCTGGACCCAGAATAGATTAGTATTGCAAATCAGTGAAGTCGGATGATAACCACGCCCAGTTTTTATATAAATAACAACAATCTCATTATCAAGCAAATAATACACTTAGAATATTGAAATTTGATGTGTGGAATGATATAATAATAATAATTTGATATATATTGAATTGATAATAATTTGAAAACATTTTTGGAAATGGGCGTAACACCGCCCACTTGTGATAAAATAAATTTTACAAATATTAACAATTTTTGTTGTTATATCGGCCTACTGATTTGTAAGTTCGCGGGTTTGAATCGAGCTCAAGGCCTGAAAATAATTTTTTATCATTATTATTGTTATGATAAATTTTTCCTTAATTGAAAAAATTTTTAAATTAGAATAGAAGAAAGAAAAAATTTAGACAACTACCAAAGCTCGTTGTATAGATCCATTTCGGGAACTGCTAAATTCCTTCATCGGAAACGTTTAGGCGCCGCTGCTATAACCATCCAGCCATCACAGCGGTTTTTTGTTTGTCTTCATTAATTCTACTTCTATTCTTGTTCGTGCCAATTGATATTCACAACACTGCGACATCTGTTGCAGAATGGATGTGAAAATTGGACTTGTTTGATGGCAACGCTGCCATAGCGTCATATTTTATTGACACTTTTTTCCCCGTGCTCTGGGGTGTATTAACAATTTTTGTTGTTATATCGGCCTACTGATTTGTAAGTTCGCGGGTTTGAATCGAGCTCAACGCCTGAAAATAATTTTTTATCATTATTATTGTTATGATAAATTTTTTCCTAATTGAAAAAATTTTTAAATTAGAATAGAAGAAAGAAAAAATTTAGACAACTGCCAAAGCTCGTTGTATAGATCCATTTCGGGAACTGCTAAATTCCTTCATCGGCAACGTTTAGGCGCTGCTGCTATAACCATCCAGCCATCACAGCGGTTTTTTGTTTGTCTTCATTAATTCTACTTCTATTCTTGTTCGTGCCAATTGATATTCACAACACTGCGACATCTGTTGCAGAATGGATGTGAAAATTGGACTTGTTTGATGGCAACGCTGCCATAGTGTCATATTTTATTGACACTTTTTTTCCCCGTGCTCTGGGATGTATTAACAATTTTTGTTGTTATATCGGCCTACTGATTTGTAAGTTCGCGGGTTTGAATCGAGCTCAACGCCTGAAAATAATTGTTTATCATTATTATTGTTATGATAAATTTTTTCCTAATTGAAAAAATTTTTAAATTAGAATAGAAGAAAGAAAAAATTTAGACAACTGCCAAAGCTCGTTGTATAGATCCATTTCGGGAACTGCTAAATTCCTTCATCGGCAACGTTTAGGCGCCGCTGCTATAACCATCCAGCCATCACAGCGGTTTTTTGTTTGTCTTCATTAATTCCACTTCTATTCTTGTTCGTGCCAATTGATATTCACAACACTGCGACATCTGTTGCAGAATGGATGTGAAAATTGGACTTGTTTGATGGCAACGCTGCCATAGTGTCATATTTTATTGACACTTTTTTCCCCGTGCTCTGGGATGTATTAACAATTTTTGTTGTTATATCGGCCTACTGATTTGTAAGTTCGCGGGTTTGAATCGAGCTCAAGGCCTGAAAATAATTTTTTATCATTCAAATGTACAGTTACGAACTTAGACACCTTTACTTGTTTGAGTTTAAAAAAAAAAGCTTAGGGGCAAATTATGTATATTGATGACAATTTGTGATCGGTCGCACCTATTGGATAGGGCGAAGCACTGCTACATCAACAACAACAACAACAAATTATGTATAACGCAATGAGTAAGTTTTTATCCATCAAAATTCCTATCCTATCTTACTTAATTGGCGCTTACGTTTAAACTGCTATGATCGTCCAACAAGGCGCGCCAGTGGCTTCTTCGCTCTGCCAACTGGCGCCAATTGGCCACACCAAGCGAGTTTAAATCGTTTTCCAGCTGGTTCTTCCAGCGGCAGTGGGGGCTGCCCTTTTTCTCTGCTTCCATTAGCGGGTTCCGATAGAAACACTTTCTAAGCCGGAGCGTCGTCTTTCATTCGCATAACATGGCTTAGCCAGCGTAGCCGCTGCATTTTAATTCACTAGCCTATGTTGATGTCTACCTATCATGTCTATCATTTATTCACTTCAGTGAGTCACAGTTAATCTGAATGCCTTTATGAAAGTTTCGGAATTATATAATGACTGTGGCCATGACTTTGTGCTCAGTTCAACCTTCAAACGCAAATTAAAAGTAAACTAGACGGGCTGGACTATACATTTCTGCAGAAAAATAAACGTGTGCGATGCCACCTTTCAGTATTATCATTTTCGAGTTTCATAGTACAACTAAAAAAAAACAAATAAGGAAGAGAGGAAGTTCGAGCGAAACTGAACATTATATACCCAGCTGTGTGCTATATATATATAAAAGATACATTTAAGAAGAAATTTTACGAACATCAAATGTTATTAAAGCTGAAATATACATCTTATACACATGCAAAAATCGTCTTCGGTAAGAAGCTATAAAAGATTCGTAGAAACAATATCCTTACGAAGTCTCATTAAAATTGGTCGCTTTTTGTTCGAATTTGGTACTGAAAATTTTGTGAAGAGCTTAACAAAAAGCAGCGTACCAGGAGCATTCAAAATACTGTTAACATTTTCGTGCTTTGCACTAAATATCTATAATTGTAATATACTTACGTGTCATAAATCCCTTGGCAACATTAAAATTTTAAACAACTTTTTAAGAAAAAGTGGGCGTGGAAGTTAATGAATTTTTCTCAGATCTATTTATAATTCCAATAATCAGTATCTGGGCGACCGAGCTTTGCTTGGCAACGTTTCGTTGTGCTGGCAACGTTTCTTTTTTTTTTAATTTAGAATAGGTGGCAACCTTAAATGGCAACCCTACTCAAAAATGTCCCTATTGTAATGCGAAGTGAAATACCTTTCGTTTGATACCCATATCGGCATATCTCATGCAATTTTTTTTTATTATCGAATAGGTGACAACACTAAACGGCAATCCTGCTCAAAAATGTCCCTATTATAATGCGGATTGAAATACCTTTCGTTTGATACCCATACCGGCATATCTCATGCACTTTTTTTTAATTTCGAATAGGTGGCGACCCTAAACGGCAACCCTGTTCAAAAATGTCCCTATTGTAATGCCGATTGAAATACCTTTCGTTTGATACCCATATCGGCATATCTCATGCAATTTTTTTTATTTCGAATAGGTGGCAACCTTAAATGACAACCCTACTCAAAAATGTCCCTATTGTAATGCGGAGTGAAATACCTTTCGTTTGATACCTATATCGGCATATCTCATGCACTTTTTTAATTTCGAATAGGCGGCAACCTTGCGAAACATTCTGAGTGGCAGCACCTAGATAGAAAGTCTTAGAAGGTGATACATTATCTCTGTGCCAAATTTCATTTAAATCGGTTGAGCCGTTCCCGAGATCGTTCGGCTATACAAACAAACAAGAATTGCTCGTTTAAAGTTATAAGATAATTCTAGAAAACTGCAAAGTGGTCCTAACGCTACTGATTTACGACTTGCAAAACTTTTTAATCTTCTCCTACCAGATGTGGGCGATGATACGCCCATTTTCCAAAATATACCAAATTTGTATTTATTTTTAAATTTTCGTACATCATATCACTACTGAGGTAAAATATCATAATAATTTAGTTACATAACGCAGGGCGTTGAATTTTTTCCACCATTAGAGTTTGAAAACATTATTTTATTAAGTAAACGTGGTGACCAACTGATTTGACCAGCCCATTTTCCAAATTATAACCAAATTTTTACTAAGCTTTTTAGTTAGTATTGCCCGATTTTTGTTTGATTTATGTCATAAATTAGGAGTATTTTAGAGAGATTTATAAAAAAAGGGCGTGTCCACAACCCTTTTTCAAAACGGTTAAATTGTAATTTTTTGCGATACTAAATTTTTTGTTGTCATTAGATTTTGAATAAAAAAATTTAAGTGTGCGTGGTTGTCAAACAATTTTGTTTATTTTCACAACTTGAATTTATCATAGCAAGGACAACCTACGATATTTCTATTTTGGGTTAAGAGGTCAGTGAAAAATGAAATAAATAAAATAAAATAAAATAAAATAAAAAAAATAAAATAAAAAAATAGAATAAAATAAAATAAAATAAATGAAATAAAATAATTAAATAAAAAAATAAAAATAAAAGTAAAATAAAAGTAAAATCAAATAAAATAAAAAAGGTTAAAATAAAATAAATTGAAATAAAAAAAAAACATAAAAAATAAAATGAAACAAAGTGAAACAAAATTAAATAAAAGAAAACAAATTAAAAAAAGATAAAATAAAATAAATTGAAATAAACTAAAATGAAATAAAATATAATGTAATGAAATAAAATAAAATTATATAAAACAAAATAAAATAATATGAAAGGAAGTAAAATAAAAAAATTTTATGAAAAAAAAAAATAAAAAATATAATTAAAAAAAAAAAATAAAAGTAAAATATAATAAAATGAAATGAAATAAAATGCATCACAGCGGAAGATTCCTGATGATGATCTCAGATTGAGATCGAAATATCGAATAATTAAATACATACAAGCAACAAACCGAGTTGTTTTATTTAAAAGAGGCCTGGAGCTCACCAACAGAAAATATATATATTTAAAATAAAATAAGATAAAAAATAGGACAAAAATAAAAAATAAAATAAAGTTAAATAAAAAATTTAAGTAAATATAATAAAATAAAATAAACTAAAATAAAATACAATTAAACTAAATTAAAACCATAAAAAATGAAATAAAATAAGATGAATTAAGAAAAAATTAAATAAGATAAAAAATAATATAAAATCAAATAAAATAAAAATGCATAAATAAGATAAATAAAAAAAGATAAAGTAAAATAAGATGAAATGAATTAATCAAATAAAATAAAATAAAATAAAACAAAACTAAATGAAATGAAATAGGATGAAACGAAAGTAAAATAAAATTAAAGAAGATAAAAAAAAACGATTTTTAATTGGCAAGTTAAATTCCCTTTTAATAGACAAGTTATTTGTTCTGGAAAAGTTTTGGATTTGTCATCGAAAGCTTATCGATATGTTATCAAGATGCTATCAATTTGTTAGCGCATAGTTACCAATTTCTTATCGGAGTGTAATGCAAAAGTTATCGAGTTGTTATCAAAATAACTTTCTTAGCGAAATTTATCCGTATGCTATCAAAATTATATTAGTTTGTTTTCGAAATTTTATATATTTGTTTTCTTTGGTTAACTACAGAGTGGAAGCGAGAAGCGTTGTTATAATATAAAGATAGAAAGCTATGAAAATTATTTTTATGGTAAATTGTAAAAGATTTCAGAAGAAGATTTGAAGATTGAGAGAAATACTTCAAGCCTGCAAAATATCTGAAAATAAAAATTGCTTCTCGTAGGGCATAGATTATAGCGAGCAATCTGCCGTCAGCCTTAGTGTTACAAATTTGTTATCGGTTTGGTATCGGAAAGTTATCGATTTTGTTATTAAAAATGCATCGATTTTTTATCGAAAAGTTATCGATTCGTTATCGGGCTGTAACCAATTTTTTATAGTCATGTTATCGATTTGTTAATGTTGACTAATCGGTTTCTTATCAAACAGTTATCTATAAAACTTCAATATAAAATCGATGACACATATGTAACCTTTCAATAAAAAGCCGATAAAAGACCATTCAAAAGACAATGACGAGCTGATAAAAAATCGATAGCAAGCTGATAACAAATCAGAAAATCGACGATAATAATTCAATACCCCAATAATAAACCGATAATCAAAGAATAACTTGTAAGTATCGGTTGTTACCGATAAGCAGCCAACGAAGCTCCTCTTATATAACCAGAATTATCTGTTTCTGGTAGAGTTACCTTTTTTGTGGTTTAACTTCACCCTTGGGCGAACTCTAGTTAACCACATTAGTTTCCTAGACGTGTTTACACATCTAACTTCATAAGTACTTTGTACTCACGACTATTTTCTTTTTCTACTGTAGGTAGATATTCAAATAAGCAAAATATTATTGTTGTGCCTACTTTAAATACCACTACATACTATGTACTTTTCACATTTGTTTGTTTATTTCCTACATCTCATTTTCAATTTCTTTTTTCTTCTACATCGCCTCTAAACAAGTATACAATGGCGTGGAAAGAAAATAATTAAAACTGCTATGACTAAAAGATTTAAATGACTTGTTGCTTTTGCAAATTACCTTAATTTGTGTGTGATTTGTGGGTTAGGTATCGCATAAGCAGCTTTTGACTGATCAGTCTTAGGTCTCTTGACACTTGCTGCTTTTTCAAACTCTAATTTTTGTTTACTTGCGAGTTATGAAACCTGCCTTTGTTAACTTTTTTCGACTTGCGTTTAGGAATCGTTCAGTATTTTTCCGCTATCATCATCAAGTTGGATTCATCATGTTCTAGAAATAAAGCTCCACACGATTTGATCAGTGAGTCTTCATTAAGCGTGAGCCAGTTTAACAATAAGTTTTAGGCGGCCTTTGTTTTAGACGCGATCACTAGAACAGCCGTGAGTCGACTCGAAGGCTCGAATAATGGACGGATATCTGCAGCGAAACGTACTAGTTTAATACTAGCGCAGATGAAGACAACAGTTCTGATTATGTACTATGACCTCTTTGCAGACCTTGAGCTTGAGTTTAGTCGCAGTTGGTTCTAATATGTTGGATCCATTTGATTGATTAATTTATATACCTCAGATTTAATCGTTGTTGGTCCAATATTAGCAGTTGGCTGCTATGCTATGCATCTGATTTGCACTAGTTCGACGTTGCGTAGATATTCAAGCTCGAAATAAGGGCGGTTGCTGAATTCTTACTGACTTCACAAACTGGTTTGATCCGCCATAGCTGTTAGAGTAAGGGCTACTTACTTTAAGCACACCACAATGATGTGACCCAAATGTAAAGCTGGGATGCAACTTCTCGGCTTAGTCCTTTAACCTAACCTAGCGACAAGAAAGATGATCCCGCAAGCCGCGCCAATTATCGCGGAATCAGCCTGCTTTAAATCGCGTATAAGGTTCTGTCTAGCGTACTGTTCGAAAGACTCTAGCGCATAGTCAACAAACTGATTGGATCTTATGAGTGAGGCTTCAGACCAGGTAAATCTGCTATCGACTAGATCTTCACGATGCGCCAGATCCAGGAGAAGACTCGCGATGAGAGAATCGACACTGACCAATTTTTCGTCGACTTCAAAGCAGCCTTTGACAGAGCGAAAAGAAGCCGCTTGTAAGATGCTATGTCTCAATTTCCTTGCTAAGTCCCATCCGTGATGCCGGCTGTTTGAGCTTTATGCGTATATTAGTATAAAGACGGAAGTGCAGCGAATAAATGCCCAAATGCTTTGCTGGCTAGGTCATGTTATGCGAATGGACGAAGACGCTCCGGACAAGTCGACACCGCAGGTTGTAGGAAGCAAAGAAGAGATTAGACCTAAACTGGGCTGTAAGAGGCAGAGTGGAAGAAGACTTGACCTCGCTTGATGATCCCAATTAGCGTCAGTTATCGTGAAACAGGAATAGCTGGCGTGATTTGTTACGGACCAGCTAAGATCGCTTAGGCAGTGATTATGTGGTGACTATCTCGATTGTTCGGGTTTTGTATCAGCACTAAAAGTGGCTTCGAGTTCGCGGAAGTGTACATGTTTTGATCTTGCTATTATAACTAAAAAACACTTCCAGATATTTAGATACAAGCTGCCGCAGTGATACCCGTTGAGTGTATATGAATTCCGTGCTGGCGGCCAGTTATTGTCAATGCAGGTGAAATCATTTGCTTTGACAAGCGTTCGATGGTTTCATGGAATGTTAATAAGAAATTGGTGGTTGTGTTTTGGTTGTTTTTATAGCAGTGCCCATCCGTTAGGTGTGATCACACACATATTGTCATAAATATACTCTAGCGGGATTTCGAGGAAGCTTGCAGTCTCAAGATGGTTGGACCATAATGGTGCTGCTATTAGAGGCGTAATTTCCACATGGCATTTGAAAAAATTGTTGTGTCATGTGGAGAACCATTACAAAAGGGACATGCATTGGGTATGACGGGGTTGAATCTGGATAGGTAAGAGATAAGCCTATTACAAAATCCAGATTGAAGTTAGGATAGAGTCAAGCACGTCTCTCTCGAGAGATTGCTTTCTTCAACTGCGAGTTTAGGGCATTTGTCTTCGAGAACGCGGTTTACCGTCCATTTGTTGGCATAATAATTTGACGCCTCTTTGGGGATGTAGCTGAGAGCCTTTTGTGTGTGCTTCTATTCTTCGTATGGCTAAGTTCTAGTGTGCCGCATTTCTTCATAAATTACTTTTTAAGTTTATGGGAAGTGGAGCCTCTTAAGTCAGATGTCTTTTGGGATGTCCAAGTTTCTGGGTATTCAACACAAGCTATTTGTTCAGCATTTCAATTCTCTCCTTTATGGGGAGTATTCTTGATTTTGGTCACTATTAATTGTTATCCTGCAGAATTGGCTAGAGTAGACACTAAAAGACGTCAGTCGGACCCTAAAGATTCTGGATTCAAGGATTTAAATGCAAATGTAATTGAATTTCTCATCATTTCTATGTAGATCGGAGTATACTAAGAATTTCTCGAATCACTTGTGTGTGGCAATTTCCTTGGCAATAACATTTTCTCGCACTTATCGCATTTCTCAAACTTTGCTTAGGTATGCACACAATGAGCTAAATCTATAAAATTCCGCATATGTGTTCTGCGTTATAAATAAGTACTAAGCATGCTATAAGAAACAGAAGTAATGTAGGAAATAAGTAGTTAAAGTATCAAATAGTCGCGCAACCCCTGAAGCTTGTCTAATATCAAGAGACACCTTCACTTGTCAATCACCTTACACAAATCGTCATACCTTCCTGTATTCGCGGTAGTTAATACGTTGGTGAAGAAGCGCTTTCTTACAAAGTACGAACAATTCTTGCTTTTTTGTTTCACAAGTGCAGCAGTGCGTATACGTAACGTTCTCTTACTTACATATCGACAGTCACACTGCAAAACCCTGTATGTTCAAAACCAAAAAGTTTTCAGGAGAGAGAAAAAACTGTAATAATTTTATCATATGAACCGGATTTTTTTCAATGCCATACTAAAAGCAATGATGCAATTTTTGGAGCCAATGTTGCTTATGTATTTACCCAAATAAGCCTCCTATGCTAAATTGTGTTACTTACAGGAATATACACCAGATTTTATGCAAACTTACGGGTATTTGTACGCATTGGAGAATAAACAGTTATCACTTATTAACGTACTTAAACTTTATTTGAACTTAATGATGGCGTGTATTTAATGGCTCTCAAGTCATTAACTTTGGGGTCTCCAGTCGAGCGGCCTGGTCGGATGGAGTCCATTGGTCTCAATTTAGAGAAGTCCATGAATGAGGTGTGGTCCAAGTACTCAACTTCATATGGACAGGGGTTGGTCCGCGCATTCTGAATCACTTGCAGATAGTCTGCTGGCGTGTATATCACTTTGTTTTTCAATTTGCGTTCAATTTGAGCGTGAATGGAGTCACACTCCATCTGAGTGTAACCAACCTCGAGATATTTATGAATAATATTCATGTTGAGCTCACCACTTAGTTTCAGTAGAGCATTCGATAGGTTCTGGTTCCTATTTTGGTATCCTGCTCCATCGCTCCATAGGATCACGTCCTGACCTTCAGAGAGGGTGGGGGCTATTCGACGGATGTATTTCACAAAGAGAGTTGCAAATTCGTTGGACGTTATTCCACCCTCAGCCTCATACCACACGTAGCATACAACATGATGATTCTTGTTGTTAAACACCGTGAAATTATGCGTGCATAACTTCATTTTGTAATAAAGTGCCGATGCATTGAACCCGTTTGTAAATAGGAGGACTCCTTGCAAGTCCAGTGTTGCAACAAAATGGTCCCCAGTCGTCCCATTGTTGTCCCCTTCTTTCTCTTTTCGTGCCGCAGTCTTCCGCTTTTGATGGGCTTCATAATCCTCGAGCAAACAATTTCCAGCTTTGAAACTCACGCAAAGATCACATTGATCTTTTCGAGGTTTATAAATTGAAAGACGTTGTTGATTGTACTCCTCATCAAATTTTGAGTAAGAAAGTGCACATGCCCCAGTTTCACTTTTGTAGAGATTGTAGACATCTCTCTTGGTTTGGAATATCGGCTCGAGGTAAAATTTGATTGTATTTTTGCGGCAGTAATGCGACTCCATGCGAGGCAACCTGCTGAAAAAGATATTGAGGTTATCAACCTTTGCTCTCATTGCAGGAGTTTGATGCCTCGCTTTTGAGGAGATAACTCTTTCTTCAGCTACGCCAACTTCCACTTCTTCTTCGTCGTTGTCTGCAAAAATCTGCTCATTTTCGTCAATACAGCTCTTCACAAAATCAAAAGTTACATCAAAACTTTGACAGAACTGTTTGGCGCAAACGCGAACTCTCTTTTCTTGAAGTTTGAGGTGGTAGTACAATGTTCGGCTCCTTCTACTTTTTCAGGATCTTTACGATGAGAGATCTGCAATGGCTTAACAACAACCACCAGAGACGAAACATTAGTTCTCTTTTCTCCCCATGTCTTGTTTTTCCAAAATTACTATGCAGTTTCTTCCTATTATCTTCAGAAAATCGGCGGCACTGGAGCGTTTTATCTTTCAAACTTCTTTTGCAGTTGCATGAAGGTTGTAGTTGTTTTCAGGGGCGCTCAACCTTGTAGTCCCATCCACAGTTTTCTCCTTTATTTTTTCTGATTCCGTGGTAACTTTCACCCATTTCTCTTCTTTTTTTCTGGTTTATCCTTACATTAGCAGTTTCTTTTGAAATTCTCTTCATCTCTTTTTCTGTTGGTTCGATTGCCAATTCACGCCCACTTTGAGCTCGGTGAGCTTCTGCGTTTTCAGCTCCAGTCTCTTCCGGCTCATCAACCTTTTTCAAATCTGACTGGCTACTATCAGTTTCTACCGGAACGTACTCTTCATCCGAATCAGTGTCGAAATCATCTACAGCAGCACCTTAAATGGATTCTTCATTCAAATCGTGGTTATAATCGTCAATGACAGCCCCTTCATTGACAGAGAGGGCCTCCTTTGAAGGGAATGACACAGGCACTGTACTAATTTTCAAAATTTAAATGATTTTTTTTCATTCACAACTTTAATAAAAACAATTATTAAACTTAAAAAGTTATAAACTTTATTAATATAGCGGATCAAAGCGCGACTGTGGAGATCGAACTGAGGTAAGAGCAATTAACATTTTTCTAACTAGCAAGCCACAGGAAGCGGTAACGTAAATATATAATAAAAATATGTATGTAAAAAAGTGTATAAACTAATAAGTGTGTAAGATTCCAATAAACGGTAGTTACAATGTTTCTTCCTTTCTTTCTTTGCAGGGCGAAAAAAGGGAGGTATTTTTTTTAGCATATAGTCATATAATAATACTCATACTACCAACAACTTTTATTATTACTCTATTTACTCTCTCATATCTTATATAATTTGTTTATCTGTATAACTTCGCTAGTTTTACTCAATAGTTTCTTTATCAGTAGACACCTTACTACCAGCTCATTTTCTAGTGTTACAGCAACTTCCAATTGATGAGTGTGACGTAGAATGGAAGAGAACCCAGTTCTGAATGCTATGATGCTATTTTCTTTTATTATTAGATTACACAGAAAACCAAAAATACTCATATTTTCCAGGCAAGATCTTGCTCCATCACAGTCACAATAACTTACAGGGATTTGCATTGTGATTTGAAGGTTTCAAACTTACAGGTTATTACATTTCACCACTGAAAAGAAACGGGAAGTTGTAACCCGATTTTGGCTGCATTTTAATGCGCGCAAGTCCACGATCTATGGGAAAGGCTCAGAACCTTATTTTTGGAAAAATAGTGACTTACAGGGTTTTGCAGTGGGGCTGTCGATATATACTTAATTAATATGCCTACAATGACCATTTACAGTGCTTTGTTTTGGCGTCACAATCTTGGCCATAGAAACAAATAAATACAAAAAAATAAAAATAGTTGTACATGCATATGCACATATGTACTTACACTCGAAGGAAGTGCATTGCATTGCGTTTCTTCTGTTTTGCCTTGCGAATGTTAAGTATACGTCACGTAGGCCTTACTACCCACACACAAAAGCAAAGAAAGCAAATCGCACAATTGGAATTTTACTCATTTTTTATCCCCGTAATGTAGTGGACTTGCTTTGAATAGTTAATGTTTTTGTTGTATGTAAATGCTATTGTTTTTATACAATAATGTGAAATGCATAATTTTCTATAACGCATTGTTTCTATATATTATAATACCTTTAAGTATTCTACTCCAGACAATTGTTAGTATAATAGGGATTGTTATAATAACTATATGATAACTGTAATTTGCTTTATGTTTTTATATGAGACTAAACGTATGTCCTTGATACGCTTACGCAAATTATGATCGTAGATATTTTATGCCTCAAAACTAGTTAGAAAATCTAATTTCGGTTAAAACCGAAACCCAAATACCCAGTTGCGTGTTCTCATATATATCTTAAGACTGCATTTAATGAGAAATGACACAAACAAAATAATATGAAAGCTTAAATATACTACTTATACATACATATGTAAATATTGTATTGCCTAAGAAGCTATAAAGCAGTAACAGTTCCTACCAAATGTCGTTAAAATTGGTCGTCTTTTGTTTGGCTTTGGTGTTAAAAGCTTTAGTAAAAGATCGGACCGGGGCCACTTACCTTTTTGGGTGTAAACGTCTTGGAATGTTAACGCAAAGCGTAATCAGAAGCGTAACCGTAGCCGTAGGCGTAGTGTTGGGTATAGGTATAAAGTATTACAGAATATGTTAGCAAACATGAGCAAATAATTGATTTTAATTACTGATACACAAACTGTTTATAAAAACAAATCACGGGGTTTTCAGGTTTAAGAGGACATTTTTCTCTTTTGTTGATTATAAAATTTTTGACATTACAAAGAAAAAATAATAACCAAATTAAAATAAATTAAAATGAAATAAAATAAAAATAAATTAAAATGAAATAAAATAAAAATAAAATAAAATAAAAGAAATAATGCAAAAAGTTAGGCCTTGAGCTCGATTCGAACCCGCGATCTTACAAATCAGTAGGCCTATATAACAACAAAAATTGTTAATACCTCCCAGAGCACGGGGAAAAAAGTGTCAATAAAATATGACACTATGGCAGCATTGCCATCAAACAAGTCCAATTTTCACATACATTCTGCAACAGATGTCGCAGTGTTGTGAATATCAATTGGCATGAACCAGAATAGAAGTAGGATTAATGAAGACAAACAAAAAACCGCTGTGATGGCTGAACGGTTATAACAGCGGCGCCTAAACGTTGCCGATGAAGGAATTTAGCAGTTCCCGAAATGGATCTATACAACGAGCTTTGGCAGATGTCTAAATTTTCTTCTATTCTAATTTAAAAAAAAATTTCCAATTAATTGATATTAGAGAAAAATTGTAAGTTTACAAACGGCGATGGTTACTAGGACATGTTTCTGAATTTCACTTCTTCATCAGCTAGCTTTTCGGGAGCTGAGCGTTGAACTCGAGTCTCCAACATTCATATCAGTGCAAGCCTTTTTAGCTGCTACGCCATATGAATGTTCCGTTGTTCGCTGTACAATTGGTCTCTAAGAGTTGCCTTTTTTGTTTATATTCCTTTTGATCACCATGTAGGCACATACACTCTGTATGTAGCAATATGAGCAAAGCTCGCTAATTAAATACATATGATTTTCCAATTAAGAAAAAATTTATCATAACAATAATAATGATAAAAAATTATTGTTAGGCCTTGAGCTCGATTCGAACCCGCGATCTTAAAGTAAAAAAAAAAAATAAAATAAGATAAACAAATAAAACGAATTAAAATAAAATAAAACAAAATAAAATAAAATAATATAGAATAAAATAAAATAAAATAAAATAAAATAAAATAAAATAAAATAAAAAATACAATAAAAGAAAATAAAGCCAAAACAAAATAAAACAAAATAAAATAAAATAAAAAAGATAAGATAAAATAAAATAAAACAGAATGAAATAAAAAAAAAATAAAAAAATAAATAAACAAAATAAAATAATATAAAATAAAATAAAACAACATAAAAAAAAAAATATAAAAAAATTAGATAAAATAAAAAGAAATAAAATAAAAATTAAATAAAGTACAATAAAACAAAATAAAATAAAAAAGGAAAATAAAACAAAATTAATTAAAAAAATAAAATTAAATAAAATAAAATAAAAAAATATAAGAAATAAAACTTAATAAAATTAAATAAAAAAATCCTTAAAACAAACAACATTATATAAAATAAAATAAAATGAAATAGAATCAAATAACATAAAATAAAACGAAACAAAATAAAACAATTACAAAAAAGTAAAAAAAGTAAAACAAAACAAAATCAAGGAAATTAAAATAAAATAAAATAAAACAGAATAATAAAAACGTAAAAAAAAAAAACAAATAAAATAAAATAATCAGACCAAATTCAACTAGATTAAATGAAATCAAATCGATTTTCAATCGACGAATTATCCGTTGTAAACTCGAACTCAACATAATCGAAAACTTATCGATATTATTCATATATTATGGGATTGTTATCAAATTCTGGCTAGGCCACTCTGACATAATCAGTTTAAGGGCTAGCCGGGGGAGATTTCATCGGCAGCGTCTGTACACCTCTAGGTGCGGCTGCAAGCGGGCGTATGTCTTGGAGCAAGCGGCTCGCTATATAAACGTGCCAAGTAATATTTTTCACCCCGCTGAGCGGGTTGTGCGCTGGGCTTGGGACCCGCCACGTAAAACCATACTCCAATGAAATATAACAACAAGCCTCGGATAAATACACTATCTATTGATGACGACCATGGCAAACGTTTGAAGGACAATGGATTGAGGGCATGCACCTGGAACGTCCGCTCCCTGAATGGGATTGGTGCAGATGCCCGGCTGGTTGATGTCCTCGTCAAAGCAAAATCTGACATCACCGCCATCCAAGAAATGCATTGGACGAAGCAAGGAAGAAAGAAGATCAAAAATTGTGACATATATTGGAGTGACCATGCGAATAAGCGCAGTTTCGGCGTCGGATTCGTGGTGGGAGAGACTTTGTCGCCAAGTGCTGGCGTTCACTCCTGTGGACGAGCATCTCGCCGCTATTCGAATAAAAGCAAAATTGTTTAATATATCATTCATCTGCGCCCATGCGCCGACAGAGGAGAAAGACGATGAGGTGAAAGACACTTTTTATGAACAATTAGAACGCACATACGAGCGCTGCCCCCGTCATGATATAAAAGTCGTGCTTGGCGACTTTAACGCCAGGGTGGGCAAAGAAGGTGTTTTTGGCCCTACAGTCGGAAAGTTCAGCCTACACAATGAAACTTCTCCTAACGGACTGAGGCTGATTGACTTTGCCGGTGCTCGAAACATGGTCATATCAAGCACGAGGTTCATGCATAAAAAGATACATCAAGCTACATGGCTGTCTCCTGATCGAAATACTCGCAATCAGATCGATCACGTTGTGATAGACGGACGGCATGCCTCCAGTGTTTTAGATGTGCGAACGATCCGAGGACCTAACATCGATTCGGACCATTATCTCGTTGCAGCCAAAATACGCACCCGCCTCAACGCGGCTAAAAACAAGGAACAAAAAACACAAGGAAAGCTAGACGTCGAAAAGCTTCAATCACAACAGACTGCCAATGATTTCGCAACTCGACTCTCACACCTGCTCTCTGAGGGCACAACTCATCCTGAAGGAATACAGGAGCAGTGGGAACATATCTCCAAAGCACTTCATACTGCCGCCGAGGAAAAAATTGG
This sequence comes from Eurosta solidaginis, assembly GCF_040869045.1. NCBI lineage: Eukaryota > Metazoa > Arthropoda > Insecta > Diptera > Tephritidae > Eurosta > Eurosta solidaginis. Next base: position 47,581,202 of record NC_090323.1, read on the forward strand.
TTACCGGCGGCCACGAAAAAACAACTGGTATGATGAAGAATGCCGCGTTGCAACCGAAAGAAAAGACGCTGCCTACAGGGCTACGTTAAAAGCGAGCGCGACAAGAGGAGTGTGTGAACGCTATCGTGAGTTAAAAAGGGAAGAGAGACGCCTTTTCAGGAAGAAAAAAGCAGAAGCAGAAAGGCGTCAGTGCGAGGAGCTTGAGCTGCTAGCCACCAGGAATAACGCCCGAAAATTCTACCAAAAAATACGGCGACAGACGGAAGGTTTTAAGACCGGGGCAAACTCCTGTAGGAATGAAAACGGCGACCTTGTAACTGATATCCAGAGAGTGCTTAGATTATGGAGGGAACACTTATCTGCGCTCCTAAATGGAGGCAGCAATTCACCGCGCAGAGATGAAGAACCCGATCCAGCAATCGATGATGATGGAATATATGTCCCCCCGCCCGATTATGACGAAGTTAGAATAGCAATAACCAGATTGAAAAACAACAAGGCCGTGGGCGCTGATGGATTGCCTGCGGAGCTATTCAAGTTCGGCGGCGAGGAGTTGGTAAGGCGCATGCAGCAGCTTCTTAGCAAAATATGGGCGGACGAAAGCATGCCCGACGGTTGGAATCTAAGTGTTCTTTGCCCAGTCCACAAGAAGGGGGATACTGCAAAATGCACCAACTATCGTGGAATCAGCCTTCTTAATATCGCATATAAGGTCCTTTCAAGTGTATTGTGCGAAAGATTGAAGCCCACCGTGAACCGGCTGATTGGACCTTATCAGTGCGGCTTCAGACCTGGTAAATCTACCATCGACCAGATTTTCACAATGCGCCAAATCTTGGAAAAAACCCGTGAAAAGAGAATCGACACACATCACCTCTTCGTCGACTTTAAAGCCGCCTTCGACAGCACGAAAAGGAGCTGCCTATATGCCGCTATGTCTGAATTTGGTTTCCCCGCTAAACTTATACGGCTGTGCAAAATGACGTTGAGCAACACCATCAGCTCAGTCAGAATTGGGAAGGACCTCTCCGAGCCGTTCGAAACTAAACGAGGTTTCAGACAGGGTGACCCCCTATCGTGCGATTTCTTTAATTTGATGCTGGAGAAAATTATACTAGCTGCAGAACTTAACCGCACTGGAACAATATACTATAAAAGCGTGCAATTACTGGCATATGCTGATGACACTGATATCATCGGTCTAAACACCTGCGCTGTTAGTTCTGCTTACTCCAAGCTGGAAAAAGAAGCGGTAAAGATGGGTTTGATGATGAATGAGGACAAAACGAAGTACCTGCTGTCATCGAGCAAAGAGTCAGCGCATATGCGCCTTGGCAACCACGCTACTGTTGGCAGCCATAATTTCGAAATAGTAAAAGACTTCGTTTATTTGGGAACCAGCATCAACACTAGCAACAACATCAGCACTGAAATCCAGCGAAGAATCAATCTTGCCAATAAATGCTACTTTGGACTAGGTAGGCAATTGAAAAGTAAAGTCCTCTCTCGGCGAATGAAAATCATACTCTACAAGTCACTTATCGTACCCGTCCTGCTATATGGGGCAGAAGCATGGACCATGACAACAGCAGATGAAGCGGCTTTGGGAGTGTTCGAGAGAAAAGTTCTTCGAAAGATTTATGGACCTCTACGCGTTGGCGATGGCGAGTACCGAAGAAGATTTAATGATGAGCTGTACGAGCTATACGCAGACATCAACATAGTCCAGCGAATTAAAATGCAGCGGCTGCGCTGGCTAGGCCATGTTATGCGAATGAAAGATGATGCTCCGGCCAAGAAAGTGTTTCTATCGGAACCCGCCTATGGAAGCAGAGGTAGAGGGCGGCCCCCACTCCGTTGGAAGGACCAGGTGGAAAACGATTTAAACTCCCTTGGTGTGACCAATTGGCGCCGGTTGGCGGAGCGAAGGAGCGACTGGCGCGCCTTGTTGGACGGCCATAACCGTTTAGACGGTTAAGCGCCAATTAAGTAAGTAAGTAGTATCAAATTCTTATTAGAGTGTCCTTGGAAATTTATTAATTTATCACGAAAAAGTTATCGATTACTTACTGCAAAGCTATCGATATGTTATCAAACATATACCAATTTTAATTAATAATTTGGAAAACATTTAAACAACGTGACATCTGGACGGACAAGAAAGCTGTTTTGATTATACCTTGTAAATCTCTTCAAAGACTTTTCTCCGGGTCGTCTTTCTTGTTTTACTTAAGCCTTATTAATAACAAAACAATTTGTTTTTTTAATTTCATGAATAAATTCAGCATTCATTAAAATATTTTATTTTCAATAAATTTATATTCATGATGATAGCTTTTAGTTAAGTACTTCCTTTTGCTATGCTTAGTTGCATTATCTTTATGTATCATATCATCATCTTATTTGCATAGAATTATGAAGTGTTAATATATTATTTGTTAACATTTACAAATTTTGTATTCATACATATTTACGGATATCAAATTTCTTACGAGCTGATGGAATTTTAAGTGCTTCTGACTGTATAATCTATGTAAAGCGGAAGTTTGATATGATATAGTATGTATGTATGTACGAGACAGGGGCGTAGTCAGAAAATTTCCTTGAGGGGAGTTCAATAAAAAATTTTTTTTTCAGTTAAATAAATAAAAAAAAATTTGTCTTTAGCTTTAAAATTAAAGTACGTGTATTTAGAATATGATATGAAAAAGGTTACATTAAAAACTCAAGCGCATGCGTCGGCTTTTCTTTGCCATTTCATCTAAAACTTCAACAAGGGTAAAAATTTGATCACGGTGGATGCTTAGTGATGCACAGCCATTTAATCGATTTTCACTCATCGTGTTTCTCAAATAGTTTTTAATTAGCCTAAGAGTTGAAAAAGATCTCTCGTTCGTTGCCATTGTTACTGGAAGCGCACACAAGATTTTCAACAACATGTGAGCATTAGAAAAACCCACAGAATCGCATTCCTGTAATATTAATCATAGATAAATTGATAAAAAAAACCGATGTACCACCTTCAGGAATAAGTAGAATTCATGCTTTTTGAGCCTATGCATGAGATCTAACGTATACGTATATAAAATTCAAAATAAAGAAACTGTTCGAAAAGAAATAAATTTAATTTAAAAAAGTCATATCTACACGGAAAAACACTAATGTGTTTTTTACATTTTAAAATGTGAAAAACACATTATTTTTCAATTATCAAATAATTTGAATTTTACATTTTTGAAATGTGTTTTTGACATGCAAAAAAATGTATATATTACATTATAATAATGTGTTTTCCACATGGAAAGTAATATCAAGGTAGGTAGGTTGAACTGGCCGGTCCATGAGGACCTCACATAGACTGATTGAGTCCGTAGTGTTACCAGAAGTTTGTTTTAACGACCAAACTGAAAAACCCTATCAAAAACCAGGACCTATGTTATAAAATAATTCCGTCCTCTTGGCAAACACTAGAAGCTTCCTAGGACTTAAGCCACTTGCTGCTTCTAGATCTGACAGCTGTATCACTCCTAATAGCTGGAGTCTTAGCCTGGCAAGTGCAGGGCACGAGCACAGAACGTGCTCGATCGTTTCCTCCTCCAACCCGCACTTCCTACACCTGCTATCACTGACCAAGCCTAATTTAAAGGCATGTGACGCCAGAAGGCAGTGTCCAGTCAGAATACCCGTCATGAGTCTACAGTCCTCTCTTTTTAATGATAGAAGCAACTGTGTTAGTCTAAGGTTGTAAGACCTACACATAATCTTCGACACTTTACAGCCCCGCGCTTGAACCCACGCCTTTTCTGCTTGGTCGATCATGTGCACCTCTCGCCTTCGCTTAATCTCGCCCAATCTAATTGGGACGTCTACGGAGCAAGCTTCAAGGGATGCGCCCTTTTTAGCTAATTCGTCCTTTTCATTCCCATCTATTCCCATATGCCCTGGGACCCAATATAGATGTATGCTTCTCCCTGTCCCGATTCTCTCCACAGACTGCTTACACTCTAACACGCATTTAGATGCTGTGCTATGTGAGATTATTGCCTTAATTGCTGCTTGACTGTCAATATAAAAGTTAACACGGTTGCAGCTTAAGCTATTCTCTTCCAGGGTTTCTACTGCTTTGGTTACGGCTAATATTTCCGCTTGGAAAACGCTACAGTAATCCGGCAGCCTGTAGGATCTGCTTAATTCCGGATCAGCGCAGTATACCGCAGACCCTACTACTTCCACTATTTTGGAACCATCGGTGTACACATGTATCGCCTCGTCCGCCATTTGCGCACCCTTGCGCCAACCGTCCACCTCTATTGTGGCCTTAAGATCTCCCTCAAAGTGCAGGTAGGGAATCATGTAGTCTGTTCGTCTTGTGACTTAGGACGCTATACTACTATGGCCATATGGTCGGCGCTCAAGCTGCCCCGAAGCACCGAGCCTGGTTGCGGTCGTTAATGCTTTGTTCTTTGCTACCAGGTCTACAGGTGGAATGTGCAGAATGGCATACAGTGCAGCCGTCGGGGTTGTTTTCAGGGCTCCCGTAATGCAAAGCATCGATAGTCTGCATACCCCCTCTAATTTTTTGAGGTATGTTGTTTTTTGTGTGGCTTTCCACCAAACAAGAACTCCATAGTATAGAATAGGGCTTACAATCGCTGTAAAAACCCAATGAGAAAGAGAGGGCGATAGGCCCCACGTACACCCCAGCATTCTTTTACATGCATAGAGTCCCGTTGAGGCCTTCTTGACCCTCTCCTCCACGTTGAGCTTCCATGACAGCTTACTGTCTAGGATGATTCCTAGATATTTTGTGCAAGGTTTCTCCTGTAAGGTCACCGCTCCTAACTTAGGCCTGGTGCAATTTGGGACCTTGTACCTCTTTGTAAACAAGACCATATCCGTCTTCTCCGCATTGACTTTCAGCCCGACATTAGATGCCCAGGTATGAATATCCCGAAGCGCCCGATCCATCAAAGAACTGATCGTTGGAAGGCATTTTCCACTTATGACAATTGCAACGTCATCTGCGTAAGCCGTAAGTTTTACAGGTCCCTCATCGAATTGCCTGAGCAGTTGGTTGATGACCAGTGTCCACAGCAGAGGTGATAGCACCCCTCCCTGCGGCGTGCCCCTGTACACTGATTTCGTGTCCTCGTACAATCCCCATTGTGATGTAATCTTTCTGCAATTTAACATGCAGCCGATCCATCTGATTAAGGCAGGATGTACTTTAATGTAATTAAGACCATCCATAATCGCCCATTTTGCAACATTATTGAAAGCCCCGGCAATGTCCAAGAATACTCCTAGAGCATACTCCTTATATTCCAGGGATTTCTCTATGCTTATTACCACCCTATGCAATGCGGTGTCTACCGACTTGCCTTTGGTGTACGCATGCTGTGTTGTGGAGAGCAGCTTTCCATCCACGTTGGACTTTATGTACACATCTATCAGCCTCTCAAAGGTTTTGAGCAGAAATGATGTTAAGCTAATGGGTCTATAGTCTTTGGGATACACGTGACCGATCTTCCCCGCCTTTGGTAGAAAAGCTACACGAGCAGTTCTCCAAGAGTGCGGAACATGATTCAGTCTTATGATTCAGTCGTTGCATTATATTTCAAAATAGGAAATGTGTACTTCAAAAAAATGCTGTAAATTTAACATTATTTAAATGTTAAAAATATTTACATTTTCATTCCGATGAATGTAATCCCTGTTGAGGCAAACGAGGAAACGACTGAATTGATTATATTCACGCGTGCAATAAGTTGGTTAATTTTAATCAATGTCGATTATGTTCGTTTAAGCAAGCTGGATCACTGAACACGATCATGTTGCCGTTGTTGCCGAACGTTGTTGTGTTCGATTTTTGCTGTTCTCTGATATGTATGTAGATGGTCGTTAGGCAGATTTACAAGGAAACTTCTTTATGAAATTATAGTAAAAGTTAACATGTACATTTGTATATTTAATAAATTGCAGAATTATTAAGAAACAGAGTATGATTAAAATATATAAGTGTTCACTAGGTACATATGTACATATGCTTGCATATTAAAAATATAATATCACCAACAAAGTAAATACGTAGCAGAATTATAAAGAAATTTATTAACATAGACATAAAACATCAAATATTTGAATTGTTTAAACACCGCGCCCCCCCGTCGCTACGCCCCTGGTACGAGATATACAGTTATATTATAAAATTCGATGATGTACTGGAATATATGTAAAACTTAGTTATGTATGTACACAGAGACCTTACCAAGGTTTTTCAGGAGAGCAAAAAATAAAACGGTGTGACAGCTTTATTGTAAGTTCCTGTTCTGTAAAGCTCAACATGCGTACACAAAAGCAAGTCGTAGACGTGGCACTGTATGGGGTAGCTATAACCATAGAGGAAGTCTTGGATTATGAGCAAGGAATTTTCTTAGACGTTGCCAGGGCTTTCAACAATGTCCCTAAATGGGCGATCATTGAAGAATATCGAGCCATATCCAGATCGATTGGCTGCATGTTAAATTGCAGGAATACTACTTCATAAAGGGGGTTATACGAGGCCACGAAATCGGTGGGCAGGAACCCTCCACAGTTTGGAGTATTGTTACCTATGCTGTGGAAGCTCGTTACCAATCAACTGCACAGGCGGTTGGATGAGCGACTTCTCAAAATTACGGCGTACGCAGATGACTCTGCAGTTGTCATGAGTGGAAAGTGCGTTCCAACAACTAGCTCTTTGATGGATAGCTCGCTTACATATATACCTGGGTATACATATATACCTGGGTATCTTATGTCGGGCTGAGCGCCAACGTGGAGAAGGCCGAAATGGTCTTGTTTACGAGAAGGTAAAAGGTGGAGGAGAGAGTGAAGAAGGCCTCGGAGGCACTTTGTACATGTAAAAGAATGCTGAGGTGTGCGGGGGGTCAATCGCCCCCTTTTCTCTCATTGGATATTTACAGCGATTGTAAAGCCTTTCCTATACTATGGAGTCCTTGTTTGATGGACGGCCACGCAAAAAGAACGTTCCTCAAAGAATTCTAAGGGGTATGCCGACCGCTGCACATTCCACCTGCAGACCTTGTGGCGAAGAACATAGCATCAACAACTGCAACAAGACTCAATGCCTTGGGGCAGCTTGAGTGCCATAATGGGCATAGAAGTATAGCGTCAGGTAGTATTAGATGGAAAAGCTACCTAGTTGCCTACTTGCGCTTCAATGGGTCTCTAAGAGCCATATAAGAAGGTTGGCGCGAAAGGGCTCAATTGGCAGACTAAGCGAACACTTGTACATCAATGCCCTGATCTGGAAATAAACAAATCCAATAATCTGCCAGATCATAGTAGTGCTTTCCAGGCGGAAGTTGTAGCCTTGAATAAAGCGGTAGAAACACTGGAGGAAAATTGCTTAGACTGCAACCTCCTAGATTTTTACATTGACAGCCAAGCAGCAATTAAGGCAATAATCGCTCATAGCACAAGATCACGAAGTGTATTAGAGTGTTCAATACCAGAAAAGAATAGGTTTAGAGAGAAATATAAACTTACATATTTGTCCCTAGGCATATGGGAATAGATGGAAATGAAAAAGCGGATAAGCTAGCTAAATAGGTCGCACCGCCCGAAGCTTGTAACGTAGACGCTCCAATCAAATTAGGCGAGATTAAAGGACGGCGAGAGCTGCACATGATCGACCAAGCAGAAACGGCGTGGAACCAAGCGCGTTGCTGCAAAGTGTCGATGGTCCTACCCCTGGTCTTACAACCTTCGACTAACAAAGTTACACTGCCTTCTGGCGTCATATGCTTTTAAAGTAGGCGTTAGTGATAGCATATGTAGGAAATGTTGGTTCGATGCAGTACGTTATTTGCTAGTGACCTGCGCTTGCAAGGCTGAGACTCCAGCTATAAGAAGTGGCACAGCAATGAAATCTAGAAGCAGTAACTAGCATAGGTCCTGGAAAAGTTCTAGTATCCGCCAAATGAGGTATTTATTTACATAGGCCGTGGTTTCTAATAGGAGCTAAAGGAGGATAAATATTCAGAAGAGAGTGCAGAAATCTCGCCCAACATTCAAAATTTTGTTGGACTTAAATATTTTAAAATTTTCGCAGCTATAGTATCCCTGAGTTTCAAGAGGATATTATGTGAGATACATTCCGTTGGGACTACCATTACCCTTTCGACATCCAGAGCGAATTATATGGCCCTTATGTTCAATGCCTTACCAGATTCGATGTTACCGTTCCCGAACATAGATCTCGAAGTGGATGATTAACCTATTTCAACTAGTGCATTCTTCGATTTTAATCAATGGATCAGCCTGAGGTGGACGCACAGGATTACATGATTCTAAAACCTTAATTGAAAATCCAAATTTATATGCGATTTGATTCCCCAGCCAAATTAATAAAAATACTTTTTATACCTTTCATGAAATAGAAATGGTATATTAAGTTTAGTGCGATAAGAAGTTTGTCTGATTTGTGTTCGATTAGGCATTTGTCGTAACCGACCACTATAGAATGTATAACTTGATGAGCTCTCTGCCATCCTCAAACAAGATCACCCTAACCCAAAGTCGCTTTATGCACTTACGAGCGGTACTAATTAGCCTATCATGATCTATTGTTTGGCTTGGCTGATTCTTCATCCTCAGGCGAGTTTCTGCTTGAGATTCCACCGGACATTCATATTGTGAAATCTCTACATCAGGCATTTCAATTGTGAGGGACTATTCGACGGTTGTTGTTGTTGTAGCGATAAGGGCACTCCCCGGAGGCCTTGGGGAGTATTATCGATGTTAATGATCCTTTGCTGGATACATATCCGGTACGTTCCGGTAACAAGCACCATAAATGTACTAGCCCGACTATCTCGGGAACTATTTGGTATGACCACAGAAACTCTCTAGGCCATTCCGCTCTCCCACCCCCTAGATACATCATGAGTTCAGGGTCGCCAGAGGCTCAGCTGTTAATCAAATCGGATTCGCCACGGGTAGGTGAGGTTGACAATTGGGTTGGAGAAGCTATGTATTGCGTTGGCAACCCCTTGAGAGGGTTGCGCTACACAATCCCTTGAATCAATTTGGTATTTTAGTCACCTCTAACGACAGGCATACCTACCGCGTATATATTTTAAGCCCCTAACCCGCTGGGGCCTATTCGGCTCTGGAATGCTTGTGGCGGCAGCGGAAAGGTCTGAATCGACCTTACCTTTTGAACGCTGTTCAGCTGCAATTTTAGTAATCGAATTTAAATATAAGTACATAAATGTACCCACGAAAAATGGGTCAGCCGGGACATAACCGCTCTGTCTCAGTGAAACTAGTTACAACAAGAGGGTGCCAGCTATTTGGAAGCCCGTGTCCTGAGTACGGTTCGGATAAAATTCGGAATTACAGGTTTTATCGAGTTGTGCTCTCTAACTCCACCAACAATTCAACATGTAATCCCCACATCGCTGTGTTGGAAAAATTTTTGTGACTTTTTCTAAATTTTTTGAACAAATAAGGAATCAACTTTGTTGATTAATATTAAAATTAAACTATGTATTCTACCAGATCCATACTTTGTTTATATAGGCAATGCTTCAAAGTAATGGCGATTGGTGAGCCATCGACCAGTAGACTGGCAACATCAACAACACTCAATTCAACAATTATCAAGTAATAAACAGACAACCTCCAAGTGTCTTGCTTTCGTTTTTTTTAAATGAGCTTTTCATTTTATTTCGTTTTGTAAACTTTTGCTTTGCCAAAAATGTAAAGTATGCCACTTGGTACAAATTAGCTATGAAACTAATTAAGTATGCGTTACGCATACGCACCGTAGCACCATTGCACCGATACACCAATGCACCGATACACCAATGCAATAATTCATTGCATATTATTGTTTTGACGACTGCTGCACACAAAATAAGTAAACAATTAAAATAAATTTAGATAAATATTAGTGAATATTTAGCACATATGTAAGTATGTATGTATGTACATTACTCACAGAAACTATATCATAAGTGTGTGTGTGTATGCATGTAAGGCATGTCTCTATTAAATGATTTAATACTCGTTCACCTCATGCATTTTAGTTGTCAACTTTTTAGTTTGATTTATTTTTTCACGTATATTTTCGACTTAAAATTTTTTCAAGTTTTATATTAATTTGACATATTTGGTTTGCGTGGGCGCACAAAATTTATCGTCGTTGGCCGGTTTTATTATTTTCTTTGGTGTTTTCTGCGTTCCTTATTTTAAGCACATGACTTTTAATTAGCGCATTGCCATAGTTTGTGCGAAATTATGCTTAATAACCCATCTTCATTATTTATATTTTGTTTGCTATATATGTAACTGCTGGCAAAGCAGGTGACTCAGTAAATGAATACATAGTTAAACTATAGTCTTTATTAACTTAATTTATTGCGTTAAAGTAAATGAGCGAAATGAATATAAGAACCTAGCAACAGGTACCTTTTCAGAATCGGGTAGATATTTAGAACCGACTAATTTTTAAGAACTGGGTACTTTTACAGAACCTTGTACTTTTTAAGAAACGGGTATCTTCTAAAACCGGATATGGAACGTATTAATTTTTAACAGGTTCCCGTCCCATATAACAATAGCCATGAAGTGCTCCACGCTTAACGATTTTTTTCAAGATTCGTAATTTCTTTGTAACAAATATTGAAGGTATAAGCTTTTTAAAGATAATAGTAAAAAAAATATACAAAAAAATTTGACGAATTTTTACAAATTTTTAGGAAGTATTTCAAAATCACCAATTTTTTTTAAGTTGTTTTAAGTTTACAATTTACAAAATCTACGTCCCATACGAAACATAGAAATAGCTCACCACGTTTAAGTAAATTCCATAGTATAAGGTATATTATCTAAGGTTGCTCATATATGATACACGAGCGTATCGGACACAGCTTAAAATTGCTGGCATAAATCATATATGCCACATGGGACAGGGAAGCTGTTAAGAACCGGGTACTTTTTTAGGAACGGATATTTTTTAAAACCGGGTATTTTTGCTTTTTTAGAAACCGGTTACATTTTGCAACTGCATTAATTTTTTTTAAACCAGGTGCTTTATAAAATCCGGGTACTTTTACAGAATCGGGTACTTTTTGCAACAGTATACCTTTTTTTAGAAACAGATGTTTTTCAAGATCCGGGTACTTTCACAGAATCGGGTACTTTTTAGGAGCCGGGTATGCTATTGAAAACGGTTATTTTTTTGAACTGATACTTTTTTTGGTAACGAGTACTTTTTCGGATACGGCTACTTTTTCAGAAGCGCATTTTTTTGCAAGACCGAGTACTTCTTTAGAACCGGGTACCTTGTTAGAAACTGGTAGTTCTTTAAACCTTTTGTGAACCGAATACTGTTATACATTTTTTAGAACCGAATATATCTTAAGAACCGGATACTTTTTCGGAAGCGGGAACTTTTTTGGAATCTGATACTGCTTTAGAACCCGGTACTTTTGAAGAATCGATTGCTTTTTATGAACCGGGCCGTTTTACAGAATCGGGTACTTTTTGAGAATCTTTTTTAGAAACAGATGCTTTCTTAAAACCCAGTATTTTTTTATAAACTAGCCGGTTTTTAGAACCTGGCACTTTTACGGATACGGGTGTTTCCCAGAAGCCGGAATTTTTTTCGGATCTGGGTATTTTTTTACAACCGCATACTTTTTCAGCTTCGGGTACTTTTTTCAAAAAGGTTACTTTTATAGAAAAGCGTATTTTTTTTTGAAACCGGATACATTTTTAAACCGGATATTATTTCAAAACTGCTTTTATTTTAAGAACCGTGCACTTTTTCAAAACCTGATACGTTTTTAGAACCACGTAGTTTTTAGTACCAGTTACTTTTACGGATCCGGGTGTTTTCGGATCTACGTATTTGTTTAGAATTTCAACATATCGTACAAGACCCATTAACACGCCTATAAGAGATCTAATATAAAAGTAAGAAATTTAATATATTTTAGTATAACAAAAGACTTTCTCTTTTGTAGGTGGATTGCTGAAAGTCTGGGGCCTGGATTCGTCAAATTGGTAAGTAATGCTATTATTATTACTAGGCCGTGGTGTACTGCGACCTTGAGTTAAATGTCTGATGTTGAACAAGTTGAATTTTTTGAAATATTCATGCAGCTCCTCAGACATTATGCTAAGGCTTAGATGGAATAGAAGTTTTATCGTTCATTCAAATATCAAAAGCGAGTCTCAGACGGATTCACCTTACTTAAGCAATTCCATAGATTCCAGCATTCCGCATAGTAAGTGTTCGTAGACCCTCTTTATTCAAGTTAGTTCGTTCGGCTAATACCTTAACGGGAGTATACAAAATCGAGCTTGCTTATGCCCAAGTGTTGTCATTTTTCAGTTGCTTATGACTTCCTTAAGATGGGCTTTGCTTAGCCCACAGAAAGGCTTTGGGGCATAAAATCCTACAATAGCAGCCTGATTGGCAATTCATTACCTCAATGTCCCTCATGCTTCGGAGTCAACGGTAACAAAACCTTGTTTTTTCTTCTCAGGTCATTTAAGACCTTTTTGCAGCTATCTAAGAGGTAGTAGTGTAAGACTGTAATGTACGTAAGGCTTCCTAATTGCCTGAAGATATACGTCGGATGTAAACCTCTTGAAGGCATACTACACCATAAATTTCTATTGTATGGATGACTGCCTGAAAAATAATAATGGGTTGGAGTCCCATTGGTATCGATTTGTTAAAGTTTGGACCATAGATACCAGCTGCGATTTCACAATTAACGAATTTTTATCCATACTGTAACGAATTTAGGGAAATCCCGGTTATTCCAAACCTTCTGCTAGTACTACGTTTCCACCAAACCCAAACTCCGTGTTTGCCTAATTCATACGGCAGCTAAAATATGCCAAAATATATAGAGAGAGGTATCGAAATACACGTTTTAACCTGGATATGAACAATTCTAAAGCGAAAATGAGAAATTCAATTTCTGTCAAGAGATATTTAGCATGAAAAGGGTGGCAAATAAGGAGTTTAAGTTCGGTGGAAACGTAGTATAACGTTCGAGTCGCTAAACTGTTGAATAAATAATTCCAATATTCAATAATGCAAAAGGGTCTTTATTAGACCACTTTGAGAGTACTTCACAATAACACTAATACTTCACAACCAATAGCGTGCTTAAATCAAACTGACTACTGATTGTTCAGCTTGCGCTGCTTTTATACTCTCCGTTGCTTCATTCGCATATTTCTAGTATAGTCTAGACCTTTTGCCTTCTAGAACTGCTATATCTCCTGCTTGGTAATTGAGCTACATATATGCGTATGTATGTGTGAGTAACAACTTGGGCTGATGACTACATCCGTGTGTGAGTTATCTCTTCGTTGCCTTTTATAAATGTGTGTAAATGATGACTGATGTGTTCATGTATATACGAGTGGCTGCTTCATGTTTTTTATTGTTGAGTGATTATTTATTTAGTATTAGCTTAGTGATGCTAATATTCGCCACAATACGTTAACAAAACCTTTCGGCCAAGGTCAGTAATCAGATGCCCTATTTCGCAGATCAGGATAACATAAAAAAAATAAATAAACTTTTTCCAAGGTAAAGTCCACGAACTGATTGCATCTTTTGAAAGCTCGAAAAATAATTGCCTAAATTAGAGTTCCCTACAAAGCTCGAACGATTTTACCAAATGACGTTGAGCAAAATCGTCAGCTCAGAAAGTATTAGTAAGAACCTTTTCGAGCAATTCGAAACGAAGCTTTAGAAAACGCGGCTACCTATCGTGCGAATTTCTTCACTTAATGCTGGAGAGGTTAATTTTAGCAGCAAATCTAAGCCGTTATGGCATAATCTATTATAAGAACGTAAAATATCTGGCCCAAGTTGATATTATTGATATCACTGGCCTTAAAAATTGCTCCGCCGTTTCTGGCTTATTTGAATCGGATACAGAGGAGAAAGTAGTGGGTCTTGAGCTGAACAGGGGGAAGATGAAGTATTTGCTGTGATTCGCATCTTTGCCACCAAGCGGTAGTTGACAGATATAAATTCGAGATTGTAATGAGCTTGCTCTATCTGGGAACCAGAGTTAGCTGCAAAAATTATGTCAGCCTAGAAAACCATTCAGAAACAGCCCTTATATGAGCCTTAAAACAACATTGAAACTAACCTATTGCAATCCCGAAATAATACAGTACCGCAGTAGTGTTGAAATAGTAGCGGAATATACTCGTAAACAATTTCTGAAAGATGCCGCAAACAATATCGAAATAGGTACTTCGATATAGTGAAGAAATTATCCAAAGATGGTCTCGAAATTGTCGCGAAACGACCCCGAAATAATCCAGAAAAGGTGCCGAAAACATTGGACGAAAGTCCCAAAATTATTCGGAGTGAGACTAGATGTGCTTGAAAAGTAGTCCCGAAATAATTTTGATATCAACGTTCCGTACGAAAAAAATTTTTACAAAGCAGTTTCGGGACAATTTGATGATCATTTCGGTACTACTTCAGAACTGTTTTAATAAAGATCATATTGGCATGCCACACGAAAACTAGCACTTCCAAAATTTTTTACAAAGGAATTCAATGTTAAAAATTTTCGATGTGCTAGTTTTTAAATGGCGCATCCATATGTCCCTTAAAACAATTCTAAAACAGTACCGAATTGACCGGTAGATATTACCGATAATGCCGCCAAATTTAAATTAAATATAAAATTTTGAAAGTGCTAGTTTTCGTATGGCATGTCGTTATGATCCTTAAAACAATTTTGAAAATATCTCAAAATTGTCCCGTGAAGATCTCGCAACAGCCCCGAAATTAGCACGCTCTTATCCCGAAAAAAAAAATCGAATATTCGGTTCATCACCCTGCTGCTACTAAATAAATACACAACAGCAATAAAGCAAGCAACCACACATACATGTAAATAGCGAAGCTAACAGCAAAGGGAACAGTTCACATACATATATGTAGGCAACACCTAAGAGCAGAAGTTGTTACTCACACATACACACAAATAATTAGAAGAGAAACGTAAATATCAGATACATAAAGGAGACATAAATAAGCAACTGTTCGCGAAAAGTCTAGACCTTTTGAAAAAATTTCAAGAAAACAGATTCTACACCTGAATTGACAGGTATTACAGCAGTTCAACTTCAAAAGTTTTTTTTTAACTACCAGGTAAATGCGATTTCTTAAAAACTTTTGTTCGAAACCTTATTTTCAAAAATCTTGAATTTTGAAAAGAAAATTGAAAGTCAGTTTCTACATCTGATGCTAAAACGATTGTCACCGCACTTTAAGATTCATACTTATTACACTCAGTTCAGCAGAGCTTACAGAGTATAATAACTTTGATTGGATAACGGTTGGTTGTACAGGTATAAAGGAATCGAGATAGATATAGACTTCCATATATCAAAACCATCAGCATCGAAAAAAAATTTGATTGAGCCATGTCCGTCCGTCCGTTCACACGATAACTTGAGTAAATTTTGAGGTTGTTTGATGAAATTTGGTATGTAGGTTCCTGGGCACTCATATCAGATTGCTATTTAAAATGAACGATATGGGACTATAACCACGCCCACTTTTTCGATATCGAAAATTTAGAAAAATCGAAAAATTGCGACAATTCATTACCAAAGACTCAGTTCACGTAATTATATGAACTCACTTTGTATTGGCATAAAAAATGGCCGAAATCCGACTATGACCATGCCCACTTTTTCGATATCGAAAATTACGAAAAATTAAAAAAATGCCATAATTCTATACCAAATACGAAAAAAGGGATGAAACATGGAAATTGGACTGGTTTGTTAACGCAAAATATAACTTTAGAAAAAAACTTTGTAAAATGGGTGTGACACCTACCATATTAAGTAGAAGAAAATGAAAAAGTTATGCAGGGCGAAATCAAGAGCCCTTGGAATCTTGGCAGGAATACTATTCGTGGTAATACATATATAAATAAATTAGCGGTACCCGACAGATGACCCTGGCCCACATTTTGTCGAAACGCTTTCACATATACAACTGCGACCACTCCCTTTTAAACCCCTCTAATTTGATACCCATATCGTACAAACACATTATAGAGTCACCCCTCGCCCACCTTTATGGCGATATCTCGAAAAGGCGTCCACCTATAGAACTAAGGCCCACTCCCTTTTAAAATAGTTATTATCACCTTTCGTTTGATACCCATATCGTACAAACAAATTCTAGAGTCACCCCTGGTCCACCTTTATGGCGATATCTCGAAAAGGCGTCCACCTATAGAACTAAGGCCCACTCCCTTTTAAAATACTCATTAGCACCTTTCATTTGATACCCATATTGTACAAACGCATTCTAGAGTCACCCCTAGTCCACCTTTATGGCGATGTCTCGAAAAGGCATCCACCTAAAGAACTAAGGCCCACTCCCTTTTAAAATACTCATTAACACCTTTCATTTGATACCCATATCGTACAAACCATTCTAGAGTCACCTCTGGTCCACCTTTATGGCGATATATCGAAAAGGCGTCCACCTATAGAACTAAGGCCCACTCCCTTTTAAAATACTCATTAGCACCTTTCATTTGATACCCATATTGTACAAACGCATTCTAGAGTCACCACTGGTCCTCCTTTATGGCGATGTCTCGAAAAGGCATCCACCTAAAGAACTAAGGCCCACGCCCTTTTAAAAAAGTCATTAACACCTTTCATTTGATACCCATATCTTACAAACAAATTCTAGAGTCACCCCTGGTCCACCTTTATGGCGATATCTCGAAAAGGCGTCCTCCTAATGAACTAAGGCCCACGCCCTTTTAAAATACTCATTAAGACCTTTTATTTGATACCCATATCGTACAAACAAATTCTAGAGTCAGCCCTGGTCCACCTTTATGGCGATATCACTAAATGGCGTTCTTCTATAGAGCTATGGCCCACTCCCTCTTAAAATACTCTTTAATACCTACCAATTGATACATATGTCATACAAACACATTCCAGGGTTACCCTAAGTTAATTTTCCTACAAGGTTATTTTCCCTTATTTTGTTTCCATAGCTCTCAACTGAGTATGTAATGTTCGGTTACACCCGAACTTAGCCTTCCTTCCTTGTTTTAAATATGTATATTTGATTTCGGAAACCCGAAGTGGTCTCCAAATGATTTCAACAGCTGAAATTTAAGAATATAGCTGCTCGTCCTCAAATTGTTTTCAACTTCCTCACAACTTTGTCTTTAAATACGAAGATGATGATTTCAATTAGAACAAGGTCTTCCCATTTACAACACAAAGTATATGCCATGTCAAAACGTTTTAAATGGATAAGACATAAAGCATATCCATAACAGCTAGAAACCTAGCTAATTATAACATAATTTATAACAACAATTACAAAGCACAATTTGTCTACGGTTGTTGTCTACGGCGTTGCCATATAAATTAACTGCAAAAGTAATAAACAGCGACAGCAGCAACGACTTAGGTAAAATTACATGACATTACATTAAACTCACTTTTGTTCAATTTGCTCTGTTGTTGTTGTTAAATTTAATGTGTCTTTCAAATAAACGTTTTGTTTTGGTTTCCTCTGTTTCTTTTTTTATATTTTTCTTATTGCGCACTTGACCTTGAAAATTTAAAAACCGCTGTGTCTTTTTAAAAGCTTTCTGTCGTACTGGTGTGTTTGTGTGACTTAACCGCAGTTGCTTTTGTCATCTTGTAATTGTGTTTTCCACATGTTCATATTTTAGTTGTTTATATTTTAGCGCAAATGGCATACCCTTTATTGTGTTTATTGCTGACATTGTTGTACTGATTTTGTCTATAATATTCAATCACTTTATCTCTGTTAGATGTGTTAGTGTTATTGCTGTTTATAAGTAATGACTCATGCAGGACCCACACCCAGATGATCACTAGGTAGATTGGAACTTGGTATTGCAAGTGCCAACGGATAAGTCGGTCGCCCTTCCACCATTGTGTAATTTCATCTTATTTTCCAACTGTCGCGGCACCTTTATCTATTTGTAAGCTCTCGCATTGACGATAGCGAGTACCGAAGAGGATTTCACGATGCGCTTTATGAGCTCTACACAGATATCCACATAGTTCAGCGAATCAAAATGCAGCGACTGCGCTGGCTAGGCCATGTTATGCGAATGAAAGATGATGCTCCAGCCAATAAAGTATTTCTGTCAGAACCCGTCTATGGAAGCAGAGGTAGAGGACGGTCCCCATTGCGCTGAAGGGCCAGGTGGAAAACGATTTCAATTCCCTTGGTGTGACCAATTGGGCCATCATGCGGATCGCGTCACGACTTTTCCAACCAACACCGTGGCTCTAAATGGCTTAACCCTCCTATTGTCTTCTGTGTAGATTTCGTAAAGGCCTATTGAAATTCTGCCTTCCCCGACATCATGGTCCGGTGATGCTATATTTTTCCCTCATGAAGACAAGAACCAGCAGGAAATCTGTATATTCTTTGGCAAGAGAACAAACACTCCATACGTACGTGCCTTCAAATCGTAGTCATTAAATAGTTTTTCGTTGTTGCCATTAGAAACGAATGATCTCATCCAAGCTTGGTTATAGTTGTTGATGTTTAAACATCTTTATTTACGGTAATAGAGGAATACGGAGTGTAAGCTTCAGGAAAGAATAACTGTAAGTGTGTGCGTAGTATGTAGGAGTGTGGAAAAGAAGTTAAATAGAAAGGAAAGGAAAAAACGGACAGAAAAGGTAACGAAAGGAAAGGAAACGAAAAGAAGGGGAAATAAAGCAAAGAAAAGAAGAAAAAATGGGAGAGGAAACTATAGAAACAGATACAAACCACAACCGTAACACGCCGTTGTGTTAGCGATTTGATGTATATTGTAACGATTTTCCGTCATCCCTTGTCAAATTTGTTTTGGAGGCAAACCGGTTCCGGCGCTGCGCCACCTTCAGTGTCATTTTTCTATTTGTTATCGAAATGTTAAGCGCTTGTTATCGATACAAACTGTTATCGGCAAGTTATCCGATTGTAATTGGCGGAACAGGGGTGGCATGTATTTTTTTTACAAGTTATCGGCTTGTTATCTATAGGGATGTACGGGTTTTTTAGTTGTCATCGAAATTTTATATTTATTTTACTTTTATATTTGTATGAACTATTGAAAACGAAAGGCTTCGGTAAGTTATCAGTATTTTATCCATTTGCTATATATATGTTATCGGCGAGGGATAGGCGGTTCATCTAGTTGTCATCCAAGTGTTATATTTATTTTTAATTTATATTTATACATATATGCTATCGAAAACAAACGTTATCGATAAGTTATCGAAGCGCTATCTTTTTGTTATCGTAAATAAAGATTTAATATCGAAGGTTTATTCAATTCTTATCGTAGTGTTTTAATTTTTATCGATGAGTAATCGGTGCTTTAGCGAAGAGTTATCGGTTTGTCAACGAATTTTTAACGATGTGTTATCGGTAGTGTGCCACGCCTACAACGCAACTTCGAAAACTAAGAAAATAGTTCTTTCAATTGGAAAACAGTTAGGCGGGGATATATTTTAAATCAATTAAACCGCATTAGCTGTTAAACTAACCTCACTTTTTCCATAATAACTACAATATAAACAACTTAACGCGATCTGACAACTATTAAATAAGTAATCACAAAATACTTAAAACTTTATTTAAACATCGAAACAAATAAAAACTGCTATAGCTATTACTACAATCGTGACTACAGGCCTACAAGTTAATTGCACCTCCAGCTATGAATAATTTAATAATAACATATGCGCAGCGTCGAATACTTTTACATGGCACTTAGGTCATTATTACATATGCCAGCAGATGTGTAGCTAATAAAAGGCAAAACCAATAAAGTAAGCGGTTAAATGACATTTCAAAGGTCAAAAAAGTTTAAGGGATTCATAAAATCAGCTTAAAAGAAAAAGTCCAAGCGACTTGTCACAATGAACGTGAGTTATAAATGATGTGTACGGGCAATTTCAAGTTCAGCAAAAACATTGTCGTGAAAATTGTTTATAGCTTTAAAAAAATCTCAAAAGAAAACAAATTATTAATTAAGCTGCAAAAAATTAAAATTATTCATGTGCAAGTGCATCTGCAGCAATTAAAATCTGTTGAGTGTTGAAACTGGAATGATAAGTGATGCATAGTCAAGTGCTTCATATTTATTACATTTTTTTTATCGCATTTTAATGATTTTAATCTATGCAAATTATATTCCAAACAATGCAAAAAATATATACATTAGGGTGGGTCGATTTGTATGGACGAAAGTTAACAAATATCGCGCCATCGATTTTTCGATAGGATAGGAAGGAAAATAATTTTCGAGCCTGCGAAATTTCATTTTTTTTTTACTTTTTTCGACTTTGGTTTTAAAGGCTTTTTCATGACCTACTAAAAAATTTTCATTTGATTGTAAAATTTTCATGTATACCCTGTCTGACCTAAAAATGTCCGCTAAAAACGTTGTCGATAACAGTTTTTTGAACAAAAAAAAATATAAATTTTTAGTATGAAATTTTTTTTAGTAGGTCATGGAAAAAATCTTAAAAATCAAAGTTGAAAAAAAGTAAAAAAAATTAGATTTCGCAGGCTAGGTATGCGTAGTGGAACTTTTTTCCTGAGCCCAAATCCTATCGAAAAATCGATGGCGCGATATCGGTTAACTTTTGTCCATACAAATCGATCCAGTTTAATATACATACATATGTAAATACATACAGCAGCGAAAAAAAAAATAGTAGTGGCATTTTTTGTCAAATTTCGTAACTTAAATTTGATCTTTTTATTTTGAATATTTTGGGAAAAAACTTCTATGAAAATTCTAGGAAATTTCGAATTTTTATTTGGAGTTCTCTGATTTTTTTGCGTATGCAGTTTTTTAGCCAATCGATTTTAGTCCAACAAAATGCAAGGCGACAGGCATAAGCTAATATTGAAATTTTACAATTTTTTCCGAGGAGATTTTCCGGCTTTCTTCCATATGCATAAATATGTACATGTAAAGCACGTGATTTTAAGTTGAGCTTGTCTTCCAATTTGCGTCGTACTCTTTCTATTTTTTTTTACAAATTGGCGGGACGGGACCTACTTATTTTATGCCGACTCCGAACGGCATCTGCAGGACAGATGAGTTTTCACTGAGTGCTTTTCATGGCAGAATCATACCATGGCGGCCGACATGAAAGGAAATTATTCTTATGTTTTTGATATTGATTTGCAGGGTTAGATTGTTGGTTGTTTTGCCAAAGACTCGAGGCCAAATAGAGCACTGAGCGCAATTTTTATGAACATTCTCGCTGTAACCAATTTCTGCTGTTTTCGAATGGTTAGTCGGTTCTCCGTTGGATCTATTTGGTTCTGACAATATACCTGCTGATATTTTTCAAGAGCATTTAGCTTCTTCCCGAAGTTGCGGCTATATATAACTGCTAACAGTTAGAAACCTAGTGGGTGCAAGAGCTGGACTCACACAGGTAGTGCGCGATTGTTTCCTTGATGCCATCCTCGCCGCAGCTCCTGCAAATACTGTTATAAGGGAACCCCATTCTATCAGCATGCAGGCGAAGTGGCCAGTATCCCGTGATTGTGGCAGTGATCCTAAAGATTTCTTTCCTTGACCAATTTTGTAGGTCTTCTGTTATCCTACTTTCCTTATTTGGCCAGGGTTCCTTGCCTATATTATATTGGTGTATGAGAAGTACGAGTTGGAATGTAGATGATGCGTCTCAACCGCTTCCGCAGCATCCAGCAGAGCACTTGCCTTTGAAAGCACGTCTGCTTCCTGTTGTTGTTGTTGTATTAACGTCTGCTTTCTCGTTGCCCTCAATGTTCCAGTGACAAGGTGCCAATATACGAGCGCTGACCGCTGCTTGGCTGTCTTAGTAAATGCACGCTCCCTCTAAGAACATCCTCTGGTCACAAGGCGGATAGTTGTAACCCAACCCATGTTGGCTTGTATTACATCATACACAAATAAGGTATTGGCAACATCGTAATAATCGGTCACCAATTTAACACAGAGACTTAATAAAATAATTATGCTAGTTTTCTAGATTGAAGTCCTTATCGAACTTTGCAGTCACGTCAACTTATATATTGATAGTCAGGCTGCGATTAAGGCGTAAGCATTGGAAAAACTTCGCTCAGGCTGGCCCATACATCTTTACACTTAATGAGTCGACGATAGACGTCCCAAACCGTTTGGGGGAAATCAGAAATTGCATATGCTCCATTAAGCAGGAAAGGCGTGGACAAACGCGCGGGGCTGCAAAATTTCTAAGATCATGTGCAAAGTCTACGATAATAGACTCACAAAGTGGCTCACATTTCTGAAGAGAGAAGACTTAAGGCTCACGATGGGCATACTGACTGAA
Source organism: Eurosta solidaginis (assembly GCF_040869045.1). Classification (NCBI taxonomy): domain Eukaryota; kingdom Metazoa; phylum Arthropoda; class Insecta; order Diptera; family Tephritidae; genus Eurosta; species Eurosta solidaginis. Next base: position 47,603,648 of record NC_090323.1, read on the forward strand.
CACTGCCCTCTGGCGTCACACGCTTATAAGTTAGGCCTCGTCAGTAACAGCAGGTGTAGGAAGTGTGAGCTGCAAGAAGAAACGGTTGAGCACGTTCTGTGTTCGTGACCTGCGCTCGCTAGGTCAAGGCCCCAGGAGCAGAGTTGCCAGATTTCGTGGCAGAAATTAAGCTGGGTAATAGAAAACTGCTAGCATTTTCCCAAGGGGACGGAGGTTTTCTATAACATATGTCCTGGCACCTGATTGGGGTTCTTCCGTTTGATCTTCAAACAAATTCTGGTAACACTATAGACACATTCAGTCTATGTGAGGTCTTTATTGACCGGCCAGTTCAACCTAACTTAGGCTTATCGAACTCAATATTCTATACAAAATACAAGTTCTTTGAGGTATAATATTTTTTTTGGGGCTACTGACGTATGTATGTTCGTTAATGAAGCATGTGACCCTGCTAGAAAAGGTAAAATTAATGATTTCATTAAACAAAATTGTGATTCCATTAAGTTTCTTTGTGAAGCTCATTCTAGTTGTGAATTAGTTTACAACTAGTTTGTTTAATTGTAGGGTACACTTACACATGTACAATGATAATCATGTGGGCGTATGTGTATATGCATATTTGAACGTGTGAGGAGTTCACATGATTAGCTCGTATTGTTGTGACACCTGCTTGCAGCTGTGGCAAGTAACACGTGTAGAACTCAAAAAAACAAAAAAATTAATCATTAATAACAACATATATGAGAAAGAATGCAAAAAAAAAAAAAAAAAAAATGATTACGTTTTAGTTGTTAAAAGAAAAAAAAACTAACAGAAAAATATTGACAAGTCGCGACGAACGTTAATTCGTGTGAAAAAAAAAATAATAATTTAAACCGCATTTCAAAACAAAGCATGCATATAAGGGTGGTGAGAAAATTTCACAAAAGTATATATACTAGGGGCCCTATTCAGTAACTGTGAGTTTCAAAATGTACACTTTTTGTTCACATAATTTGTATAAAACAAAAATGTACATTTCAAAACTCATATTTACTGAATAGGGCCTCAGGATGGGGGCGATTCCCCAGGTCGCCCAGAATCTTTTGGTGAATTTAAATATTTTATCTGAATGTAGAGTGCGCTAGTCCATTTTAAGTTTTGGATCCAAAATCATATATATTATTTCTAATTGCTGTTTTTATGTACGGACCCTTTTTTCGCTCTTATTTGGAATCGAAATCTATACATAAAATTTTGGTTGTAAAGATGGAGATTCGGACCATTGGCGAGCTTTAGGCAATTTTGGTCATAGTGCTTTTGTTTAGCTATATTTTATTAAAATAATTTGTTAAAAATGAACGATTGTGAGCACACAAAGGAATCCATTTGTACTTTGGTACTATTGTGAATATTTGCACTGCATTACCGGCAGTTTCTACCCTACGCTTTAAATTTTAATTGATTGATAGAACAGCTGATTTCTCTTGATATACGATAAGATACTTTTATATTAGTTGCGCAAGATGCGCACGGGTGCGGCTCGTATTAACTTAAACGGATTTATTTGTAAATTAAGTTGGCTGACCTTCAATTTTATGAATGTCTAATGGGCTCGTCGGAATGTACTTTTTAATATAGATGCGTTCAATACAATTTTATGCATAATAGTAACTTGGCCACAATCATGCAAGATGTTGCATTTTTCAATATAAAAGAACTACAGACTTAGCTGTTGAAACTTATTTCGGCTTACCATTCACACACCAAATTTATCGAAACATTTTCATTATGCAAGAAAAATATTTGTTAGCATATTTTGCCTCCTATTCGGTTGTTAAAATTCAGTTTTCAATTGTGAAAAATGTTAGAAAAGTGAGCGGGAAAAATAATTTCATTTGCAAAGTGTGAAAGCACTCATAGCCAAACCATATATCGAATTCTTCTTCTTATGCTTTACATGAAGCAAAAGTTGAAGATTGCCTACTTTTATATGTCTGATGGCGCTAGTGACGATCGATCTATTATCCTCCATGAAAATACGGCGATCTACTTATCACGCGGCCATCAGTTCAATGAAGTATCCTATACCTTTATTGGAAGCACTGTACATTTGGTGGTTAACAAGATCATAGTAGAATAGATTGGTAAAAAATTCGTTTCATTTATACAAGCCGTTCCTTAGTTATTTGACCGGACTTTTATACTGTCCCTTAACACCAAAGCAGGCAAATTCACCGGAAACAAACAATTTCAGGCTTTCTGAAAAAGAGCTTCATCGCCTCTTTATCTGTAACAACAGATACCGATAAGTTATTTTCTTATTATCGGCTTATTATCGGCAGCGAGTTATAATCGTCAAATAATCGGTTTGTTATCGGCTTCCTGACGCAGAGCCATCGGCTTATTGGTTTCTTATCGGGTTGCAAATGTGTCATCGATTTTATACGGAAGTTTAATCCGTTTCTGTTTCATAACAAAGCGATGAATCATCGACAACAAATGGATAAATGTAGATAACAAATTGCTAACACTCCGATAAAAATCGATAAATTTTCGATATCAAATCGATAACTTTTTGATAACGAATCGATAATTTTTCGATAATATGCCGATAACAAATCGGTAATGCTCCGGTAACAGGTCAATAAGTTTTCGATTGTAAAGCGATAACTTCCCAATAACGTATCGATAACTTTTGTATTAATAATCGATTTATTATTGAAATATATCGGTAACTTTTTGATAAAAAATTAACAAATTGTCAGTATCTTTTTGGTAATATATCGATTAGTTTCTACCGATAATTGACAAATTTTCGATAACAGATCAATAACCAACTCATAAAAAACAGAAAACTCGCCGATAAAATATCAGACACACATTGATAACCTTTGCGGAAAGCACACCTACATATAACAAACCGTTCACACTCCGTTGGCTTCAGTTCTGACTTCTTATCTTTCATTTTTCTCCCCTCCTTTTTTGTTTTCCGTCCCTTCCTTTCCTTTTCTTTCCTTCCCGATGCTGAAAAATGTGTACCACCCTCATCCATTCTCTCATATTTGTTTAAAAAAGCAACAAAAGGTACTAAGTACTGGCTTATACTATAATAAATGTATGTATTTAAAAACTTCCCACCCTTCTAGCAACGATAATTACTTCCCCTATCCTATGGGATGCACTAGTACTAGTAAAGCGCCCTTACATCTTGCGTTGTTGACCTTGACTAATAAATTTATTAAATAACTTGACATACGTCTTTCAGAGCAAAAACCGGTTTTTAAATTATTAATTCATACAACAAAAGCAACAAAAATAGCTAAACATTCCGACAAATACTTAAGGTACAACAGTAAACACCATGCAAATCTTGATATTTAAAATCACAATATGACAAATCTTGGAATGTCACAAACTTGTCATACAATCGAGTAGAATAAAGATAAGTAGATAAAAGATAGAAAATTTGTTAAAACTTGTAACCACGGTTTTGTGGGAAAACAACGGCTTATCAGATATTACAACAAAACTTAGAATGAAAGTTTGGAATGAGGAAAAGTGGAAAACTGTGAAGAAAAGAGTTCGAGTCTCTAGAGTGTTCTATTGGAGTGCTTACATTATCTTGAGATACTTAAGTAAAGCAGCAGTAAACATACGAACTACCAACACAACACTCAGCATTTGTCAAACAACTTCAACAATGACAACTGTTTGCAATAAGTAGATGCTTGTTGTTGTCGAGTTTGTTGGTATGATCAGCTGATTGGTGCATAATATAGTGTGGGCGCGGCAATATTTGCACCAACAACGCTTCTTGAGATTTGAGTTGGAAGTAGACTTGTTGAAATTTAAATATATTAATGTTGACGGGTATGTGAGTCATTTAATCATCTGTTAAGTGCAGCTGCTAGTGCTAGTGGTTAGTTCGAGCAAAGATTGGGGTTGCGTGATGACCTTGAAATTGTAATAAGAAGCAGATAGCCGCTGAAGTTTAATAATTTTATTGTTATTTAAATTATTCTTATTTATATATAATATAGTTGCTAAATTTCTGAATTAATACTAGTGCTGTATAACAAAACGCTGCTTTGTTTTATCCCGCTGGTTTTTGTTATATAAGCGTTCGACAATTCCTGGCATTAACACCACCTGTGTGAATAATTAATTAATGATCTTAGAATTCGTCATGTCCATGTGATTTGAATTTAACCACTACAGATGGCTCTATGCTTTTGTTCTTTCCCTTCCTTACCTTTCATATTTTGCCTTTTCTTTCCTTTTTTTCATTTCTTTCCTTTTTTTATTTTAATTTTTTCTCTTTTTTTCCTTTCCTCTGTTGTTGTTGTTGTTGTAGCAATGCTCGCCCCACCTAATAGCCGCGACCGATCACAAATTGTCATCAATATCCTCTAACGGGAGTCCAAGGAAACTTGCCGTTTCAGCAGGGGTGGACCATAAGGAAAGGGGTGTTAGAGGCGTTGGTTCCACATTACAATTGAAGAGATGGTTGGTGTCATGTGGGGACACATTGCAAGCGGGGCATACATTTTGTATGTCGGGGTTGATTCTGGATAGGTAAGAGTTTAACTTGTTACAGTATCCAGAACGAAGTTGAGCAAGAGTGACACGCGTTTCTCAGGGGAGTATGCGTTCCTCTTCCGCGAGTTTTGGATAATTTTCGTTAAGTACTGGATTAACCGGGCAATTCCCGGCATATAGGTCCGACTCCTGTTTATGGAGTTCACCAAGGACCTGCTTGTGTTTTTTCACTTCATACGGCTGGGTTCTCAGGTGCCGTATTTCCTCAAAATGCTTACGGAGATGACTCCTTAAGCCCCTAGGCGGTGCTGGTTCATCAATTAGATGTCTGTTGGGATGCCAAGGTTTCTGGGTATTCAACAGGAACTGTTTGGTCTTCAAGCATCTCATTTCTCTCCCTGATGGGGTGTATTCTCGCCTCATTGTGCAGATGGTGTTCTGGGGACATAAGAAGACAGCCCGTGGCGATTCTGAGTGCAGTATTTTGGCAGGCCTGTAGTTTCTTCCAGTGGGTGATTTTTAGGCTTGGCGACCATGTGGGTGACGCGTAGCATGTAATCGGCTGGCTAATTGCTTTGTATGTAGTCATGAGCGTTTCTTTATCTTTTCCCCAAGTACTGCCAGCGAAGGATTTGAGGATTTTGTTACGGCTCTGAATTCTCGGAACAATTGCGGCTGCGTGCTCACCAAAATGTAGATCCTGATCAAACGTCACACCCAAGATTTTGGGGTGTAGGACAGTCAGTAGCGTAGTGCCATCGACGTGGATGTTCAAAATGGTCGACATTTGGGACGTCCATGTTGTAAATAAGGTCGCGGAAGATTTAGTCGGTGATAATGCCAGGTTTCGCGAGGCGAAAAAACTGGAGAGATCAGGGAGGTAGCCGTTTATTTTATTGCATAGCGCATCGATCTTTGGGCCTGCGCCTGTGGCCATTATTGTGCAGTCATCGGCGTAGGAAACGAATGTGACTCCTTCCGGTGGTGAAGGTAGCTTAGATATGTAGAAATTAAACAAAAGTGGGGATAGGACACCACCCTGTGGCACCCCTTGTTTAATTCTCCTTGGTTTTGATGTTTCGTTTCTAAATTGCACCGATGCCTGCCGACCACTCAGATAATTTGCGGTCCACCTTTTAAGACATGGGGGAAGGGTAGACCCTTCCAGGTATTGTAGTAACGAGCCATGGTTGACCGTATCAAAAGCTTTTGATGGGTCTAGCGCTACGAGTGCTGTTCTATGGTGGGGGTTTTGATTTAAACCGCAATTTATCTGGGTGCTAATGGCATTTAGCGCGGTGGTAGTGCTATGGAGTTTTCTGAAGCCATGCTGATGAGGGGCTAGCTGCAAATTTGCTTGGAAATAAGGGAGCAAAATGGCTTCAAGCGTCTTTGCCACTGGCGATAGGAGAGATATCGGACGATACGACTCACCTATGTTAGCTGGTTTCCCAGGCTTTAGTAGCGCGACCACCTTGGCCATTTTCCATTTCTCAGGTATGACAAAGGTGGAAAGAGACAGGTTGAAGACATGCGCTAAATATTTGAAACCCTCTTTCCCTAGGCTTTTAAGCATCGGCATGGCTATGCCGTCTGGGCCCACTGCTTTGGATGGTTTAGCACGACCAATGGCGTCCTCGACCTCTTTAGCGGTGATGGTGATTGGTGACGCGCTGAATTTGTGTTTATGTGCGTGTCTATGGGCTCTCCGTCTATCTTTGTCGACCGAAGGATGCATCATATATTGTCGGCAGAAAGCGCTCGCGCATTTTTTCGCGTCCGGCAGCACTTTGTCGCCAAAGGCGATAGAAACTTTGTCTTTGTACTTAGTCGGATTCGATAGGGACTTTACGGTGGACCAAAGTTTACCCACACCGGTAGAGAGGTTACAACCTCTTAGGTGCTCCTCCCATTTCGCCCGCTTGTGTTCATCCACAAGCAATCTGATGCGTTGGTTTATATCCCTTATTTGGGGGTCGCCTGGATCAAGCTGTCTTATAAGGTCACGTTCTCTCGCTAAGTTTGCGGCCTCCGCCGGGAAGTGGGCCGGATTTCGGGAATTCTCCCGGCGGGAATGAAATGTGCCGAGGCGGAGGGCAGGTGGTCGGATGCCAATGTTACCATCGGCTGCCAGTTGATGCAGTTTACGAGTTCTGCGCTCACGATTGAGATATCTGGCGAGCTGTGACAGCTTCCTACCATACGTGTGGGGGCGTCTCCGTTTATTGTGCAGAACGTCGTTTCTTCTATTTGACCCGCCAACATCTCACCCCTACTGTCCGCCCGTAAGTTTTAATGCCATAGATCATGATGGGCATTGAACTCGCCTAAGATAATGCGATTGTTGCCAGTGAGTAAGGCCCTGATATTAGGGCGGTATCCACTGGGGCAACAGCTGGCAGGAGGGATGTAGATGTTGATGATTTCTAGGTTTGCATCGCCTGACCGGACAGATAGGCCCTGACGTTCTAAGACATTGTCCCTGCGGTCGATGCCAGGATCAAATATATAATATTGCACAGAGTGGTGTATGATAAACGCGAGATCGCCTCCATTTCCGCTCTCGCGGTCTTTCCGGTGGACAGATCTTGTTGTGAGTTTAGTTTCTTGAATCGCAGCAATACGGATGTTGTGCCGCTTCATGAAATCGACTATCTCCGTAATCTTCCCAGTTAGTCCATTACAGTTTAACTGCAGAATTCTGAAGTGCATAAGGGGAGACGTCGCCACTCTGGGGGTAAATGACGGGTGACTACGCATGGGTTGTGGAAGGCCAGGACGCAATTGCTGTTGTGGCCCTGCGACTGGGCGTCCTTGGGAAAGCATTGGGGTACCCGGATGATTTGGGTTTGCGACCTGGCAACATGGCGCGATGAAACCCGTCGGGGGGTTGCCGTAGCGGAGACCAGAACATCTAGGAAAGTGGCACCACCCAAGGCAGGAGCTGCATTGTGCGGATGTCGCAAACATATATATTCTGTGCTGGCAGACGGTGCAAACGGTGGTAGGGACTAAGAGTCTGTTTGCCTAACCTGCACGATTGCTGCCGGAAAAGAGGGGGGCAGAAGGCGGGGGCAGGGGCTGATGCTCAGCATTGCTACCAACTCTACTACGAAGGTAGTAGTTATGAGTGGGATCAGCTGTTTGAGTTGTTGGCGCCGTGGGGCGCGAGCAGCAGCGAGTACTTGTTGTGGCTTGCTGAGCAGCGGGGCTGCTGGAAGGTAGTGGGGGGGGGGGGGGGCGCTTAGGCGTAGACTACGGGACGCCCTTGGGCGTGAACAGCAAGGAGCCACAAAAGATTTATAAAAGTTACGTGGACGTCGGGTTTTGGGATCAAGCCCAGAACAACCTGTCCGATGCAACCATCCCTTGCACGAGACACACTGAACAGAGTATGACCGTCCTAAAAAGATTCTTTTCCGGCAGCTGCAGCAAAACCATTTCTCAGGACCGGGGTCAGGAGGCGGACCCGGATTGGATTCGATGCTTTCCCGGAGTAAGAGAATATGGAGAAGTCCCGCTGCAAGGAGCTGCTGGGAGGATGACAATTTGTGGGAGGGACGAAACAAATTAGATGGGGTCACACTGAAATGACAGTCCTTGGTCGGGAAAAATCCCGAGTCGCTCCGGTACATAGAACCGACTGCCTTGGGAAGCGTTTTCTTTCCTCTCCTCTCCTTTCTTTTCCTCTCCTTTCATTTTAATTTCGTTGATTTCCTTTCGTTTCCTTTTTATTCTATTTTATTTCATTTTGTTTTTTTTTTGTTTATTTTATTTTATTTGGTTTTATTTTATTTTTAAGCTATTGCATAGATTTTATCGCGGGCTTGGCGACTAAATAAAAAAAAAACCATAAGGGATATTTGTCAAAAAAGGTTCGAAAAGGGTTGGGTGTTAGCAACAGGCCAAATACATAAAATTGGATCTCTATCATAAAGTTAAAATTAAAGTTAAAGTTTAAGACAAAACATGAATTAATATCAAAGAAAACAAAATGTTGCATAAATATTTTATTTTATTTTATTTTATTTTGTTTCATTTTCTTTTACTTTGTTTAACTTTATTTAATTTAGTTTAATTTAATTTATTTTAATTAAGCTTAATTTAATTTATTTTAGTTTAGCTTAATTTAATTTAATTTACTTTTATCTTATTATTTTAATTTATTGTATTTTATTTTATTTTATTTTGTTTTATTTTACTTTATAACCAACAAAAAGCCCGCCAAAAATGTATACAAACGAAAAATTCACGTAACTCAAACTTGTATAATCCCCTTTGTTTTGTAAGCACTTTGAATATCAGCAATGAAAATTACACCTTTCTCATATTCGCTGATTCTCTCGCTATACTTCCAACCTAACAACTTCGTGTGCATTAACTCTGAGATGATTTTTTTACCATTCGCTTGCGAGTTCAAGTCAAGCGAAAACAACGTAATAAACTTTTTCCATTTATTTGTATGTGTTATTTAACCAAATTCTTTTCTTTTCTTCTTCTTTCTGTTAAACAAGTAAAATGTAAAAACATAATATTTTTCATCAGTTTTGAAAAATAGGCCATTACTAACAGCTTGAATAAATGATGACATATTCACTTATTTTTCTCATTACTTTAACTGCTTCATAAATACCATAGCTATTTAATCGATTGTCGACTTGCATTCCACATTATTTGTGGTTACATAAATCTTAACGCTTTTGTTAGTAAAGTTGACTGAATTAATGAATTTGTTTGATACCGATGTTTCCTAAAAAGTTGCCGTAGAATAAAGGTTCCATTATAAATATGCAAATGTAAAGTTTTTTTCTTCACTTGGTTCACATGGTTGATCTGGCCGATCCTTGAGGATCCACATCTACTGAATTTGTCCATGGTGTTACTAGAAGTTCGCTCAACGATCGAACTGCAAAACTTTATCAAAAACTAGGAGCTATGTTATTAAATAACTTCGTCCTCCCTGCAAGGACCAGAAGCTTTCTAAGATTTATCCCAATTTCTGAATCTATATCTTTTAGGTATATTACTTTTAAAATCTGAAGTATTAGTCTGGTTAGCGCAGGACAAGAGCACCGAGCTCGACAGAACGCCTCCTGCAGCTGGAGTTTCCTACATCTGCTCAGACTGACGAAGCATTATTTAAAAGCATATCGTCAGAAGCCAGTGTGCAGTCAGAATAACCAACACCTACCCAACAGCCTCCATCCCCCTCTTGTAAGTGATTAGAGTAAATTTGTTAGTCCATGGTCGTTGCTGCTAAGCGCTTCGTTCTAGGCCCATTCTGTTCGATAGGTCCATCCCCCTGCTTGCTCGCCTACCATATCAAAGGTCCTCGGTTCAATGAGAAAAAGGCTTTTCAATTAGAACCAAATTTTTATGCGAGGCCACCTTTTGGCAGTAGTTTGTCAGACATTCCGAGTGTAATTCTGCAATGAAAAGCTTCCCAGCATATATTGATCTGCTGGCAGATGCCGTTCGGAGCCGACGTAAAATATGTAGGTTTCGTATATATAATTTGTAGAAAACATAGAAAGGAGCACGACACAAATTGAAAGAGAAACTCACCCTAAATCTCCTCTTAGTTATAAAGCCGTGTATTTTTGATTGTCTATAAAAAGTTGACGATCTTCTTGAATCCGCATCAGTACAGTGTACCACAGACCGTACCACTTTCCATTAGTTTTGAACCATCGGGTACACGTATATAACCCATCTGCCATTACAGCGCCCTAGCGCCAATCTTTCACCTCTATTGCGGATCTCAGATATCTATAGAAGCGCAGGTACTGCATTAGTTAATCTGTACGTCCAATATTTGATAACGCTCTACTACTATAACCGTATGGCCACGCTCAAGCTGCCGTGAGCAATGAGTCTCGTTGCATTTATTAGCGCTTTGTTCTACACCTTCAAGTTTTCCGTTGTGCTAAGTATTGAGAGCATATAACCCATCTAACTTCTTGCTGTGGGTTCCTTTTTTGTTTGGCTGTTCAACAAACAAGGACGATATAGAATAGAAAAGACTTCAGAATCGCTGAGAGAAGTAGGCTGATGGGCTCTATATACATCCCAGCACTCTTTTAAGTGCATAAAGTGCTTTAAAGGCCTTCTTCGCTCTCTCTTCCTCGTTGATCTTCCACAACAACTTACTGCCTACAATGGATGCTAAGTTCATTTGATTAAGAGTATAAAGGGTGAGTGGTATCAACCCTCAGTTGCACCCGCCTCTGCATAGTAACAAACTGTGACTTAGCTGTTAACTATGCAAGTAATCTTTCGCTTTAGACTTTAAACGACTTATGTTTTAACTGGAATGTCTAAAAGAAGCTCACTCCGAAAATTCCCAAATCCGATGTATGTTTGTGTAAAAGTTCTTTGCAAATTCAAATTTCTTTTCTTATTATGTTATTTTATTTTGATTCCTCCGCTGTTTTCCCTCCACTGCTTACTGAGCGAAATGTTTTTAGGAAAATGGTACATTGAAAGAAATTCGCGATTTATTAGGCTTTCCGCTTCTGTAAATCCGCTTCGACCTTTGTAGATGTTTATGAGACATATTAACAGACAACGGAAGGAACTTAGATTTTTAACTCATCACTTCAGTTGAAAAAACTATTAGTTTAGATCACTAAGACATTGAGGGAGATTTTTGAAAAGTAGGTTTCCAAGTGCGCTGAACTGTCAAGCAGTGCGTGCTCCACTAACTCTTCTATTCCTGCAAGACTGCAGCTGCGACATGAGATATTGTGCTCTTTTCACCTAGGCGGCGCATGAACCCCACTATTATGAATATATCGTTTTCATTCAACCTAAAAGGTCTAAAGATCGTTTTTAGTAGCATGGTGGCCACATGTTCGCCGAAACTCTTCGGGATTGTAAACACTTTTCATACTGTCAGCCTCGTCTAGTAACTGCTGCTAGATGCGATCCTTGATCAGTCTCAGCGGTGCAAGAATTCGCTTCGCTCCTGCTACATCAAGCACTGAACCGCGCCATGTTTACTTAGTGGCTATCTTGTTACCATTTGTGTTACGATGCCCAGGTACGTAGACCACTGAAACGAAATGGCGAATTGCCACATTCATAGCCTACTGCTTACGCTGGGTTATCAGATTTGTTGTTGTTTTAGCAGGTCTTCGCCCCATCCAATAGGTGTGACCGACCACAAATTGTAATTAATATCCTCTAACGGGTGTCCAAGAAACCTTACTGTTTCAACAGGGGTGGACCATAATGAAAGGGGTGTTAGAGGCATTGGTTCCACATTACAATTAAAGAGATAGTTGGTGTCATGTGGGGATACATTGCAAGCGGGGCATACATTTTGTATGTCAGGTTTGATTGTGGATAGGCAATTTAACCTGTTACAGTATCCAGATCGAAGTTGAGCTAGAATGACTCAAGGTTTCCCTAGGGACTGTGCGTTCCTCTTCTGCAAGTTTAGGGAATTGTTAATTGAGTACAGGATTCACCGGGCAATGCCCGACATGAGGTCCAACGTCTGTTTGTGGAGTTCACTGAGGCTCTGCTTGTGTTTTTTGGCTTCATACGGCTGAGTCCTCAGGTGCCGTATTTCCTCATAATGCTTACGGAGATGATTCCTTAAGCCCCTGGGCGGTGTTGGCTCATCAATCAGAAGTCTTTTGGGATGACCGGGTTTCTGGGTATTCAACAGGAACTGTTTGGTTAGCATCTCGTTTCTCTCCCTGATGAGGAGTATTCTCGCCTCATTATGTAGATTCTGGGGACATAAGAAGACAACCGGTGGCGGTTCTGAGGGCAGTATTTTCGCAGGCCTGTAGCTTCTTCCAGTGAGTAGTCTTTAGGCTTGGCGAACATATCGGAGACGCGTAGCATGTAATCGGCTGGCCAATTGCTTTGTAAGTAGTAATGAGCGTTTCTTTATATTTTCCCCAAGTACTGCCAGCAAGAGATTTGAGGATTTAATTGCGGCTGCATGCTCACCAAAATGTAGATCCTGACCGAACGTCACACCCAAGATTTTGGGGTGAAAGACAGTCGGTAGCGTACTGCCATTGACGTGGATGTTCAAAAAGGTCGACATTTGGGACGTCCATGTTGTAAATAAGGTCGCCGATGATTTAGTCGGTGATAATGTCAGGTTTCGCGAGGTGAAAAAACTGGAGAGATCAGGGAGGTAGCCGTTTATTTTGTTGCCTATCAGATTTGAAGATGTGTTCTGGCGCCAGACTCCCCTTCTTTGCCTAGCATTCTTTAATGCCAAGTGCTGCGGTTTTCACGTAGCTATTCAGCATTCTCATTGATACCTCGTGATTGTGCTAATCTCGTAAGGAAATAAACCTGATACTAGTATTACTATGTCATAAGTGTACACCACCCCTTTAACCCCATTTTTGTGTTGACTTGATGGAGTATACGATCAATAACGTTAAACTTGCTTGGGGACCTAGATCAAATTATTTACTCTCGGATGTGCTGTGGCCTCACTAGTTATATCTTCAGCGTTTAACAGTTTGTACCAACCGTGGGCGTTGTCTATTGTTTCTAGCTGAACAATATTGAAGGCTCCACATTTTAGACCACTTCTGTTGAGCGACGTATGCGATAGGTATGTTGACTGCTGCAAGGCTTTTGAAGGCTTTTTAAAACAAACTACAGAAGGCACGTGGGTCTTAAGCCTTTGACATTATAAATTCTTTTACTGACATTTGGAATGCAGACTACCTTGTATCCTCTCAAAACATGACTAAGTCGAATACAGACCTAAACGTTACGTTCTATCCTTGCTATCGCCAGCCAGCATCACTGGGAGGCTTCTATCTGGGGAGTTGTATGGTGAAAACCATTGACGTATCTGGATTTCCCGAATCAGGCGACGATTTTTCACCAACTCAAATGAAATCTTGCAAATGTTCTTTATTAACGGTATCAACACAGTTAAACATTTATCAAAAGATTAAGCTAAATTATTTCATCTGAAGGCAATTCATTGCCGTTTAGCCGGCACAAGTGGCAGTTACTCCCTGTTGTTGTTGTTGTAGCGATAAGGTTACCCCCGAAGGCTTTGGGGAGTCGATGTGATGTTCCTTAGCCGGTACGCTCTGGTAACACAGCACCATTTAGGTACTAGCCCGACCATCTCGGGAACTATTTATATGGCCACATTAAACTTTCAGGCCATCCCTCCCTTCCCACCCCCAAGTTCCATGGGTAGATTGGGGTCACCAGAGCCTCGGCTGTTAATGAAATAGGATTCGCCACGGATAGATGAGGTTGACAATTGGGTTTGGAGAAGCTATATATTGCGCTGGCAACCTGTAAAAGTTGCGCTACACAACCCTTTGAGTCTGGTATTTTAGTCGCCTCTAACGACAGGCATACCTACCGCGGGTATATTCTAACCCCCTGACCCGCTGGGGGATGAAAAACTCCCTCAGACTCAATCATTTGCTAATCAATGTGTATTTCACTTTTAAGTATGACCCCTGCTGTAGAAGTTTTACAATAGCATCTCATTTAAAGTATGACTAAGACAGAAAAACAAAAACAATAAACAATCTGTCTATTGCTAATTTAGCTGTAACTAACAAACAAATTATAATTTTCATTATTTTACACGCGATCTCTGTAAGGCAACTAAGTACATACACTCAAAACCTGAAAACTTGTGCGAAGTAAACAGGTAAGGATGGTGCTGTCTTTGGCTGTGCCGAAGACCTCATACCGTACATGATAGGCGCCGAACAATAATGTTATGAAACGAAATCTGAACAAATATTTGTATGGGATATATATTCTATATATGACCGATCTTGACGATTTTTTCAGACAACAATCATAAGTAGGCATCATATGAAATTTTAAATAACAAAATGAAGAAGAAATGACGAAAACCCTCTTACCCGCAAAATCGGTTGCACGTGAGATATATGCTATAGTGGTACGATCCTACGGTTCCTACAGATGATTAATCGGACACCAAAGTGTACCCGCTCAGCGAATTTTATCAAGATATATCAAAAAATGAGAGTCTAGTTAGCGTTCAAACGGACAGACGGATGTGGCTAAATCAACACAGATCTTTATCCTAATCATTCCGGTGAGTCTTCATTTCTTTTCTTGGACGTCGGGCCAGCGCATTGCCCTCAAGTGCGACAATGAAACCAAGCTAACCCTGTTCATGTACCCACACGCCGCGATACCGTCATGAGGCACAACGACATGAGAGGGTAAGACGATTAGTCGCCACTGCTGTCTCACAGTATTCCAACAATATATGCATATGCAGACATGTCTCTGGACATTAGGAAAACTAAATTCCTAATGGAAGGCTCCCCTCCAAAAACTTTTTGCAGAGAGCGTCTTTCGCCGTAAAAACGAGGGCAATGAAACATTACCTGTACTGCGTTTTGCAAATCGGTGGGATAGTGTGGACAGTAAGGATCCTCCTATATCCTACGCTTATGTAGATACAACTTGGGATTGCCGTGCCCACTCAATATCTGCGTGAGTTGGTAGTTTGGTTCGCCGTTCTTCCCCTATTTCCATTCTAGTATTATTATTACTAGGCCTGGAAGCACTGAGACCTTTGTGCAGATCTATTGTGCATTGTTCCATTCTAGTATATTCCGAACTAACACAAAGATCAAGATTTCCTTGATTCTTCCCACCTTTCTTGCCCCCTAACAAATTTCCTTGACCTTGCGCTTTTCTTGGCATGTTCAGATGGTCGGCCGATTCCAATGACATACAGATCGGCCATTTCTCTTGAAAGTAGATCTACTGGGACTTTTCTTGTCATCTTCAGATGTTCGGCCGATTCCAATGGTATGCATATGGCCATTTCTCTTGACAGTAGATCTGCTGGGACTTTTCGAGATAAAAAAAGGATCGCGTTGTCGGACATCGTCCGATAAGCACATGATATGTGTATAGTAGTTGTACGATAGGCTGCTATTATATCTTTTTCGTGGGCCATTTTAGATCCGTGCTGCATATAATATAATCGAGCTGGTTACTTGGATAAGAGCTGACGAGTAGCTTCGCCTAGACTGCTGATGTTGGGCATTATTCACGTCATACATAGCATTCCATAGCGTTGGCCCTAGAACAGATCTCTGAAGGACACCGCCGACGATGTTGTGCTGTATTGGTCCCTCATCCGTATCAAATAGAATTACTCTGTCGCTAAAATAGCTATCAATTATTTTGAGCAGGTAAGCAGGTGTGCTAAGATTTTGTACCGCTGTCATTATCTGCATCCAGCCCTTGGTGTTAAAGGCATTTCTAATATCCAAAGTAATCAGCTTCCTTTTATTTTGACCTCCGGTTATGGCTTCACGGACTATATTGACAACTGTTTGTATTGCATCTATCGCAGATCAATTCAATCAAAATTTTCGAAATCTAAACTAACTATTTGACAAGCCACCTGGGCTTTCCAGTGTCTGCTGCAGATGCTCACTAATAATACGCTCGACATTCTTTCCTATCGTGGGTCTATCTCTTCTCCTTTAAGGACTTACAATTTTCGAGATTCAGACCAAACCTAATAAACCATTTCATTTTCATGAAAGGTATACAAAATCGTGAAGTAAATCTCTCACACTCGCACAAAATTTCAAGGTCAAGTGCATTAAAGCAACCCAAAATCAAGTTAACTTTGCAAACAACAACAAATACAAATACAACCTCAAGCTTATGTATTCATTATATATGTATATATATATGTATGTACATACATATACATGCCTTGTTAATCAAGGCAGGGCGAGACATTTTTATTGTAATTAAATTCGAGATGAAAATTGATTAATGATTGCTACAAACAGAGTTAATGATGTACTTAGCTTAATGTGACAAATATAGCCAATTAGGTTTAGTTACACATGACACATACATACAATTTATTGTGACAAATATTAGCATTTCGATACATTACTATGCTTCTAGTAAATACATAAATGCGCAACGACAGCAAAACGAGCAGCCACGCATACATGTAAACAGCAAAGCAAAATAATATTTCACATACATACGCGTTGTCATCAGCTAAAAGCGAAGATGACATAATTTACACTTATACATGTATATAGCTAAATAACCAACAATGAGGTACAACTGTTCGAGAAGGCTGTTCTTGAAAAATCTAGACCCTAGGAGAAATAAGTTAACGA
Organism: Eurosta solidaginis; assembly: GCF_040869045.1. Lineage (NCBI taxonomy): Eukaryota > Metazoa > Arthropoda > Insecta > Diptera > Tephritidae > Eurosta > Eurosta solidaginis. Next base: position 47,620,327 of record NC_090323.1, read on the forward strand.
GATAACAGATAGTATAAAAGCAGCGCAACCTGAGGAATAATCAATAATTTTGATTTTGACACGCTATCAGTGAAGTACGCGAGTAATCTTTTTGCGAAGTTATACTGCTAAAGTAGTGTAAATAAAGCACATTTTGCTATACTGAATATTTGAGTTATTTACTCGACAGTTCAGAGATACGAACTATAACAGAGGATGCAGATTTATGATTATTAAGCGAAGCTATTTGGTCACTACTAATTTCGCTAGTTGTTACCATTTAGCGTAACTATTTGAGGCGGCGAATAGGAAACAAATTTAAACAACATTAAATTTGCCAAAATTGGTGGACTGAAATAAAATATTTTTGCTAGTCAAAGACAGTAATAAGTAAACATCTTACATATTTTTTCAATTGTTTTAAACTCATGCACTATTTATTGTAAAGGTCAATGACTTTGTGGTAGTTCTTCAACTTAATAAAGGTATGCTAAACGGAATGACCGTATCCGGATAAATACACACTTCAATACCTTAATTTTCAGTTCAAAAACGGTTCGATTGCAAAAAGTACTGGTACACCGCCAAATTCATATGTGTGTATCTTTAGTCAGTCCAGAGATCGCTACAATTGTCAAGAAAGTTCATATTTTTATCATTGGCGCACTTCAGTAAATTCATGGTCTTGTGACAAAAAGTGCCTCTACTTTTGTTTCTCAGACTATCGTTTGTAGATTTTAGCTGTTATTAAAAAAACTAATTGCTGCTTTTTTATTAGAAACGAAATTGTTTAAACAAAGATTACATCTAAAAAAAAAAAAAACAAAACAAAAAACAAGTAAGAAAGGCTAAGTTCGGGTGTAGCCGACCGAACATAACATACTAAGCTGAAATCTTTGAAGACAAAATAAGCGGAACTAAACATGTAGGAAAATGAACCTTGGGTACCCCTGGAATGACATGGGTATCAAATGGAAGGTATTAAAGAGTATTTTAAAAGGCAGTGGGACATAGTTCTATAGGTGGACGCTTTTTCGAGAAATCGCCATAAAGGTGGACCAGGGGTGACTCTAGAATGTGTTTGCACGATATGGGTATCAAATGAAAGGTGTTAATGAGTATTTTAAAAGGGAGTATCCCTAAGTTGTATATGTGAAGGCGTTTTCGAGATATCGACCAAAATGTGGACCAGGGTGACCCAGAACATCATCTGTTGGGTACCGCTAATTTATTTATATATGTAATACCTGCCAAGATTTCAAGGGTGTTTTATTTCGCCCTGCAGAACTTTTTCATTTTATTCTACTTAATATGGTAGGTGTCACACCCATTTTACAAAGTTTTTTCTGAAGTTATATTTTGCGTCAAAAAACCAATCCAATCATCATGTTTCATCCTTTTTTTCGTATTTGGTATAGAATTATGGAATTTTTTTCATTTTTCGAAATTCTCGATATCGAAAAAGTGGGCGTGGTCACAGTCGGCTTTCGCCCATTTTTATTACCAAGATAGAGTGAGTTCAGATACGTACGTGAACTAAAATTAGAAAAGATATATCGATCTTTTCTTAAGTTATCGTTTTAACGGCCGAGCGGAAGGACAGACGGTCGACTGTGTATAAAAACTGGGCGTAGCTTCAACCGATTTCGCCCATTTTCACAGAAAACAGTTATCGTCAGAGAAGCTATGCCCTTACCAAATTTAACAAGGATTGGAAAATTTTTGTTTGACTTATGGCATTCAAAGTATTCTAGACAAATTAAATGAAAAAGGGCGGAGCCACGCCCATTTTGAATTTTTCTTTTACTTTCGTATTTTGTTGCACCATATAATTACTGGAGATGAATGTTGACATAATGTACATATATACTGTAAAGATATTAAATTGTTTGTTAAGATTTGACTTTAAAAAAAATTTTTTTGGGCGTGTTCGTCATCCGATTTCGCTAATTTTTATTTAGCACACATATAGTAATAGGAGGAACGTGCCTGCCAAATTTCATCATGATATCTTCAACGACTGCGAAATTGCAGCTTGCAAAACTTTTAAATTACCTTCTTATAAAAGTAGGCGGTGCCACGCCCATTGTCCAAAATTTTACTAATTTTCTATTTTGCGTCATAAGGTCAACGCACCTACCAAGTTTATCGCTCTATCCGTCTTTGGTAATGAATTATCGCACTTTTTCGGTTTTTCGAAGTTTTCGATATCGAAAAAGTGGGCGTGGTTATAGGTCGATTTCGTTCATTTTAAGTAGCGTTCTGAGATGAGTGCCCAGGAACCTACATACCAAATTTCATTAAGATACCTCAAAATTTACTAAATGAATTTGTGTTTTCGCCCAGATCATTTTGATATATAGAACTCTATATCTATCTCGATTAGTTTATGCCGTTACGGGGTACCGTTATGCGAACAAAGTTAATATACTCTGTGAGCTCTGCTCAGCTGAGTATAAAAAAAACAGTTTGTGTGTTTGTTCGCTGTGAACCATATGTTGAAGCTCATGTAGCAAGTGGATACTTATGCAACCAGCAATATCAAAGACGCAAAAAAAAATTAGAAGCAACGGAAAAAGTGGCCCAATTATCACAATTTAAAAAAAAATAGTTATAATTTGAATTTTTCTACATCTTTATACCCAGCGTGCTTTGCACACAGGGTATATTAACTTTGTTTAATAATTTGGGAAAAATTTAAACAACGTGACATCAAGACGGACAAGGCGACAGCTGTTTCGATTATACCTTGTAAATCTCTTCAAAGCCTTTTCTCCCGGGAGAGGGAGTCGAACCCGCACTCCTACAATAGTTGAAATGGTTACAAACGCATTCAGCTACGTCATGCCTTAGTTGTTGTAAATTTTTTCCCAATTGCCTCCTTTCGCATATATTATCTTCCACACATCACATACTTCGTATGTAGTTATGTGGTGAAGTTATACATGTTTGTAGTGCGGTTTCACAGAAACTTTGTATTTTGCTGTTTTTGTTCTATTTATAGAACTAACAAGTAAGGAAGGCTAAGTTCGGGTGTAACTCAGTTGAGAGCTATGGAGACAAAATAAGGAAAATCAATCTGGGGTAACCCTGGAATGTGGTTGTATAACATGTGTATCAAATGAAAGGTATTAAAGAGTATTTTAAGAGAGAGTAGGCCATAGTTCTATGGATGAACGCCATTTAGGGATATCGCCATAAAGGTAGACCAGGGCTGACTCTAGAATTTGTTTGTACGATATGGGTATCAAATGAAAGGTGTTACTGAGCATTTTAAGAGGGAGTGGGCCTTAGGTCTATCGGTGGACGCCTTTTCGAGATGTCCCCATTAAGGTGGACCAGGGGTGATTCTATAATGTGTTTGTACGATATGGGTATCAAATGAAAGCTGTTAATGAGTATTTTGAAAAGGAGTGATCCTTAGTTCCATAGGTGGACGCCGTTTCGAGATATCGCCATAAAGGTGGACCAGGGGTGTCTCTAGAATATGTTTGTACGATATGGGAATCAAATGAAAGGTGTTACTGAGCATTTTAAGAGAGAGTAGGCATTAGGTCTATAGGTGGACGCCTTTTCGAGATATCGCCATTAGGGTGGGCCAGGGGTGACTCTAGAATGTTTGTACGGTATGGGTATCAAACGAAAGGTGTTACTGAGCATTTTAAGAGGGAGTGGGCATGAGGTCTATAGGTGGACGCCTTTTCGAGATATCGTCATTAGGGTGGGCCAGGGGTGACTCTAGAATGTGTTTGTACGATATGTGCATCAAACGAAAGGTGTTACTGAGCATTTTAAGAGGGAGTGGGCATTAGGTCTATAGGTGGACGCCCTTTCGAGATATCGCCATTAGGGTGGGCCAGGGGTGACTCTAGAATGTTTGTACGATATGGGTATCAAACGAAAGATGTTACTGAGCATTTTAAGAGGGAGTGGGCATTAGGTCTATAGGTGGACGCCTTTTCGAGATATCGCCATTAGGGTGGGCCAGGGGTGACTCTAGAATGTGTTTGTACGATATGGGTATCAAATGAAAGGTGGTAAGGAGTATTTTAAAAGGGAGTAATCCTTAGTTCTATAGGTGGACGCCTTTTCGAGATATCGCCATAAAGGTGGACCAAGGGTGACTCTAGAATGTTTGTACGATATGGGTATCAAACGAAAGGTGTTACTGAGCATTTTAAGAGGGAGTGGGCATTAGGTCTATAGGTGGACGCCTTTTCGAGATATCGCCATTAGGGTGGGCCAGGGTGACTCTAGAATGTGTTTGTACGATATGGGTATCAAATGAAAGGTGGTAAAGAGTATTTTAAAAGGGAGTAATCCTTAGTTCTATAGGTGGAGGCCTTTTCGAGATATCGCCATTAGGGTGGGCCAGGTGTGACTCTAGAATGTGTTTGTACGATATGGGTATCAAATGAAAGGTGGTAATGAGTATTTTAAAAGGGAGTAATCCTTAGTTCTATAGGTGGAGGCCTTTTCGAGATATCGCCATTAGGGTGGGCCAGGTGTGACTCTAGAATGTTTGTACGATATGGGTATCAAACGAAACGTGTTACTGAGCATTTTAAGAGGGAGTGGGCATTAGGTCTATAGGTGGACGCCTTTTCGAGATATCGCCATTAGGGTGGGCCAGGGTGACTCTAGAATGTGTTTGTACGATATGGGTATCAAATGAAAGGTGGTAAAGAGTATTTTAAAAGGGAGTAATCCTTAGTTCTATAGGTGGAGGCCTTTTCGAGATATCGCCATTAGGGTGGGCCAGGTGTGACTCTAGAATGTGTTTGTACGATATGGGTATCAAATGAAAGGTGGTAATGAGTATTTTAAAAGGGAGTAATCCTTAGTTCTATAGGTGGACGCCTTTTCGAGATATCGCCATAAAGGTGGACCAAGGGTGACTCTAGAATGTTTGTACGATATGGGTATCAAACGAAAGGTGTTACTGAGCATTTTAAGAGGGAGTGGGCATTAGGTCTATAGGTGGACGCCTTTTCGAGATATCGCCATTAGGGTGGGCCAGGGTGACTCTAGAATGTGTTTGTACGATATGGGTATCAAATGAAAGGTGGTAATGAGTATTTTAAAAGGGAGTAATCCTTAGTTCTATAGGTGGAGGCCTTTTCGAGATATCGCCATTAGGGTGGGCCAGGTGTGACTCTAGAATGTTTGTACGATATGGGTATCAAACGAAAGGTGTTACTGAGCATTTTAAGAGGGAGTGGGCATTAGGTCTATAGGTGGACGCCTTTTCGAGATATCGCCATTAGGGTGGGACAGGGGTGACTCTAGAATGTTTGTACGATATGGGTATCAAACGAAAAGTGTTACTGAGCATTTTAAGAGGGAGTGGACATTAGGTGTATAGGTGGACGCCTTTTCGAGATATCGCCATTAGGGTGGGCCAGGGGTGACTCTAGAATGTTTGTACGATATGGGTATCAAACGAAAGGTGTTACTGAGCATTTTAAGAGGGAGTGGACATTAGGTCTATAGGTGGACGCCTTTTCGAGATATCGCCATTAGGGTGGGCCAGGGTGACTCTAGAATGTGTTTGTACGATATGGGTATCAAACGAAAGGTGTTACTGAGCATTTTAAGAGGGAGTGGACACTAGGTCTATAGGTGGACGCCTTTTCGAGATATCGCCATTAGGGTGGGCCAGGGGTGACTCTAGAATGTTTGTACGATATGGGTATCAAACGAAAGCTGTTACTGAGCATTTTAAGAGGGAGTGGGCATTAGGTCTATAGGTGGGCGCCTTTTCGAGATATCGCCATTAGGGTGGGCCAGGGGTGACTCTAGAATGTTTGTACGATATGGGTATCAAACGAAAGGTGTTACTGAGCATTTTAAGAGGGAGTGGACACTAGGTCTATAGGTGGACGCCTTTTCGAGATATCGCCATTAGGGTGGGACAGGGGTGACTCTGGTATGTTTTTGTACGATATGGATATCAAATTAAAGGTATTAATGAGGGTTTTAAAAGCGAGTGGCCCTTAGATGTATATGTGAAGGCGTTCTCGCGATATCGACCAAAATGTGGACCAGGTGATCCAGAAAATCATCTGTCGGGTACTGCTAATTTATTTATACATGCAATACCACTAACAGTATTCCTGCCAAGATTCCAAGGGCTGTTGATTTCGCCTTGTAGAACTTTTTCATTTTCTTCTACTTAATATGGTAGGTGTCACACCCATTTTACAAAGTTTTTTACAAAGTTATATTTTGCGTCAATAAACCAATCCAGTTACCATGTTTCATCACTTTTTTCGTATTTGGTATAGAATTATGGCATTTTTTTCATTTTTCGTAATTTTCGATATCGATAAAGTGGGCGTGGTTATGGTCAGATTTCGCCCATTTTTTATACCAAGAAAAAGTGAGCTCAGGTAAGTACGTGGGCTAAGTTTAGTGAAGATATATCGGATTTTGCTCAAGTTATTGTGTTAATGGCCGAGCGGAAGGACAGACGGTGGACTGTGTATAAAAACTGGGCGTGGCTTCCACCGATTTCGCCCATTTTCACAGAGAACAGTTACCGTCATAGAATCTATGCTCCTACCAAATTTGAGAAGGATTGGTAAATTTTTGTTCGACTTATGGCAATAAAAGTATTCTAGACAAACTAAATGAAAATGGGCGGAGCCACGCCCATTTTGAAATTTTCTTTTATTTTTGTATTTTGTTGCATCATATCATTACTGGAGTTGAATTTTGACTTAATTTACTTATATACAGTAAAGATATTAAATTTTTTGTTAAAATTTGAATTAAAAAAATTTTTTTTCTAAAAAGTGGGCGTGTTCTTCATCCAATTTTGCTAATTTTTATTTAGCACATATAGAGTAATAGTGGTAACGTTCCTGCCAAATTTCATCATGATATCTTCAACGACTGCCAAATTACAGCTTGCAAAACTTTTAAATTACCTTCTTGTAAAAGTGGGCGGTGCCACGCCCATTGTCCAAAATCTTACTAATTTTCTATTCTGCGTCATAACGTCAACCCATCTACCAAGTTTCGTCGCTTTATCTGTCTTTTGTAATGAGTTATCGCACTTTTTCGGTTTTTCGAAATTTTCGATATCGAAAAAGTGGGCGTGGTTATAGTCCGATATCGTTCATTTTAAATAGCGATCTGAGATGAGTGCTCAGGAACCTACATACCAAATTTCATCAAGATACCTCAAAATTTACTCAAGTTATCGTGTTAACGGACGGACGGACGGACGGACGGACGGACGGACGGACATGGCTCAATCAAATTTTTTTTCGATCCTGATTATTTTGATATATGGAAGTCTATATCTATCTCGATTCCTTTATATATGTACAACCAACCGTTATCCAATCAAACTTAATATACTCTGTGAGCTCTGCTCAACTGAGTATAAAAATTGCTTGAAATAGATGTTCATACATTTAAAGCAATACGGGCAATCCCCGATTAATTCATATATTAACTTTGATTGGATAACGGTTGGTTGTACAGGTATAAAGGAATAAAGATAGATATAGACTTCCATATATCAAAATCATCAGTGTCGAAAAAAAAATTTGATTGAGCCATGTCCGTCCGGCCGTCCGTATGTCTGTCCGTTAACACGATAACTTGAGTAAATATGGAGATGTCTTCAACAAATTTGGTACACGAGCTTTTCTGGACCCAGAATAGATTGGTATTGAAAATGAACCAACTCGGATGATAACCACGCCCACTTTTTATATATATAACATTTTGGAAAACACAAAAAACCAAAAACAAAAAAATTTTTTTTAAATGGTACAAAGCTTTTCTCCGCTAAGATATAGCTTATTATTTTCGTCTACGACCCTTTTAAAAATCTTTTATATAAAAGTGGACGTGGTCTTTAACCGATTTCGTAAATTTTTCTTCAAAGCATTCCTTATAGTAAAAGCAACCTCTCTGCCGAATTTTGTTACGATTGGTTTAACGATTTTTGATTTATGTTTAATAATATTTGTAAAATGGATTTTATAACAAGTGGGCGGTGCCTGCTAAATTATCAGGTTTTTTGTGTTTTCCGATTTTATATATATAAAAAGTTGGCGTGGGTATCATCCGATTTCGCTCATTTTCAATACCAATCTATTCTGGGTCCAGATAAGCTCGTGTACCAACGGACAGACGGACGGACGGACGAACATGGCTCAATCAAATTTTTTTTCGATACTGATGACTTTGATATATGGAAGTTTATATCTATCTCGATTCCGTTATACCTGTACAACCAACCGTTATCCAATCAAAGATAATATACTCTGTGCAAAGCACGCTGAGTATAACAAGTTTAAAAGGGTCGTGGACTAGAATAATGAGTTATAACTTAGCAAAAAATAGTTTTGAATCAATGATATTTCACTTATCAAGTTTTATTTTAAGAGGAAATGGGGAGACTTTTTTTTAAACGGGCGGTGCCACGTGTTATGTAGAGAAGTAATTTATCTGAAATGAAATGTACAAATAAAGTTCACGCTGAGTATATAATGTTCGTTTACACCCGAACTGAGACACCTTTACTTGTTTTGTTTTAGGGTTAAGTGTTTTTTAAAATTTCAAAGCCATGTAAACACTTAAACTTAGCCGTACCTTTAGTACCTCTTGGGTGTCTTAATTTGTTAGAAATCTTTTAGTTTCGCTAGTTTGCCTCTGAAGCATACAGAATAAATTAAATGTTCAATCTATTACCAAATTCACATGTTTGCGTGTATATTTGTTTATTTTTTTTTAGTGCAACTTAATTGTTGCTACTATCAAATTGATTTGGTTTCTTGATTGAGCCAACAAACACATCTACAGCGGGGGTGTGAGGTGTGATAATAAAGCATATGTAATATTTACGCTCGAGTAAGCATAACACTTGAGTTACCAAATATATTTGTTTTACTTATTACATTATTGCTGATTTTTTTACTGCTTTTCGCTTCTACCATAAAACAATTTTAGAGTTTCACCCATAGCAAGCATCTTAAATAAAATTCAAAGATTGCCGCTAGTTATGTACTAAGAGCTACCTTAAGTTCAAATTTAGACAAAAAACTGAAAACTTGTTAATAAAATCATATGAACGTGCTTCTGCTTAAACAAATATTCGATTTACGCCTCTGGGCATATGTTTGAAAAAATATTTGTTAATTGTTTTAAAGTGCTTCGTTAATTAATTTTGTCTCACCACCATCACATGACAAATGACTCGTCATAAACGCACAGTTAGACGTATCTTCATTTATTATGCTGAGTTGAGCAGAGCTCACAGAGTATATTAACTTTGATTGGATAACGGTTGGTTGTACAGGTATAAATTAATCGAGATAGATATAGACTTCCATATATCAAAATCATCAGTATCGAAAAAAATTTGATTGAGCCATGTCTATAAGTCGAACAAAAATTTACCAATCCTTGTGAAATTTGGTAGGGTCTTAGATTCTAGGACGATAACTGTTTTTTGTGAAAAAGGGCGAAATCGGTTGAAGCCACGCCCAGTTTTTTTACACAGTCGTCCGTCTGTCCTTCCGCTCGGCATTTAACACGATAACTTGCGCAAAAATCGATATATCTTTTCTAAGCTCAGTTTTCGTACTTATCTGAACTCACTTTGTATTTGTGTAAAAAATGGACGAAATCCGACTATGACCACGTCAACTTTTTCGATATCGAAAGTTACGAAAAATTAAAAAAATGCCATAATTCTATACCAAATACAAAAAAAGGGATGAAACATGGTAATTGGATTGGTTTATTGAGGCAAAATATAACTTTAGAAAAAAACTTTGTAAAATGGGTGTGACACCTACCATATTAAGTAGAAGTAAATGAAAAAGTTCTGCAGGGCGAAATCAAGGGCTTTGAATCTTGGCAGGAATACCGTTCGTGGTATTACATATATAAATAAATTAGCGGTACCCGACAGATGAAGCTCTGGGTCACCCTGGTCCACATTTTGGTCGATATCTCGAAAACACCTTCACATATACAACTACCACCAATCCCTTTTAAAACCCTAATTAATACCTTTAATTTGATACCCATATCGTACAAACACATTATAGAGTCACCCCTGGTCAACCTTTATGGCGATATCTCGAAAAGGCGTCCACCTATAGAACTAAAAATAAATACTTATTTACACCTTTCATTTTATACCCACGCCCTTTTAAAATACTCATTAATGCCTTTCATTTGATACCCATATCGTACAAACAAATTCTAGGGTCACCCCTGGTCCACCATTATGGCGATATCTCGAAAAGGCGTCCAACAATAGAACTAAGGCCCACTCTCTTTTAAAATACTCATTAGAACCTTTCATTTGATACCCACGCCCTTTTAAAATACTCATTAACACCTTTCATTTGATATCCATATCATACAAAACACTTCCACTTAAAATACTCTTTAATACTTTCCATTTGATACACATGTCATACAAACACATTCCAGGGTTACCCTAGGTTCATTTTCCTACATGTTGATTTTCCCTTATTTTGTCTCCATAGCTTTCAACTGAGTATGTAGTGCTCGGTTACTCCCGAACTTAGCCTTACTTACTTGTTTTTTTAATATCTTCCTCAATTTATCAGTTAGAAACTTCGTTATGGTATATATTGCTGTTTTAAAAAATCTTAGAAATCGGTAGTATATATACTGTGGCGTATTTTAGCAATTTCGATGCGTCACTGTGCTGCTAGTAAATAAATGCACAACAACAGCTAAGTAAGCAACCACACATATTTACATGTACACTTCAAAGCAAGCAGCCACATATATATGCAAACAGCGAAACTAAGAGCGAAGAGATTATTTCATATACTCACATGTGGTCGTCACCTAAGTTGTTATTCACACATATACGAGTATGTGACGAGGAGGCGAACGTGAATGTGAGCACAGAAATGAGAAATAAGCAACTGTTCTAGAAGGCTGTTCGTGAAAAGTCTAGACCATAGGAGGAGTAGGCGAACGAGGCAACAGTGGGTATGAAAGGAGCACAGCTGAGGAAGAGTCAACCAGTTTGATTTTAACACGCTATTAATGAAGTACGCGAGTATTGTAATTGTGAAGTACTATTGCCACAGTATAGTTGTAAATAAAAAACATTTTGCCGTACTGACAATTTGAGTTATTTATTCGACAGTTCAGCGATTCCAAAGCTAACGGAAGCTGCAAAAAATCAGGAATTTCCCAAATTTCGTTACAATACCATACAACCGTTTGTTCAGATAAAAATATTAACATGATTTGTACCCCATATTAACAGCGAGAATATTAAAATTTCGCCAAATGCTTTCGTATATATCACATATTTTTGTTTGGAAAAATTACAGAGATCGGCCGTATATATAGCATGGATCCCATACAACCGATTGTTCAGAAAAAAAAATTCGAAAGTTCTACTCCATTTTAACAGCTTTTATCTTCAAATTTTACCAAATTACATATACATATATGTAGTATATCTTGTTGTCTGAAAACACAATACATTGTTGTCTCAGAACAGATCACAAGAAGCGTGAAACATTGTATCCTCACACACAGTACTGTCATATTTTTATACCCACTTGTACTTGTACACGGGGTATTATAACTTTGATTGGATAACAGTTGCTTGTACAGTATTGCGGGTCAAATTGTATGAGAGAAAAAAACTTCAGGTGCACATCCAGTTTCTGAATCTATGGGTCATACTGAGTAATATTGTCCATGGGACCATAGATGTGAAATTTCGAGCCTCCCTAATTCTGTTAGAAAATTTTGTATCAAATTTTTCTCACTTGATTAGGGAGACTCGATATTCATTTCAGATCTATGGTCCCATGGGCAATCTTACTCAGTATGACCCATAGATTCAGAAACTGGTTGTGCCTTTTCAACAATAAATTTGATCCGCTCTATTATACAGGTATAAGGTAGTCGATATAGATATAGACTTCCATATATCAAAATCATCAGTATAGAAAAACAAGTAAGGAAAACTAAGCGAACATTACATACTCAGCTGAGAGCTTTGGAGACAAAATAAGGGAAAATCACCATTTAGCAAAATGAACCTAGGGTAACCCTGGAATGTGTTTGTATTACATGTGTATCAAATGAAAGGTGTTAATGATTATTTAAAACATAATGGGCCTTAGTTCTATAGGTAGACGCCTTTTCGAGATATCGCAATAAGGGTAGACCAAGGTATTTATTTGTACGATATGGGTATCAAATTTAAAGCATTAATGAGGGTTTTAAAAGGGAGCAGCCCTTAGTTCTATATGTGAAGGCTTTTTCGAGATATGGATCAAAATGTGGACCAGGGTGACCCATAACATCTTCTGTCGGGTACCGCTAGTTTATTTATATATGAAATACCACGGACAGTAATCCTGCCAAGATTCCAAGGGCTTTTGATTTCGCCCTGCAGAACTTTTTCATTTTCTTCTACTTAATATGGTAGGTATCACACCCATTTTACAAAGTTTTTTCTAAAGTTATATTTTGCGTCAAAAAAACAATCCATTTACCATGTTCATCTCTTTTTTCATATTTGGTACAGAATTATGGCTTTTTTTTCATTTATCCTAATTTTCGATATCGGAAAATGGGCGTGGTCATAGTCGAATTTCGGCCATATTTTATACCAAGATAAAGTGACTTCAGATAAGTACGTGAACTAAGTTTAGTTAAGGTATATCGTTTTTTGCTCAAGTTATCGTGTTAATGGCCGAGCGGAAGGTCAGACCATCGACTGTGTACAAAAACTGGACGTGGCTTCAACCGATTTCGCCCATTTTCACAGAAAAGGTTATCGTCATAGAATCTATGTGCACACCAAATTTCACAAGGGTTGGTAAATTTTTGTTCGACTTATGGAATTAAAAGTATTCTAGACGAATTAAATGAAAAAGGGCGGAGTTACGCCCATTTTGAAATTTTCTTTTATCTTTGTATTTTGTTGCACCATATCATTACTGGAGTTGAATGTTGACATAATTTACTTATATACTGTAAAGATATTAAATTTTTTGTTAAAATTTGACTTAAAAAAAATTTTTTTTTTAAAAGTGGGCGTGTTCGTCATCCGATTTTGCAAATTTTTATTTAGCACACATATAGTAATAGGAGTAACGTGCCTACCAAATTTCATCATGATATCTTCAACGACTGCCAAATTACAGCTTGCAAAACTTTTAAATTACCTTCTTTTAAAAGTAGGCTGTGCCACGCCCATTGTCCAAAATTTTTCTAATTTTCTATTTTGCGTCATAAGGTCAACACACCTAACAAGTTTCATCGCTTTATCCGTCTTTGGTAATGAATTATCGCACTTTTTCGGTTTTTCGAAATTTTCGATATCGAAAAAGTGAGCGTGGTTGTAGTCTGATTTCGTTAATTTTAAATAGCGATCTGAGATGAGTGCCCAGAAACGTACATACCAAATTTCATCAAGATACCTCAAAATTTACTCAAGTTATCGTGTTTACAGACGGACAGACGGACATAGCTAAATGAATTTGTTTTTCGCCCAGATCATTTTGATATATAGAAGTCTATATCTATCTCGATTAGTTTATGCCGTTACGGATTACCGTTTTGCGAACAAAGTTAATATACTCTGTGAGCTCTGCTCAGCTGAGTATAAAAATTTGATTAAGCCATGTCCGTCCGTCTGTCCGTCCGTTAACAATATAACTTTGGAAAGTATTGAGATATCTTCAACAAATCTTCACGTTATTCGGGCTTATCCGGACCCAGAATAGAATGATATTATAAAAATTGGAGTATGCGCGTGGCGCCACCCACATTTAGAAGAAGACGAAGAGTTCAGAATAGAACCATATATATATTATTGCCCAGCCTTATAACTTGAGCTGTGGAAAATTGTTTATATTGAAGAGCAAATCACAATACATATACAAAAATAATTAGCAAACAAAAAATTTAATTTTACATGTTTAAATAATTTTGATGGCCCCTCAATTAATAAATTTTGAATTAAAATTTTTCTCAGTGCTACAAAATTTTTGAAAAATTATTTGTTGGCAATTTGTCAGTGTAAATGTGAATATCAACCGAAGTGCCTTGGCTTCATATGGAAGCGCTTTTTCTTTGCACTTTCATTTGAAATTCAAGCACTTTCATATGAATCGAATTTATATGTGGGGAATATGAGAGTGCTATGAAATTTTTTTATATTCAAAGTGTGAATTTATATCTGTGTCTATTCTTCAGGTTAAAACAAAAACAAAAGTGCTGTATAGGGTTGAGCAGCTCTGCTTTTAACACTATTAACCACACAAAGAAAACAAAAGCAACGTTTCAAGTGCACAGCTGGGTATGTAATGTTCGGTTTCACCCGAACTTAGACTTTCTTACTTGTTTATTTAATATTTATAGAAAATGGCGCTTAGGTTCGTAAATCTGCTCTCTATATATTACATAACTTATAGAGCCGGTTATTACGAATGAGATCAAATTATTGCTCCGCTCCATTAATGAAAGGTATGAAGTCTTTGGCACAGCTGAAGACAGCTCCGTCCTTACTAGTTATTCTTATTTTTATTTCTTCGGTGTTTTCGGCTATTCTTAGCATCAACGAGTTTGCTCTTCTGCTGTTTCCTGATCACCCGAACACGTTTGCTAATAAAGCTGATTGAAAATAGACAAATATTTAGATATTTAAATTAATACGTATATTTATACATATGTATATATTTGCCTGAGTTAATAGAAATGTATAGTTAACATATTCGTTCCAAATTAATCAATTATACTCAGCTTACAAATTTGTACCGGCTGTCAATAAAAGTGGGCAGTCACTTTACTAAAACGAAACATTAAACCAGATAACTCATTAATTGTTCATTAAAATACTTTTTCTTTTTTGAAAATTATAATTTAGTACTTACTTTATTGTTGTTTTTGTAATTATAACTAACTTAATCACGTTGTGAAGTAATAACTTTCCATCATTATTGTTTTTTTGTGACGGAAAGTATAGATTTTGAATATCGATAACTGGAGTACTAAAAATATACAGAAACTTGCTTTACAAAACATACATATACAGTTAAAGTGGGTACCAGCCATTTCCTCCTTTAAAGGAAATCAAAATAAAACGCATGCCTAAGAGATTTTTGCAACAAGCCACGTCAGCTATCCCGGTTTCCCGATAACTGACGCCAATTGGGAGTACCAAAGGAGGTCAGGCCTTCCTCCATCTATCTTTCACAAATCAGTTGAGGTTTCCCGCTTCCTCTGATTCCAAGCTGCGCTATCGGCTGAAATACTTTCTTGGCGGGAGCGTCCTCGTCCATTCGCTGCACTATCGTCATATATGCCGAAAGCTCATCATTGATACTCGCCGGCAGCATCGCGGACATGACCATAAATCCTTCGAGAGAACTTTTCTCTCGAACACTCCAAGAGCCACCTCAGCTTCTCTCGACATCGTCGATGATTCCGGAACATACATCAGGACAGGTATGATGCGCGACTTGTAACACCAAGCCTACACGACTATATTTTTGAGTCCAATAAACAATCAATAAAGCAATAATGATATAAATAAGAATTTTCCTGTTTGTATGAAAGATTGAGTTCAGTCAGGGCTATAATAAAGAAAACTGGACTAATTATTTCGTTAACCCTCTGTGCGAAATTGGCATAATATGATTTAAATCCGTATACAGTATTGTGCTTAACAAAAGCTACCAAGCCTATGCAAAAACATAATTGACGTTTTTGATATATTTTTATTTTTTTCCCCTCTCTTTCACCCTTTATAGTACCTTTAACTTTTATCTCTCTTCCTTTCACCTGTGATGTTGTTCCCCCTGTGCCCTCTCTAAATTTGCCTTTTCCTCTACATAATCTTTTTCCTCACCCTCTGCATCTATCTCCCAAATTTTTTCCTTCCTTCCATTTTCTTTTCCATCTTGCCACCCCTGCCCCTCTTTCTGCATCTTACCTCTAAATCCTTATCCTTTTCGCTACACCTCCTTCTGCTTTTAAATCGTCCTTTATCTTTAACTCTTCGCCCCTATTCGGAAAGCAGTTGACGTCCAAACCAACGGCGCTGTGAAATAACCAGTGGATTGGTAACAGATGGACCGATGGATAGATGCCAAATAACCAGTGTATGGGTGAACGGTGAAACGATGTGGAATGACTAGTGGAAGGGGGAGTCCGTGACCAAGTAATTGTCCTGCCAATTAAGTCCGAAAGGACCGATG
Source organism: Eurosta solidaginis (assembly GCF_040869045.1). NCBI lineage: Eukaryota > Metazoa > Arthropoda > Insecta > Diptera > Tephritidae > Eurosta > Eurosta solidaginis. Next base: position 47,636,550 of record NC_090323.1, read on the forward strand.
GATCGATGACTAAACCGGTGTATTAATAAACGATGTTGAGTTAAATAACGAGTGAAACGGTAACCAAAGCGTGGACATGGAAAATGACTGATGGATCGATGCCAAAGAACCGCCAGACGTGGGCGGGTGGGCGGGTTTTTAGAGGTGCAGTGGAGGGTGTTGGTGGACATACATTGTCTAGAAGACAAAGCAGTTACGAGCCGTTACTTCGAACCCTGTGACACACAAAAATATTCGGCGATCAGTGGACCATAGACCTTAAAAAAACTTTGCCTGAACCTATGCGCTAGTCTTGCTCCATAGGCACAGTGATGGCGGCACCTCAATGTCGTGAATATGATGGTACACGACCCGTTCATTGTTCAATCTTAGTCTTTCTCTTGTTGGTAGCCGAAGTCCCTAACGGAATGGTTCTCGAAAGGTGGTGCGTTTAAATGTCTAAGCGATTTTTGCCGTTTCATAGAAAGTCCCTGTTTCGCGATAGCTGATATAAATTAGAAGCACCAAATGGGTCAAGTTTTCGTCCACCTCTCACAGCTCAGTGAACGCATCTTCGCTCTCGGTCTGACTGAAATACTTTCTTAGCCGGAGTGTCTTCGTTCATTCGCATAATACGAACCAGCTAGCAAAGCTCTTGGGGTTTTATTCGCTACACTATCTTCATATCTGCGTAAAGCTCATACAGCTCTCGGTGTGACTGAAATGCTTTCCTCGCATAATACAACCCAGCCAGCAAAGCGTTTGAGCTTTTATTCGCCACACTATCTTCATATCTGCGCAAAGCTCATACAGCTCATCATTAAAGTTCATGCCCTAATATCAAGGTCTTTAAAATCGTTGTCCGTTGAATGTTTACCGCGGTCATCATCAGAAAGAGAAATTCTCATCCCAGGATTGCTGTGTTTATGTTTCATTGGTAAATATTTTAGCGGTCTCAAACCTAACGCAAAACCCATGAACGGGATTTGAATTTTATTCGCCTGTTATGACAGGCAAACCCGCCGCGCCTTGGCAGCCATATCACGGATATAAATTCAAGACTGTGAAGAATTTCGTCTGTTTGGGAACCAGCATTAATAGCAAAAGCACTCGACGAACAAAAATCACGCTCTACAAGTCGCTCATCATGCCTGTCCTGATGTATGGCTCGGAATCATGGACTTAGTCGAGGGAAGATGACATGACTCTTGGAGTGTTCGAGAGAAAAGTTCTTCGGAAGATGTGTGGTACTGTCTGTAACGCCTACGACGAGTATCGAAGGAGGTATAATGATGGGCTATATGAGCTTTACACAGATATGACGATAGTTCAGCGAATAAAAACCCAAAGGTTTCGCTGGCTAGATCAGGTACTGAGGAGTAAGGAGTAAAAAGAGGACCTACACGACAGCATACGTAGGAGCATATAGAGGACAGAATCGGTTCAAGCTTAAATAGATAGTGTGACGAATATTAGCATCACACAACAACAAAAACATGAAGCAGCCACTCTTATGTACATGTACACATTAAAGCTAGCAACACTTATGTAGAAGACGACGAAGAGCAATCTCACGCACACAGATTTAGTCATCAGCCGAAGTAGTTACGCACACATACACACGCATATGGCTATAAACTACAAATATGCATATACTCATATAACTAATTACCAAGCAGGAGATAAAAGAGCTCTAGAAGCTCAAACGTCTAGAAAAAAAATAAATGCTTCTCTTCCAATTTGCGTCGTGCTCCTCTTGATTTTCCCTACAAATTGGCCGGACGGGACCTACATGTTTTATGCCGACTCCGAACGGCATCTGCAAGGCAGATGAGTTTTCACACGCTAGCAGTTGCGAAGTGAAGTATAATTGTGAAGTATAATTGTACTGCTCGCAAAGTAGTCTAATAAAGACCATTTTGCAATACTGAATATTGGAGTGATTTATTTATTCAACAGTTAACGTTGGCAGAAGGTTTCAAATAAGCGGAATTTCCCTAAATTCGTTACAATAGATACCCTAGTAGCAGCAATGACGTGACAGAATATTTTGCTATATTTCAGCTGATTTACTTGACTTATGAGACTCTTATTTTCTATTTTATCATTTCAGGTGACCAAAATTAATGGGAATAATGTTAAAGCTGCTGGTGGTATTAACAATATCAACATGCTTATTTACGACTGTTAATTCTGGTGTACCAATTGGTGAGTCTGCACTTGCAGCTAATAAAACCATTCAGTTATACAAATTTCTTCTCATTTCCCTTCCACCCAAGCAGCAACTGGTGGCCCGTCACTAATTAACGAAGGTAAAGACGCCCTACTGACATGTGTTGTGTCAGAGAATCGCGCAAATCACACTGTGATATGGAAGAAGTCAGACGAAATACTCACAGCCGGTATGGTGAGAGTGTCGAGTGATGCACGCATTAGCGTATTGCATGATGAGAGTGAGTGGAAAGGGGGTACATGCACGCAAAATGAAGAGTACAAATTAGTCAAAATATTACAATGAATATGTTTTACAGATCCCAAAGGACTCGAGTCGGGCGGTGAGGTGTGGGTGCTGCTTGTAAAGGGACTCACTATTCATGATTCGGGTAGTTATATTTGTGAATTGAATTCAGATCCCGTGCTGCGTAGTATACACATACTTACAGGTAAGTGTGAGATGAATTGATGACTGCGCACGAATTTTTAAAATACTACTTTTCTTCGCATTGCAAAGTCAAAGCGCTGCCGTCCACCAACACGAACAACGATAACATCACCACCACCACAGAAACGAGCGATGTATATCTTGTGCCGCCACACTTTGATGCCACCGATAATCGTTCGTTTTGGCGCGCACCAACTATTGCACCACAAATTACACACGACTTCACCGAGTGCTGTGAGCGCGCCAATATCAGCGCTGAGTGTATGGGTTTCTGTAATGTGCACAACATCATCGATGGCACCACCGGCATTGAGCCGGAAGCGTGCGAGAAGGATTTTCCAAATATTGTACGTTGCATGGCGGATGGTCGCAATCATGTGCCCTGTTGCGTGGATAAGCAAATACCCGATCTATGTCAAGATATGTGCCGTGGTGAGTACTCACCATTTACGGATCTCCTAAAAACGCGCGTCTCATGCGTACATCATACGCTAAGCGGTTTGCAATGCATACTTCAGGGTGTCCAAAATATTCCCAGTGCACCCACTGGCATTGTCATTGATTTTATTTCAGAGACGCGCGTTACACTGCATTGGTCGCAGCCTGAAAAGTTGGCGCATAAGGTAACACATTATAGCGTCAATTTAACAGCCTTACATAGTTTCGATGAAGATGAATTGGCAAATACGTATGCGTGGAAAAAGCGTCTACTGGAGCAAGTCATAATACGCACTGTTCCTGTCAATCAAACCTCTTTGGCATTGCAAGATCTCACGCCACTCACAATGTATGCCATAGTGGTGACAGCGCATAATGAGTTTGGTTCGAGTTTACCAAGCGAAAGGTTGCGCGTCTTTACACACACCAGCGAAGTGCATACGCCACGTGATGAATCAGATAACTCTGCTTCCGTGGAGTCCGGCATTCCAGCATTGCCGAATATACGTAGTTGTTGTGAATTGAAAGGTATGACACATCGCATGTGCCTTGATAAAATGTGTGATCCGCAAAAGACTGATCTTGCTACGTTGCCTGATTTTATGGTGTGTGCGCCATGGTCTAATATAACTTTCACCTGTCTGGCTAATAGCATGGATCATACTCCGTGTTGTAGAGCTCGTGGTATACCAGCTGTATGCTTTCCGTTGTGTTCAGGCAAGATCTCTACGTTGGACTTCAGTCTCTTTAAGTGAGTATTAGTATGAGGAGGTGTTTGGTGCAGTTCTCATGAAGTTCAATTTTTGCAGGTGCCTACGTTTTATGTCCGAATACAGCAGTTGCCTTTTTCAAGGTTATGGCGTTTTAGCGGATCCACCTTCAATGATACGCACTGTGGCTAAGGCTGATACATTTATTATTGTAGATTGGGATAAACCAAAGCGTTTGGCTGATACAGTAACTACTTACCATGTGAAGTTCAGGCGTTTGGGAGAAGGCGACGACTATTTGACGGTGGTGAAGGTATGTCCGAGATAGTATTTTGTGATATGAAACAGATTTAGAACGTTTTCGCCATCTCCAGCTAACGCTAACTGGCACTTTATTTAACAGAGCTCCGCACGATTTCTGTTAAATAAAGCATCAGTTAGTTAGCTTTAACTGAAGATGGTGAAAACAGTCTTTGAAATTATGTTTAAGTTTTAGTGAAAGAATACGTAATTCCCCGGTTCCAATGCGTACTACTTATATTTTTTTAATGTGGATAGAGGGTTCAGAGACCACCCTTAACACTACCGATTGGTCGAGTACCTAACAGAGGGCTGACAGAGCTAAGTGTCTTGGGAAAATATCTGACAAAAAGCTATTCTGGAAACTAAGTATGCCAAGCTGAGTTTATATGGCTTCGATACCCCAAGCGATTAGAAAACATTGGCGGTTCTAGGCAAAAAGGAGATATTCTTGGAATCAGAAGTTTCTTCCTTAAAGGCCTACAGATACACTATGTACATGGATGCACTGCCTACGAGTGATGAAGTTTTCTGGAAAAGCGGAATAATTAACTTTTCTGCTTATCGTTATAGCATTGAGATCGATTCTTCATTTTCTCCGTAGTTAAAGCTAAAATACCACTTACAGCTGGAGAAGAACGCGACCTACCTCTATACGCTCCAATTATGGAACGTGTCCATACAAACAAACTCTTCTAATAACCACCGCCTATGGTCCAACACTTTGGATTTCACTTAGAAGATCTTGATAAAAATTCAATGTGTCCGAGCGTGGATGCAGGAGAAGGAGAAGTCACGACTAGAAACGTGTCGATCTTCATTTTCTTAGATTCTTTTGACCCTTTCACGCCTTTTTAGCAACTCGTGACGGATAAAGGTGCTTAGAATATAATCTCGTTTCCGAGTTGTGCGCAGTGTTTCGGATCCGCTACGCAAAAATCCCTGCCAATGAAAAAAATTAACAAAAACCCTTGAATGAGATCACTTTTTTCTGATAACTACAGCCGTAAACGTTCGAATTAAAGGACCACTATCTAAAAGCATGCGCGAGGACTTTGTAGGCACTTTCGACAGTGATTGCGGATGCCCGCTTGTTTCGGCTGATTTATGTCATTGTGACGGCAAAAGCTGACATCACCGACATTAAGGAAGCTTGATAGACATGGCAAGGCAGAAGGTTAAAATGACCTAGTAGAAGACTCTACCACAGTCTTCGTACAGATAGAAGCGGTATTAGGAGTGATGGTACCGTGCCCCACTTACCACACCGAAGATCCAGGATTAAGCAACATCAGATTTTTAGAAACAAGTTTTTTCAATTGGAAGAAAATTTTTCTAAGCGGAGTCGCCCCTCGGCAGTGTTTGGCAAGCACTCCCAGTGTATTTCTGCCTTGTAAAGCTCTCAGTGAAAACTTATCTGCCGTTCGGGGTCGTCATAGAACAAGCAGGTCCCGTCCCGCCAATTTGTAGGAAAAGTTAAAAGGAGCACGAGGTTATCGCGCCTTACATTTATTTATTTTATTCCTTGAGACTGCAATACTATGGAGGTCTTTGGTCCAATAGACGGAAATTTTAGCCTCATTATATAAAGTTTCTCAGCCAGTTGAGGCTGATAGATAGGCGCGGTTCGAAATGTGGACATCTGCAATATCTGGTATGAAGCATAAAAAAAAAAATACATCAGTCTTCTTGGTTCTCTTTTGATCGAAGATCATGAAATCAAATCGACCACTGCGCAATACGTAGTCTAAATTCCCGCAGCGCAGATTCAAGGGATTGTGTAGCGCAACCCTTTCAGGTTGACAGCGCAAATATAACTTCTTCAAACCCAATTGTCAACCTCACCTATCCGTGGCGAATCCTGTTTCATTAACAGCCGAGGCTCTGGCGACCCCCAAGTCCTCATGGATCTAGGGGGTGGCAGGGCGGGATGGCCAAGAATGTCGCATGTGATATAACAAATCTTTCCCGAGATGGTCGGGCTTGGTATCGGAACGTACTTTATCTTCATCCGGCAAAGGACCATCAACATCGATAATACTCCCCAAGGCCTTCGTGGAGTGTCCTTATCGCTACAACAACAACAAAAAATAGTCCAAATAATTACTCGGACCATTACTTTGTGTAAGCCAAGATATGTACATGCCTTCGTCCTTATGATTGGTCCTCTCGGCTATCACATTGCTCACTGAGAGGCATCTTCAGCCAGACGATCTAATCGAGTAGTGGTGGGGCATTCATGTCTCCTTATGTAGCACCGTTACGGACAACACAGCTTTCCAGCTAGCCCGGTAAATACAATAGGAGGAGAAGTATCCGCTGGCCACGAAAAAAGGGAGCTATAGCTTAAAATTTTTTAATCTCTAGTTTTGGAGGTTAAATCCGAATCTGATTGGACTATATAGCTAAACGCAGTCTTACAACCTTAGACTAACAAAGTTGCTTCTATCATTAAAAAGAGAGGACTGTAGACTCATGACGGGTATTCTGACTGGACACTACCTTCTGGCATCACATGCCTTTAAATTAGGCTTGGTCAGTGATAGCAGATGTAGGAAGTGCGGGTTGGAGGAGGAAACGATCGAGCACGTTTCTGTGTTCGTGCCCTGCACTTGTCAGGCTAAGACTCCAGCGATTAGGAGTAATACAGCTGTCAGATCTAGAAGCAGCAAATGTCTTAAGTCCTAGGAAGCTTCTAGTATTTGCCAAGAGGACGGAGTTATTTTATAACATAAGTCTAGTTTTTGATAGGGTTTTTCAGTTTGGTCGTTCAAACAAACTTCTGGTAATACTACGGACTCAATCAGTCTACGTGAGGTCCTCATGGACCGGCCAGTTCAACCTAACCTAACCTATAGCTAAACGAAAAACTAAAACATTTTACCTCTATACCCTAGATACTTGGTCCAACAAACATTCAATCAATTCATTATCAAATTTGCTATATTACAGAAAAATCCGCCACTCATTCTGGAAGGCCTAGAGCCCGAAGTTTACTACGAATTCTATGTGGTCTCAGTGAATCAATACGGCAAGAGTGAGCCCTCACCACGTCTAATAACACGCACACAACCTGCAGAAGTTATATATGAACCCGAACCACTTTATAATATGACAAAATGTTGTCAAGCATCTGGTTTGCTCAATCAATGTGCGCCACTTTGTTCGTACAACATAAAACTATCAGATATTGAACGACTGGGTGCAGCATGCAGAGCACAAATGCGTAAGTAAGACAAACAATGAAAGAAGTAAATTGATGACAGTAATATAAATCAATCTCAACTATTTAATCTTTCTCATTGCAGCTGTCATTGTGCGTTGCGCCGCTGGTGGACGCGATCATACGCCTTGTTGTCAACGACGTGGTGCACCCGCAGCTTGCATGTCAATTTGTCGTGGCGTGATGCCACTTGCTGCTAATGGGGGAGGCGGTAAGAGTGGCGCTTTGAGTAGCAGCAGTTATAGTGGCAATAATAGCACAACAAGTAGCGATTGCTTATCGTATGCGGGCAATATCTTGCAGTGTATTGAGGAAGGTAAGTAATACGAGAAACGATGGCGAGTGTGTGCGGTGTGTAATGATGCGCGTATGCCTGAATGACGTTATTGGCGATCAATGATTGCATGTTAATGACATTGGCGTTGATTAAATATTTAAAGTTATTGTTGTTGTATTATGTATTTTTGTTGTTTATTTATATGCTCACAATGCGTTTGCTTTTATTTGCTAAATGACCTTGAAAAGAAGATGTACTCGTATATTACTCACCTGCGCTTAGCAATCTCAGCTCTATAGCAACAAAATCTCGTTGACTTGTTGTTTGTTTTATTACTACATTCTTATTAAATTAATCTGTATTATTGCCGTTAAGTAGCATTCAAGTACACGTATGTGCAAAGCAAACAGCCTCCCATAATAACTATAAAATCAATTTGTAGCGTAATGCCTGCGGGGAGATTTAGGCCCAGCTTCCTCGCCAATTCGTTGTGCGTTACCGACAGAGTTTATGCGAAATTCGAAAGGCAGTTGCTTTTCTGCTGATAAGCATTTACGTAGTATGCAACTGGGCTGTGTGGCGTGATAGGCCCTCATTCCATCAAGGCGGGTAAGCCAATATAAACAAGTAAGGAAGGCTAAGTTCGGGTGTAACCGAACATTACATACTCAGTTGAGAGCTATGGAGACAAAATAAGTAAAATCACCATGTAGGAAAATGAACCTAGGGTAACCCTGGAATGTGGTTGTATGACATGTGAATCAAATGGAAGGTATTAAAGAGTATTTTAAGAGAGAGTAGGCCATAGTTCTATGGATGGACGCCATTTAGGGATATCGCCATAAAGGTGGACCAGGGCTGACTCTAGAATTTGTTTGTACGATATGGGTATCAAATGAAAGGTGTTACTGAGCATTTTAAGAGGGAGCGGGCCTTAGGTCTATCGGTGGACGCCTTTTCGTGATATCGCCATTAAGGTGGGCCAGGGGTGACTCTAGAATGTGTTTGTACGATATGGGTATCAAATGAAAGGTGGTAATGAGTATTTTAAAAGGGAATGAGCTTTAGTTCTATAGGTGACCGCCTTTTCGAGAAATCGCCATAAAGGTCGACCAGGGGTGACTCTAGAATATGTTTGTACGATATGGGTATGAAATGAAAGGTGTTAATGAGTATTTTCAAAGGGAGTGATCCTTAGTTCCATAGGTGGACGCCGTTTCGAGATATCGCCATAAAGGTGGACCAGGGGTGACTCTAGAATGTGTTTGTACGATATGGGAATCAAATGAAAGGTGTTACTGAGCATTTTAAGAGGGAGTGGGCATTAGGTCTATAGGTGGACGCCTTTTCGAAATATCGCCATTAGGGTGGGCCAGGGGTGACTCTAGAATGTGTTTGTACGATATGGGTATCAAATGAAAGGTGGTAATGAGTATTTTCAAAGGGAGTGATCCTTAGTTCCATAGGTGGACGCCGTTTCGAGATATCGCCATAAAGGTGGACCAGGGGTGACGCTAGAATGTGTTTGTACGATATGGGAATCAAATGAAATGTGTTACTGAGCATTTTAAGAGGGAGTGGGCATTAGGTCTATAGGTGGACGCCTTTTCGAGATATCGCCATTAGGGTGGGCCAGGGGTGACTCTAGAATGTTTGTACGATATGGGTATCAAACGAAAGGTGTTACTGAGCATTTTAAGAGGGAGTGGGCATTAGGTCTATAGGTGAACGCCTTTTCGAGAAATCGCCATAAAGGTCGACCAGGGGTGACTCTAGAATATGTTTGTACGATATGGGTATGAAATGAAAGGTGTTAATGAGTATTTTCAAAGGGAGTGATCCTTAGTTCCATAGGTGGACGCCGTTTCGAGATATCGCCATAAAGGTGGACCAGGGGTGACGCTAGAATGTGTTTGTACGATATGGGAATCAAATGAAAGGTGTTACTGAGCATTTTAAGAGGGAGTGGGCATTAGGTCTATAGGTGGACGCCTTTTCGAGATATCGCCATTAGGGTGGGCCAGGGGTGACTCTAGAATGTTTGTACGATATGGGTATCAAACGAAAGGTGTTACTGAGCATTTTAAGAGGGAGTGAGCTTTAGGTCTATAGGTGGACGCCTTTTCGAAATATCGCCATTAGGGTGGGCCAGGGGTGACTCTAGAATGTGTTTGTACGATATGGGTATCAAATGAAAGGTGGTAATGAGTATTTTAAAAGGGAGTAATCCTTAGTTCTATAGGTGGACGCCTTTTCGAGATATCGCCATAAAGGTGGAGCAAGGGTGACTCTAGAATGTTTGTACGATATGGGTATGAAACGAAAGGTGCTACTGAGCATTTTAAGAGGGAGTGGGCATTAGGTCTATAGGTGGACGCCTTTTCGAGATATCGCCATTAGGGTGGGCCAGGGGTGACTCTAGAATGTTTGTACGATATGGGTATCAAACGAAAGGTGTTACTGAGCATTTTAAGAGGGAGTGAGCTTTAGGTCTATAGGTGGACGCCTTTTCGAAATATCGCCATTAGGGTGGGCCAGGGGTGACTCTAGAATGTGTTTGTACGATATGGGTATCAAATGAAAGGTGGTAATGAGTATTTTAAAAGGGAGTAATCCTTAGTTCTATAGGTGGACGCCTTTTCGAGATATCGCCGTAAAGGTGGAGCAAGGGTGACTCTAGAATGTTTCTTTTCGAGAAATCGCCATAAAGGTCGACCAGGGGTGACTCTAGAATATGTTTGTACGATATGGGTATGAAATGAAAGGTGTTAATGAGTATTTTCAAAGGGAGTGATCCTTAGTTCCATAGGTGGACGCCTTTTCGAGATATCGCCATAAAGGTGGACAAAGGGTGACTCTAGAATATTTGTACGATGTGGGTATCAAACGAAAGGTGTTACTGAGCATTTTAAGAGGGAGTGGGCATTAGGTCTATAGGTGGACGCCTTTTCGAGATATCGCCATTAGGGTGGGCCAGGGGTGACTCTAGAATGTGTTTGTACGATATGGGTATCAAATGAAAGGTGGTAATGAGTATTTTAAAATGGAATGGGCTTTAGTTCTATAGGTGAACGCCTTTTCGAGAAATCGCCATAAAGGTCGACCAGGGGTGACTCTAGAATATGTTTGTACGATATGGGTATGAAATGAAAGGTGTTAATGAGTATTTTCAAAGGGAGTGCTCCTTAGTTCCATAGGTGGACGCCGTTTCGAGATATCGCCATAAAGGTGGACCAGGGGTGACTCTAGAATGTGTTTGTACGATATGGGAATCAAATGAAAGGTGTTACTGAGCATTTTAAGAGGGAGTGGGCATTAGGTCTATAGGTGGACGCCTTTTCGAGATATCGCCATTAGGGTGGGCCAGGGGTGACTCTAGAATGTTTGTACGATATGGGTATCAAACGAAAGGTGTTACTGAGCATTTTAAGAGGGACTGGGCATTAGGTCTACAGGTGGACGCCTTTTCGAGATATCGCCATTAGGGTGGGCCAGGGGTGACTCTAGAATGTGTTTGTACGATATGGATATCAAATTAAAGGTATTAATGAGGGTTTTAAAAGCGAGTGGCCCTTAGATGTACATATATGTGAAGGCAGTTTCGCGATATCGACCAAAATTGGACCAGGTGATCCAGAAAATCATCTGTCGGGTACTGCTAATTTATTTATATATGCAATACCACTAACAGTATTCCTGCCAAGATTCCAAGGTCTGTTGATTTCGCCTTGTAGAACTTTTTCATTTTCTTCTACTTAATATGGTAGGTGTCACACCCATTTTACAAAGTTTTTTCCAAAGTTATATTTTGCGTCAATAAACCAATCCAATTACCATGTTTCATCCCTTTTTTCGTATTTGGTATAGAATTATGGCATTTGCTTCATTTTTCGTAATTTTCGATATCGATAAAGTGGGCGTGGTTATGGTCGGATTTTGGCCATTTTTTATACCAAGATAAAGTGAGTTCAGGTAAGTACGTGAACTAAGTTTAGTAAAGATATATCGGTTTTTGCTCAAGTTATTGTGTTAACGGCCGAGCGGAAGGACAGACGGTGAACTGTGTATAAAAACTGGGCGTGGCTTCACCGAGTTCGCCCATTTTCACAGAAAACAGTTAACGTCATAAAATCTATGCCCCTACCAAATTTAAGAAGGATTGGTAAATTTTTGTTCGACTTATGGCATTAAAATTATTCTAGACAAACTAAATGAAAATGGGCGGAGCCACGCCCGTTTTGAAATTTTCTTTTATTTTTGTATTTTGTTGCATCATATCATTACTGGAGTTGAATTTTGACTTAATTTACTTATATACAGTAAAGATATTAATTTTTTTGTTAAAATTTGAATTAAAAAAAAATTTTTTTTAAAAAGTGGGCGTGTTCTTCATCCAATTTTGCCAATTTTTATTTAGCACATATATAGTAATAGTAGTAACGTTCCTGCCAAATTTCATCATGATATCTTCAACGACTGCCAAATTACAGCTTGCAAATTTTTAAATTACCTTCTTGTAAAAGTGGGCGGTGCCACGCCCATTGTCCAAAATCTTATTAATTTTCTATTCTGCGTCATAACTTCAACCCATCTACCAATTTTCATCGCTTTATCCACCTTTGGCAATGAATTGTCGCATTTTTTCTGTTTTTCGAAATTTTCGATATCGAAAAAGTGGGCGTGGTTATAGTCCGATATCGTTCATTTTAAATAGCGATCTGAGATGAGTGCCCAGGAATATACATACCAAATTACATCAAGATACCTCAAAATTTACTCAAGTTATCGTGTTAACGGACAGACGGACGGACGGACGGACATGGCTCAATCAAATTTTTTTTCGATACTGATGATTTTGATATATGGAAGTCTATATCTATATCGATTCCTTTATACCTGTACCACCAACCGTTATCCAATCAAAGTTAATATACTCTGTGAGCTCTGCTCAACTGAGTATAAAAACACAGCAAACAAAGCTTATTGTCACTAATGTCTAGCCGAATGACGGCAAAATCTTTTCAATTATACATATCGATTAAACCCACTGAGTTATTTAAGAATCTTTACATTGTTGTTGTAAGTATTAATGATGCTCTCATTAGGACAATTTTTTTTCGTCTCATGTGATGCGATGACTCCAATTAAACCCTAGCCATCAGGAATCTTGTAGATGATACAAGGACTTAGCTAATTTCTGCCTCGTTTGAGAATGTGACGAAGTGGCTTAGTTGCCAGCGAACCCCTCCACTCTCTCTATCATATGGACCGTGCCTATCAAAGTTACACATATCAGGCAGCCATGATTAAGACGGTTCTTTTTCCCCCATTCAATAATAGGCCACTAATACAGCTGAAGCTAATACAGCTGAACTCGAATCACTTAGAAATTTAAAACGAAGACTAGTAGGCGCGAGGAGAAATAGTAACGCAAGCCAAAGAAGATGATATTCCTACAAGTGATGAGTCAGATGTGAAGATCAAAGGCAGTGAAAAAGTCTATGAACTTAGTTGCAGGTGAGCCCAAACAGAGAAGCTGATTTAAGAAGGTAATATCGACTAGTATTACAAATTCTCTTCTTCTTCTTCAAGCAGCGATAAGAAAATTCGATGTTGATGGTCCTTTATCGGATACAGATGTGGAACGTTTTGAAAAATAGTACCATTAAAATACGACTTGATGGGATCACGATGAATATTTCTAGGTGATCCGAGCTCCTCCTTCCCTGAAAGGTTTGGAAACTGTTCAGCTTTTGAGAGTAATGATAGACCGAAGCCACCAGGTGAGATAGCGTTTGTCATGGGACTGCGAAGAAGTGGAAACAAGTTGAAAGCAACTCGCCATGACAAACCCCTCGAAACTGCGACAGGTATGAGGAGGAAGTAGCTTCAGGCTGAATGAAACGGTAGTACTCGACAAAAAGCTTGATTTTAAGAGGCTGAAGTGTCTAGTTCCACGCAGCTGGCCAGCCGCATCGACAAGATAAATACTTTCGTAGAAAGAAGACAAGGGGCACCTGAAGCGGGAAAGCAACTATCTCGAAAGCTGCAAGTCAGAAAAGGAGAATAAAAAATTGTTAATATGCCAAAAAGGGGGAGGACGGGTGAAATGGGTTATAAGGCAGGCAACACCAAGACTCTTGCTTTCTCGGAGAGACAGTGACTCCGGCTTTACCCGATTGTATGAATATTGGGTCGAGACAGCTCTTGGCTGTGGCGCTAATTGACCATAGCAATCCCTTTGGGTAGATGTCTACTGAAATGTGTAGATCTGAAGAAAGAGCACTTCTTCTTAGCTTCATAATTAGGATGATACAATACAAATCACGAGGACTAGGCAAGGTATGATGTCAAACGGGCATTATGACGCCTACTGAAATAGTCATGCATAGAAGAAAAGTAAGTGTAGTAAAGTTGGTGGTAAGAAAAGGAATGTGCCTCGGATAAGCCAATATTCCCCACCAGAGCGAGGCTTTTCAACATATCACTCCTACCCACCGATAGGTGGAATGAACGAAGTTAACAAAAACTCTTCTCATGGTGATTTAGGTTAAAAATGCGGACGCTGTGCCACAATAAAACTACTACCGCTCCAAGCCGCTGATCAATTTGTCACACAGCTATGTTCCATTTAATGATGTAACAGAGCAGTGAGTGCTTCAATTCGTACTACCGGTGGCGACACTAGAGGTCTGACGAGTTCAAGTGACAACTAGTATGGTCGAAAACGTTTTCCGCTACCCTGAGGACCACGCTGGTCTTCTGTTGCTACATGAAAGTTAGGGTTGCAGGCGCGTACGCACAAAAAATTTGATTATGGAGAAGAGTAAGAAAGGCATATTGTGCCGAATATTAGCATCACTATGCTGTTAGTAAATAATCACAACAACAAAAGCAGCAAGCAGCCACACTTCTGTACATGTACACATTAAAGAAAGCAGCCGCACTTATGTACAAGGCAACGAAGAATATTCCATACACATAACCATCAGCTAAGAGCAGAAGTTGTTACTCACACATAAACACGCATATAGCTAAATAACCAAGTATTAGATAAAACTGTTCCAGAAGGCAAGTTCGTGAAAATTCTAGATCTTAGGAGAAATATGCAAGCAAGGCAAGAGAGAATAAAAGCAGCGCTAGCTGAGGACTAACTTATCAGTTTGATTTAAACACGCTATTAGTGATATATAATTGTGATTGTGAAGTCCTACTCCCAAAGTAGCCTAATAACGACTAGTTTGCAATACTGAATATTATAGTTATTTTTTCGACAGTTCAGCGATTCGAACTTTAACAGAATGTGTATAATTATCAAGAATTTCCCAGAATTCATTACAATATGTTAGATAAAGTAGGACAAGTGTATAATACTTCTTTATTGAAATTTCAGCGTTAGATTGAACTGGGCGGTCAATAAAGACTGCATATAGAGTGAATGTGTCCATAGTGTTAAAATTTATGTAAGGTCTGAAAAACTCATAATTCATTACTTGTAAGATATAATTTCGAAAATGTCATTATGATGTCATAACTCTAATTATATCTCCGATTTAATTTTTTTCACTCATCCTCTCCGTAGGCACCGAGAGCATACCTGGTCCAGCTGAAGATGTTCACGCTACCTCTGTAACAAATACCTCAATTAGTCTTGCATGGCGTCAACCTGGTTTCGAGGCCACCGATTTCACGCTCAACAAAGCAACAAGCGAAGATAGTCCTAATATGTCCTCTACCGAAAATGTTACTAAAGACGTCGCAACTAGTGAAACCTCAATCGAAGATGCGATTGTTGATGATGATATCGATTTTATTGTGCAATATGGCAAAGTCAATAATATGACGCTTTATGAGACTGTGGCCAAGCTGGAAAATGTGAGTATCCATTAAAAGAACCATATAAAAATACACACATATGTATGTATTTAGTATTTACATATTAAATCTATATTTAAACCAGTTGAGTTCAGTAAACTCGTAAAAAAATGTTAATTAATCATGTGGACGCTGTCGTATGAACTTGAACTTTTGGCTGTGACTATTTGCACCAGCTGGTATTTCGAGTTACATTTTTCGTTAAGGGACTACACAGGGGTAGGAGTAAAGCTCAGTTTAATTTCAAAAGCCTAATGCATAAGAATCGCTGTCGACGTAGCGACTTAGCGCCCGTGGATTGAAAATCTTCACCATATTTTGAAAATGTCACCCACATTCCGTGACCGGCTTTCTCACTACGTTTGCTGTTCCAGATTTCTTGTAATTAGTAAAACATCATTGAAAGGGATTTTACCGTTTCTTTGCCCCAGCACAACTTTTTGTTCCATGCGCCTCGTTGTCCATTCCTATAGCCTTTAGATGAATGCTAAATCACTTGACTTTGTGTCCAATATGTTTGCTCCGATCCAGAAGTAAATTTATATACATCGCAATTCAACAACCGAGGTCTGGAGGTCCTGAGTTGGGTTCTGGCTCTTGACAAAGATAGTTGTTGTTGTTGTGGTAGCAGTATTTTTCATGCGTATGACCATCCTAAAGAGATTTGCTTTCGGCACACGCAACAAAACTATTTCTCTGGGCCGGGGTTAGGTTCAACACCTTCCCAGAGCAGAGAGTATGAAGCACTCTCGCTGCAAGGACGATTTGTGGGAGAGACGCAACAAATTAAACGCGGTTACACTTAAATGAAAGCTCTTTGCCCAACGCTATGCACCTTCTCACGTTATAAGCTAAATGTATCTTGTTCGAATCCTCGACCCCTTGACAAAGCTATACGATACAAGTACATAATCTTTAAGCTCCATTTAAACTCATATCTTCAAACACAATCAAAGGCTGTGGCCAACCTTTTCATTTCACAGACATGCAAAAACGTGTTTTCGCTTCAACAATATCTTCGCATAAGCAGCCTGTCCACTGCTGTCAAGCGACATACTCAGCCAAGTTCATATAATGCATCTTCCGTCAACTCCAACCACAATTATGGGATGTAGCCAACACTTTCTTCTGATCTTCAGAGTTAGTTTTCAATGATTGATATTTTTGAGACGGACAAGATGTCGAATTCTCTGGAGCAGGTAGTACCAATGGAAAACTTTATAGTATACCTGGAAAGAATCTATGGGTGAACTCTCTTCACTCTCCCCACAATTGAGGTGGAAACACATCCCCCGCGATTCAGCTCAATCCTCAACGTAGGAGTTATTGTATACAAGTAGTAAATGTACAATATTAGCTAAAAGATAACCCTAGGGTTTTTGAAATTTTGATCGCTCTAAACGTGGTTCCACTAATATACCCACTAAAACCCACCCACCCACTAAACTAAACTAAACTAAACTAAACTAAACTAAAATAAACTAAACTAAACTAAACTAAACTGAACTAAACTAAATTAAACTAAACTAAACTAAACTAAAATAACGAAATCAAACTAAACTAAACTAAATTAAACTAAACTAAAATAAACTAAACTAAATTAAACTAAACTAAACTAAACTAAAATAAACTAAACTAAACTAAATTTAAACTAAACTAAAACAACTAAACCAACTAAACTAAACTAAACTAAACTAAACTAAACTAAACTAAACTAAACTAAACTAAACTATACTAAACTAAACTAAACTAAACTAAACTAAACTAAACTAAACTAAACTAAACTAAACTAAACTAAACTAAACTAAACTAAACTAAACTAAACTAAACTAAACTAAACTAAACTAAACTAAACTAAGCTAAACTAAACTAAACTAAACTAAGCTAAACTAAACTAAACTAAACTAAACTAAGCTAAACTAAACTAAACTAAACTAAACTAAACTAAACTAAACTAAACTAATTTAGTCGCCTTTTACGGCCGGTATACATAAATCCATTTATTTTTGGTGGCAAAGCGTTGGGCAATAGAGAGCAATTTATAAATTAATCCGAATTTTTATTGAAACTACGCATATTGTGATTAAAATTGACATGCACTAACGCTTGTTACACGGCTTTAACTCCTTAATCGAAACGGTCATAAGCAATTATTTGTGTACGCTAATGAAGTGCAGAGTTATGCGTATTTGACTGGAAGTGTATATGTATGCATGTATGTTTGTTTAAGCAGTTGTTTAGTTAATTAACATAAATTCTTGACAAGATATGCATATCAAGTAGCGTATGAAGTGAGCAAATATTTGCATTAAAACTATTGAGTGCTGCTCTTCAGTAGTAAGATCTCGTCAGAAAAGACAATCAGGCCTAAACTGCGTTCAAGTTAAACTATTATAACGAAGACTTAAGTGATTTGCAACAAGTTGAGTGCAATTGTTTACTTAAGCGAATATGTAAAGAGTCACGCATTTGAAGTCAAGGTAATTCGAGGTAAATAATTTTAAATACTAAATGCAAATGTTTGAAATGCTTTTGAAAAATTCATAAAAGGCGGAAAGCCTATACCAATAATAATCACCAGAAATTTGTTAAGATCCATAGGTTATGGGTTGGTTGGGTGGCAGCTGTTCCAACTAAGTGGAAACAACTAAATCGATTACTTTTACATGCCGTTGTTATGACGGCACTGAAACTAGTTTTAAGGTATGAACCCTAGTAGTTTCGATGAGGGCATGCATTCAAAAACTAGTCACAAGGATCTCGATATCGAGAAAAAGGTGGCGGCAGTCAGCACTTCCTTAGTTGACCCGAGATTTCACTTTTTCAAAGTTAGAATACAATTTACGATCCGATTACTATAAGACAACCATCTGACAATCGCTTCCCACGGTATGGGCTGTCATTTCACTGTAACTCCATTTAGTTTGTCTCACTCGAAGAAAAATGGCCAGCACGTTTTGCCGGAAATTTGTAATTCATTTGCATTCTTCAGTAAACAAGCCTGGACGATGTGCAAACAAACAGGCACATAAGCACAAACACGAGGTTCCACCCATTCCCACAGAAGTTGAAAAAGCCATTAAAAACGTCAAGCCCTCTAAATCATTGGGCCCAGACAGTAAAGCCGTACCAATGCTGAAACCACTTGCCAATGAGAAAGTAAGCTACCTGATGCACGTTTTAAACTTTTTTGTTGAAGTACTTTGTCATTCCCGAACAATGAAAAATGGCAAGGATAATTCTACTAATTAAGCCTAGAAAACCAGCTAATAAAGGTGAGTCACATCGGTCGATATCACTCCTCTTGCCAGTAGCGAAGACATTGGAAACCGTCCTGCTATATCACTTTACAGCGAATACTCGCTTAGCCACCTACAGTATAGCTTCCGCAATATGCAAAGCACCACCATAGCGCTAGATGCCGTAGACATAAAGATAAATTACGGACTGATCTATTATATGATGGCACTCGTGGCACTTGACCTGTCAAAACTGTATTTACTTAATTGGCGCTTAACAGTTTAAACGGTATTGGCCGTCAAAGAAGGCGCGCCGGTTGCTTGTTCGCTGTGCAAACTGGCGTCAATTGGTCACAACAAGGGAGTTTAAATAGTTTTCCACCTGGTGCTTCCAGCGGAGTGGGCCCCCTCTTCCTCTGCTTCCATAGGCGGGTTCCGATAAAAAAAACTTTCTTAGCCGGAGTGTCAACTTTCATTCGCCCAATCAGCATAACCGCTTCGTTTTAAGTCGCTGTATTTTGTTGACAATAGTCTCACATGTACATGTACAAATTTATTTATAAACTTTGTCTGCGCATAGCTCGTACAGCGTAGAGGAATCTTTTGAGGAACTTTTCTCTCGAATACTCCCAGAGCCGCTTCTGTCATGGTCTATGCTTCTGCACCATATAGCAGGACGAGTACGACAAGTGACTTGTAGAGCATGATGATGACCTGTAAAAAGCTTTAGGCAAAGTCAACGACGGCCAGCTAATCCAAGACATAGAAGGTTCACTCCATCCCATTCTCTAAAAATATGTGCCGCAAATTATCTAAATGGTCGGCAAGCGTCGATTCAATTTAGGGACGAAACCTCAAAACTTTGGAGAATTAAACAGAGAGTGCAACAGGGTGATGTCTCACGCCACTTCTGTTTAATTTTTACATTAAATCTGCCTTCAGCACCAGAAGGAGCTACTACTAATTTCCTGTGCCGACGACTGCACGGCAATGGCAATAGGACTTGGCCCTTCAATAGACGAATTAATTTCATGTTAATATACAAATATCTCCCGACTCTTTCTAGTTTCATCATTTCACAGACCAAATCCACGGTACGATTTAGTTGACAATTCTTGAATTCGTCTAAGCAGGTCGATATGCTGTCACATCAATAACAACAACAAAATTGGCTGCTGACTTATGTGCACTCTCAACACTACTTCTTATTGAATAGCGAGACTTTACAAACTATGGTCTTTTTTGGCTCAGTAAGAATTTTGTTTGCTTAGAAAACTTTTTAAAAGCATATAGGGTTGGATATAAAAAAAAAAAAAAGGAACAGCAACTGTTAATAAATAAATAAAAAAATTTACAACATAATACTTAACACCGAACGTGCTCAACAATCATAAATGGTTATTTGCAGTGGCAGCAAACCAACTGACTTACCTGGCAAGATTACACGATTTTACAATTTTACATCCACTCCTCCCGAATCGCTCACGTACATAAGTTGTTGTTGTTTTTATACCCAGCTGTACCTGTACACATAATTTTGATTGGATACCGGTTGGTTGTACAGGTATAAAGGAATCGAGATAAATATAGACCTTCATATATTAAAATCATCAGTATCGAAAAAAATTTGATTTAGCTATGTCCGTCCATCCGTTCGTCTGTCTGTCCGTGTGTCCGCAATAACTTGAGCAAATATTGAGATATATTTAACAAATTTGGTATACGGGCTTATCAGGTCACAGAATAGATTATTATTCAAAATGAGCAAAATCGGATGATAACCACGCCCACTTTTTGTATATATAACATTTTGGAAAACACAAAAAACCTGATTATTTAGTAAATAATACACTTAGAACGTTCAAATTTTACGTGTGGAATGATTTTAAGACTCTTGATAAAATCAGTTTTCAAAACATAAATAATCATAAAACAAAAACCGTTAAACCTATCATAACAAAATTCGGCAGAGAGGTTGCCTTTACTATAAATAATATTGCGAAGAAAGTTTTCGAAATCGGTTAAGGACCAGGCCCAATATTATATAAAAGATTTTTAAAAGGGGCGTGGACAAATAAAATAAGCTATATCTTTGCAAAACAGAACTTAATATTAATTACATTCCTTTCCCAAGTAGAGTTATAACAAGAACTAAGGAAAAAAAATCAAATTTTTTAAAATGGGCGTGACGCTGCCCCTTTTTAGACTAATCTTCTATGTTTCGGGAGCCATAACTCGAAGAAAAATTAACGGATCGTTATAAGATTGGGTACACATATTACAGCAGGAAAATTTCTAGCAACAATGGAAGGAATCGGCTAAAGACCACGCCAACTTTTATATTGCAAAACAGTTTTTATTTAGACTATTTTGGGAGTAGTGCGTCACAATTATATTATACTACAGTTAATAGAGTGTTTAAATCAAACTTATTACTGATTCCTCAGCTTGCGCTGCTTTTATGCTCTCGTTCGCATATTTCTCATAAGGTCTAGATTTTTCGCGAACATGGAACCGTTCTTATTCTTGGTTATATAGCTATATGCGTGTGTATGTGTGAGTAACAACTTCTGCTCTAAGCTGATGACTACATTTGTGTATGTGAGACAATATCTTTGCTTTAAACTGCTGGAAATTTGTGTGGAATATTCTTCGTCGCCTTCTATGGAAGTGTGCCTGCTTGCTTTAATGTGCACATGTACATAAGTGTGGCTGCTTGCTGTTTTTGTTGTTATGATTATTTACTAACAGTATAGCGATGCTAATATTCGCCGCAATAGTTTTGTATTAATGATATTTCACTTATCAAGTTTTATTGTAAGAGAAAATTGGGAGACTTTTTTTTTAAGGGCGGTGCCACGTGCTATGTAAAAAAGAAATTTATCTGAAATGAACAACTGTAAAATTGAAGCTCACGCTGAGTATATAATGTTCAGTTGCACCCAAACTTAGACACCCTTACTTGTGTTTCTTTATCTTAATTTGTTCTCTTGTTATTTCACAATGATAACACATCAATATGATGTGCCAAAATACAACAACAAACTATTACATTACGTGTATATTACTTACTTACAACTCACATTAATCGGTCATGTTTAAAGTGTGCGGTGGCGCATGCGCAAACTATTTAACTGCAAACAAGTCACACCGTTTTACAAATACTGAAACTAAGTGTAATGTAACTGCTTGGTCCGGGGCGAGAAGGGTGGCGGTTAGGCATGGTGGTAGCCCGGCTGAGGCTCGTCGGCGTTGAGGCGCGGTTCTTGCCACCTTCCTCGACCCACAGTCACAAAAACAAAATTATAATTAACATGCCTATAGGTGGAGATCAGGGACCAGAAAAGGAGTCAAAAAAAAAGAAGGGAAAGAAAACAATGGAAAGAAAGGAAAGCGGTAGGAGACCGTCCGTGTCAGGTGGAGTCATCCCTCCCCTCTTGCTCATGAGGCATGAACAACCTTGAACTCCACTTTGACTCCGATAACCTAGTGGAGTTCCCTTATCCTGACTTCGTCCGTCTGTTAAAGTCTAAAGTCGGGCCTACTACATGGTCTGTCAGTCTAGTAGCAACACCTCACTCATTCCTAGTGTGCCACAAGGGCAACACCCACACTAACACAAAGAAAAATCTAGACCTGCATCATTCTTAGTACTATTCAACTATGGAATTTGAAATAAATCATTTATTTTTCTAACTAGATTTATTTTTCACAATGTTTTATTCACTCTTATATGTCTAATTATTTCAACCCATGATTATGGGATCTTAAGTTATCTATATCTACCCTGAACCAAAATATTAAATGTTAATCTATTTATGAATTCAAAAAAAAACATAGACAAAGATTTGAATGATATGAAAAAAAAAGTGTGAAACTTTCTAAAGGAACACCCTTTTCACAATTCAAGATGTGGGATTGATACAAATTTGAGAAAAAAATTTAATTAACTTAAAACTAGAATAAAGAAATGCAATAAACAAATTATACCTATTAATAGACCACCCTTTACCTATCTCACCTAATATAATTCAAAAAGTGTCGTGAGTGTTTCTTAGCAGTGATCCACTAATGTGTATCAGTATGTAATATAATAAAAATAAAAAAATGTGTAAAGGGCGCAAAAAAAGGAGAATAAACAAGATTTATCAATGTATCATATTACCAATCGTGGAAGTCACCACGCTCATCTGCAGACTAGGTACCAAGGCTGGAGCGGCGGGCGGCTGAAAGTAAAAAAGAAAAGAAACAAATAGGAACAACAATCCTAGTGGATTTCCTACTCTATTATACAGAACTAAGTGTCCACATGGGCTGGCTTGTAATTTTCACCACATGAAACTTTTAGTTCCGGTTTGTACAGAAAAACATGCGTATACACATTCGTAGTGCTCGCGTAAATTATTATAAAAAAATATAAAGAAAATATTAATAAATTAATTTTATCTATGTAGTAAGTTAGATTAGTGTTATAAATTCAGTTTTGCCAAGAAAAAAAGAAGGAAATAAAAAAACGCAATAAAAAAGGTAATTAAACGAATGTACAAATTTTCTATTGCGTATTCTAGCAAATCCTCGTGGCCTGCAACATGGACTTCCTAAGTTCATAATTTACCTTCACGGGAAGGTAATAACTAGTTTTCTTTTCTTTTGAAAGACAAAAAAAATTCAAGGAAAAGAATCAATGAAAAGAAAAAGCAACAAAAACTCAAAAAGTGCAAGAAAATTAATATCGATAGTTCAGCGTGGCTGTCTATCAGATAAAATAAGAGAAATTCATGTACAAGATGAGAAAGGAATTATGAACATATACATATTTCTATAAAATACTTAAAGTACAAAGTTATAAAAAGTTTAAAGAAAGGTCGAACCCGGCGAACTTATGTCGGTCGCCCTGTGTTGAGTTGGTGATGTGGTTAAAAGTGGTGCGCAGCGCACTCTCCCTATTAGCGATCTACAGACAGTCAGTCGCTCATTTGCTCACTTGCTCACTTACTTGGTTATTGCCAGTCCAAACTAGCAATGTTATTTATAAGTTGTGATGCGATGATATGTAATGTGATGGAATGGGGTATGCTGTATGCTGTGATGTGATGTAGTGATGTGATGTGACGTCGCCTGATGGTGTTGTGTCGTGCCGCCGTTTTGCGTTCTTATAGGATGGGTTTTATAGGTTGGTGGTAAGTGTCGCAATAGGCGTGGATCCACCTCTGGCTGCTTGCGGCTTATACTTAGTAGTGTTTGTGCTTACCGTGTTTGTTGATGTACTGTTGTTAGTGTTTAGTGATGGTTTTTTTCTGTTGATGATGTGTAGCATTTATGTGTATTGCTCGCAGTGTTAGAGGTGGTTGGTGTGTGGTATTGCCTGTTGTTGCTAATGTTGCGTGGTTTTGTGGTGTACTTGCTTGTGTGGAGAGGTGGTTGTTGAGCGATGTTACCCGGGTTTATCATTAATGTCGTGTGCCTTTGCGTGTATTTGTTATGAATGCAGGTGTTTTGTTTAACGTGATTGGTGCTTAATGTGCTTGTATGCCGCAGGTGTTGGGTTTCTATGGTATTTGTGGTTGCAGGTTTTGCGTTTTGGCTGGCGGGTAGATGTGTGGCTGGTGTGTGTTTCGCCTAGATGGAAGTGGGTTGATGTGGTGTTTGTGGTTGTATCTTTTGCGCTTTGGGTGTTTTACTATCGGTTGCTGGTGTTTGTTGGATGTGGTCGTATGCTGCTGATGTTGAGTTGATGTGTTTCGCCTAGATGGCGGTAGAATCCCTCTCGGAGGCAGACGCGGTTTCTGGTGGGAAAGAAAAAGGGGCATATTACCATCGGGCAAAGGTCGATAAGGGTACCTAAGGCGGTAATCCTGTTAGGGTATCGGCTAGTTAAGGGTGGTAGTTTTATGTGACTTACCGGTGGTTGTGCTGAATCGGCTGCTGGTAATGATTCTGCTGATTGCCATGGACAGGGTGTCGTGTGGTTCCGGCACTTTAACTTTAGGACACTCACTATAGAAATGTATTTAATTATTTTTTATTTTTCACTTCCACTCGCGAGGTAAGGCGTCCGTTCGACTCTATGACTTTTAATTTTTGCAAATGAAAAACGGAATTTCCCTTCTTTTATAGATTATTTGATTCCTGTTGCAACTCCCGTTTTCCTATCTACATTTTTTTGTTTTTTGCAGTCAAATCCCCTTTCTTAAAAGTCACTCAAAAATCCTGCTAGGCGTCAAACATGTTGGCTACAACCTATTGTTTTGTATTTACCCACATACACACATAATATGCAGTTGGTTTGCAGACAATTGGCATTGTTACTTGCAGAGACAGTGGTGCGCGTGCGTGTAGGCGCACAGGGGCGTAGTTTGTTGAAAGGCTGTCGTTACATAAGTCAATGGCACAGAAGCAGCTGTGCTCAATTTGATTTGTGTTGCAGCGTTGTTATGTCACTTGCTTTATGATGGTGTATTTCGTTTTTGATGGCCTATTATACCACCATATTTACATTGATGATTGCAGCAAAGATTGACGGCTGAAGTCAGAAGGTCGTCAAAGGGGCAACAGTTTAATCGCTATTGCCAATATTGATGCGTTAGAATACTTAGATGAATTGGTGATTTTTGAAATTTAGAAATTTAGAAGCTGCTAACATTTTCTTATTGTATGGTGCATATTTCACTCAGGAACTTTTGATCAACGCCAATAGGCATGCGGCTTATAAAGCCTTTAGTTCAAATGTACTATTTTAAGATTAAGATCATATGAGTCTCGAGTGTGGATCTCCTAGCGCGCATGGGTACAAGTGAACCGAATGTAGATCTCTGTAGGCAGTACGGAGTACCCCTGACCACCTGAGGTTTGCTCCTCGATAGATAGATAGGGTCTCGTGGATGGCAGTTGATCTGCTAAAGTTATCTTAAAAGATATAGCAATGAACTTTCCCGTTGTCCAGGTGAGCTTCTCTTACCAGGATGGCTTCCA
This sequence comes from Eurosta solidaginis, assembly GCF_040869045.1. NCBI lineage: Eukaryota > Metazoa > Arthropoda > Insecta > Diptera > Tephritidae > Eurosta > Eurosta solidaginis. The sequence goes on from NC_090323.1 coordinate 47,662,225, forward strand.
CTCAACCTAACCTAACGTTCCGTCTAAAGTTATGTTAGCAAACTTCATTTTGATGCACATATCTCCTGGCACCAATTGCTGATGTTTAAGTATGACCAAACTCCGTTCAAACCTATTGGTGTGGACAATAAACCTGCTGATACCTTTTACAGAGCCTTCAGCTACTTACTTAAGTTCCGGTAGTATATAACTTCCCATAGTTAGAAACCTAGTTAGAAACCTCAGTGTAAAATGAAACTGAAGAAACCCTCAATTTCAAAATGTATTAGAAGAACACCTATTGAATATTTAAAAGTAATGTTAATTTACTTTAACCTTAACTACCTCAGAATTATGTTAAAGAGCGCCTGATCTCGAAATTTGTTTAAAAAATCCAGCTAAAATGGCTCATTTTGTGCAGGTATGAAACAAGTTCTGCGATAGGGAGGAGGAAGATTGTTCTGAAATTCAATACTTGATGGGTCCCATTCCAAATTGTTGTTGTGGTTGCTGTTGTAGCGATAAAGAAACTCCAACAATGTTTTGGGTAGTGTTGTCGATGTTGATGGTCCTTTGCCGGATATAGATCCAGATTCGGTAACATGCACCATTAAGTATAAGCCCGCCCACCTAGCACCCACACCGTTGTTCGATAAGGAACTTGGTGTCGCCAAAGCCTTGGATGCTAAAGAAATACGATTCGCGATGGTCTGGTGAGATTGACAATTGGGTTGGATAAGATATAAATTGCGCAACTAAAAGTAGGTATCTCGTTTCACAAGTGTGAAATCCCCTACTAGAAATATATACAAGTTGAATTTATTTATACTATGCTGTTAATTCTCAAAAATTACGATTGTTATTTTAAATTTCAATTGCATGTTTTGAATTGATTTCCTTCGTTGTCGCTGTTGCTGCTACTGGTTTTGGTCTGCTGTTACGAATACTTTGCCAACTATGTAAAATATGCTTCTTACCATCAACCGCCATCCAACTGCTTCAACAAAAACTATAAACCTTAAAACCCGCCAATGCTGATCGTCTTGCAAATAATACGTTTTGCGTTGAATATTCATATTTGGTGATGACCTTTACAGGAATTAACAACAAACGAGACCAGCATTATGTTGACAAATTTGGAGCCGAACGCTTTATATCGCATTACGGTGGTAACGCGTGGACGTTATGGCACAGCATTGCCATCATCGATGTTGCTAATCAATACGACCGATGATAAGAATGGTGAGTAAAAATACTTGAGCACTAATATTAGTACATATGTAGATATATATGAATTAGAGATGTGATGCTTCGAGTATTTATAGCACAACTTAATTAAATAGTGCAACGTCTGCCATCATAGGTTGATTTTCTTACAAAGTTGATCCTAAAAATAGTTTCAAAATCATCTAGAGATAGTATAGCAATAGTCCCGAAATGATTGAAAAATCAAACAATCCTAAAATGATCTTCAACATAATCTCGAACTGAGTTGAAATAGTTCTGATACGATCTGAAAATAATACGGAAATGATCGTACTGTAATACCGAAATTATCTTGAAATAATTTCCCAAATGTCCCATGATATTCCTGAAAATATTCCATAAATTATGCCAAAATATTTTCCTACTGCTACGAAAATTATATCGAAATGTTTCTGAGATAGCTTAAAATGATGAAAAAGAACCATTAAATAAGCCTGAAATAATCTCGAAACAGTTCTGAAATGTTCGAAAAAGCAAACAGTCCCAAAATGATCTTCAACACAATCTCGAACTGGGCTTGAAATAGTTGTGATATCATCCGAAAATAATACCATAATGATCGTAATGCAATACCGAAATTATCGTAAAATAATTTCCCAATTGATCCATGATAATCCCGAAAATAGCTCCTAAATTATGCCAAAATATTTTTGTACTGCTCCGAAAATGATCTCGAATTGTTTGAGAGATAGCCTGAAATGATGAAAAAAGAACCATTAAATAATACTGAAATAATATCGAAATAGTTTTGAAATGTTCGGAAAAAAGTATGGAAAAATTGCTGATGTAGCAAATACAATCAATATAGCAAAAACAATACCGAAATAATCCCGAAATTATCCCATAGTTATACCATTTCGAATATAGTTTTGAAATAATCCGTAAACAATAATAGATAGACCTGAAATGATCCGCAAATAACCATAAAATGATCCTGAAAACAGTCCCGAAACAATTTCGAAACAGTTCCAAAAATAATCTGGATATGTTACGGAGGTAGTTTCGAAATATTTGAAAGTCATCCCAAAAGAATCCCGAAATGGTACGAACACAATAATCTCTCAAGCAATAACTAAGTGATCCCCCCCCCAACCAAGGCAGTTCTGAAATCATGCTATCGATATGCTGAAATCTATACTGAAATAACTTGACTAAAACCCGAATAGTCCATAAATGAACAGGAGATCATTCATTGATCAAACATACAATCCTGGCACGTTCCGGAGATAGTCCAGAAACTATGAATTGGTTGTCATAAAATTATTCCAAAATGCTTTCAAATTGATTTAGGAAAAAGTACTGAAATGAGAGCAACTTTTGTTCACTTTTAATTTCTATTATTTATCCAGTCCAAAGTTGCAGTTTTTGGAAAGACTGATCCTCCGTGGTATATCTAACTGGGCAATGCCTTTTCTAGGTAAACGAAGACCTGGCGTTTCCAAGTTTAAATCTTGTTGAAAAAAATAACCTGTATCGAGATAATGGTGAGAAATTTACTTCAAACTAAAACGAAATCAGCATGTCATCCTTGTGACTTCATATTGGAACGAATTTTGGGGGATTCCGATTATTTTGCACCTTCTTCGTACGTTCTAATCGCTGAACTGTCGAATAAATAACTCCAATATTCAGTATTGCAAAAAGTATTTATTTAACTACTATGGGAGTAGTATTTCACAATAACAATTAAACTTAATTATACTTTCGGTTACCTCGTTCCCCTATTTTTCCTAAGGTCTAGTCGTTTCACGAACATGCCTTCTGGAACAGTTGTATGTCGGGCTTTGTTATTTAGCAATATACAAGCATATCTGTAGTTTATGCTTTTCTTCTAGCCATATGCGTGTGTATGTGTGAGTAACAACTGCTGCTCTTAGGTGCCAGCCACATATGTGTATGTGAAATAATCTCTCGGCTTCAAGCTGCTGGTTATGTGTATGGAATATCCTCCGTTGCCTTGTATATAAGAGTGGCTATTTGCTGTTTTTGTTGTTGTGATTATTTAATAACAGCATAGTGAGCTAATATTCGCCACAATATATTTTGTAGTAGCCCTTTAGAGCTAGGGTTATGAATAAATAATATTAGAGAACCTGCAACGGATTTATAAGAGATAAGTTGTTTTGTAAAATTGCCGCAGATATCTGTTCTATAATCACGGCAAAGCATTCGTCTTGCCCCCCGTTCGCTGCAAGAACCAATTTTTCACCTCCTATATAGATAAGTACTAGAGAATGTAGAACTGTAAGGTAAGTATGAAACTCTGTATTACCATTTCAATGAATGAACTCTGTTGCACTACCTTAATGACGTATCGGGGCCCCTATTTAGTTGAAATTAGCATTCCGTAGCAGAAGTAAAGGTTAGGTACAAAACTACAATTTGAATAATTTTAAGTAGACTGAGACGTCATACTGACTCTTCTTACTTAATTTGTAGGCAAATTCAATAACAACACATACGGTGCACCTTCCCCACCACACTCCATAACGATAACATCACATAGCGCAACTTGGATGCAGTTAACATGGCAGCCACCAGAGTTCTCACATCCACATGAGAAGATCACCTACAGGTAAATGAATCTACAATAAGAGTAAAATCATCAATGTGAACCTTAAGATATCCAAGATTTAGTTTGCCTGTCCCAGTGCCTGACTCCCAAAGTGACATCCCAGAGTGACATCTTCCGCATTTAAAAATAGTGCAGTTCAACTGTAACGAGCTAGCGAAAAACTACAGGAGTAATCGACGCTATGAAGGAGCGTCGCTCCGATCTTATCTAATAACTTGTCCCTGGTATAATATGATATGCAACGGAAGACCGTAAGAGGCAAAATAGAGGCCTTCACTCCATGTGTTCAATCCCGTAGTCGGAGACAGGGATAGCTCCAGCCATCATTAATTATAGTTCGGCTCATTTTGTTCTGGTATATTGAATAGCAGAATTACTAGAAAGAAAACAGGGGTGTAACATCAACTGAAGGAAGCGACTTGTAAGGGTTATTGTGAACTCATGTTGGTTGACAGCATGTTGTTCTTGTGAACAGATAAGTACTTCCGATAATACTCCCCGTCTCATAAGGTAGTCTGATGTGTCTGCCGCGGGGTCGTGCAGAGGCCAGTGGCAGGAGGGCTTTTATGACACACAAGAAAAGTTGTTCCCCACTTTGGGTGTAAACGTGACTCGCTCTCTGAAGATCCAATTTTGGTCAGATATGCTAAGACGTCCGACACACTGGAGTATGTAGCAATCTAAAGTTGGGTGGCATAGGTTTCATGTGGCAAAGGGTATACCTAAGCTTATCAGGAAGAATACGTTTGGTGGTGCCCTGCCTAGCAAGCTCGTTCCGAATTAAGTTTCCCTTAATATCCCTGTATTCCGGCACCCATATATGTGGTGTACATGGCACGGTTGAGCCATTTCCCTTAGAGATCGTTGACAGTTTATTGCTAGTTCAAAATTAAATGAGTAAGAGCCAAGGGTTTTGAAAGCCGATTGGCTGTCGCTAAAAATTAAGATTTCCTAGCCTATAATATGTTTTAATATCCAAACCGCGGAATCTATGATAAATGATACTTCTGCCTGGAAAACACTACAACGACCAAGTAGTCTGTGAGGGAGCTGGAAGTCTCGGGATAATCCAAGCCACTTCGGTCTATGGACTACTACCCAACAACGAATTGCACTACCTCCGAACTAGCGTGTAACTATCTCATTAACTAGGTACTAGTTCTTATTCCGACCCTTTTTTTGCGGGGGGGGGGGGCTGAAAAATGCCTAATGCACCATAATTGCTGCCGTCGCAGCAACCGTGTGTCCGTAGAGTAAAAACAGCCCCGTTTTGGAACCGTCACCCACCCCGGTACCACTTCCGCATTACTTCAGTGTGGCGTTCCATATTTCTCATATTTTAAGAGCCTACTGTTGTCCCTGCGTCTAGGTTCCCGCTATTTGCTCTGAGTGTCGATTTAATCACCACTGCTTCGCATGCGCATTTCTCTGCGCTCCCTCGCAGCATCAATCAGGCGTGTCATTACTATAAATGCCATTTTTCTCACTGCAGTCCAGCACTCTTTCCTGTTGCACATTTGTGATACTAAATTTCTCGTGGTAGGTTCCTCCCCAAAGACTCTATGCAAGACGAGTCTTTCCTCGTGGAAACGGGGGCAGTGGGACATGACGTGTTCTGCGTTTTCTAACTCCGTGGTACACATTGGGCAAAGAGGATCTTGCTCTATCCTACGCTTCCATAAATACTCTTTGAAACCGCATTGCCCACTCATTATCTGCGTGAGATTGTAGTTCACTTCGTCGTGCTTCCGCTCATTCCATTGAGCTACGTTCCAAACTAGCGTGAAGGTCCATCGCCGTTTACTCGAGGCCTCCCACCGTTCTTGCCACTTAACTATTGTTTGTGTCCTAGCTCTTTTCTTGGCTTCTTCAGAAGGTCGGTCGATATTAATGTTATACAGATCGGTCATTTCGCTCGCCAGTAAGCCCACTGGGATTTTCCGGGTTAGAACCAGGATCGTGTCGTCGGACACCGTCCGATAAGGACTTGCTATTCTTAAAGCAGCAAGTCGGTACGCTGCTATTATATCTTTTTTATGCGTCCGTTTAGATCCATACCACACTGGTGCTGCGTATAGTATTATTGAGCTGGCTACTGTGGACAATAGCTGACGTGTAGCTTCGCTCGGACCACCAATGTTAGGCATTATTCGCACAATCCCGTCCCTTAGCAGTAATTTTAACTGACACTTTTAATTGGTGATATCCTACGAAATGAGATTTACCCCTCCTTACTAGTTCAGTCGAAAATGGTTCTAAAATAGTCGCTGCCATTGATTGATCAAACTGCTACTATGCATCCGATGAATAATATGGCGGCCACTAGTTCACATGTAGTAGCACTTTGCAAAACCTCTTAATATATAAGGAGTCTTCTTCCTTCCACTTAGAGTATATCACAAACCCATGAAATCGGAAAAGTTCAACACAATCGACACCAGAGTAGCATGGCTTCGTATGAGCAATCTCAAACCAAGTTCTCAGCACATACTCTATATTGAAGCAATGGGCGAACATGCTACATCTTTGCCCTCCGAGACGTTGGTGGCGTGGACTGATCCAGCATTGCCTGCTTTTGTTGATGTAAGTGAAGGACTAAAGTAATTTCCTAATATAAACTAATTAATTTCTTCTTCTTTTCACAGCCTCCCACAGTACATCCAGCAGACAATATACCTGAAGGCGGCTCAATGACCATACTCTGCTTAGCATTGGGTAATCCTGCGCCAACAATATCGCTTTACGTTGGTGGTCATTTAGTTCGACAGGATACATCCAGACATATGGTTACCGTAATACATAATGTTAGCGCTGATATGGAGCATATTTCGTGTTATGCGGATAATGGCTATGGTGTGCCGATGCAGGCCACAAGGCGTGTCAATATATGCTGTAAGCAATATATACTCTTCTACCTCTTACTCACTCATGTTTCTAACTCTTTTTTGGTCTCACTTTAGATGCTCCAAAAATTACAGCCTCTGGCATCACAGTCGCGTCCGTGGGCGATGAAGTTGAACTACGCTGCACGGTTGACGCAAAACCTACACCAAAAACAATATTCTGGCGTGACCATGATGGTGGTATGCCTGTTATACAGGGTGGTCGTTATGATATCTCTACTAAAATGAATGAGTCACAATCGACGTTATATACAATGTCATTGCGCATCAATAAAATGCAAGCGACAGATGTTGGTGATTATTTCTGTCATGCTGAGAATGCTTTTGGTTCGGCAACACGGCCGGTGTCGGTGCGCGTACGCAATACGCCGGCGCTGGGACGTAATGTATCGGAATGTTGTCGTAAAATGAATGTTTCGTTGGCTTGCAGTGCCGCTTGTAGTTATTATGTTGATTTTGAGGCTATTGCTGATCGACCCGAATGTATTGTAGACTTTGATAAGTTGATGAAATGTGCTGCGGACGGTTCGGATCATCGTAGTTGTTGTGCTGATGCCAATGTGCCAAGGAAGTGTTTGAATTGGTGTCGTGGCGATGCTGTGCGTTCGAAAGAAGTATGCAGTTTGCAATATGCGCGCACCATTGTGGGCTGCTTTGAAATGAATAGAGAGAAGCTGCCGGGGCCACCGGAGAATATTGCAGTTAGCGTGATATCGGATAGTGAAGTGATGATAAGGTTAGTATGATTGCGACTTAGGAAAAAGTCGTAGAGGGATGTCAAATCAAAATTATAAATTCCTCATGGTTTGGTAAACTGATGAGCACAAATCTCCAGTGGCTTATCTGACCTAAGTAGATGTCTAATGCCGACTCCCACCTTTGGCAGCAGATGAAGGGGGAACCTCCACTTGGGTGGAAAGTGCAGGTGAGGAGAACTTCGTTATCGTCAAATAACCTGAAATTGGAATAGTTGCCGCGACTTACCACACAACGGCCAAAATCGCTGGAAAGCCCAAATAGTTGATAATTATAATGACTTTTCTGGCATGAATTTGAGCTATTACAAAGAATATCGGACCTCAATACAAAAAGTAATCTCAGGGAAGATGAGCGAAAAAAAAGAGACACCCTGGAAACTAATTACAAGTCTGTGACAGTTAAAGGCCAAGTTGGGAGAATACAATATGGCATGATAAGAGAACATCAGTAGTTAGGGGGTCAGAATATACCCGCGGTAGGTATGCCTGTCGTAAGAGGTGACTAAAATACCAGAATCAATGGGCTGTATAGCGCAACCCTTTAATGTTGCCAGCGCAATATATAGCTTCTCCAAACCCAATTGTCAACCTCACCTATCCTGTTTCACTATCAGACGAGGCTCTGGTGACCCCAAGCTCCCCATGGAACTTGGGGGTGGGGAGGGAGGGATGGCCTGAAGGTTTAATGTGGCCATATAAATCGTTCCCGAGATGGTCGGGCTAGCACCATAATGGTGCTGTGTTACGGGAGCGTACCGGATCTGTATCCGGCAAAGGACCGTCACATCGATAACACTCCCCAAAGCCTTCGGGGAGTAACCTTATCGCTACAAAAACAACAACAACAACATTAGTAGGCTTTTAAAAGCGTATCATAACATTAATTTATGAAGATTATATCAGATCAAGGAGCCCTTTTCAATTATGCGCCATGTCTAATAAGACTGTGGAGCATACTTTGTTTAGTGTTCGCTTTAGCCAGAGCATAACCACAAGCACTCGAATAGTCTGAAAAATATCCTCAATACCGCACTTCGGACTGAGTACCTAGAACTTCAGTCGCCTTTTTCGACAGATATGTGCCCCCGCCAAATAGTTTCACGCCGATTTGGTGCTAAGCTCAAAATAACTGTTTAAAGGTCAGATAAGCAAAAAAGAATGGACTAACAGAGATCCAACGTGACATCGTTGGAATCATTTTACTTTAGTAGACTGTAACTCCGTTGATCTAGGTTAAACCGAACAAAAAGTCTTCCCGAACATAAACGTCTTTAGGAACAGTTCTGTGAAAATACATATTTTAGGAGCGGTCTTTGTCTTCAAAAATCCTGTCCGATTTATCAGTGGGACATTTTGTCAGCTATAGGTCACCTCGTGTATTTCAACGAATATGGAGCTAACCAACTATTTCCATGGCGGCGGCGTGGTGTGATGGTAGCGTGCTCCGCCTACCACACCGTATGCCCTGGGTTCACACCCCGGGCAAAGCAACATCAAAATTTTAGAAATAAGGTTTTTCAATTAGAAGACAATTTTTCTAAGCGGGTTCACCCCTCGGCAGTGTTTGGCAAGCGCTCCGAGTGTATTTATGCCATGAAAAGCCCTCAGTGAAAACTCATATGCCTTGCAGATGCCGTTCGGAGTCAGCATAAAACATGTAGGTCCCGTCCGGCCAATTTATAGGGAAAATTAAGAGGAGCACGGCGCAAATTGGAAGAGACGCTCGGCCTTAGATCTCTGCGGAGGTTATCGCGCCTTACATTTTTTTTTATTTTTACCTATTTCCAGTTTGACGGACCTCAATACAATTTTTAAGAGGCATAGACACTTTTGAGACTAATTCTTCAAATTATCCCGAGACAGTCTCGAAGTGATCCTGAAATTGTTTCGAATTGGTCCCGAAATAGTTTTGAAATGTCTCAAAATGGCTTGGAAATAATCTGGAAATGATCATGAATGAATTGTCTCGAAGGGATACCTCAAATAACTGGGAAGCGATCCTGAAATTGTTCCGAATTTTTTCCACTATAGTCTTGAAATGATTCTGAAGTCACCCCGAAATGTCCTGAAAATGAGTGTGCAAAATTTGGGTTAAATCTTAAACAAAGATTTTTTTCAAGTCTAAGTGCTCTAAATCACTTTTGGCTTTATTTTAAAACAGTTTTAAGATTTTACTTAATGTTAAAGTTTAAACCAAAGTTGTAAATTGAGAGTCTTCCAGCTTGGTTCAAACAAGTTTCAAAAATTGTTTAAACCGATGAATTAATAATTCATTTTTTTATATACTATTGTAACGAATTTACTGTAACTCCAATTGTAACGAATTTACTGTAACTCCGCTTATTTCCAACTTGCTTCTTACATTCGTATCGCTAAATTGTCGAATAAATAAATCAAATATTTAATAATGCAAACGGTCTTTATTAGACTACTTTGAATAACACTTATACTTCACAACTGTTATCGTGTTTAAATCAAACTCAAGTCAGACTACTCCGCTTTTGCCGCTTTTATACTCTTTTCTGCTTCGTTGGGATATTCCAGATGTTTCTCCTTATAGAATGTTCTACTTGTTTACCCTAGTAATTGAGCTATATATATGTATACCTAAATCACCCTAGCGATGTGATGTGAGTATCACTTAGTGATTCTAATATTCGTGACACTGCCCTCCACCTAAGTCGGATCGTCCCGATCAGACAAATCTCCTGATCTAAACGCTGCTAGTCTCTCCAAATGAACCACTTTCATTTTGGTTCGTGGTTTGCCGATGGTTTGTATGCGGTAAACTACATCGTTGATTCGCTTTAAAATTTTGTATGGGCCTTCCCAATTACACTACAATTTCGGGGACAAACCTTTCTTCCGTTGTGGGTTATATAACAGCACAAAATCGCCTTCCAGAAAACCTTCCGAATTAATTGCCTTATCGTATCTGGCTTTCATCTTGTCACTCATAACCTTTGTTCGTTGTCTTACAATATCGTGTATTTCTCTCATCTCTTCTTCCAAGACATCAGTGGATTTCTTGGCATCTCTCTCCGCATCGGCATTAATCCCAAACTCCAAATCGGCTGGCAGTCGAAGGTCATTGCCAAAAATTACTTTTGCGGGGGTTTGGCCCGTTGTCTCATGCACTGCCGATCGGTAAGCCATCAAAAATAATTGTATGTGCGTATCCCAATCTTTATGGTACTTGTCGACTACTTTCCTCAAGTGCTCCTCCAAGGTTCTATTGAATCTTTCCACCATACCATCGGACAGAGGATGCAATGCAGTTGTCCGTGTTTTTCGAATGCCCAGTATTTTACACATTTCTTGGAACACAGCTGATTCAAAATTCCTGCCTTGGTCAGAATGTAATTCCATTGGTACACCATACCTTGCAACCCAATTATTTACAACCAAGACTGCAATTGTTTCCGCTTCTTGATTTGGGATTGGGTATACCTCTGGCCATTTGCTAAAATAATCCATAACCACCAATACGTATTTGTTTCCGCTGTTGCTAGTAGGAAATGGGCCCGCGACATCTAAAGCAATCCTTTCAAACGGTGCACCTGAGTTATATTGCTTCATCTGGCCATGACTTCGTGTTCTGGGCCCTTTGGCTCTGCTGCAAACCTCGCAGTTGGCAATCCACTCAGTGACCGACTGACGGCAGCCAACCCAATAGAATCTCTGTTTAATCTTCTCGAGCGTTTTCGTGATTCCCAGATGACCTCCACTTGGACCATTATGTAGCTCGTTGAGAACGTCAGGAATCCTTTTCATGGGAACAACTATCAATTTCTTCTTGCACTGGCCGTCCTGACTCTCCCATATTCGATACAGGCAACCGGATATCAATTGTAAACTATTCCACTGGGCCCTATATGACTTCACAATAGGACTTTTTGCTGACATCTCTTTATTCGGTCTCTCATTTCGTTCGAGCCCGTGCATAACATGGGACAGATCTGAATCTTCTAGCTGACACTTCCTTAGTTGTTCCATGTCCCAGTCATCCGAACACGTCATAGTCATAAGCCGAACATCTATAATGTCTTCCTTAGCCTCAGCTTTTGAGCAGTGTTTACATTCCAAACTACATGGTCTTCGTGACATTGCATCAGCATTTCCATGGGTACTACCTTTTCGATGCTCAATGGAAAAGTCATAGCTTTGTAGTCGCTCGATCCACCGTGCCAATTGGCCTTCTGGGTTACGGAACTGCAGGAGCCATTTCAACGCTGCGTGATCTGTCCTGGCGCGGAATCGCTGACCGTAGAGGTATTTATGAAAATGTTTAATGCACTCTACCAATGCTAATAGCTCTCTCCGTGTAACGCAATAGTTCCTCTCTGGTTTTCCAATTGATCGGCTGTAATATGCAACTACCTTCTCCTGTCCATCGACCAGTTGTGATAAAACGCCTCCTATAGCATATCCACTCGCATCGGTATCTAGAATAAACTTTGCTCCTGGAATCGGATATGCCAACATTGGGGCAGTGCACAACCGCTCTTTCAATGTTTGGAAAGCCACTTCTTGCTCCTTTTTCCACTGAAAAGCTTTATTTTTTCTTATAAGCTCGTGAAGGCTATGGGCTACGCTGGGAAAGTTTGGTACAAATCGGAGGTAATATGTGCACAGCCCCAGGAAACTTCTTAATTCATGCAAGTTCTGTAGTCTTGGCCAATCTTTTACAGCTTCTATTTTTTCATTCGCAGTGCAGATGCCCTCTGTCGTTACCTTGTGACCCAAATAATTTACTTCCTTTTTAAACAACGAACACTTTTTGGGACTTAGTTTCAGACCAGCGCCAGCTATTCTCTGGAAAACTTCCTCTAAGTTTTTAAGATGTTCATCAAAGTTCTTGCTCAATACGATAATGTCGTCCAGGTACACCAAGCATGTTTTCCAATGTAGTCCTTTCAATACCTGATCCATGAGTCTCTCGAAAGTAGCTGGTGTATTACAAAGTCCAAAAGGCATCACTGTAAATTGCCAAAGACCATCACCAACACTGAAGGCTGTTTTCTCTTTGTCTTCCTCCTTCACCTCCACTTGCCGGTAGCCGCTTTTCAAATCCAGTGTGGAAAACCATTTCGTACCAGATAGGGAGTCCAGAGTATCGTCAATTCTTGGCAATGGGTAGCTATCCTTTTTCGTAACGTCGTTCAACTTGCGGTAGTCCACGCAAAACCCCATTTTTCCATCCTTCTTCTTCACAAGTATCACGGGTGACCTCCATGGACTAGCTGATGGTTCGATGACGCCGCTGTCGCTCATTTCTTGCACGATTTGACTTAAAACTTCCCGCTTCGCAAGTGGAACACTACGAGGAGCTTGACGGATCGGCCTCGCATCTCCAGTGTCAATTTGATGTTTCACAACTTTGGTGCGGCCTGGTTTGGAGCCATCCTGGTCAAATATATTCGCGTAGTTTAGGAGCAGTTGTTTTGCTTTACTCTGATAATCTTCCTCTAGCCCCTCCGTCCATGCCATGATGTCATTTGAAAGATCATTGTTGCTGGTTGGAACGTGCTCCTGGAGCTGTTCACAGTTAATAATTACATAAGCCTCTTGACATCTTCCCAATATAGCTCCTTTGGTAAGTTTGATTGGTGAATTGAACTCATTGAGTACTCTTATCGGAATACGTCCATCTTGTTTTGTCCTAGCCAGGGTTTTCCCTACAAGAACATTCGGTGTTGATTTGTTTGCTGCTTCGACAACCCACAATTTGTTTGTCCCACAATCTCCATCAACATTTGCCCAGATGACTGCTTCTGATTTTGGTGGTATTTGCTGTTTCTCTTCCACCATCACTCGTTTACTGCTGTAGCCTCTCTCGTAGCCGAAATTAAGTGGCACATCCATGTTCTTATATCGCATCATCTTGCTTTGCATATCGATCTTGATGCCTTGGTCGATTAAGAAGTCCACTCCGATTATGATTTCATCAACAATCTCCGCCACTATAAAATTGTATACTACCGTGACGTTCCCAATTGCGACTTCATATACTACTTCTCCTAGGACCGTGGTGTCTTCTCCAGTGGCTGTACGCAATCTTGCTCCATGCAATGGTCTTATCTTCTTGTTGAATAAATCAGCTCGAATAATGGAATGAGATGCACCCGTATCTACAGTCAGTAAACGTTCCTTTCCATCCACATGTGCTCCTACAATAAGATTATTTGACCTTCTTCCGATTTTCGAGATAGAGATTATGGGGCATTCAATTGGGGGAGCCAGCTGTCGCCCCTTGCGGCTGACTTGCTTTAGTTTAACGATTGAGTGGACTTAGAGATTTGCTCATCTCCTTCAGCTCTGCGTTTACGGCCACCCACATTGTTGGAACTATTGGAATTGCTACTACAATTACGTGAAATGTGACCTGGGTTACCGCACTTGAAACATTTCATAACTCCGGCATTTTTCTGTTGTGATCCCTTCAGAGCTTCCAAAATTGTATCTACCCACTCTGGCCTTTCCACTTCCACACGATGAGCTTTGTATGCTGGTTTACTCAATAGTGACGCCGTTTCCTGAGTCAATGCATGGGATACCGTTTCAGAAAATGTTTGCTTTGGGTTCGCGTATGTGGCTCGCTTCGTTTCGACGTCCCGTATGCCATTTATAAAGCTCTGAATCTTCACTCTTTCCGTGTATTCCACGGGTGCATCCGCATTTGCAAGATGAGCCAATCTTTCAATGTCCGAAGCAAACTCCTGCAAAGTATCGTTAGCTTTTTAGTAGCGGTTTTGCAATTCTATTTGGTAGATCTGTTTTCTGTGTTCGCTTCCGTATCTTCGTTCTACAGCAGCCATCAATGCTTCGTAACTGTTACGTTCGTACTCTGGGATGGTCTGTAGGATCTCAGCAGCTGGTCCTTTTAAAGCCACGAACAATGCTGCAACTTTATCTTCGGCATTCCAGTTGTTCTCTGCTGCGGTCTTCTCAAACTGAAGCTTAAAGACCTGGAAAGGAACAGAACCGTCAAAGGACGGTGTTTTTACCTTTGGATTGCTTGCTGAAATAGCTGGGCGATGTGATTGCAACTCCTGTATACGACCTCTCAAAGCATCCACCTCGGCTTCGATTTTTTCCTCAAACTGCGTTATTTTCTCGTCCATACGCGCTTCGAGTTTTGATGATATACGCGCCTCCTGCGCTTCGAGTTGTACTGTTATGCGTGCCTCTTGTTCTTTCAGTTGTGTTTCCATTGGGATTCCATCTGGGATTCCATCTGTGATGACAAATACGTTTTCTGTTCTTCTAGTTGAGATGACATATACGTTTTCTGTTCTTCTAGTTGAGATGCCAGTTGAGATGTTATATCTGTCCTTTGCGATTCCAGTTGAGAAGCCACTGTCGATGTTTGAGCAGATATTGCAGCCAAAATCATGTTCAGGTCTGTGCTCGTAACTGTCTGCGTAACTGTCTCTTCCATTTTTGTTGTTTCCTCGCCTTCAAGATGAAAGTCATACTCTTCCACGTCAATTCCTTCTAATTCCATTGCCTCTAGTAGTCGTGCCTGAAGTTCGAGTGTAATGCCGGTTGTATTCAATCCACGGCTCTCCAACTCCTTCTTCAGTTGCTGGATCTTCAATTCACTGAACTTTGCCATGTCCTTGTTGTCCTGTGGAATTTATTCAACAATTCCTCTTCTGACACCAATTGTAACGAATTTACTGTAACTCCGCTTATTTCCAACTTGCTTCTTACATTCGTATCGCTAAATTGTCGAATAAATAAATCAAATATTTAATAATGCAAACGGTCTTTATTAGACTACTTTGAATAACACTTATACTTCACAACTGTTAAAAAAAATAAATAAATGTAAGGCGCGATAACCTCCGAAGAGATCTAAGGCCGAGCTTCTCTTCCAATTTGCGTCGTGCTCCTCTTGATTTTCCCTACAAATTGGCCGGACGCGACCTACATGTTTTATGCCGACTCCGAACGGCATCTGCAAGGCAGATGAGTTTTCACTGAGAGCTTTTCATGGCAGAAATACACCCGGAGCGCTTGCCAAACACTGCCGAGGGGCGACCCCGCTTAGAAAAATTTTCTTCTAATTGAAAAACCTTATTTCTAAAATTTTGATGTTGCCTTGCCCGGGGTGCGAACCCAGGGCATACGGTGTGATAGGCGGAGCACGCTACCATCACACCACGGTGGCCGCCAACAACTGTTATCGTGTTTAAATCAAACTCAAGTCAGACTACTCCGCTTTTGCCGCTTTTATATTCTTTTCTGCTTCGTTGGGATATTCCAGATGTTCTACTTGTTTACCCTAGTAATTGAGCTACATATATGTATACCTATTTGTAGTTTATAGACTTTCACATAGGCATATGCGTGTACATATGTGAGTAATACTCTGACTGTTGACTAACTATGTACATCTGTGTGTGAGTTATCTCTTCGTTGCCTTGTATGCATGTGGGTAAACGACGGTTAATGTGTTTATGTGTATTTCCCCGCTGCGTGTATGTAAATGTTGCTTGTCGTAATGTGTACATAATGATTTATTTATTTACGCACATATTGCTTAGAATCACCTTAGCGATGTGATGTGAGTATCACTTAGTGATTCTAATATTCGTGACACTATTAAACTCTTTCTAACCTCACTTTCCATATCCAACTTTTTAGCTGGAATCCACCTCAAAAGAATCCCAACATGGTCGACGGTTATCGGATATTCTATCATGAAGCAGCCATACTCTCAACCGACTCGAGTGAATCCAGCGTTGATGGTGTGGGCTATAATACGACGAATATGCAAAATACAACAGAAATAAGGCGTATTGACGTGAAGGATACAACAGTGAACATAGATGGGCTGAAAAAGGATGTGCTCTATGAGCTGGTAGTGAAAGCTGGCAATTCGTTTGGTGAGTTTCGTGATCATTGCGCGAAATTATAATTTTTTCTCATAATATTATCAATTTTCCTTTTAGGCGCCAGCGTTCTTACCGAACCAGTCAAATTCACTCTTAGCGATCATCATGTCACCTTAGCCACAACATATTCAAATGCCGTTGGCACTATTAGCGGTATTGTGGCGAGCATTTTAGCTATTATATTAGCTGCAGCAGCGATAGTATTCTATCGACGACATCGCGCACAAAACGGTAAGGCTGGAAATGGTGTGGCATTTGAGAATCCAACGTATACGCGTGGGCTGGAGCAAGTGCAGGTAAGTGGGGTAATGGGCATGGTACAAATATTGGTTTTGTTTTGATTGTCTGTAAGTAAAGATAATAGTTCTTCTTAAACGTATTGATTAGTATTGAAAGACCATTTTCCGATCTCCTTTAATATTGTTGTTGCCTTCAAAAACGTTAAAGTCCTCTCTTGACGAAAAGAAATCACGTTCTAGAAGTTGCTCACCATATCTGTCGAGGGAAGATGAGGTGACTATTTGAATGTTCGGGAGAAACTTTTACGGGAGAATCATGGTCATGTACGCGATGCTGAATGCGAGGCATGAAGATAGAGCTGCGAATAAAAGCCCAAAGGCTTCACGGGCTAGCTCATGGCATGCGAATGGACGAAGACGAATTCCCTTAGGCGGTCAAGGCATATGCCGTCACTGCTTTTCCACAATTTTAACCAGGTAACGGAGGAGACATATATCGTTCTATTTCCTTTCTATCACCAGTAGCCAGGACACTTGAAACCGTCGTGCCTTTCATATTCCAACGCAAGCCTACGGCTTTCCTATCATCACCGTGGCTTTCGATAACTACATAGCAACACAATCACGCAAAACGCCACCAGCATACAACCATAGAACACTACTCGTAGCGCTAGACTTATCAGAAGCCTTCGACAAAGTCAACTAAAGCACGTTACTGCAAGACTTGGAAGGGTCTCACCTCTCTTCCAGTCTCAAAAGATTATACGTGTGGTCGGCAGGCATCGGTCCAGTTCAGGGACGTAACATCAAAACTCAGAAAAACCTAACAAAGGGCGCCATAGGTTGGTGTCTTATTCCATCTTTCGTTAAATTTTTACACATCGAAACTTAATTCCCCATCAGAAGTTCCCATTGCGTCCTATGTCTGCTACTGCACGATTATGGCAACAAGCCCTTCAATTGATGAGCCCTACTGTTAAACTAACGAACATCACCCAAGTATTTTCAGTTGTTTCACCTCGCGAAATTTGGCACTGCCACTGACCTTATTTCAACCTGAACAAGGCAAATGTAGGCAATAATGGACATCCAAGTCGATAGATTTATGATACCGACTGTTCTTTACCGAAAAATACTGGGTGCATGATTCGATCATGATCTACATTTTGGTGAGCATATAGCCGCAATTATACCTAAGGTTTAGAGCCGAAACAAAATCCCCAAATCAAAAATCTCCTCGCTGAAAACACTTGGAACAAATACAAGGAAACACCTATAGCTAACTATAAGCGATTTGCCTGCCGCTTGTGCGCTATGAGTCTACGATATGGCTGGAGAACTTAAAATAAACATGCTGGAAAAAACGTCAGACCTTTCAAGATACCACTTTAAAACTGCCACGGGTTATCTGCTTATGGCACCCGAACACCATTTACACAGCGTGGCTAGGATACTACCCATAAAATGAAGAAATGAAAT
Organism: Eurosta solidaginis; assembly: GCF_040869045.1. NCBI lineage: Eukaryota > Metazoa > Arthropoda > Insecta > Diptera > Tephritidae > Eurosta > Eurosta solidaginis. Next base: position 47,680,327 of record NC_090323.1, read on the forward strand.
GCTGAACGAATAGTTTCTGCTCCGGCTCTACTGCTCAGATTTGTTTATGGGCTCAAGAACCTTTATCGCTTCAGAAATACTAAGAACACAGCGTTGTCGTGCGTTTTCAACGTATATCTTGTTTCTATGTATGCAGACTTGATAAGCCCATCACCCACTTAAATTACTGGACCAAGCTCGATGCGATCGTCGTTGTTCCAAGAGCTTGAAGAAACACATGGCTACTGAGGAGGTGGCTAGTCTATAACCGGGTCCCATGTTTCAGCAAATACTTTTTTTTTTCTAAAACAGAGTTTAGTGTTTCTGTGAATTTTACTTTTATATACTTTTTGATAGAAGTGCCCTAAGTTTAGGGTGTCTCTCCCTCTATTTTGATTCAATTCACTGTTTTTATTTTTCACTTATTGTAATCTACATATTGCTTCTATATGTTATATGTATAGTATGTATTAATGTGTACATTTTCGTTTTTCTCCCTCCCACTCTTTTACCGTATTGATGTACATCTATGTTGGATCTTAAAACGGTGTATTTTTGCTTCTCGATATGACTGGTAAAATGAAACGCTGTTAAAAAAATATTAAACTGTTTTCCAATAATCTATCTCGTACCTTGAAATTTCCTAAATCATTCACAATCTCTTTATATCCATCTAATAATGTACTTCCAACGGACCCACAAAATTTTTCATACAAACATACAAATCTAGCTACCCACAGTTACCTCTTCCATGACACATTCCGGAACGACTGCTCAACCTGCTCAGCGCGATGTGAACGATGCGAATGTGGATGCGCACACGCAATGTAACGAGGTGAATCCGTCAATTTATGAAGAGCTCAAACTTGGCCAAGAAGGTGCTGGATTTAAGAAACTTGTGCCATAAAACCAAAAATGAAAATATTGTGCAATAAAACTAAAAACTAAAACACAAGCTAAAGTCTAACTAACACACACACACACACACAACACTCTCACCTATCTGTTGGTATTTGATTCGTATATTATAACTGTAACCTGTATTATGTTAGCTCACCTCGGCGTATACGTAATATTTTATATGCAAAAAGGATCAAATTCTACCGAAGTAGTAAACAAATTAAATAAATTTAGTATAATTAAAAAAAATATATATTAAGTAAAATAAAAACATTTGAAAATTATATAATATACTACATAAAGCTTTAAAATAAATAACAGCTCAAAAATTTAAATAATAAAAATCATAAATTTCAATAATTAAGTAAGCAGCATAAACGCAGTTTATTAGCATGTTTAGAGTAAGTAGTATATAAATGTATTGCTGTTGTTGTACACGCACACACACACACAAAAAGTATGCTTGAGAGAAAATGTATAGCTTGTAGCATTCTTTATATAAAATTGGTACATATATTTATGTAATGTATTGTAATTTTTTAATTATAAAATTTAAATTAAAACTAAACCAAAAAAAAATTAAGATAGTAAACATGTGGTTTTTATGTTTGTTGGGTGGTATTAACTATAAATAATCAAAATCAAATAAATAAAATAAAATAAATAAATGTAAGGCGCGATAACCTCTGAAGGGATGTTAGGCCGAGCATCTCTTCCAATTGCGTGGTGCTCCTTTTAATTTTTCCTACAAATTGGCGGAAAGGGACCTACATACTTGTTTTATACCGCCTCCGACCGGTATCTGCAAGGCAGATGAGTTTTCAATGAGAGTTTTTCATGGCAGCAATACACTCGGAGTGCTTGCCAAACACTGCTGAGGGGCGACCCCGCTTAGAAAAATTTTCTTCTAATTGAAATTTTTATGTTGCTTTTCCCGGGGCGTGAACTCAGGATCTTCGGTGTGGATGGCGGAGCACGCTACTATCACACCAGGCCGCCGCAAATCAAAAACAAATAACTTAAATCAAGTAACACCAACGGAGCTTCAAACCTTTAATTTTCTCTACTAATTGTTGGGACGGGACCTACATGTGTAGATGGCGTTCGGCTAAATATCAACGTCCAACACAGCATGCGGAGACTTTAATTTTCATTCAACAAAATAAAGTAGTTCTTGCAGAGCCGCAAATCATAATTTTTAGAAAATTTTTATACCTTTCATGAACATGAAATGGTATATTAACTTTGGTCTGGTGTTTATAACATTGAGAAATATAGAAGATAGACTCATCATTAAGTATACCGAATTGATCAGGTCCGTCTGTCCGTCCGTCTGTCTGTTTGAACGCAAATTAGTCCCTCAAATTTTGAGATATCTCAATGAAATTTGGCACAAGGATGTATTTTTGTATTATATTAGACATTTGTCGGATCCGGTAGGATCGGACCACTATAACATATATCTCCCATACAACCGATCGTTATGATAAGACGATTTTGGTCATTCCTGCCGCAATTTAGAAAGTATAAACGTGAAACTCGGTGATATATATTCTAATATATCTTAGAGGATATGCTGAAAAAATCACTTTGATCGGAGCTATATATAGTATATATCCCATACAACCGATCGTTCAGATAGAAAGATTTTTGGCAATTTCTCCCTTAATTTCCAATATAAAAACGTTAAACTTGGTGATATTTATTCTAATATATCATAGAAGATTTCCTGTAAAAATCATTTCGATCGGAGCTATATATAATATATATCCCATACCGATCGTTCAGATAAGGGTGTTTTTTGCCATTTTTTATTTTATATTTATCTTAAAAATCGTTTAGGTATGTAGATCTTTTCACTATATATTTCTTATCTTATACATCCGATTATTTGCAGATTACGAACGGGATACGATTATTGTTCAGCCCCATTCATGAAGGGTATGAAGTCGTCGGCACAGCCAAAAACAGTCCCGTCCTTACTTGTTTAAATTAACTCTAGTTCAGGTTAACTTGCCGTTCTGCAGTTCATTCGAAAACCCCAATATAATCAAAAATTTTTGCGTTAATACGTTTACATTTAAAAAATTTTACAGAAACGGTTCCTGCATATTGCCCCCATGGCTTCTGTACCAGAACTTAACTGTAACTAAATGTTTGCGAGATTCTTGATTATTTCGTAGCTTCCGTTAAAGTTCGAGTCTCTGTACTCTCCAATAAATTACTCAAATATTCAGTAAAGCAAATAGTTTCTTATTTCACAATTTGATAACGCTTATCTCTTTCTTCTTCATTTACAATGTTTTAAAATCAAACTGTTTGATTATTGCTCAGCTTGCGCTGCTTTTGTACCCTCAATAGCCTCATTCACCTATTTCTCCTAGGGTCTAGACTTTTTGCAAACAGCCGCCTCGAATAGTTGCTTATTCGTTTCTCGTTTCTGTATCTCATAGGTAATTATTTAGCTATATACATTAATATACGTGAGTTATGTCATCTTCGCTCTCTGCTGACATACACATATATGAAATATTTACTTCGCTCTTAGCTTTGCTGTTGTCATGTATGTGTGGCTATTTGCTTCCTTGTTGTTGTGCATTTATTTACTAGCAGCATAGTGACGTATCGAAACTTTTAATATTCGCTACACTGCCCTCCACTAATGTAAGTCTGATCGTCTCGATTAGACAAATTTCTCGATTCAACAGCTGTTATCGTCTCCAAATGAACACCCCTTCTTCTTTTTCTTGGTTTCCGCATTTTTTAGTATGTGGTAGACGACATCGCTGATCCGCCTTACTACTTTGTACGAGCCTTCCCAGCTACACTGAGATTTTCATGGAACAACTTTCCCGTTAAAAAGATAACTTGCCGCTCCGCAATAAACCTTGTTGTAGTAATACTGGATGAATTTCGGGGCTATTTTGTGATCGTTTCGGAATTATTTTGGATTTTTGCGTGATTGTTTTAGGTACTACCTGGAGATCATTTAGAGAATGTGTTAGAGAACATTTGGGGATTATTTGGACGACTATTTTGGAACTATTTTGGCAGGGCACGAAAAATTTATTTATGAAAGTTATCGCGTTGATTGTGATCGGCATGTTGTTGGTTTGTTATCGACGTTTAAAAAAAAAGCAACTCATCGAAAATTATGGATTTGTTATCGTAAATTAATCAGTTTGGCATCAAAAAAATATGGATTTGTCATAAAAGTTATGGATTTGGCTTTGAAAAATTATCGATTTGTTATCGAAAAAATATCGACTCGCTATCGAAATTTATCGATTTGTAATCGAAAAAGTATTTTCTATCGAAAAATATCGATTTATTATCGAAAAGTTATCGGTTTATTATAGACTTGTTTTCAATGTGCTATCGAAGACTTACACAATAGTTTGTTATACAAGTACTTTTGTTAACAATTTGATACCTTTTCGATAGGATAAAAAAAACGATATTTCCGATACCAAATCATTAGCTTATCGATAGCAAAATGATAACGTTTCGAAATTCATTAGCAACGTTTGCTATCGAACATTCAAACCCAAGCGGTCTCTGAAGAAATTGTTTGTTCGTACCTCCCGAAAAAGGATAGGAAACGTTTAGCCAAAACCTCCATCATAAAACATGTTTTTTTGTGAACATTATTTGTAGTATTGTAAAAGTTGTCAGAGTGCTAGCCATGTTTCGAGCTTTTTGAATAGAAGAAAACAAATATCGCTCCACGCCTAGCATAGCTTATGGCAAGCAGCGTTGCATCGGTCTAAGGTGAAGAATCCTCGTAATCCACGTACTCTTGATTTCCTTTTTAACATTTTAAGTAGCAATAGTTAAAATAAATGTGCTCTCACTACAAGCAACTGCAATAACTTCCTATTGTTTTACATATTCCAATTTTCTTTACGTTTCAACGGATTCAACTCCAAACAGATGCTTTACGTGTGAAAGTGCATTGGGTAAGTTATAAATAGTTTTAAGACTAAAAAGCATTTTAAAAACTATGCCATTTCTTTTGCTTAATTGCCTTTTCCATTTACAGTTAAAAAAAAACCACGCTCATTTTCTTTTATTATTTGCTTATTGCAGGCCTACGAATTTTAATTACGAACACCAATGACCATTAAGACTTGCTCCAACAACCCACAATGCTCTAAAAAGACGGTGAAGTGAAGGCGAATTTAACATCAATAAGAACAAGCAAATGAGTGGCGAAAAGGCGTGTAATTTTAAAAAAACAAGTGCAAATTAAAATTGCAGCACAACGCGCTTGCGGCAGTGAAGGGATTAACAACAAAAAATATTCATTGACGCGGGCGAAGTTGAAATATTTTGGCGCGAGTAATGAAATGTCTAAGGAATGTTAGAAATTATGGCATGAGCCCACTGCTATTTAGTGAAATGCAGGCAGTGACGGCAGTATTAAAAAGTGCATAAGCATTAGGGATGTCCTTATATTGGCAATACATTTTTTATAATTTTTTTAGAGGAGATGTGAAAAAAGTCTTACCAAGGCAAAAAATAATGTAATTAATATTTATAATCAGCTGTACTTGTACACAGGGTATTATAACTTTGATTGGATTACGGTTGGTTGTACAGGTATAAATGAATCGAGATAGATATAGACTTCTAGACATAGAAATTGTCAGTATAGAAAAAAAAATTTGATTAAGCCATGTCCGTTCGGCCGTCTGTCCATCGGTCCTTCCTTTAACACGATAACTTGTGCCCCCCCCGCACACACACACACATTTAAGAAAATTTTGAAGTTTAAAAAGCCGTACATCAAAAGCCTTTAAAGATATTACATTGAATTTTGGCAGAAACACTAGCCTTGCAAAATTATATATACTGAGTGAAGATAATCAAAATCGGTTAAAGACCTGCCCACTTTTCCTAAAGGTCAAACCTTAAAAAAGTTTGCAACAACTCTATGGTATTTAACTATATTTGACTGATATTCTACCTCAGCAGTGGTGTGGTTGCGCTTAGAACAAAACTTAAACATATTTTGAAAATGGGCGTGACCCGCCCGTTTTTTTTTGTTATTCTTTCCAAAATACGTTCAATGCCATATATCGAACAAAAATCTACCAATCCGAACGAAATTTGGCATAAATATTTTTTTTTACCCGCTCAAGTTCAATAGCCGTACTCTCTGTATCCTTTTTGCTTCTTTTGAACGAAAATGAGTACAAAATAGAATCGTATATGTTATATTGTGCAGCCTTGCATCACTATTAACCACACAAAGCCAACAACCATAGCGTTTCCAGAGCACAGCTGGGTATTTATGTTCGGTTTCACCCGAACTTAGACTTTATTACTTGTTTAACTTTACTTAGTGCTGTTCTTGCGATGATGAAAAATTAGAACAGCCCTAGTATGCAAATACAGTGGCGTTCTTTGAAATAGAGCCAAGAACATTTAAAATCATTTAAATGGAAAAATCTCAGGAATACATAGGCAAGATACATGTACGTGTTGAATATTTATAATTTAATTGGATACATAAAGCTTGAACGACAATCCCAAGAATTTAAAGTTCGAAGTATCACATTGTTGCTGTGACATAAAATAAAGTCAGGTGCATTTTCTTAATTTAAGTCGTGTCCTGTAAAATGAGTCTTTGAGTTTCCATGCAAAGGTCAATTGAAAAGGATTCAATATAATAAATTTTGGCTCAGTATATGTTTGACTACACGCTCAAAAATTGTAGTTTATTTTTTAAATCCAGCAAAGTTTACGTCTGATTTTAATCTTTTAAAACCACTAAATAGTTTAAAGCAATATCGAAGTTATCTTGGTTTTAATTTTAGCTCAGTTACTTGAAAAATATAAAATTCGATGAAAAGTTTAAAATTAAAACCCACAAAAGTTTTACCCGTACCGCGTTTTTAAACTTGTTGGTCTATCTTATAAACTATCAGAGTATAAACCCAAATTTTACTATATTTGGGTTTAAATTTTAGTCAAGAAATATATAAAATGGAAATTTTTTGGGCTAAAATTTAAACCAAAATGTTTCAATTCGAAACCAGTTACGTGAGCTCGTTCCATTTTAAACTTAGCAAGATCTGCATTTACAACCATTATAAGTTTGGACATGAGGGTGCATTGCACACAGAGTATATTAACTTTGGTAACATAACGGTTGATCGTAACGGCATAAACATATCGAGGTAAATATAGACTTCCACATATGCTCAGGATGAAACATGGAATTGATTCAGCCATGTCCGTCTGTCCATCTGTCTGACCGTGTCTCTGTGGTCACGATAACATGAGTAAATATTGAGATATTTTATTGAAATTTGGTATATGGGCTCCCTGGCACCCATCTACCATCGCCATTTAAAATGAGCGACATTAGATGATTATCAAGCCCACCTTTTATATACATACAACATTTTGGAAAACACAAAAAACCGAAATTTGATATTGAGACTTTTGATAAACATTTCAAAACCTTTTTGAAAATAGTAATCATAAATCAAAAACGGTTAAACCTATCAAAACAAAATTCAGCAGTGAGAGCTTTCCTTTACTATAAGGAATGCTGCGAAGCAAAAATAACGAAATATGTTAAGGATCACGCCCACTTTTTTATAAAAGATTTTTAAAAGGGTCGTGGGCAAATAAAATAAGCTATATCTTTGCAAAAAAGATCTTTATATGAATGGTATTTCTTTTCTCACGTGGAATTATAACAAGAAATAGGAAAACACAAAAATTTTTGAAAGTGGGCGTGGAACAGCCCCTTTATAACTAAGAAGTTTTCTATGTTTCGGAAGCTATAACTCGAACAAAAATTAACGGATCGTAATAAGATTGGTACATATATTTTGCTTATAGCAAAAAAAAATTCTAGAAAAAATGGACGAGACCGGTTAAGGACCCGCCAATATTTGTAAAAAAGACTTTTAAGAGGGTCGTAGACGAATATAAGGAGCTCAAAATTTGCGAAAAGAGCTTAATATCAATGGTGTTTTATAACAAAAAGTTAGAAAATATTAAAATTTTTAAAAATGGGTGTGGCACTGCCCCTTTTTCACTAAGAGGTTTTCTATGTTTCGGTAGCCAAAATGCGAAGAAAAACTGTTTTACTTTCTAAATGGTTTTATAACAAAAAGTTAGAAAATATTAAAATTTTTAAAAATGGGTGTGGCACTGCCCCTTTTTCACTAAGAGGTTTTCTATGTTTCGGTAGCCAAAATGCGAAGAAAAACTAAGATATCGTAATAAAGTTGGCAATACATATTTCCTTTATAGCAGGAAATACTTCGAATAAAAATGGACGGAATCGATTTAGGACCACGCCCTATTAAATATAGAAGATGTTTAAAAGGGTTGTAAACTAGAATAATAAGCTATTTCTAAGCGAAAAATAGTTTTGTATCAATGATATTTCACTTAGCAAGTTTTGTTGGGAGACATTTTTTTTAAATGGGCGGTGCCATGCTCCTTCTCGATCAAGCATTACACAACATTTCTAGAACCTCAAAAAAAAAAAAATAATTCTCTCGTAACAAAATTCGATACACGCGCTAGGCTTATAACAAGAAATATTTCTAGTAAAAATTACCTAGATCAGTTAAATACCACGCCCACTGTTATTTAAGAGATTTTTGAAAAGTACGCAAATGAGTGTAATATGCAAAATCTATTCGAAACATTGTTTGATATCAGTGATATTTTACTTTCAAAGTGTCATTATAACAAGAAAAAGGAAAATTGGAAAATAATTTAATGGGCGTGGCAATGCCCCTTTTTTGTAACTCATGTTTTTGGAACCGTGACTCGAAGCAGAGTTGACGTATGTATAAATTGGTGCACATATTTTCTTTATTATGAAAAATATTAGTTAGTAGCCACAAACCTTTTTGATATACTTTTTGTGAAAATGTGGCTCAGTGGCATTGGAAAAGTAGTATAACTGAAATGAACAGTAAAATTGAAACTTACGCTGTTCGGTTACACCCGCACCTAGACATCCTTATTAGTTTATTTATGAGATTTTTATAGTGTGTGGCTATATTTCATTGGACATCGCTGTAATTACATCGCTACTAGTTGCTAATCGAATTATAGCTTTTCTCAATATCTTCATTCGATATTTCAATATTTGACTTTTCATCTGCGGTTGAAGGACTTCAATGACGACACAATTTTTTTTCATGCCCCGCTGCTTCCGCCATTTCACCACCACATTTTCCATTAGAAAATTTAGAGCTGCTCATGCAGATTTTTATAATTTACATGACTTTACGCTGCTCTTGCTGTCACGACTCAAGGCCTTTGCGTGAGTTCACCTTATTAACTTGCAATGCACACAATTTTTTCTTCTTTATTTTTTCTTTTACGTATAAATTAATTAAATATTCGGCAATTTAGTTTTATTAACTTAAGTACAGATGTAAATGTAAATATAATCGTGCATATTTGTTTACATACCTGAAATTGCGAAATAGAAAAAAAGCGTCATGTGTACAAATAAATAAACGAACGACAGCAAACAAATATGCTAAAAAATAAATCGCCAAGTTTAAGTATTTGTCAGAATTTCGGTTTGTTTTGGCGTAATTTTATTCTACAGCAGTACGGTAAGTATCAGGGCGGGTCGATTTAAAAATCGCTCATTGCTCTGTGAAAATCGTATTCTAGGGATCAAAATAAGAAACTTTGCCGAAGGAACCATACCTCTAAAACGAATTCTGATGTCCCTCCTTTGAGTCGATCTTTTGGGTAGGGGCAATTTCAATTCTTCCTTATGTGTCTTGTGGTGGCTTAAAAAAAACAAAACAAGCAATTTTACGACATGCAAATGCATCACAGTGATGCCTTGGTTTAAAAAGGGGGTTGTAAAAACGCTAATTTCTAATAATTTTTTTAAATTTCTTTTCTATTACTAAGTTAAATTCATTTTTTCATTTACATATGTTCTGACTAAATAAATTTCTAAAGAGAAAAATAAACTCCAAAAAGAAAAAACATAGGCATTTCAAAGTGGGATTTTTCAAAAATTGCCCCTACAACCGAAAGGGGGGGGGGGGCATCAGAATTCGTTTTAGAGGTATGGTTCTTTCGGCAAAGTCTCTTATTTTGATCCCTAGAATATGATTTTCACAGAGCAATGGGCGATTTTTTTGCCTCCCCACAAATCGACCCGGCCTAGTAAGTATATATGTGATACCTTGCATACTCGAGCTTTTAAAAAGCCCCAGCCACGCCATCGGCTTTTAAGCCATCGCATCCTGCCGCACATTTTCAAAACTACGTAAGTCTGATAAAGGCTTTGAATATCTCTGCAGCTGTCTCATCCATCGTTTTGCGACTGACGAACATTAACACCATTGGGGGGAATCTGATAGCATCAACATGGTTGCGTTATTTGAATGAAGCGCTAGATATCTGCATTAGTGTTGGCAAACTATTGATAGCGCTATCGATAGTCCGGCGCTATCATCTCCATCGATAGTTTGTGTGACTATTGATCGTTTTTTGTTGTTTATCTATAAGCTATCGCCAACTATCGATGGCATTGACTGTCGATAGTTTTCCACCACTACATGTACAGAGGTTGTAGTTAAACCCGAACAGAGGTAACTTTATCCGAATGAAATAATTTCAGGCCATTTGAAAAGACTTTCGTCGGAAAGCGAAATTATCGCCGAGTGATTCGTTTCTTATCGCTGAGTCAACAGCTTTTATTGGTTTCTTATAGACTTGTGAGCGGCGTGTCATCAATTTTATATTAAAGGTATAGCGGTATCAGTTTCGATAAAAAAGCGATAACTTTTTGTTAACAAATCGATCACTCTTCCATAACAAATCGATAACTTTCCCATAAAAAGTCGATAACAAGCCCATATTTTTTTTATTTTTCGATAACAAACAGATATCAATAACATATTGACAGCTTTTTAATAAATAGTCGATAGAAAAAAATGAAAGAAATACTTGGTGCGATTTGTCTTTGAGGAGATTTAGGCCGAGTTTCTCTTCCAATTTGAATTGTGCTCCTTTTAATTTTCGCTACAAATTGGCATCACGGCATCTGCAAGGCAGGTGAATTTTCACTGAGAAGCTTTTCATGGCAGAAAGAGACTCTGAGTGTTTGCCAATTCACTTTCGAGGAGTGACCCCGATTAGAAAATTTTGTTTCTAATTGAAAACACTTATTTATAAATTTTTGATGTAAATTTGCCCGGGAGTTGAAACTAGGATGTGTAGGTGGAACACGCTGCTACAACTCCATGGCGATAACTTTCCGATAATAAATCGATAACATTTCGATAATAAATCTATAATTTTCGAAAGAAACATAACATGCCGATACAAAACTTTATTACACTTCTATAACAAATCGGTAGCTTTTCGATAATGAACACGTACTTTTTCGATAATAATTCGATACATTTCCGATAAAAAATCGGCAACTTTTCTATAATAAATCAAAAATTTTTCGATAACATACCGATACTTAGTCGATAAAAAATGCATAACTCAGCGATAACCTTTGTTATCGATAGCAAGTTTATAATACATCGATAACATATCGATAACTGTCTGAACCTTGCCGATAACATACCCTTAACAAACCGATAATTTGTCAATAAGAATTATATAGCATGCCCATAGCTTCGAAAACTGTCACCTTGCTTGACTGTATCTAATTTTTTTGCGGGCACATTACCTACATACAAAGAACTTAAAACTCTTCTCTTCTTGCGTCTGTCTTTACGTGAGCCATTTACAATCATATGCGGCAGTAACTCACCAAACATTGGGCACGCTCTTGCCCACTCTGGCCGAAGAAGACCAACGACGTTAGTACACAATTTTTTTTAAATATTTTTAACCCATTTATCAACCGGGCTTCTATGTTATTCAAAAAGGTGGGCCGTATGGATCATGTTATATAAACCGTATAGAGTTTTATGTCGAAGCTTACTTCAGGAGAGAGATCCTCGTTCCTCTACTGAAGGTGTTCGTTAAGCGGAGAAACTAGTTTCTGAACCGAGTTGGTTGAATTCGTTTCACTTACACGAGTTAGCATTGTTGTTTTTTTAAATGCGTTTTCGATGATGACAGATGGGTGCTAAGTTATGTACAGTTGCGAACACGAAAATAGCACTGGTATTTTTTTTAGTTTAGAAAAAAACTACCTTGTAACTGAAATTATGCAAAGCAATCGCAAAAACGTTCGCGGTCGTTTCGTAAAAAAAATTTTTTCAGGGGGAGCATTGGGCCCCACCTATTTGAAAAATCCAGTATATCATTTATTCTAAGGATCATTGCAGGTTTATCTTCGGGCTATTTCGTGATTGTGCGCGCTATAGTTTCGGTATATTTTCGGGACTGTTTCAAGTCTATTTTCTGTGGCTGCCTTAGAACTGGCTTCAGGATCATATCGGGGCTATATCACAATAATTGTATGTCATTTTGTGCGGACTGGGCCGGAAGTGTGGGCTAGTCGGAAATACGTAAAAATAAAACTATTATAAATAGCACTGAGATTGCTAATAGTCTCAATGAATACTTTGTCACAGTTGTTGAAATGCCAGATACAATCAACTTCGTAGATAATCCAGCAAATAATAGAATAGGCACTGTGCTCGGGGGTGCCTCAGGGATTTATACTTGGACCAATTTTGTTCAGTATGTTCATTAACGATATTACTCATTGCTGTGAAAGTGTTTCAATACATCTATATGCTGATGATGCACAAATATATTTATCTCGCCCTAATGGCTTATCTGAAGATTTGGTTTGTAGGATGAACGAGGATCTCGGAAGCATCTCTTCGTGGTCGAGTGATAATAATTTAAATCTAAATGCGTCTAAAACAAAAGCTATTTGTATTTCGCACTCTCCACAGCTAGTCGAGAATTTGCCATCGGTTATACTACAGGATATTACCATTAAGTATGAGTCGGTCGTTAGTAGTTTAGGGTTCAAACTAAATTCCAATTTTAACTGTGTTGATCATATTAACTACGTTTTATCAAAAATTTATTTTGTGTTAAGGAAATTGTGGTACACAGCTGCTTTGATTCCTCCAAATGTCAAATTAATGTTAGTCAGATCACGAATAGTTCCTTTCATTTCGTTGGGAGGGTTAGTGTTTGGTGATATAGACTGCAGGTCTAGAAATAAGCTACAACTTGCATTGAACAACTGTGCAAGATATATCTACTTGAAGCGTAAATTTGACCACATATCAGAGTTTTCGTTTAAAATACTTGATTGCAGTGTTACTACCTTCCTAAACTATCGCAATCTAATTTTCCTGAATAAATTAATTTATAAAAAACAACCAGAATACCTATTCCGAAATTTATGTTTTGCTAGATCTGACAGAACCTGTAACCTCATCGTTCCACGCCATAAATATCTCTCATCATCAAGGACGTTCTTTGTCAGTACTATCAAAGTATGGAACTCATTACCAAATGCATCGCGCTTTAAATTGGGTTTGTCTGAATTTTTTGATATACGAAAAACACTATTCTAGCTATTTTCTCGAATTTACATTGTCTATTTCTGTTATTTCTTTTATATTAATATAAATATTGTTATACTCACATTATTATATTGTACACATATCCAAATATCGATGTACTTTAAGAGACAATAGTCTCACTTGTACAAATGTGTTAAATAAATTGAATTGAATTGAATTGAATAAGATATCGGTTCACTTTAGCAAAGTAGTAGAAGTTACAAAATCGATAGATAGTTTGAATGTAAAGTCCGCCAATGGCCTAGATGGAATCTCTACGAAATTTGTAAAAAAAATTAAAGATGATATTGCTGATCAGATCAGCAAATTCATAAACGATTGTTTTCTATCAGGATAGTACCTGGATGAGCCTAAATATGGCTCGGTGGCTCCTGTGCATAAGGGAGGAACCATCGGTAACATATTTGAAAGCATACTACTTAACCGTCTCAAACAATTTCTGACTCAAAATGAGATAATTGATAAAACCCAGTTCGGCTTTGTGGAAAGCTCAAATACAATGGCAGCATGCTCATCGTGTACAGATTCATATATGAAAACCTCGATAAAAAGAATTATGTTTTTCTATTAGCAATAGATTTATCGAAGGCTTTCGATTCAAATAATGGTTCGGAAGCTGGCTGATTTAGGGTTGGAAGGCAAAGAACTAAGAATATTCGAAACTTTTTTAACAAAAAGAAAAAATGATAGTACAAATGAATAATATTAGAAGCTCTACTCTGGAAATTAAAACGCGTGTTCCGCAAGGATTAAAACTAGCGGCAATATTATTCGTAATATACATAAATAGCGTACTAAAACTAAAACTTAAAGGTACCCCTCAGTTCTATGTTGATGACGTCACGTTTATGTACTCTGCAAGTACATTAGAGGAACTGGTAGCCAACGTTAAGATGGACTTGGATGAGATAAAAAAGTGGTATGATTATAATTTGCTAAAAATTAATTTAGCAAAAACCAATTTCATTATTTTTAATAACTATGAACCGATTCCCACCATTAGTGATTTTCCTAGTTTCGACTTTAAAAACACTTCCATTAAAACGGTTGATAAGTTGAAATATCTAGGGGTATGGTTCGACTTTAACTTAAATTGGAACGACCATATAAGCAAACTGAAACTTATGGTGATACCATTAAACTTCGCCATATATCGAAATAATATACCCATATTTCATGTCTCAAATAGCACATTTAAACTCAATTTGGAGCCGGTGCGCAGATAACAAAATAAGCGAGTTACAAATATTACAAAATGAAATAATTAAAAACATTTTATCCCTGTTAAAAATTACCCCTACAATTAGTTTATATGAAGATAGGCTAGATATCAAAAAGCATAGCATCTTGCAAGCCTTGATACTTGTTTTCAAAATCAAAAATAATCTAATAAAACATAATATTGACCTAAACTTCACAGATACTCCAACATATCAATTCAGAAACACATTGAATATAAGGAGTTGCTATTTCCGAACGCAAAGAAGCACAAATTCTATACGTAGTTATGGTGTAAGATTGTTTAATAACCTGTCTGATAATGTTAAGATATGTGTTAATATGATCGACTTCAAGAGGCAAGTTAAAATTCTCCTACTACACAATTATAATTTTGATCTGTAAACCATATAATAAAATATTAACAGTAAAAATTATCAAAATTACCACTTTAATAGGTAAGAACTCAAACTTTACTTTTATAGGTAAATTAAAAAAACTTGTATAAACCACGTATACTTATTTATAAATTATTCTAAGTGTGAATTTGATATATGTAACTAACGCAGTTGACAGCGTAGTAAGCAAATATTACTTACAACGTTCAGCTATCTTCTCACACAAAATGCATATTTTCGAGAAAACCTCTGTATTATTTTATAAATACGCCATCAATAAAGAAAACAAGTAAGGAAGGCTAAATTCGGGTGTAACCGAACATTATATACTCAGTTGAGAGCTATGGAGACAAAATAAGGGAAAATCACCATGTAGGAAAATGAACCTAGGTTAACCCTGGAATGTGTTTGTATGACATGGGTACCAAATGGAAGTTATTAAAGAGTATTTTGCAAGGGAGTGGGCCATTGTTCTATAGGTGGACGCCATTTAGGGATATCGCCATAAAGGTGGACCAGGGCTGACTCTAGAATTTGTTTGTACGATATGGGTATCAAATGAAAGGTTTTAATGAGTATTTTAAAAGAGAGTGGGCCTTAGTTCTATCGGTGGAAGCCTTTTCGGAATATCGTTATAAAGGTGGACCAGGGTGACTCTAGAATGCGTCTGTGCAATATGGGTATCTAACGAAAGGTGATAATAAGTATTTTAAAATGGAGTGGGCCTTAGTTCTATAGGTGGACGTCTTTTCCAGATATCGCCATAAAGGTGGACCAGGGGTGACTCTATAATGTGTTTGTACGATACGGGTATCAAATTAAAGGTATTAATGAGGGTTTTAAAAGGGAGGTGTGGTATTTGTATATGTGAAGGCGTTTTCGAGATATGGACCAAAATGTGGACCAGGGTGACCCGGACCATCATTTGTCGGGTACCGCTAATTTATTTATATATGTAATACCACGAACAGTATTCCTGCCAAGATTCCAAGGGCTTTTGATTTCACCCTGCAGAACTTTTTCATTTTCTTCTACTTAATATGGAAAGTGTCACACCCATTTTACAAAGTTTTTTTCTAAAGTTATATTTTGCGTCAATAAACCAATCCAATTACCATGTTTCATCCCTTTTTTCGTATTTGGTATAGAATTATGGCATTTTTTTATGGTTTTTTCATTTTTCGTAATTTTCGATATCGAAAAAGTGGGCGTGGTCATAGTCGGATTTCGGACATTTTTTATACCAACACAAAGTGAGTTCAGATAATTACGTGAACTGAGTTTAGTAAAGATATATCGATTTTTGCTCAAGTTATCGTGTTAACGGCCGAGCGGATGGACAGAAGGTCGACTGTGTATAAAAACTGGGCGTGGCTTCAACCGATTTCGCCCTTTTTCACAGAAAACAGTTATCGTTCGAGAATCTAAGCCCCTACCAAATTTCACAAGAATTGGTAAATTTGTTTTCGACTTATGGCATTAAAAGTATCCTAGACAAATTAAATGAAAAAGGGCGGAGCCACGCTCATTTTGAAATTTTCTTTTATTTTTGTATTTTGTTGCACCATATCATTACTGGAGTTGAATGTTGACATAATTTACTTATATACTGTAAAGATATTAACTTTTTTTTATACTCAGTTGAGCAGAGCTCACAGAGTATATTAAGTTTGATTGGATAACGGTTGGTTGTACATATATAAAGGAATCGAGATAGATATAGACTTCCATATATCAAAATAATCAGGATCGAAAAAAAATTTGATTGAGCCATGTCCGTCCGTCCGTCCGTCCGTCCGTCCGTTAACACGAGTAACTTGAGTAAATTTTGAGGTATCTTGATGAAATTTGGTATGTAGATTCCTGGGCACTCATCTCAGATCGCTATTTAAAATGAACGATATCGGACTATAATCACGCCCACTTTTTCGATATCGAAAATTTCGAAAAACCGAAAAAATGCGATAATTCATTGCCAAAGGCGGTTAAAGCGATAAAACTTGGCAAATGGGTTGAAGTTATGACGCAGAATAGAAAATTAGTAAGATTTTGGACAATGGGCGTGGCACCGCCCACTTTTACAAGAAGGTAATTTAAAAGTTTTGCAAGCTGTAATTTGGCAGTCGTTGAAGATATCATGATGAAATTTGGCAGAAACGCTACTACTATTACTATATATGTGCTAAATAAAAATTAGCAAAATTGGATGAAGAACACGCCCACTTTTTAAAAAAATTTTTTTTTAAATTCAAATTTTAACAAAAAATTTAATATCTTTACTGTATATAAGTAAATTAAGTCAAAATTCAACTCCTGTAATGATATGATGCAACAAAATACAAAAATAAAAGAAAATTTCAAAATGGGCGTGGCTCCGCCCATTTTCATTTAGTTTGCCTAGAATACTTTTAATGCCATAAGTCGAACAAAAATTTACCAATCCTTCTCAAATTTGGTAGGGACATAGATTCTATGAAGGTAACAGTTCTCTGTGAAAATGGGCGAAATCGGTGGAAGCCACGCCCAGTTTTTATACACAGTCCAGCGTATGTGCTTCCGCTCGGCCGTTAACACAATAACTTGAGCAAAAACCGATATATCTTTACTAAACTTAGCCCACCTACTTATCTGAACTCACTTTATCTTGGTGTAAAAAATGGCCCAAATCCGACCATAACCACGCCCACTTTATCGATATCGAAAATTACGAAAAATGAAAAAAATGCCATAATTCTATACCAAATACGAAAAAAGGGATGAAACATGGTAACTGGATTAGTTTATTGACGCAAAATATAACTTTGGAAAAAACTTTGTAAAATGGGTGTGACACCTACCATATTAAGTAGAAGAAAATGAAAAAGTTCTACAAGGCGAAATCAACAGCCCTTGGAATCTTGGCAGGAATACTGTTAGTGATATTGCATATATAAATAAATAAGCAGTACCCGACAGATGATTTTCTGGATCACCTGGTCCACATTTTGGTCGATATCTCGAGAACACCTTCACATATACATCTAAGGGCCACTCGCTTTTAAAAGCCTCATTAATACCTTTAATTTGATATCCATATCGTACAAGCACATTCTAGAGTCACCCCTGGGCCACCCTAATGGCGATATCTCGAAAAGGGGTCCACCTATAGACCTAATGCCCACTCCCTCTTAAAATGCTCAGTAACAACTTTCGTTTGATACCCATATCGTACAAACATTCTAGAGTCACCTCTGGCCCACCCTAATGGCGATATCTCGAAAAGGCGACCACCTATAGACCTAATGTCCACTCCCTCTTAAAATGCTCAGTAACACCTTTCGTTTGATACCCATATCGTACAAACATTCTAGAGTCACCCCTGGCCCACCCTATTGGCGATGTCTCGAAAAGGCCTCCACCTATAGACCTAATGCCCACTCCCTCTTAAAATGCTCAGTAACACATTTCGTTTGATACCCATATCGTACAAACATTCTAGAGTCATCTCTGGCCCACCCTAATGGCGATATCTCGAAAAGGCGTCCACCTATAGACCTAATGCCCACTCCCTCTTAAAATGCTCAGTAACACCTTTCGTTTGATACCCATATCGTACAAACATTCTAGAGTCACCCCTGGGCCACCCTAATGGCGATATCTCGAAAAGGCGTCCACCTATAGACCTAATGCCCACTCCCTCTTAAAATGCTCAGTAACACCTTTCGTTTGATACCCATATCGTACAAACATTCTAGAGTCACCCCTGGGCCACCCTAATGGCGATATCTCGAAAAGGCGTCCACCTATAGACCTAATGCCCACTCCCTCTTAAAATGCTCAGTAACAACTTTCGTTTGATACCCATATCGTACAAACATTCTAGAGTCACCTCTGGCCCACCCTAATGGCGATATCTCGAAAAGGCGTCCACCTATAGACCTAATGTCCACTCCCTCTTAAAATGCTCAGTAACACCTTTCGTTTGATACCCATATC
The DNA here is from genome assembly GCF_040869045.1 of Eurosta solidaginis. NCBI lineage: Eukaryota > Metazoa > Arthropoda > Insecta > Diptera > Tephritidae > Eurosta > Eurosta solidaginis. The sequence continues at coordinate 47,699,327 of NC_090323.1, forward strand.
GTACAAACATTCTAGAGTCACCCCTGGCCCACCCTATTGGCGATGTCTCGAAAAGGCCTCCACCTATAGACCTAATGCCCACTCCCTCTTAAAATGCTCAGTAACACCTTTCATTTGATTCCCATATCGTACAAACACATTCTAGAGACACCCCTGGTTTACCTTTATGGCGATATCTCGAAACGGCGTCCACCTATGGAACTAAGGATCACTCCTTTTCAAAATACTCATTAACAGCTTTCATTTGATACCCATATCGTACAAACATATTATAGAGTCACCCCTGGTCCACCTTTATGACGATTTCTCGAAAAGGCGTTCACCTAAAGAACTAAAGCCCATTCCCTTTTAAAATACTCATTACCGCCTTTCATTTGATACCCATATCGTACAAACAAATTCTAGAGTCAGCCCTGGTCCACCTTTATGGCGATATCCCTAAATGGCGTCCATCCATAGAACTATGGCCTACTCTCTCTTAAAATACTCTTTAATACCTTCCATTTGATACACATGTCATACAACCACATTCCAGGGTTACCCTAGGTTCATTTTCCTACATGGTGATTTTCCTTATTTTGTCTCCATAGCTCTCAACTGAGTATGTAATGTTCGGTTACACCCGAACTTAGCCTTCCTTACTTGTTTTTAATTGGACTTTAAAATTTTTTTTTTTGAAAGTGGGCGGGGTCGTTCTCCGATTTTGCTAATTTTTATTAAGCATACATATAGTAATAGGAGTAACGTTCCTGCCAAATTTCATCATGATATCTTCAACGACTGCCAAATTACAGCTTGCAAAACTTCTAAATTACCTTCTTTTAAAAGTGGGCGGTGCCACGCCTATTGTTAAAAATTTTACTAATTTTCTATTCTGCGTCATAAGTTCAACTCATCTACCAAGTTTCATCGCTTTGTCCGTCTTTGGTAATGAATTATCGCACTTTTCCTATATTTCGAAATATTCTATATCGAAAAAATGGGCGTGGTTATAGTCCGATATCTTTCATTTTAAATAGCGATCTGAGATGGGTGCCCAGGAACCTACATACCAAATTTCATCAAGATACCTCAAAATTTACTCAAGTTATCGTGTTAACGGACGGGCGGACCGACGGACATGGGGCTCAATCAAATTTTTTTTCGATACTGATGATTTTGATATATGAAAGTCTATATCTATCTCGATTCCTTTATAACTGTACAACCAACCGTTATCCAATCAAAGTTAATATACTCTGTGAGCTCTGCTCAACTGAGTATAAAAAAGGAAGAATTTAATTGACGAAATTTGATAAAATGTCCATTGCTATTTTCGCATTCGCAACTGTACGTACTACATTTTCACGTACCCTTTCCTTTATATTTAACTTTTCGTTTTTCTTCCTCGGCATGGCATGAATGATGGCCACATCTCAGCGGGTAGACAACACACACTTATACATATGTTCATGTATATGTACAAACATACTTATATGCACCTTAACTTTAACGTTAACAATTTTTTTGCAAAATAATATGCGAACTCACACATACAGTCATATGTGGTTGTGTATGTGTCGTATGTCGTTTGATGTTAGCGATAACAATCTGATTTTATTGCTTTCAAACTATGTTCAGCATGTGACTTCGAGCTAACCGCATTAGATTAGAAATGTTTTTACTGTAAATATTTAGTTGCTTAAGTATTTGGTAACTGCGTTTTCATATGCAAAGTCTTTGCTTTAATTTCCGTATAGAATAGCGCAATGGCTATTTTGTGGTTTAGGTCAAAATGTAAAGCAATGAAGAATAAAATACATTTATTTTGTATTAGGTGCTGTTATGTATGTTGTACGAGTTAACCATTGATCGCAAACTCCCAAAGAGCCCTGGCCCTCTCTATCTTTTCACAACAGCCTCAATATAATAGTCGTCTTTAGTCAAGAAGCTTTTCGTAATTACTACCCCACTTTGACATCTAGAGGCTTCAAATTTCACCAAATGATTACGTATGTAACATATACTGTTTTCTGAAAAAATTGTATAGATCGGTTGTATATATAGTATATATCACATACAACCGAATTTTCAGATAAGAAACTTTTCGATATTTTTACACCATTTTAACAGCTGGAAGCTTCAAATTTCACCAAATTTTCCCATTACAAAGGGAACAACTTGGCTATCACTTGAAATTTCCGTCTTATGGTCACAGTAATTGGTAATGTCACCCTCTGCCTTCATTGGAACATCAACGAGCAGTGTATCTATACTTTCCCTTGAAACCTATCCGATATTCAATATACATACCTTAAAATCATAGGCTTGGAAGCTTTTACCGTACTCGTCATCAGAAACGGGGAACATTCTAGGCTTAACAAATTTTTTTGAAGGTTTGACCATGTGCTGAGCTTTTTAAGATTTTAAAGACACCACGCTTCACTGTCCAGCAATATCACCTACAAATCGAATAAAATAAAATGGCTAAAGAAATACGATACCGTATTAATAAAAACCCACATATTCACGACTTTTGCATAGCCGTATCTGTGTAGCCTCAATATTGACCAGAAGTTGGCCCAATTGCCTATGTGTTTGGTAATTGTATATGTACGAATGTATGTACAAAATATAACAAATAATTGCCTGTAATTTTATATGGCGAGCGAAAAACTGAAATGCCGCAATTCGTATCACGCTTTACCTGGCTAAATTAGGGAGAGTGACAAACAAAGGGAACAAAAAATGGAGTCCAAAACGTCTACCCAAAACGACTTATATTCAAAGCGAGTTTCAACGAAATAAACTCCAGTTAATATGCCGAAGAACCGCAACCAGCTCAATCAACACTAACACAAGCAACGGATAACAGTAAAAAAGGATAATAACAACCGGTTTGGTTAAGTATTCGCGATGGAATGATGGTTGTGCTGACCTACAAGTAATTCAAGTCGCATGCAACCGCCACAGAAGCACTACACTACTCTGTGGGTCAAAACTCAAAACAGAAAGAATAAAATTGAACGTGACCAGCAAGTGGTAAAATAACAAGTAAGGAAGGCTAAGTTCGGGTGTAACCGAACATTACATACTCAGTTGAGAGCTATGGAGACAAAATAAGGAAAATCACCATGTAGGAAAATGAACCTAGGGTAACCCTGGAATGTGGTTGTATGACATGTGTATCAAATGGAAGGTATTAAAGAGTATTTTAAGAGAGAGTAGGTCATAGTTCTATGGATGGACGCCATTTAGGGATATCGCCATAAAGGTGGACTAGGGCTGACTCTAGAATGTGTTTGTACGATATGGGTATCAAACGAAAGGTGATAATGAGTATTTTAAAAGGGAATGGGCTTTAGTTCTATAGGTGAACGCCTTTTCAAGAAATCGCCATAAAGGTGGACCAGGGGTGACTCTAGAATATGTTTGTACGATATGGGTATCAAATGAAAGCTGTTAATGAATATTTTGAAAAGCAGTGATCCTTAGTTCCATAGGTGGACGCCGTTTCGAGATATCGCCATAAAGGTGCACCAGGGGTGTCTCTAGTTTTACGATATGGGAATCAAATGAAAGGTGTTACTGAGCATTTTAAGAGGGAGTGGGCATTAGGTCTATAGGTGCACGCCTTTTCGAAATGTCGCCATTAGGGTGGGCCAGGGGTGACTCTAGAATGTGTTTGTATGATATGGGTATCAAATGAAAGATGGTAATGAGTATTTTAAAAGGGAGTAATCCTTAGTTCTATAGGTGGACGCCTTTTCGAGATATCGCCATAAAGGTGGACCAATGGTGACTCTAGAATGTTTGTACGATATGGGTATCAAACGAAAGGTGCTACTGAGCATTTTAAGAGGAAGTGGGCATGAGGTCTATAGGTGGACGCCTTTTCGAGGTATCGTAATTAGGGTGGGCCAGGGGTGACTCTAGAATGTGTTTGTACGATATGGGTATCAAACGAAAGGTGTTACTGATCATTTTAAGATGGAGTGGGCATTAGGTCTATAGGTGGACGCCTTTTCGAGATATCGCCATTAGGGTGAGCCAGGGGTGACTCTAGAATGTTTGTACGATATGGGTATCAAACGAAAGGTGTTACTGAGCATTTTAAGAGGGAGTGGGCATTAGGTCTATAGGTGGACGCCTTTTCGAGATATCGCCAATACGGTGGGAAAGGGGTGACTCTAGAATGTTTTTGTACGATATGGGTATCAAATGAAAGGTGGTAATGAGTATTTTAAAAGGGAGTAATCCTTAGTTCTATAGGTGGACGCCTTTTCGAGATATCGCCATAAAGGTGGACCAAGGGGTGACTCTAGAATGTTTGTACGATATGGATATCAAACGAAAGGTGTTACTGAGCATTTTAAGAGGGAGTGGGCATTAGGTCTATAGGTGGACGCCTTTTCGAGATATCGCCATTAGGGTGGGCCAGGGGTGACTCTAGAATGTTTGTACGATATGGGTATCAAACGAAAGGTGCTACTGAGCATTTTAAGAGGGAGTGGGCATTAGGTCTATAGGTGGACGCCTTTTCGAGATATCGCCATTAGGGTGGGCCAGGGTGACTCTAGAATGTGTTTGTACGATATGGGTATCAAATGAAAGGTGGTAATGAGTATTTTAAAAGGGAGTAATCCTTAGTTCTATAGGTGGACGCCTTTTCGAGATATCGCCATTAAGGTGGACCAAGGGTGACTCTACAATGTTTGTACGATATGGGTATCAAACGAAAGGTGTTACTGAGCATTTTAAGAGGGAGTGGGCATTAGGTCTATATGTGGACGCCTTTTCGAGATATCGCCATTAGGGTGGGCCAGGGGTGACTCTAGAATGTTTGTACGATATGGGTATCAAACGAAAGGTGTTACTGAGCATTTTAAGAGGGAGTGGGCATTAGGTCTATAGGTGGACGCCTTTTCGAGATATCGCCATTAGGGTGGGCCAGGGGTGACTCTAGAATGTTTGTACGATATGGGTATCAAACGAAAGGTGTTACTGAGCATTTTAAGAGGGAGTGGACATTAGGTATATAGGTGGTCGCCTTTTCGAGATATCGCCATTAGGGTGGGCCAGGGGTGACTCTAGAACGTTTGTACGATATGGGTATCAAACGAAAGGTGTTACTGAGCATTTTAAGAGGGAGTGGGCATTAGGTCTATAGGTGGACGCCTTTTCGAGATATCGCCATTAGGGTGGGTCAGGGTGATTCTAGAATGTGTTTGTACGATATGGATATCAAATTAAAAGTATTAATGAGGGTTTTAAAAGCGAGTGGCCCTTAGATGTATATGTGAAGGCGTTCTCGCGATATCGACCAAAATGTGGACCAGGTGATCCAGAAAATCATCTGTCGGGTACTGCTAATTTATTTATATATGCAATACCACTAACAGTATTCCTGCCAAGATTCCAAGGGCTGTTGATTTCGCCTTGTAGAACTTTTTCATTTTCTTCTACTTAATATGGTAGGTGTCACACCCATTTTACAAAGTTTTTTCCAAAGTTATATTTTGCGTCAATAAACCAATCCAGTTACCATGTTTCATCCCTTTTTTCGTAGTTGGTATAGAATTATGGCATTTTTTTCATTTTTCGTAATTTTCGATATCGATAAAGTGGGCGTGGTTATGGTCGGATGTCGGCCATTTTTTATACCAAGATAAAGTGAGTTCAGATAAGTACGTGGGCAAAGTTTAGTAAAGATATATCGGTTTTTGCTCAAGTTATTGTGTTAACGGCCGAGCGGAAGGACAGACGGTGGACTGTGTATAAAAACTGGGCGTGGCTTCCACCGATTTCGCCCATTTTCACAGAGAACAGTTACCGTCACAGAATCTATGCTCCTACCAAATTTGAGAAGGATTGGTAAATTTTTGTTCGACTTATGGCATTAAAAGTATTCTAGACAAACTAAATGAAAATGGGCGGAGCCACTCCCATTTTGAAATTTTCTTTTATTTTTGGATTTTGCTGCATCATATCATTACTGGAGTTGAATTTTGACTTAATTTACTTATATACAGTAAAGATATTAACTTTTTTGTTAAAATTTGAATTTAAAAAAAATTTTTTTTAAAAAGTGGGCGTGTTCTTCATCCAATTTTGCTAATTTTTATTTAGCACATATATAGTAATAGTAGTAACGTTCCTGCCAAATTTCATCATGATATCTTCAACGACTGCCAAATTACAGCTTGCAAAACTTTTAAATTACCTTCTTGTAAAAGTGGGCGGTGCCACACCCATTGTCCAAAATCTTACTAGTTTTCTATTCTGCGTCATAACGTTAACCTATCTACCAAGTTTCATCGCTTTAACCGCCTTTGGCAATGAATTATCGCATTTTTTCGGTTTTTCGAAATTTTCGATATCGAAAAAGTGGGCGTGGTTATAGTCCGATATCGTTCATTTTAAATAGCGATCTGAGATGAGTGCTCAGGAACCTACATACCAAATTTCATCAAGATACCTCAAAATTTACTCAAGTTATCGTGTTAACGGACGGACGGACGGACGGACGGACGGACGGACGGACGGACGGACGGACGGACGGACGGACGGACATGGCTCAATCAAATTTTTTTTCGATCCTGATTATTTTGATATATGGAAGTCTATATCTATCTCGATTCCTTTATATATGTACAACCAACCGTTATCCAATCAAACTTAATATACTCTGTGAGCTCTGCTCAACTGAGTATAAAAACAATAAAATGTAAGAGAAAGAAAAATTAAAAGGGAAACTGATATGAGTGAGAAGGAAACCAGACAGGCGGGTAAGTACTGCTTACTAAGCAAAAATGTTTTGAGCCTAAAGTTTGAAAGCTTTCCTTCTTATTTGCATCGTTTCAGCTCCACAAAATATCGTGCAACAAATACATTGAAAAAGTTACTGTTGCCTTTGTTATTTGGTTTTGTTTATGTTTTACGTTACACCTGCCGTGTAGTTGTAGTGCTACAGGTAGGGTCATATAGAGCACTGTAGGAGGGTTTGAAGAAAAACAGCAAAATATAGATGAACAAAGTAATTAATGGAAACTTAAAATTTTTGAATGCCGGTTCAAAACAAAATTCGATTTCTTATTGCTTTCAACCCGGTTTGTTATCGGCGGGCTGAATATGTGTTATCGATTTCATAATAAACGTCGATAACAAAGTTTAGGTTGAACTGGCCGGTCAATAAAGACCTCACATAGACTGAATTTGTTTGACGACCAAACGGAAGAACCCCAATCAGGTACTAGGACTTATGTTATAGAATAACTCCGTCCTCTTGGAAAATATTAGAAGTTTTCTCGGACCTAGCTTAATTGCTGCCTCGAGATATGGCCCACCCCTTATAGCTGGAGCCTTGACCTGGCGACCGCAGTACAAGAACATTGAACATGCTCAAACCATCTCTCCCTGCAGCTCGCACTTCCTACACCTGCTATTTCTAACGAGGCCTAACTTACAAGCATGTGACGCCAGAAGGCAGTGTCTAATTTATATGCCCATCGTGAGCCTAAAGTCTTCTCTCTTCAGAGATATGAGCCAATTTATGAGTCTAATATCGTACGCTTTGCATATGATCGTAGAAATTTATCAGCAAATCGGTAACTCTCCGATAAAAAAATTATAACTTTTGGCCATCAAATCGTTCATATTTACTATAACATCTATTGCTTTTCGATACAATTTTTGATAGCATTCCGATAACTTTCAATTATAATTCGATAACTTTTCGTTTAAAACTTGACATCTTTTTGACAACATTCTTATAAATTTTCAATAACAAATCCATAACTTTTCGATAATAAATCGATAATTTTCTGATAGCACCCCGATACCTCTTTAATAGCAATTCGATAACTTTTAGATAAAATTCCAATCGTTTGTCAATAAAAAATCACTAAATTTCTGATAACGTTCTGACAATTTTGTAGTAACAACTCGATAACTCTGCGATAGCAAACCGATAGCCCATAAAAAAAATCGGCAACTCATTGGTAACTTTTGTTTTTGATAGCAAAATTGATAACAATTCGATAACAAATCGGAAACTCGTCGATAACACACCCATAACACACCGATAATAAATTGATAACGCGCTGTCCGGTTTCGGTTGTAGCTTCGGTTTAAACTTCTTCCTTTCCTCTCCCAACCTCATCTTTTACCTTTCCTTTCCCTTTCTTTTTTTTCTCTCCTTTATTTGCCTTGACTCGAAATTAGAAAACTTTTTGGACCAGGCTGTAGCATCAAAAGAGTCACCATATCGATCCAGTTTCCATCTCGACTAGATCGATTTGGTCATAGTTTAAGTTTCATGAATGTGCTTAGTTTACCGGGTCCCCACATCTTAAAACCATTGGAAGTAGAGTTGGCAGATGCTGCAAGTTTTCAAAACCAACGTCATCTGTCCGCAATCATATATCTCAGAACATTTAGCTGCGGTAACAAACAAAATTAATTCTTAACTTGCGCTGCTATCTATCAGATGTCGCTGTAACCTCTTACATATACGCCTAGCACGTAATAAAAGCTGCTAGCGAACGCATTTTTAGAGCCGCCTTTGTAGCATTCTATTGCGATACCTTTTGCAGCTCAAATTAAAAGCTCATCGTATCGCAGTTAATTGTTCCTGTGACTGGATATATGACTGGCTCTTCTATGCAGATGCCACCATAGTCGTTCTGTCATAGTTATTTCTTAGAAGTGATCATTCTGGTTTACGGTGCAATTTCACTCGTTGTGACGAAAATCATAGGTAGAGGAATAATAAACTTCTCTAAGTGAAGTTTTACCGTTCACAGGCTGCACACAAAACAAACACTTGGCCAGTGGAATCATATTTCTCACTCCCTCCAATGAACGAAATATCCTCTAATGAATGTTTGCAATATAAATTGAGTTTAAAATGAAAGTCTGGATGATAGGAATGAGAGCTTAGAGTCTATCTGAAAGTTCGGCCACTAGATATAGGCTATAACACCGGGAACAATTTATCAAGGAACACTAATGGCGACCTGTTTATCGATGTACAGCGCTTTTTAGGCTATATACATTATACATCTGCTCATTCCTTAATAGCGGGGGAGGTAATACAACTGATTCCTCAAAACTTCAAACTATATTCTACCTCCCGTCCGATGACAAATTTCAATTGGCCATATTCCGGGACAAAAGTAATAACGCGTAGAGAAAAGCCAAATTATTTGAAACGGCGACGAAAAGTTGGTTAAATATACCCAGCAGACTGTCCGAAAATAGTTTTTCCTACATTCAAAAAGTGGTCATTCCTTCACCTTATCATTATCTATCCTCATCCCTTTTGCATTTCTCCTCCTTATTCCGGCCTGTTATTCCATTTTCCTAAATTCTTTTCTCATTCTACTTCTCCCTCCTACTCTCACCACCACTACCATTGGCCACTCACATTCTCAATCTCACTTTCACTTCAACTCTCCCACTTTCAACGCCATGTCCGTACCCACAACCACTTCCCCTACCCAAGCCATTACAATTGCTTTATACATGGAATCTTTATACCAAATATAGGATCCCTTCATAAAATAATTGCGGAAATAAGGCAAACTTAAATTTCTCCAAATAGTAGGCGTGGCACTGCTCACTTTTCAAATATTCTACTCTGGATCAGCGTTGGACACACACAAACACATACATTTTTTTTTTTGTTTAGTAGATAGTGTAACCAATTTCGGGAAATTCCTGGTAATTATACAACTTCTGCTAACGTTCGAAGTGCTGAACTGTCGAATAAATAACTCAAATATTGAGTATTGCAAATGGTGTTTATTTAGACTAATTTGGGCGTAGGGCTTCACAATCACAATTATACTTCACTAATAACGTGTTTAAATCAAACTGGTTATTGTTCCTCAGCTTGCGCTGCTTTATTTAGCTATATGCGTGTGCATGTATGAGTAATAACTTCTGCTCTTAGCTGATGACTACATATATGTATGTGAAATATTCTCTTCGCTTCAAGCTGCTGGTTATGTGTATGTGTGGCTGCTTGATTTAATGTTGTCGTGCATTTATTTAGTAGCAGCATAGTGATTAACCGAAATGCTAATATTAGCCACAATATGTTCGAGCGAAGATATTTCGGAGCGCAAGTGTGCTGTTATGATTTTTGTTGTAGCGATAGAGACACTCCCCGAAGGTTTTGGGGATTGTTATCGATGTTGATGGTCTTTTGCCGCATATAAATCCGGAACGTTCCGATAACACGCATAATTAAGGTACATGCTAGACCATCTCGGAACGATCTAGTCTTACCACATTGTACCTTCTGGGCCCCCTATCTTTGTCGTCTTCAAAACGGTATATCTAAAGAAAAAGGATGCAATTGACTAGGTCATGTTGTGAACATATGTTGTTTTTGTAATTTTGTCATATTTTTGCTTGCTGACACTCAAAATTGCAAAGTCGGTTAAGCGCCAAACTCTTCATATTAATTACTATATCCCGCTTTCAATTAATTTTACTTTACCCACTACTTAGTTATGAACGCAGTATTCCCACTGTGCAATAGTACAACCGGAACTCAAAACACTATCGCAGTTAAGGCTTTGGCACAGTTGGCTTATGATGAGCAAAACAAAACCAAAAACGCAATACAGCTGTTAGCGTAGCAATAAAAAATCAAGTAACAACCACATCCTTGCCACAAGTCTCATGCTTGTATGTTGAACGATATGAAAACACGTAGCCACCTGCTACCCCAACCAAAGGGTTGAATTGCTTTCAATTTCTTGTTCAACTTAACACCCACTAGACATACTTTTTACACATTGTTTGGCGCTAGACGGCAGTCTTGCAAGTCGCTTCAGCTCTGCATGACTCACAAAAACGGGGCGAATCGACAAAAGCGAACGATGAACCAACCAACTAAACGACGGAGGGAGTCCACTGAAACTAACAGCACTATACGCTCCACAAAACGCAACTTCAAACTTACTTCGACCGGCGAACTTACTACACGCCATATAATTTGAAAGCGGCACAACAAAAGTCAGTTGCGCAAACCACACAAAAGTGCAGCGCGTAATTTGGAATAATAAATTTTCGTAAATTTAAGTTTCTAAAGATTTGTGTGCTGATGATGAAATGTTATCAAAACAATTTAACCCGTTAGTATACGCGTTTTTTAAATAGCAGCAAAATACAATATTGAGTGTCATTAACCTGGAAGATCTATGAAGGATGGAGTGAGATGGAGCTGAGTGCAGAACATATATAAAAAGGAAATGAAAAAGTAAAAACGTACGCGTAAAAAAAGGAATATTGACTTTTCTTATGAGCTGCATCCATTGGAGTGAGACTGTCCTATTTCTTCTTTAAAACAATAACAACAATGTTAATTAAATGCTGTGAAATTGTCTGCGAGTGTAAATTTTTACAAAGAGGCCAACGTTCGCATAAATTGTCTGTATAAGAATGCAAATGAGGAGGAATGTGAGTGAGATAGGACAAATGACTTCTTAGTGATGACACAAATACATATGAGACAATCTTATACGATGCGATTATTATACCTAAATGAGTGCAAAACATGTGTACGCCAGTGTGATTCACAAGGAATTTCTACACCTTTTCCAGTTTAAGTTCAGAAATTTACAACCGAAGTTCAGAAAATTCAAGTTCGGAAAATTACAATTCAAGTTCATAATTTCCAATTTAAATTCAAAAATTTACAATTCAAGTTAAGAAATTTACAATTCAAATTCAGATTAAATTCCAGTTTAAATTCAGAAAATTACAATTCAAGGTCAGAAAATCATACTCAAGTTCAGAATTTTCATTTCAAGTTCAGAAAATTACAACTCAAGTTCAGAAAATTGTAATTTAAGTTCAGAAAATGGCATTTCAAGGGGGAGACGTCCACAGCCTTGCGAGAGGCAGGTGGAGGAATACTTGATCTGTGCACATAGTACTTATACGTTACTTGGGATTGTGGACGCTCCGTTCATTTCGTCATCACTACTGTCATACTCAATGCAGATCAATGCTTGTGACCTTTACATAGAATATGAGGAGGAGAGAGAAGACAGGAAACGGTTTTTTTTCGTTCCTTTATGTGAGTTAAGTGAGTTAAGAAGTCCCATTTATTAACAGATAGTAGGCCTTAATATCCTTGAATCAGGTTATTAGGGCTAACATTTACCATGTTACATACTTTAATTGTCATTGCATGAAAGAAAAAATTCTTGACAAAGTTTCTGAACAATTGTTTCTGAACTTGAGTTGTAATTTTCTGAACTTGAATCGTAATTTTCTGAACTTGAATTGTAATTTTCTGAATTCGAATTGTAATTTTCTGAACTTAAATTGGAATTTCTGAACTTGAACTGTAACTTTCTGATTTTGAATTGTAAATTTTTGAATTCAAAATGGAATTTCTGAACTTGAATTGTAATTTTCTGAACTTAAACTGGAAAGGTGTAAACAAAGTTTTCATAAATTTTGAATAAATTTGTTAACTCAAAATTGCTTTGAATGCCGATTTTGATAATGGTCTTCTAAAATTTAAGCCATTTAAAAATAATCAAACTGCGGCAGTCTAATATTATCACAAGGAATAGATAATGATTTGATGCCTTACCAATTTTTAGCCTTCCTTTCCAGGCTTCTTGAGGAATGTAGGAAGCATCCGAAAAAGTCAATAATTGTGCATTGATAGAAGATCTTGAAAACATACACGTAATTTCGTTTAAAAATAAATAAATTTTACGAGCTGCTAAGGTTAAGTTGAACAGACCGGTCAGTAAAGAGTGGGCACACACTAGAAGTTTTCTAGGACCTAACTTTATTGCTACCTAGCTATCTGATAACTTTGCCACAACTTGTAACTAAAGCCCTGACCTAGATAGCGCGGGATATGAACACAGAGCGTTTCTTTCGTCCTGCAGCCCAAAAATCCTACATCAACGATCACTGACGAGGGCTTATTTGCAAGCCAAAATGCAGTATCCAGTCAGATTTTCCCCATTGTGAGCATACAGTATTGTCTTTTTAGTGATACAAGTAACATTGTTAGTCTAAAGTTGTAAGACTTGCACATGATCTTCGACACTTTTCAACTTTGCGCTTGGTTTCACTCCTTTGCTGCTTGATCAACTTTGCCACTTTGCACTCCTTTCGTGCTTGGTCAATGATGTGCAGTTCCCGGCTTCTTTCAATCTCGTTCAATTACACTCTAACACGCTTTTGAATGTCGTGCTATGAGAGATTATGTCCCTAATTGCTGCTTGGCTGTCAACATAAACGAATACGCGTCTGCAATATAAGTGGTTTTCTGCCAGTGCTTCAACTGCTTTGGTCACGGCTACTACTTCCGCCTAAAAAAACAACGCAGAATTCTATGATCTGTTTATTTCCGGATCAGTAAAATATACTGCATGCCCTTCCGTTAGCTTTGAACCATCGGTGTATCCGCGTGTCACTTCGTCCGCCTTTTGAGCACCCTTGGGGCAACCTTCTATCTCTATTATGGCTCTTGGGGCCACGGAACATGTCATCTGTTGGTTAAATATTTCATAAAGCTCAACTACTATGGCCGTATGGTCTGCGTTCAAGCTGCATCGAGACATTGAGCCTCCTTGCAGTTGTTTACGCTATGTTTTTCGACAGCTGAATGGCAAACAGTGCAGCCCTCAAGGTGTTTTTCAAAGCCTGTATTGGCGGCCGCAGTGGTGTGATGATAGCGTGCTCCGCCATCCACACCGAAGATCCTTGCTTCATGCCCTGGGAAAAGCAGCATCAAAATTTTGTAAACAAGTTTTTTCAATTTGAATAAATGTATGTGAATGTGCTGTGTCTTCATTCAGAACGGAGGCTGATTTTTACTGATTGATTCGTGAGGCTGACTAATGCAGGTAAAAGTCAGTAATTCTAGTCGTTTGACCTTATTTGTGGGTTTGTTGCTTTGGTGCGTTTATTGTTTCGTGTTCATTGTTGTGTGTCTGTCTGTTGTGTGATTGCAAATATTGTGTCAGAAATTGTGCTTATCTGTTCGTTTATTATTATACCGTTGAATGTTTTCTGTTTGTAGATTTCCATGTTTTCGAGTACGTTGAGACGTCGGCCTTTTGCTTCCATGAGAAGGCCCCAAACTGTTTTATTGATATTTGATGGGAAACGTTCATTTTCGACCATGTGATTCGAAAAAAAATTTAATAAAGCCATGTCCGTCCGTCCGTCTGTCCGTCATTAACACGATAACTTGAGCAAATATTGAGATATCTTCACTAAATTTGGTATACGGGCTCATCTGGGCCTATCCGGACGATAACCACGCCCACTTTTTCGATGTCTAAAATTTAGAATAATTAAAAAAATTTGACAATTCAAAAACGAATACCGCTAAGCTAATGAAATCTGATAGGTGGGTTGGTTTTATGACTCCAAATAAAAATTCAAAAAAATTTGGAAGTTTAACAAGCCGCAAATCAAAATCCGTTAAAGAAATTACATTGAAGACAGAGATACTATCCGTGCCAAATTATATAGACTGAGTGATAATTAAAATCTTTTAAAGACCCCACCCACTTTTCCTAAAGGTATGACCTTAACCAAACAACAACAAAGTGTCAAGTGCACAGTTGTGTATGTAATGTTCGGTTTCGCCCGAACTTAGACTTTCTTACTGGTTCTAACTAAGGAGATCGGTTTTTTCAAACATATTGGAAGTTTCCGCTATCTTTTCTTGTTTCGATAAAAATATCCTCTGTGCTGCATCTTTTTTTCTATTCCTAAAACATTCTTTAATTTTTTGGCTGCCATTAAGTAATGGAGTGAGTTGCTATTTACTAAGGACATCAACCAGATTTAAAGCTTCCCGGTCGGTTTGGTGAAGCAGTTCGGACCGTTTTCGCACTTTGATTCATCAAAGCGGTTTTCAAGTTCCTTGAACTGGGTTCTCACATCAGTTCGACGGTTCGGAAATAAAAAATGGTATATATATTGATGTATAAAAATAATTTTACGAACGCAATAAATGAAAGGAACCCTTTGTGAACCTTCATCAATATTTTCTCGGAGATCCGAAAGAGTACATTCTAAGTTAGAAATCGCGAATTCTACGTAAACCTGGGTTGCAGGAGCATGAAAGATAAATTGGACTATTTCAGCTAAATCTTTATCTAAGTAGTTATTGCAAAAGTTTAATATATCAATATTGCTTGGAAGGCGACTTGTACGAGCAAATGAGTTAATTTTGTCTTTTAATGATTTTGTTTTGGACTTTGTTTTATTCTTTCCTATTTCTATCGAAATTTCATAAATTTCCTCATTGTTTTTTGTTGTTGTTGTGTTAACAGTGTTTCGAACCATTCAATGGGAACGATCATTCACAAACTGTCTAAACAGTCGAAGTAAACTGGCAACTTCAACGGGGGGACCGTAGGGAGATTGGTGTTAGAGGCGTAGGTTCCACATTACAATTGAAAAGTAGGTTGGTGTCATGTGGTGACACATCGTATGTAGGACATACATTATGTTTAACATGTTACAGTATCCAGCATCCGCGTCTGCTGGCAACAGCGTTTACTGATTCTGTGAGGATTTTGCTTAGTGCCTTCTAATGCTTGTCTAGATCAAACAGCTGTGTTGGCAGGTGCCGGATCTCGTCATAGTACTTATGGATACGTTCCTTAACCGCCGTGTAGGTGGAGCTAGATCAATCAGCTGTTTGCTAGGATATCCCGATTTGTGACAATTTAGCAAACACTGCCTGTTCAGCATTTCGTTGTGCTCTTTAATGTTGAGCTTTTTGGTCTCAGTATATAGGTGGTGTTCGAGGGTCGTAAGAAGACATCTGGTGGCAATTCTGATTCCAGAATTTTGACAGGCCTGCAGCCTTTTCCAGTAGGTGTTTTTAAAACCAGGCGACCAAACTGGTGACACGTAGCACATGAGAGGCTCCCCAATTGCTTTTTATGTGGTTAGCAACGTTTCTTTATGTTGTTGTTGTTGTAGCAATGCTCGCCCCACCTAATAGGCGCGACCGATCACAAATGGTCATCAATATCCTCTAACGGTAGTCCAAGGAAACTTGCCGTTTCAACAGGGGTGGACCATAAGGAAAGGGGTGTTAGAGGCGTTGGTTCCACATTACAATTAAAGAGATGGTTGGTGTCATGTGGGGACACATTGCAAGCAGGGCATACATTTTGTATGTCGGGGTTGATTCTGGATAGGTAAGAGTTTCACCTGTTACAGTATCCAGAACGAAGTTGAGCAAGAGTGACACGCGTTTCCCTGGGGAGTATGCGTTCCTCTTCTGCGAGTTCTGGATATTTTTCTTCAAGTACTGGATTCACCGGGCAATTCCCGACATAAAGGTCCGACGCCTGTCTATGGAGTTCACCAAGGACCTGCTTGTGTTTTCCCGCTTCATACGGCTGGGTTCTCAGGTGCCGTATTTCCTCAAAATGCTTACGGAGATGACTCCTTAGGCCCCTAGGCGGTGCTGGTTCGTCAATCAGATGTCTGTTGGGATGCCCAGGTTTCTGGGTATTCAACAGAAACTGTTTGGTCAGCATCTCATTTCTCTCCCTGATGGGGAGTATTCTCGCCTCATTGTGCAGATGGTGTTCTGGGGACATAAGAAGACAGCCCGTGGCGATTCTGAGAGCAGTATTTTGGCAGGCCTGTAGTTTCTTCCAGTGGGTGGTTTTTAGGCTTGGCGACCATATGGGTGACGCGTAGCACGTAATCGGCTGGCTAATTGCTTTGTATGTGGTCAAGAGCGTTTCTTTATCTTTTCCCCAGGTACTGCCAGCAAGGGATTTGAGGATTTTACTACGGCTCTGAATTCTTGGAACAATTGCTGTTGCGTGCGCACCAAAATGTAGATCCTGATCAAACGTCACACCCAAGATTTTGGGGTGTAGGACAGTCGGTAGCGTAGTACCATCGACGTGGATGTTCAATATGGTCGACATTTGGGGCGTCCATGTTGTAAATAAGGTCGCGGAAGATTTAGTCGGTGACAATGCCAGGTTTCGCGAGGCGAAAAAACTGGACAGGCCAGGGAGATAGCCGTTTATTTTATTGCATAGCTCATCGATCTTTGGGCCTGGGCCTGTGGCCATTATTGTGCAGTCATCGGCGTAGGAAACGATTGTGACTCCTTCCGGTGGTGAAGGTAGCTTAGATATGTAGAAATTAAACAAAAGCGGGGATAGGACACCACCCTGTGGCACCCCTTGTTTAATTCTCCTTTGTTTTGATGTTTCGTTTCTGAATTGCACCGATGCCTGCCGACCACCCAGATAATTTGCGGTCCACCTTTTAAGACATGGGGGAAGGGTGGACCCTTCCAGGTCTTGCAGTAACGAGCCATGGTTGACCGTATCAAAAGCTTTTGATAGGTCTAACGCTACGAGTACTGTTCTATGGTGGGGATATTGATTCAAACCGCAATTTATCTGGGTGCTAATGACATTTAGCGCGGAGGTAGTGCTATGGAGTTTTCTGAAGCCATGCTGATGAGGGGCTAGCTGCAAATGTGCTTGGAAATAAGGGAGCAAAATGGCTTCAAGCGTCTTTGCCACTGGCGATAGGAGAGATATCGGACGATATGACTCACCTACGTTAGCTGGTTTCCCAGGCTTTAGTAGCGGGACCACCTTGGCCATTTTCCATTTCTCGGGTATGACAAAGGTGGAAAGAGACAGGTTGAAGACATGCTCTAAGTATTTGAAACCCTCTTTCCCTAGGTTTTTAAGCATCGGCATGGCTATGCCGTCTGGGCCCACTGCTTTGGATGGTTTAGCGCGACCAATGGCGTCCTCAACCTCTCTAGCGGTGATGGTAATTGGTGACGCGCTGAGTTTGTGTTTATGTGCGTGTCTATTGGCTCTCCGTCTATCTTTGTCGACGTTGGATGCATTATATATTGTCGGCAGAAAGCGCTCGCGCATTTTTTCGCATCCGACAGCACCTTATCGCCAAAGGCGATGGAAACTTTGTCTTTGTGCTTAGTCGGATTCGATAGGGACTTTACGGTGGACCAAAGTTTACCTACACCGGTAGAGAGGTTACAACCTCTTAGGTGCTCTTCCCATTTCGCCCGCTTGTGTTCGTCCACGAGCAATCTGATGCGTTGGTTTATATCCCTTATTTGGGGGTCGCCTGGATCAAGCTGTCTTATAAGTTCGCGTTCCCTCACTAAGCTCGCGGCCTCCGCCGGGAAGTGGGGCCGGATTTCGGGAATTCTCCCGGCGGGAATGAAATGTGACGAGGCGGATTCCATGACCTTACGGAAGGCACGCTCCCCTTGGCGGGCATCAGTCGGGATAGGGAGGGCAGCAAAGCTGCTGTCTGTTGCAGATTTATATTCTTCCCACTTTCCTTATCTGAAGTTTATGAAAGTGCGTTTTTCGGTAACGATGAAGTCGGCGGTACGCTCGAACGAAATAAGTATGGGCAGGTGGTCGGATGCCAATGTTACCATCGGCTGCCAGTTGACGCAGTTTACGAGTTCTGCGCTCACGATTGAGATATCTGGCGAGCTATGACAGCTTCCTACCATACGTGTGGGGCCGTCTCCGTCTATTGTGCAGAACGTCGTTTCTTCTATTTGATCCGCCAACATCTCACCCCTACTGTCCGCCCGTAAGTTTGAATGCCATAGATCATGATGGGCATTGAACTCGCCTAAGATAATGCGATTGTTGCCAGTGAGTAAGGCCTCGATATTAGGGCGGTATCCACTGGGGCAACAGGTGACAGGAGGGATGTAGATGTTGATGATTTCTAGATTTTCATCGCCTGACCGGACAGATAGGCCTTGACGTTCTAAG
Source organism: Eurosta solidaginis (assembly GCF_040869045.1). Taxonomy (NCBI): domain Eukaryota; kingdom Metazoa; phylum Arthropoda; class Insecta; order Diptera; family Tephritidae; genus Eurosta; species Eurosta solidaginis. The sequence continues at coordinate 47,718,130 of NC_090323.1, forward strand.
ACATTGTCACTGCGGTCGATGCCAGGATCAAATATATGATATTGCACAGAGTGGTGTATAATAAACGCGAGGCCGCCTCCATTTCCGCTCTCGCGGTCTTTCCTGTCGACATTATAACCAGAGCAGGTCTGCAATGCAGATCTTGCTGTGAGTTTAGTCTCTTGAATCGCAGCAATGCGGATGTTGTGCCGCTTCATGAAATCGACTATCTCCGTAATCTTCCCAGTTAGTCCATTACAGTTGAACTGCAGAATTCTGAAGTGCATGAGGGGTGACGCCGCCACTCTAGGGGTAAGTGAGGGGTGACTACGTGTGGAAGGCCAGGACGCAATTGCTGTTGTGGCCATGGGACTGGGCGCCCTAGGGCAAGCATTGGGGTACCCGGATGATTTGGGTTTGCGACCTGGCAACATGGCGCGATGAAACCCGTCGGGGGGTTGCCGTCACGGGGACCAGAACATCTAGGAAAGTGGCACCACCCAAGGCAGGAGCTGCATTGAGCGGAAGTCGCAAACCTATATATTCTGTGCTGGCAGACGGTGCAAACGGAGGCAGGGACTAAGAGTCTGTTTCCCTGACCTGCACGATTGCTGCCAGAAAAGAGGGGGGGAGAAGAAGACGGGGGCAGGGGCTGATGCTCAGCATTGCTACCAGCTCTACTACGAAGGTAGTAGTTATGAGTGGTATCAGCTGTTTGAGTTGTTGGCGCCGTGGGGCGCGAGCAGCAGCGGGTACTTGTTGTGGCTCGCTGAGCAGCGAAGCTGCTGGAAGGTAGTGGGGATACGCTTAGGCGTAGACTACGGGACGCCCTTGGGCGTGAGCAGCAGGGAGCCACAAAAGATTTATAAAAGTTACGTGGACGTCGGGTTTTGGGATCAAGCCCAGAACAACCTGTCCGATGCAACCATCCTGTGCACGAGACACACTGAACAGAGTATGACCGTCCTAAAAAGATTCTTTTCTGGCAAATGCAGCAAAACCATTTCTCATGACCGGGGTCAGGAGACGGACCCGGATTGGGTTCGATACCTTCCCGGAGTAAGAAAATATGTAGCAGTCCTGCTGCAAGGAGCTGCTGGGAGGATGACAATTTGTGGGAGGGACGAAACAAATTAAATGGGGTCACACTGAAATGACTGTCCTTGGTCGGGAAAAATCCCGAGTCGCTCCGGTACATAGAACCGACTGCCTTGGGAAGGCAGTGCTTCCTCAGGTGCTGAAGGCAAGCGACTTGAGGATTTTGGTGCTCCTTCGTACTTTAGATATAATTTGATCGGAACTGAGTTTTGACGGGATTAATAGTGTGTACCAAATAGTGAACAATTTGATACTTAACCTCAAAATGTAAAAAGACAAGCAAACAATAATGAAAAATTTATTGAATAAATCAATGAACCATTACCAAAAGTGGTTTGGTCACGTCCCTGATTAAAATTTAATTGATCAACTTGAAGTTTTTTTCGACAACTTTATTATTTTGCTTAAAAATTTTGAATTCCAAAACTTCTGTTAACAAACTCCTAACATTTGCGATCCCGGTTTGCTGTTTTTCTTTTGCGGGTGGGTAGACAAATGTTTAATGTACCATAATTTTCGACATCGCAACAACGCTGTGTCCGTGGACTAAAAAATATTCTATTCCATCCCGGGACCGCTTTCGCATTACTTCAGAGAATCTTTCCATACTTCTCGTTGTTTAAGAACTTTCTGTGGTTCTTGCGTCCAGGTTCCCCATTTTTGCACTGAGTGTGGTTTTTACGAAAATGCTGATTTGAAGCCACTCTTATGGGAAACTCAGCATGTTTTTCAGTAACATTATGTAAAGTGATTTGGCTATTCTTTGCTCGCAAATTTGTCCGTTCTGGCTATATCATGAGTATTTGAAGAGGACGTATTCAGTATCTTCTTAACCTACATCGCCGTTTATTTTCTACTACTTATATTTTGAAGTACCCATGACCGAAGAGGATTTGGGCAAAGTACAAGTTTATCTCTTCATAACTTTTAGTGCTCAACCCTTTAACATTTGTGATAAGTTTCGCTGTAGATCTTTAATTTTTTCTTCGTTCTCCCCAAAGCCTACAAGCTTCTACTCTGCAATCTCTGCTAACAACTTTCATGCTCTCCTTCTCCTTCATCACTTTTTGGTTCACTTAACCTTCTTCTTTACAGTGCTAATAGTTCGGTTGAGATTGTTCTGGTATGGCTCGTCTTGATGAGCGAAGGCCACTCTTATAGCTGCTGTTCATTGTATAGCTTACTGCAATTCGTCTTCTAAAGCGACAGTTCCTTTTCAGTTCTGTTGGTCTTTCGATGTTTCCCATCAGAATGCTTAGACCGATATCTGTTTTTAGAGACCTTCTCAGTCGCATGTTGAGCTTGCGCTCCATATGTTAGTTGGGAGTCTAACCTTACTCCTGAATAGTTGACCACTTTCTTTGATGTTATATCTCCAAAAATGCTTTCAAAGCCAACTTCTAGCTGTATGTGCGAAATCTGCTGTTTCTGCTGGCAGCTGGAATCCACGCGAGTCTAGCCATTCTTTTGTGCATGTCAGAACCTGATTGACCTTTTGTGTGCTTCTTCTGTGTTCCTTACTGTAATGATAGCGACAATATTGTCTGTGTATTAGACTAAGAATTAATCGCCGCGCATTTTGATCGATGTTCTAAGGCATCCATCAGCATTTTCGCATTTCCGCACATCTCGAACTGTTGGCTGAGCTGCTCACGTTTAAGGTTGCAAGGAGAACAACTCGGTTGGATTGGGTAGTACCTCGCTACTAATGAGAACATCAACGATTGGGCCTAATATGTGTTTTCTAGGCCTGAAGCCATGTTGTCTAAGTGATAGTCCTCCAGCTTGCTCTATAGCGTTTCCATTACGACGGGAGCATCTATAAATGTTTTACTGCTGTGTGGAGCATGCATCTTAACATTTAGGTTACCCATACGCCCTGTCAGTCTACTGTATTATGAAATAGTAAACCCAAAACATAAAAAGTACTCAAAAGGTTTTAAAAAGCAGTTTATGATATTAAAAGAATAGTTAAAAAAAAGTTTACACATAAAAGCAAAAACTTACCATCACTTACAGTTTGATTCATAGTTAACGGTAAACATAACAGTTATCTGCCAGCGCTATCTACTGTCATTTTGACGCATTACTCAACTGTTAAAGGACTAATACATTGAGTTCAGTTTAAATAGGTTAGCGCAGTTCGCATATTAGGCCGGATATGTAAAAAACTCCGCTGGCGCTGACTGCAATACTAACGTTTTCGTTACAGTGAACGTCAACTACGACGTCAAAGTTAGAACTAACGACAGGGTTTTTAGTATTCCCATTCATATGTATGAATGTACATATTTCACCGCTTGTATAAATGTGCAACACACAAACCCCGCAGTCAAAGCAGTTAGTCGCAGTCCGGTTGCAAAAGAACCGATCACACTGGATAATTTGATTGCCGTAGTGCACCACGATTCTGTGACAATTATGCAGCTAAGCTCTAGGATTATTCAGGTTTTGATTAGGCTATATACTGTATAGTTGAGGTTATGCGATTACGGCTAGTAAATATAAATAAATGTGAAATGTAAATGTGAAATTTTTTAGGTTATTCAAAAATGATTGTTCTTCTTTTGCTTCCACTGGAGTTCGCTCAGTAGTTGAAATTCAATTGCCAGACGGCACTATAATTTCCCTCTCCTTTCCTTTCCTTTCCTTTATTCCTTTATTTTATTTTTAAAAGTAGTACAACAAAACGAACAAATACTCCAACTTGAATACTCTCGTTTGATTTTTGTAAACACTTTGAATATTAGCAAAGAAATTCACACATTTAGTCGTTTTTGCTGACTTCCGCGCTATACTTTCAACTATGTACATACTCTTCGTTCATTTGGTCGCGAGATCACATCCGGTATGCTTGTCATAAGAGGCGACTAAAGGACCAAATTGATTTAGCACAACCCACCTACCCGTGGCGAATACTGTTTCTTCAACAGCCGAGGCTATGGTGACTTCAAGTTCCTCATGGATGCAGGGGTTGGAAGGGCGTGATGGCCTTGATGGTTTCATGTGGTCATACTAGATCGTTCGCGTGTTGGTCGGGCTAGAACTTTAATGGCGCTTGTTACCGGAACGTACCGGATCTACATCCGGGAAAGGATCATTAACATCGACAACACTGCCAAAGGCCTTCGGGGAGTGTCCTTATCGCTACAACAACTACAACAACATGATTTCAGGGTATCGGAAGCTGAGCATTGTGGCGGTGTGGTTCTTTTCGAACTAGGCCCATATCAACTAGAAAAGAGTATGCTTAGGGACAACCTTGATACTTGGCTGCGAGGAACATAAAGTGACTCAGCACAAAATAATCTCCTATATTGTATCCATAGAGCGATTTCCGTTGCAGTGCCATTTAAATTGTTTTTAAGAAATTGGATAAATAAATATACGTACATACAGCAGCGAACACAGAAAAAGCAGTGGCAATTTTTATTAAATTTGAAAAAAAGTCTAGGAATTTTATAACTTAAATCAATCTCAAAAATGTTTTCACAATGAATTGAAAAATTCGAGGAAAATTTTGGAAAATTTTAGTTTTGGAATCCAAACGTTCTTAGTCCAACAAAGTACAAAATATAGATAGGTCTCTCAAAACTCGTATTGATTTTTGAGAATGTTTTTCGACGACTAAGATTTTTAACAAAGTGGAATATTTTTTTATTATATGAAAGAAAAACTGAAATATCGTTCTGAAAGAGAATTGTCAAAAATTCAATGCGAAATTTGAGAGACCCACATATAACTTATGGTATTTTCTTTCCTGCAAATAGTGTCACCCTGTCGGTTCTGCTCAGCTCTCTCGTGGGTTTGTGCGTCCCTTTGACAAAATATTTTTCACTGAATAAGACTTCGGGTCTCATTACATACATCAAGTGACTTAGAGTAAAGTTTAGAATTTATGAGTACAAAATGATAGAACATTTTTCCAGAAAAGAAAACGTCATTATACCTCGTTCAACCAAATTGATTGGGCTAGAAATTTGCATACTCAACAAAGTTCAGCGAACTCAAAATAGAAAGTTTTTTTCGTAGGATTTTCCGAACTCTCGAGTTTTTAAGAAAATATTTTTGATATTCATAGAAATTTTTCCTTTGCATATAAAAAAACACAAAAAAGAATTTAGTTGGTGACATTTGTGAAAAAGTTTCACTGCTATTTTTCTGTACGCTGCTGTATGTATACCCCTTTGATAGTATGTATGTGTAAATAGGAAAATAAAAAATGTAATTGCAAATAAAAAAAAAGTATAGTTAAAGTCTCATTGTAAGAAAAAGAAAAAGAAATAGTAAATAGGAAGTTAAATAAAGTAAGAATGAAAAACAAAACGAGCCATAATATAAATTACAATAACTCGTGTCATCAGAACAGGCCGCTTTTGGCTGTATTGACGGCGTTTCTTGAGATTGAATTTTTGAGAATCCATACTTCTAGCTAAGAGAACTTAAGGTTCAGACAAAGCGGAATATTATATACCCAGCTGTTTGCGCTCCCATATATATTAAGAGAAATTAAAGGATAAATGTTAGGCTAGGTTTAACTGGCTGGTCAATAAAGGCCTCACATAGACTGCATTTGTTCATAGTGTTACCAGAATTTATTTGACAAACAAACGGAAGAATTCCAATCAGGTGCCAGGACATATGTTATAGCATAACTCCTTCCGCTTGGCAAATACTAGAAGTTTTGTAAGAACTGAATAATGAATTGTAAATGAGAAGTATTTCACTGCAGACAAACCACAGCCGAGGGTCGACCCAGCTTAGAAAAACCTATTCTTCAATTGTTTGATGTTACTTTGTCTGAGACTTGAACTGCGGACGTTCGGTATGGAGGGCGAATCTCGCAGTGACCTCTTCCAGTAGTAAGGCCAAGGCTTCATTCAAATACAGCTTTTTATACCCCCATCCAATAACCACTGTCCGCCTTACTTCCTGGATTAGGGTGTTGGCAGTTCTCAACCGAATATTCCGACCAAAACAATAACAAGGTGCCTGCCATAGTGAAATCCAAAAGTAGTTACCACATGTGTTAAAAATATCTTAATTTTTTCCCAAGTTATCATATTAGCAGTTGGACTGACATTTTGATAGATGGAAGTGTATATCTATCTTGATTCCTTCATATTACTTTAAACAGCTGTTATCCGATTTAAGGTATATTACCCTGTGCACAAGTACAACTGGGTATAGAAATAACAAATTATCTTCGAAGACCCTCTCAAACATAGCTTCAAAACTCAAGGGCTGTCTTTTTAGTCCATTAAGAACTTACCATCTTCGTATTCATGGAGGGTATAAAATAAAATGCAATGGATTAACAACAAAGGCATCACTTTGCAACAATAAAAAGTAATCGTAGTTACAAAAGAAACTAATGTATCAAAAACAATGAAAACAAGTAAGGAAGGTTAATTTCGGGTGTAGCCGAACATTACATACTCATTTGAGAGCTATGGTACCAACATAAGGGAAAATAACCATGTAAGAAAATGAACCGAGGGTAACCCTGGAATGTGTTTGTATGACATGTATATCAAATGAAAGGTATTAAAGAGTATTTTTTGAGGGAGTGGGCCATAGTTCTATAGGTGGACGCCATTTAGGGATATCGCCATAAAGGCGGATCAGGGTTGACTCTAGAATTTGTTTATACGATATGGGTATCAAATGAAAGGGGTTAATGAGTATTTTAAAAGGGAGTGGGCCTTAGTTCTATAGGTGGACGCCTTATAGAGATATCGCCATAAAGGGGGACCAGGGGTGATTCTAGAATGCGTTTGTGCAATATGGGTATCAAACGAAAGGTGTTAGTGAGTATTTTAAAAGGGAGTGGGCCTTAGTTCCATAGGTGGACGCCTTTTCGAGATATCGACATAAACGTGGACCAGGGGTGACTCTAGAATGCGTTTGTACAATATGGGTATCCATCGAAAGGTATTAATGAGTATTTTAAAAGTGACTGGGCCATAGTTCTTTAGGTGGACGCCTTTTCGAGATATCGCCATAAAGATGGGCCAGGGGTGACTCTAGAATGCATTTGTACAATATGGGTATCAAACGAAAGGTGTTAATGAGTATTTTAAAAGGGAGTGGGCCTTAGTTCTATAGGTGGACGCCTTTTCGAGATATCGCCATAAAGATGGGCCAGGGGTGACTCTAGAATGCGTTTGTACAGTATGGGTATCAAACGAAAGGTATTAATGAGCATTTTAAAAGGGAGTGGGCCTTAGTTCTATAGGTGGACGCCTTTTCGAGATATCGCCATAAAGGTGGACTAGCGGTGACTCTAGACTTTGTTTGTACGATATCCGTATCAAATGAAAGTGTTCATGAGTCTTTTTAAAAGGGAGTGGCCCTTAGTTCTATAGGTGGTCGCCTTTTCGAGATACCGTCACAAAGGTGGACCAGGGGCGACTCTAGACTTTGTTTGTACGATATGGGTATCAAATGAAAGGTGTTCATGAGTCTTTTTAAAAGGGAGTGGCCCTTAGTTCTATAGGTGGTCGCCTTTTCGAGATACCGTCACAAAGGTAGACCAGGGGTGACTCTAGAATGTGTTTGTACGATATGGGTATCAAATTAAAGGTATTAATGAGGGTTGTAAAAGGGGGTGGTAGTTGTTTATGTGAAGGCGTTTACCAGATATCGACCAAAATGTGGACAAGGGTGACCCAGAACATCATCTGTTGGATACCGCTAATTTATTTATATATATAATACCTGCCAAGATTTCAAGGGTTTTTTATTTCGCCCTGCAGAACTTTTTCATTTTCTTCTACTTAATATGGTAGGTGTCACACCCATTTTACAAAGTTTTTTTCTAAAGTTATATTTTGCGTCAATAAACCAATATAATTACCATGTTTCATCCCTTTTTTCATATTTGGTATAGAATTATGGCATTTTTTTCATTTTTCGTAATTTTCGATATCGAAAATTTGGCGTGGTCATAGTCGGATTTCGGCCATTTTTTATACCAATACAAAGTGAGTTCAGATAAGTACGTGGAATAGGTTTGGTAAATATATATCGATTTTTGCTCAAGTTATCATGTTAATGGCCGAGCGGAAGGACAGACGGTGGACTGTGTATAAAAACTGGGCGTGGCTTCAACCGATTTCGCCCTTTTCCACAGAAATAAGTTATCGTCCTAGAATCTAAGCCCCTACCAAATTTCACAAGGATTGGTAAATTTTTGTTCAACTTATGGCATTAAAAGTATGCTAGACAAATTAATTGAAAAAGGGCGGAGCCACGCCCATTTTGAAATTTTCTTTTATTTTTGTATTTTGTTGCACCATATCATTACTGGAGTTGAATGTTGACATGATTTACTTATATACTGTAAAGATATTAAATTTTTTGTTAAAATTTGACTTAAAAAAAATTTTTTTTTAAAGTGGGCGGGGTCGTTCTCCGATTTTGCTAATTTTTATTAAGCATACATATAGTAATAGGAGTAACGTTCCTGCCAAATTTCATCATGATATCTTCAACGACTGCCAAATTACAGCTTGCAAAATTTTAAATTACCTTCTTTTAAAAGTGGGCGGTGCCATGCCCATTGAACAAAATTTTACTAATTTTCTATTCTGCGTTATAAGTTTAACTCACCTACCAAGTTTCATCGCTTTATCCGTCTTTGGTAATGAATTATCGCCCTTTTTCGGTTTTTCGAAATTTTCGATATCGGAAAAGTGGGCGTGGTTATAGTCCGATATCGTTCTTTTTGAATAGCGGTCTGAGATGAGTGCTCGGGAACCTACATACCAAATTTCATCAAGATACCTCAAAATTTACTCAAGTTATCGTGTTAACGGGCAGACGGACGGACGGACGGACGGACATGGCTGCATCAAATTTTTTTTTGGATGCTGATGATTTTGGTGTATGGAAGTCTATATCTATCTCGATTCATTTATACCTGTACAACCAACCGTTATCCAATAAAAGTTAATATACTCTGTGAGCTCTGCTCAACTGAGTATAAAAACAAAACGAGCCTTAATATAAATTACAATAACTCGTGTCATAATGACAGGCCGCTTTTGGTTGTTTTGACGGGCTTTCTTGAGATTGAATTTTTGAGAATCCATAATTCTAGCTAAGAGAACTTAAAGTTCAGACAAAGCGGAATATTATATACCCAGCTATTTGCGCTCTCATGTATATTAAGAGAAATTAAAGGATAAATGTAAGGTTAGGTTGAACTGGCCGGTCAATAAAGGCCCCACCTAGACTGAATGTGTGCATGGTGTTACCAGAATTTATTTGACGACAACCAAACGGAAGAACCACAATAATGTGCCAGGAGTTAGGTTATAGAATAAATCCGTCCTCTTGGCAAATATTAGAAGTTTTCTAGGTCTAGCTTAATTGCTGCCTCGAGATCTGGCAACTCTGCCGCCCTTAATAGTTAGAGCCTTGAACTGCTGAGCGCAGGACACGAACACAGAATGTGCTCAACCATTTCCTCCTGCAGATTGCACTTCTTACACCAGCTGTTAATGACAAGGCCTAACTTATAAGCATGTGACTCTGGCACGCAATTTCCAGTTAGTATGTCCATCGTGTGCCTTAAAACTTCTCTCGTCAGAGAGATATGAACAAATTTGTGAGTCTAATATCGTAGGTTTTACACATTATTTTAGAAATTTTGTAGCCCCGCGCTTTTTTCCTCGCATTTCCTTTTTGATGAATCATATGCAACTTCTGTCTCTTTTTGATTTCTCCCAAACGGATTGGGACGTCTATCGTCGATTAAGCGAGTGTTACACCCTCCTTTGCCAAGTCATCGGCCCTTTCGTTACCTTCAATTCCTTTGTGACCGCCAACCCAGTATAGATGTACGGATGGATGAATGTTACTAGCTTTGAAAATTTTTCTATGGCGTAGATGTAGGCCTTTAAACTTCTCAGCCACATATTCAGGCGCTATGGGTTTCGGCTCAGGCCCACACATGAAATACGAGGTACCTGCCATAGTGAGGTACAAAAGTGATTAAAATATCTGGTAAAGAAATCTTAATTTTAAGTTATCATTTTTCAAGCTATGATGTTAATGGACCAACATTTTGTTATAAGCATCTGGGTTCCCTTATACTATTACAACCCCTACCTGTGCTAAAGTACAGCTGGGTATAGTAATAACAAAAAAATGATTTCGGGTGTATTTCGAGGAATACAAAAATAAAAAATTTTCTTCGAAGACCTCTCAAACATACCTTTAGAACTTAGGGGCTGTCTTTTTAGTCCATTAAGAACTTACCATCTTCATATTCATAGAGGGTATAAATTCAAAAGCAATGGATTAACAACGAAGGCATCATTTTGCAACAATAAAAAGTAATCGTAGCTACAAAAGAAAGTAATGTATCAACAACAATGAAAACAAGTAAGGCCGGGACTGTCCTCAGCTTTGCCGAAAATTTCATACCTTTCATGAATGGGGCTGAACAATAACCTTATCCCATTCGTAATATTCAAATAATCGGATGTATAAGATATGAAATATATAGTGAACAGATGTATATAACTAAGCGATTTTTAAAATAAATATAAAATAAACAAGTAAGGAAGGTTAAGTTCGGGTGTAACCGAACATTACATACTCAGTTGAGAGCTATGGTGACACATAAGGGAAAATAACCATGTAGGAAAATGAACCGAGGGAAACCCTGGAATGTGTTTGTATGACATGTGTATCAAATGAAAGGCATTAAAGAGTATTTTATGAGGGAGTGGGCCATAGTTCTATAGGTGGACGCCATTTAGGGATATAGCCATAAAGGTGGATCAGGTTGACTCTAGAATGCGTTTGTACGATATGGGTATCAAATGAAAGGTGTTAATGAGTATTTTAAAAGGGAGTAACCCTTAGTTCCATAGGTGGACGCCGTTTCGAGATATTGCCATAAAGGTGGACCAGGGGTGACCCTAGAATTTGTTTGTACAATATGGGTATCAAAAGAAAGGTGTTAACGAGTATTTTAAAAGGGAGTAATCCTTAGTTCCATAGGTGGACGCCGTTTCGAGATATCGCCATAAAGGTGGACCAGGGGTGACCCTAGAATTTGTTTGTACAATATGGGTATCAAAAGAAAGGTGTTAATGAGTATTTTAAAAGGGAGTGATGCTTAGTTCCAGAGGTGGACACCGTTTCGAGATATCGCCATAAAGGTGGACCAGGTGTGACCCTAGAATTTGTTTGTACGATATGGGTATCAAATTAAAGGTATTAATGAGGGTTTTAAAAGGGAGAGGTGGTAGTTGTATAGGTGGTCGCCTTTTCGAGATATCGCCATAAAGGTGGACCAGGGGTGACTCTAGAATGCGTTTGTACGATATGGGTATCAAATGAAAGGTGTTAATGAGTATTTTAAAAGGGAGTGATGCTTAGTTCCACAGGTGGACGCCGTTTCGAGATATCGCCATAAAGGTGGACCAGGTGTGACCCTAGAATTTGTTTGTACGATATGGGTATCAAATTAAAGGTATTAATGAGGGTTTTAAAAGGGAGAGGTGGTAGTTGTATAGGTGGTCGCCTTTTCGAGATATCGCCATAAAGGTGGACCAGGGATGACTCTAGAATGCGTTTGTACGATATGGGTATCAAATGAAAGGTGTTAATGAGTATTTTAAAAGGGAGTGATGCTTAGTTCCACAGGTGGACGCCGTTTCGAGATATCGCCATAAAGGTGGACCAGGGGTGACACTAGAATTTGTTTGTACAATATGGGTATCAAAAGAAAGGTGTTAACGAGTATTTTAAAAGGGAGTAATCCTTAGTTCCATAGGTGGACGCCGTTTCGAGATATCGCCATAAAGGTGGACCAGGGGTGACCCTAGAATTTGTTTGTACAATAATGGTATCAAAAGAAAGGTGTTAATGAGTATTTTAAAAGGGAGTGATGCTTAGTTCCATAGGTGGACGCCGTTTCGAGATATCGCCATAAAGGTGGACCAGGGGTGACCCTAGAATTTGTTTGTACAATATGGGTATCAAAAGAAAGGTGTTAACGAGTATTTTAAAAGGGAGTAATCCTTAGTTCCATAGGTGGACGCCGTTTCGAGATATCGCCATAAAGGTGGACCAGGGGTGACCCTAGAATTTGTTTGTACAAAATGGGTATCAAAAGAAAGGTGTTAATGAGTATTTTAAAAGGGAGTGATGCTTAGTTCCAGAGGTGAACACCGTTTCGAGATATCGCCATAAAGGTGGACCAGGTGTGACCCTAGAATTTGTTTGTACGATATGGGTATCAAATTAAAGGTATTAATGAGGGTTTTAAAAGGGAGAGGTGGTAGTTGTATAGGTGGTCGCCTTTTCGAGATATCGCCATAAAGGTGGACCAGGGGTGACTCTAGAATGCGTTTGTACGATATGGGTATCATATGAAAGGTGTTAATGAGTATTTTAAAAGGGAGTAACCCTTAGTTCCATAGGTGGACGCCGTTTCGAGATATCGCCATAAAGGTGGACCAGGGGTGACCCTAGAATTTGTTTGTACAATATGGGTATCAAAAGAAAGGTGTTAACGAGTATTTTAAAAGGGAGTAATCCTTAGTTCCATAGGTGGACGCCGTTTCGAGATATCGCCATAAAGGTGGACCAGGGGTGACCCTAGAATTTGTTTGTACAATATGGGTATCAAAAGAAAGGTGTTAATGAGCATTTTAAAAGGGAGTGATGCTTAGTTCCAGAGGTGGACACCGTTTCGAGATATCGCCATAAAGGTGGACCAGGTGTGACCCTAGAATTTGTTTGTACGATATGGGTATCAAATTAAAGGTATTAATGAGGGTTTTAAAAGGGAGAGGTGGTAGTTGTATAGGTGGTCGCCTTTTCGAGATATCGCCATAAAGGTGGACCAGGGGTGACTCTAGAATGCGTTTGTACGATATGGGTATCAAATGAAAGGTGTTAATGAGTATTTTAAAAGGGAGTGATGCTTAGTTCCACAGGTGGACGCCTTTTCGAGATATCGCCATAAAGGTGGACCAGGGGTGACTCTAGAATGCGTTTGTACAATATGGGTATCAAATGAAAGGTGTTAATGAGTATTTTAAAAGGGAATAATCCTTAGTTCCATAGGTGGACGCCGTTTCGAGATATCGCCATAAAGGTGGACCAGGGGTGACCCTAGAATTTGTTTGTACAATATGGGTATCAAAAGAAAGGTGTTAATGAGTATTTTAAAAGGGAGTAATCCTTAGTTCCATAGGTGTACGCCGTTTCGAGATATCGCCATAAAGGTGGACCAGGGGTGACCCTAGAATTTGTTTGTACAAAATGGGTATCAAAAGAAAGGTGTTAATGAGTATTTTAAAAGGGAGTAATCCTTAGTTCCATAGGTGGACGCCGTTTCGAGATACCGCCATAAAGGTGGACCAGGGGTGACCCTAGAATTTGTTTGTACAATATGGGTATCAAAAGAAAGGTGTTAATGAGTATTTTAAAAGGGAGTAATCCTTAGTTCCATAGGTGTACGCCGTTTCGAGATATCGCCATAAAGGTGGACCAGGGGTGACCCTAGAATTTGTTTGTACAATATGGGTATCAAAAGAAAGGTGTTAATGAGTATTTTAAAAGGGAGTAATACTTAGTTCCATAGGTGTACGCCGTTTCGAGATATCGCCATAAAGGTGGACCAGGGGTGACCCTAGAATTTGTTTGTACAATACGGGTATCAAAAGAAAGGTGTTAATTAGTATTTTAAAAGGGAGTAATCCTTAGTTCCATAGGTGGACGCCGTTTCGAGATACCGCCATAAAGGTGGACCAGGGGTGACCCTAGAATTTGTTTGTACAATATGGGTATCAAAAGAAAGGTGTTAATGAGTATTTTAAAAGGGAGTGATGCTTAGTTCCAGAGGTGAACACCGTTTCGAGATATCGCCATAAAGGTGGACCAGGGGTGACCCTAGAATTTGTTTGTACAATATGGGTATCAAAAGAAAGGTGTTAATGAGTATTTTAAAAGGGAGTGATGCTTAGTTCCAGAGGTGAACACCGTTTCGAGATATCGCCATAAAGGTGGAACAGGGGTGACCCTAGAATTTGTTTGTACAATATGGGTATCAAAAGAAAGGTGTTAATGAGTATTTTAAAAGGGAGTAATCCTTAGTTCCATAGGTGGACGCCGTTTCGAGATACCGCCATAAAGGTGGACCAGGGGTGACCCTAGAATTTGTTTGTACAATATGGGTATCAAAAGAAAGGTGTTAATGAGTATTTTAAAAGGGAGTAATCCTTAGTTCCATAGGTGGACGCCGTTTCGAGATATCGCCATAAAGGTGGACCAGGGGTGACCCTAGAATTTGTTTGTACAATATGGGTATCAAAAGAAAGGTGTTAATGAGTATTTTAAAAGGCAGTAATCCTTAGTTCTATAGGTGGACGCCGTTTCGAGATATCGCCATAAAGGTGGACCAGGGGTGACCCTAGAATTTGTTTGTACAATATGGGTATCAAAAGAAAGGTGTTAATGAGTATTTTAAAAGGGAGTGATGCTTAGTTCCAGAGGTGAACACCGTTTCGAGATATCGCCATAAAGGTGGACCAGGTGTGACCCTAGAATTTGTTTGTACGATATGGGTATCAAATTAAAGGTATTAATGAGAGTTTTAAAAGGGAGTGGTGGTAGTTGTATATGCGAAGGCGTTTTCCAGATCGCGACCAAAATGTGGACCAGGCTGACACAGAACATCATCTGTTGGATACCGCTAATTTATTTATATATGTAATACCTGCTAAGATTTTAAGGGTTTTTTATTTCGCCCTGCGGAACTTTTTCATTTTCTTCTACTTAATATGGTAGGTGTCACAACCATTTTATAAAGTTTTTCTAAAGTTATATTTCGTGTCAATAAACCAATCCAATTACCTCACCATGTTTCATCCCTTTTTTCGTATTTGGTATAGAATTATGGTATTTTTTTCATTTTTCGTAATTTTCGATATCGAAAAAGTGGGCGTGGTCATTGTCGGATGTCGTTCATTTTTCATACCAAAATAAAGTGAGTTCAAGTAAGTACGTGAACTAAGTTCATTAAAGATATGTCGATTTTTGCTCAAGTTATCGTGTTAACGGCCATGCGGAAGGACAGACGAACGACTGTGTATAAAAACTGGGCGTGGCATAAACCGATTTCGCCCGTTTTCACAGAAAAGAGTTAACATCATAAAATCTATGCCCCTACCAAATTTCAAAAGGATTGGTTAATTTTTGTTCGACTTATGGCGTTAAAAGTATCCTAGACAAATTAAATGAAAAAGGGCGGAGCCATGCCCATTTTGAAATTTTCTTTAATTTTTGTATTTTGTTGCACCATGTCATTACTGGAGTTGAATGTTGACATAATTTACTTAAATACTGTAAAGATATTAAATTTTTTGTTAAAATTTTACTTAAAAAAAAATTTTTTTTTAAAAGTGGGCGTGGTCCTTCTCCGATTTTGCTAATTTTTATTAGGCGTACATACAGTAATAGGAGGAACGTCCCTGACAAATTTCATCATGATATCTTCAACGACTGACAAATTACAGCTTGCAAAAATTATAAATTACCTTCTTTTAAAAGTGGGCGGTGCCACGCCCATTGTCCAAAATTTTACTAATTTTCTATTCTGCGTCATAAACTCAACTCATCTACCAAGTTTCATCGCTTTATCTGTCTTTGGTAATGAATTATCGCACTTTTTCGGTTTTACGAAATTTTCGATATCGAAAAAGTGGGCGTGGTTATAGTCCGATATCGTTCATTTTAAATAGCGATCTGAGATGAGTGCTCAGGAACCTACGTACCAAATTTCATCAAGTTACCTCAAAATTTACTCAAGTTATCGTGTTAACGGACGGACGGACGGACGGACGGACATGGCTCAATCAAATTTTTTTTCGATCCTGATTATTTTGATATATGGAAGTCTATATCTATCTCGATTCCTTTATATATGTACAACCAACCGTTATCCAATCAAACTTAATATACTCTGTGAGCTCTGCTCAACTGATTATAAATATCGGTAGGTAATTTATGTGAGAATGCAAAGTTTTACTTTGTTTGTGGTCGGCATGAAAAAACTATGACTACGCATCACTTATTTCAACAATATATGACGTAAGTGTAAGTATTTAATAAAATTTGAAGCTTCTAGCCATTAAAAAGGGGGCAGGAATGAGAGTTTATATAAAAGAAAATGTAAGGCGCGATAACCTTCGAAGAGATCTAAGGCCGAGCTTCTCGTCCAATTTGCGTCGTGTTCCTCTTGATTTTCCCTACAATTCGCCGGACGGGACCTACAGATTTTATGCCGAGCCCGTACGTCATCTGCAAGGCAGATGAGTTTTCACTGAGAGCTTTCCATGGCAGAAATACATTCGGAGCGCTTGCCAAACGCTGCCGAGGGGCGATCACGCTTAGAAAAATTGTCTTCTAATTGAAAAACCTTATTTTTAAAATTTTAATGTTGCTTTGCCCGGGGTGTGAACACAGGGCATACGGTGCGGTAGGCGGAGCACGCTACCATCACACCACGGTGGCCGCCAGAGTGTTTATATGGGTTACATAATATATATACCACCGATCTCTTTGATTTTTTCAGACAACAATATATGCTATACACCTAAGCATTTGGTGAAATTTGAAGCTTCTATCTGTTAAAATGGTGCAGAAATTGCAAAAAGTTTATTTTCTGAACAATCGGCTGTAGGGGGCATATACAATATATACAACCGATCTCATCAATTTGTTCAGAAAACAATATGTGAGATATACCAAAGCATATGGTGAAGTTCGAAAATTCAATCTGATAAATTGAGGAAGATATGACAAAAAACCTCTTTACTGAAAAATCGGTTGTATGGCGGATATATGCTATAGTGGTCCGACCCAGCCGGTTCCGACAAATGTCTTATCGGGCACTTAAATATATCCGCTCACCAAAGTTTATCAAGATATCTCAAAAACTGAGGGACTCGTTTGCATAGAAACCAACAGATGGACAGACGGACAGACGAACATAGCTAAATCAACTCAGCTCCTGATTATTTCGGTATACTTAATGGTAGGTCTATCTATTTTCCTTTAACAACTTACAATTTTGAGATTCGTGCCAAAGTTAATTTACCATTTCATTTTCATGAAAGGTATAAATATACTACTACTAAAAATTAAAACCAAAAAAATCATAAAGAATAAAAACAACAACATCAATAATATTTACTACTGCAACAAAACAAAAAAAATCTCTCACCAAAATTTATACTGCAATCAACAACATTCCAATAACAATGCACCTACCACTACAATAAAGTCAGTTCCGAATATGCAATAAAATCTCACAAGTGTTAATTTAATATCTCACGCCAAACGCAAACAATTTTTTTTTTCATCTAAGGACCATGCATATGCGGGGCAACATAAGAAATCAAATTGCACTAAACCAAGCAGTTTCAATAAACTACCACAAATGCAACAACGTAACAGTTAAATAGTTAAGAATTTTATTGCTCTTTCTTTCTCCCTCTCTTTATGGAACACTCGTAATTGACGGCACTCTTCGTTAACTCACCAAGCAAGCTATTCGATATAGGCTAAGTCTTAAAGTTAGTTGCTAATGAGTTCGCGTTTACTTAAATTTAAAGTGTACATAAATATATGCAAGTGGTCCTTGAAATTGAGAGAACTTAACATTATATGGTTTATGATAGAGTGAAAGTGATAGAAAGTAAAAACGAGGTAAAAGAAATACTTTCACTGTTTAACCCTTTAGTGCAGCAGTGTACTTTTTGTAATTTTTTTAAAGTTCGTTACTGCAATTAAGACGGAATTTGCTCAGAAATTCATCAACGTATCCGTATGAAATGTTCCCTCATATGTAAGCAAACTTTAATTCCTCCAAACATTTTATAAAAATATTTAGTTTACTTAAGTTTAAACGGTTATGTCATCCAAAAAAACGCGCCAGTCACTTCTTCGTTGGGACAACTGCCGCCAATTTTTCACAACAAGGGAATTCAAATCGTTTTCCTGATCCTTCTGGTAGAATGGGGGCTACCCTTTCTTAGCCGGAGCATCATCTCTCAATCACATAACATGATCTAGCCAGCCTAGCTGCTGTGTTTTAATTCGTTGGACTATGTGTATGTCCGGACGGAAGAACAGGAGCTGGCATCTATGGGCCGAACTTCAAGAAATCGATACCCTCTTTTACCCCCACATATTTGAGGCAGAAATCCATACAATTGAAGTTTGCAGTAGAGCATGTCTACGGAGAGGCTCATCCTCGAAGAGCACGTAATTAACATGCAGATTACCTAGCAAAGCAGGGTGCTACAGCAGCATTCTATGGTCCAGAGCCCCTTTGTGGACTCAAAAAAGCACACACCAGTGAAACTATAAGTAAGAGAAACAAAAAAGAATTCAGACGTCACTGGATTGACTGCCCAGGGCAAAGACAAGCCAAACTGTTTACACTTCCGTCAACTCATTAATCTAAGCAGCTAGGACGTACGAACTCTCACTGGGTATTTCACGGGACACTGTGGTCTACGATATCACCTACCTAAGTAAGTTAAATCTATACGATACTCAAATTTGTCGTATCTGTGAGCTGAAGGATGAAACTCCGGTTCACATTCCCTGTGAATGCTCCCCTCTGGCAAAGCAGAAACTCTCCCATCTAGGTGATGTTACTCTTAATCCCTATGCGATATGGAGTAAAAGACTGAAGAGATACTTATATACATCAAAAGCCTCCACATACAAAATTAAGTTGAGAGGTCATGCAAAATAGATCTACATAAATGTCGCAGTGCTTCCAGACCTAATAATAACCATAATATTCTTTATGTCCGCGTAGAGCTCGTAAAGCTCATCATTAAATCTACTTCGGTACTCGGCATCGCCAATGCTTAGAGGTCCGTAAATCTTTCGCAGAACTTTTCCCTCTAACACCTCCAGAGCCGCCTCATCTTATGCCGTCATGACCCATGCTTCTGCACCATATACTTAGCAGAACGGGTATTATAACAGACTTGTACAACATGACTTTCGTTTGATAAGAGAGGACTTAACTTTTCAGTTGCATACCTAGTCCAAAGAAGCACTTATTGGCAAGAGCGATCCTTCGCTGGATATCAAATCTGATATTGTTTTTAGTTATGCTGGTTCCCAAATAAAGGAAGTGTTTTCACTATTTCGAACTTATGGGTGCCAACAGTAGTTTGGTATCCAAAGCGCAAATGCATTGAATCTTTGCTTTATGATAGCAGGCACTTCGTTTTGTCCTCATTTACCATCAAACCCAATGTCTCAGAGAGGTCCGTCCCAATCCTGACTAAGCTAATAGTGTTGCTCAACGTCATTTAGCACAGCCTTAAAACCTTTGTGGGGAAACCAAATTAAGATATAGTGGCATACGCAGCTCTTTTCCATCCTGTCGTAGGTGGCTTCAAAATCGATGAATAGGTGATGTGTGTCCATAATTTTTTCGCGGGTTTTCCAAAATTAGGCGCAGAGTGGAAATCTAGTCGATGGTAGATTTACAGGGTCTGAAGCCGCACCGATAAGTTGCAATCAGGTGATTCGCAATGTGCTTCAATATATGTACTCGTCCAACCGTATATTGCAAAGAATAAGGGCCTTTGCATCTTCCTATTAACATTCGACACCTCCGGCTATGATTTCCTTTTGAAAATTGGTGCTGGATTCGGGTTTATGCCGAGAAAGTGTTGTATCCACTGCGTTGTGCATATTCCGCATCGACCTATATGAAGCGTATTCTCACCCCCAGCGGGTTAGGTGGTCAGAATATACCCGCGGTAGGTATTGCCTGTCGTAAGAGGCTACTAAAATACTAGATTCAAGGGGCTGTGTAGCACAACCCTTCAGGTTGCCAGCACAATATATAGCTTCTCCAAACCCAATTGTCAACCTCACCTATCCGCGGCGAATCCTGTTTCACTAACAGACTAGGTTCTGGTGACTCCAAGCTCCTCATGGAACTTGGGGGTGGGGAGGGAGGGAATGAACTGAATGTTTTATTTGGCCACATAAATCGTTCCCGAGATGGTCGGGCTAGAACTTTAATGGTGCTGTGGTACCGGAGCGTACCGGATCTGTATCCGGCAAAGGACCATCACATCGATAACACTCCCCAAAGCCTTCGGGGAGCAACCTTATCGCTCTACGGCTTCGAGTTTGAAAACCATATCCGCTTATAAAATACGTGACCCGCTGATGATAACGAATTTACTATCATGCGGTCCTTCCGGTCATCCAGGTACACAGGTTGCTGGGTTCGCTGACTTCACCGTATGTTTTCCACCTCAAGAATGCTCGGACTAGTAGAGCCAGTGCCAGCCATGTGGTGGCTTCAACCGGACATCTTTGCTTTATGTTGTATTAAGCGCACTTTCAAGGCGTTGGCAAGCCAAGCGTGTTTTTCCTAACCCCTTCGAATCTTCCTCACTGCCGTTCTCCTGTCCCTTTTAGTAAAGACGAGCAGAATTGTAAAAAGTGGTAGGGTATGTTGCATTTGCTTCTCAAATATAGTGGGAGTACGAGACGTTGTCTGAGTGGATAGGGATTTTCGAAAATCTGCACTCGAGTGGCATTCAGCGGCCACCACGTAAATTTTTGTTGAAATATATTGGGTTTCTGGTTTCCGATGACGTGATTGGCCAGCGTTGATTTTACATTTTACGTCAAGAATTGAGACCATGCACTAAAGGGTTAAGCAAATATACTGAGACTGCGAGGTGTAAAAAGCCTCACCAGTCCAACGCCTTGTTAAAGGAAAGAAGTGATTAAATCAGTTGATAAATTAGAAATAGACTGAGAGAACTTTAACAAGCTGAGGAAAATCTGAGAGCAAAACATAGAAAAACTTATACTAAAAAGCAAAAACAACAAACACATTGACAAGTCGGTAAAACTTTGCGTGAGAGCCCCAAAGAGACGATAAGAAGAACTTAAATAACAGAAAAGTTAAAAAAGTAAAATTGAAATAAAATCTCAGCGCAAACTTAGCGTGTGCGGGTGACCACAACTAAATTACAACAACAAGCAGTAAGCAGAAAACAACAAACCTCTATTAACTGTTTCGCAATGTCCTCTAACGAAGCAGCCAATGGCGCTGCTGAGACGCCCAATGGTGGTTATGAGCCAGCGCCAACATCGCCGCCAGCGTCAACATCAACACCACCACCAGCAACAACAACAACACAACATCCACAATCACCAACAGCTATGGACGATGTGAACGCAATGGCAGAAATTAGTTCAGCTGCACAGTTCGAGAGTAGCGTTTCAACACACGGTGTGGTTAAACATTTGAACGAAACAAATAACAACAACAGCAACAACGGCAAAACTAATTATACGAAAACTAACGGTTATCATAACAACAATCATCACATCAACAATAGCACGCATTACGAACAAAGTGGCAGCAATCGCAATAGTCCGTTAAAAAGTCCACAACAACAACAACATATACGTGTTGTTGGTGGACGTGAAAGCAGTTTTCATCCTATACAGCATCCACGCGGATTGCAAGCAAGCGGACAAGACGAAGAGAGTGATAATGAAGATTATGAATTACAGGGTGCAGCTATTGGTGGTGTTGGTCTAATTGGTGATTATTGGCAACAACGTAGCGCTGTAATAGGCGCACCAGCAAGTCAAAGTCAAAGTCGTGCACACAGTCCACACACATACATAGATAATATGAGCGAAACATCAGAACAGCCAGCAATGGCGCCATTGGTACGCTCCAAATCCCGGCCAGAGTTATCATCCAATGCGCAATTGAATACCGCAATGAGCGCCGCTAGTCGTTATAGTAATTTATCATATTGGAAGGCGCGACGTGTGGTTTTCTATCGCAATGGGGATCCCTTCTTTCCGGGTGTTGAGTTGCGTTACCGTCCAGGGCGTGATATCACATCGCTAGATAGTTTATTAGATAAGATATCGCCAAAAATGGATTTGCCGCGTGGTGCACGTTATGTCTTCTCAATGGACGGTGATCGTAAATATCATTTGGATGAACTGGAAGATGGCGCGTCATATGTGGTGTCCTCATTTAAAGCGTTCAAGGTGAGTATGAAGCAAATTTTAGTTTATTGTTTTGTATTTTTATGTCAATTTTATTGAAATTTATTATACCGCAATCGCGTGTTGTGTGCGTGTGTGTGTCTGTGTGTTCGTGCGTGCCAAGTTGGTATGTCAAAAATTAATTTGAAATATTTCAAAATTTTCTTCTTGACCTCGTCGTTGCGCTCTGCTATTAACCTAAAAACCTTTAGCTGCTCTAAATCAAACAGCAGGTCTCCCCAAATATTGTCGTCCACACACTCAGCGTCAAAGAAATCTCCTTCAAATGAATTTTCATGTTTGAATTTCATGTTGCCGGCATTCAAGTATGAACATGCATATTTGAGATATGTTTTTAGTTTTTTTTTGCATTGCAAATATTTGTGTTGATCAAACCTTAAATTTAACTCACACATACATACACTGAAAGAAAAAGACTGGTAAAATCAACTGAAATACGGGTCAATTCAACCGAAATTTCTGTCAATTTTTATCCATCGCAACAAGATGTTGAATCAACTGCGCACAAATCGTTGATTCGTAATTTACCGTTTTAGTAGTCAAATGTAAGGCGCAATAACCTCCGAAGAGATTTTAGGCCGAGCTTCTCTTCCAATTTGCGTCGTGCTCCTCTTGATTTTCCCTAAAAATTGGCCGGACGGCACCTACACGTTTTATGCCGACTCCGAACGGCATCTGCAAGGCAGATGAGTTTTCACTGAGAGCTTTTCATGGCGGAAGTACACTCGGAGCGCTTTCCAAACACTGCCGAGGGGCGACCCCGCTTAGACAAACTTTCTTCTAATTGAAAACCTTATTTCTAAAATGTTGATGTTGCTTTGCCCGGGGTGCGAACCCAGGGCATACGGTCTAGCAGGCGGAGTATGCTTCCATCACACCACAGTGGCACTTACTAACCGAACGTCAATTGGGCTGCATCAAATATGCTGGCACACATTAAACATTATACACTTTATTATTTTGTTTTATTAAACGCACTTTCACCAAATTTTATATTTTATAATTTATTTAATTTATAGTTTTGAACTTCGCTTCGCAAATAGAAATGAAAATATTAGTCACAAAACTGGTTCTCAAATCTTTCAGTTGCAGCTCAGCTCATTCTTAATTTCTTCTCTCGCATGTAGTTGCCGCACTTGATTGTTTCGAACAAAACTTGTATAAATCCTTGACATAACATTTTAAATAGAGAACTTGTAAGTTATAGAAAAGTAAAGAATCAAATCGCTAGAAGGTAATTCATCACTGGAGTAACTTTACGTGTAATGCAGCAAGTTTAATTTTCGTAACACTTTAAGCTGAAACAGTTTCAAAACAAGTCAAACATTTATTTTGTCGGAAACATTAACATTAAAAAAGGATGTTTTTTATTATCTTATTAAATTCGTTCACGTGAGTGAAAATTCATAAAAACTTGCATTTCGCTTGGACGAGAAGTTGCAAAATTGTACCCGATAGATAGGTATCCCGGTATCTCATAATTTTTGCACAGTAAATTCAAAAAAGGGTTTTTTGTTTTGTATTGATAACAGAAAAAATAGTTTTTTGTTGTGTGTTTTTTTGATTTCATGGTTTTCTTATTTCGGTGTTTTTTTTTAACAAGTGGCACCATCGTCATCAGTATAAAGTAGAGAGCGCAGTGAGCGTAAAATTGTCTTTGAAATTTGCCTATGTATTCACAGTTGAACGCCGTTGAAATGACCTGAAAGATCAGTTGTGTTAACAGAAAAATCAGTTAGATTGGTTAGGTATCTGTCAATTTTACAGAATTTTGTTAACTAAAGAGCGACAATTTCTCTTCTGTTGAAATGACTAAACTAATTTGTTCGTTTGACAAAGAACTCGGTCGAATTAACCATAATTCGATCAATTTCAACGAATCTCCGCTAAGTCAAGAACAACAGAACCGATTTGTTGATTTTACTAGCACGCTTTCTTTCAGTGTACATACATAAAAACGCAAGTAAACAAATTTTTATTGCCTTTACTATGTTTGGCAGAGTTTTTGTGTTGGTTTGTGCCTTCACCTAACTGGAGCAGTTCATAAAAATCACGAAATCGATAAAATTTGAATATTTTGTTGGCATTTTTCCCTCTACTTCTTCTTTACTTAGCGTCTTCTAGCTTTAGTTTCATTCGCAACCACTTTATGGTTAATATTGCATACGTTCACTTGACCGGTTTTGCCAGCATTCTGCCTTTGTTAGTGTTGGAATTTGTTTTTACCATTCTCTTTTAATCGCTGTTTTATAGTAGCTGCTTCTTTGAGTTTTTTTCTTCTTGTTTCCTTCTTTGATTACAATTTGTTGAACGCCATCGCTTTAAGAGGGATGGTTTGGGCTGCCAATAGGTTTCTTGATAAAAGTCCACTTACTAACCAAACCTTGGTAGCCTTTCACGTACATGTTTGATAGTCGTCGCAATTTACACTGTGAAAAATTATAGCTACTTTCTCCTAACACTGTTAGTAGGTTATGCTAGCCATACTAAATTCACGAGTACTTATGATAATTGGGTGCAGATAAAGTTTTCCTCCATATATTTCTACCAGCTTGGTGGCGCATACCACGATAGCAAGTTCTGCATATGTACCGCAGCGACTCGGAAGAGCTGGTTGGTGTCAGGTGGGGACACATTGCAAGCAGGACATATATTTTGTATGTCAGGGATGATTCTGGATAGGTAAGAATTTAACCTGTTACAGTATCCAGATCGAAGATGAGCTAGAGTGACGCGCGTTTCCCTGGGGAGAGTGCGTTCTTCGTCTGCTAGTTCTGGGCGTTTTTATTTAATTACTGGATTCACCGGGCCATTCCTGTCATAGAGGTCCGA